>NC_069072.1:125038263-125663263 GCF_025698485.1 Gossypium arboreum | reverse complement strand
AACATCATAGCTCAAAACATACCAAAATAACACTAGCCTATACATGTCATATACCATATATATACAAAGCTTTCAAAGTACCAAAAAAATAGTCGATAGTGTAACGATACTCCTGCCAATCCCCGAGTCCAAGCTAGCTTTGACTATCTATAAAACATAGACAAATAACACACAGCAAGCTTCATAGCTTAGTAAGTTCATACTTAAGCAATTCAATTCATCAAATAATATAGTTCAACCATTTGCACATTACCAAATCAACATTACATTAATACAAACCTTATTCATGTCTTAAACATGATTAAATACCGTTCCATTAAACTTTCTCAATGTAGTACTTGAATAGATTCCGTACATACCCGTATCACTTCGTACTAACCTCTTTCTCAACCACGGCATGTAACACCCCTTACCCGTATTCTACGTCAGAATAGGGTACGAGGTATTACCAGACTTAAACACAATTAAACACACCCAAAAACCGATCATAAAACTTCATTCTAATTTACTATTATTCAAACACATGCTTAAAGTCCCTTCTATGGGCCTACGAGGCCCGAAATATACGTTGGAGATAGATCATGATCAAACTAAGGACTTTTATAGCTTTTAGAAAACTTAAGAAAGTTTTATCGTGAAACAGGACCACACACCCGTGTGGATAGGGACACGCCCGTGTGGGTAGGCCGTGTGGTCACACACGCACGTGGAGCTCTCTAACTTGCATTCAAGAAGAAACTTGAGTCACACGGCCTGAGTACACGTCCGTGTTGCTAGGCCATGTGATAATTAAATTTCACAATTTAGGTGCAGACTTCACACGGCCGTATCACACAGCAATGTTAAATCCCGTGAGTGTCACACGGCCAAGCCACACGCCCGTGTGCCAGGTCGTGTGCCTAAACCTGGAGATTCTGTTTCTCATTTTTAAGTTGCAGGGGACACACGACCTTATCACATGCCCATATAGTAGACACACGACCTAAACACACACTTGTGTGCCTACCCGTATGGACGAAAATAGGCCATTTGAGACCATTGTTGTCACCCTCATACTAACCTCCTGCATAAAAACACATTTATATACCAATAAAGTCCAACCAATTAACCAATTCAAGCCAAAACATGTATATTTCATTATTTATTATAACTAACACATTCAACTTACATTGCATACTTAATTGTTCATCCTATTACATTATCAAATCAACCCCTTTACATGCCATATAAATCAAAAAGTTGTTTAACAAAATCTACCGGAGTAAATCTGGATAATGTGATCCTCGATGTAGATCCGATCCTCCGAATGTATATACGCTAATCTACAAGATAAATGAACATACACAAGTAAGCTTATAGAAGCTTAGTAAGCTCATAGGCATAGAAAATAAATCTTACCGAACATTTAACAATAACCATATATTATACAATTCACTAATTCCTCCTGTCAATCATAAAATCAATGATAAGTTCACTTATTTGGATTCAATGTCACATAATAACAATTTTTTTATATTCTATTGGGCCAATGTATCACTTACCTTTCTTATCCAATTTTGGGAACAATTACAGAATTAAGTACTTCGTTATCACAATGCCATAGTAAAACTAAGGTCTTGCACATAGTCACATGTCACACACTGAAGTCATAGCCCAGCCATGGTCTTACACAGAGCACAAATCACACTGATGCCATATCCCAGATATGGTCTTACACAGAAGCACATATATCACCGATGCCATATCCCAAATATGGTCTTACGGAAGCACATAATCAAATCCCACTAATGCCATAGCCCAACTATGGTCTTATACGGCACATCTCACATGTTGCCATGGTCTAACCATGGTCTTTTCTGTCAATTCATCTTGAACACAGAACGAAAGCACCCAATTGCATCGTCCCACTTAATTTATACTTTTACTCAAATATTATTATTTCACAATTATTACAGTTTAATGACATTCATATACCATAATATACTATGACACGTATGAAATTTACCTACCAAAACATTGAATTTAGCCATATGAACTTACCTCGACTAATTTGCAAGAGTCATAGAAATTTAGGAACAATTCTTGCAATTTCTCTTTTCCACGATTCACTTCATTTTCTTGATCTATAATTATAAAATCATTCCTTCATTAGCATCTATTTCAATTTTATTCTACTTCACAATTTATGCCCTTTAATTTTTACAATTACACTATTACCCTAAACTTTTCAATTTTTACAATTTAGTCCTTGCTTAATTTATTCATCAATTGAGCTAATTCCTCTCAAATAACACTTTATCAAGACATTATAAACTACTTCAAAGCCTTTAACATTCAAAATTTCAACACAAAACCCTAATTCCAACAACTTTCACAATTAGATCCTAAAAAAATCAATTCTTATAAAATCTCTTTATAAAATTATCATATAATAAACTTAGAACCCCAATTCCATACTAAATCATCATAAGCTTTCAGCTCTTACTCATGGAAACTTTCTAAATCATTCATAAAAGCAAAAACTAATGAATTAGATAATAGGACTTAGTTGTAAAAGTTTCAAAATTACAAAAATTGCAAGAAATAATCAAGAATTGAGCTTACATGTTGTAAAAATATGAGAGACCAGCTTAAAAGAACCCTTTAATGGTGTTTTTTCTGGAGAGGATTAAGAAAATGAAGGAAACTCTAGATTTCCTAATTTAACCCAATTTTTTTAACTATTCAATTTCAACTAAATTACCAATTTACCCTTAGTTCACACCATTTCTTAGCTAATATTTACCTAACCATCCAGCCCATTTTATTTTAGGTCAAATTGCTCTTTAAGTCCCTCTTATTTATTATTTAAGCTATTTAATCACTTCCCACTATTTTACATCTTATTCAATTTAGTCCTTTTTATTCAATTGACTATCGAAATGTTAAAATTTCTTAACAAAACTTTAATACTAACTTAGTAACATTCCATAAATATTTCTAAAAATATTTATTACTCGGTTTAGGAATTAGAGGTCTCAATACCTCGTTTTTATCTCATTTTATCAAAAAATTTCCTTTAATTCACAATTTCACTAATTCAAAAACATTTCTAAAATCACACTTAACTTTTACTTACTAATATCTAAACTCATATGCCGGATTTAGTGATCTCACATCACTATTCTGACACCACTAAAATTTGGGCCGTTACACGATATTTATTTATCCGTTGAACCATTAGGGATAGAAATTAGATACTCACGAATCACAATCGATAAGTACTTATACCATGGCCCGTAGCCAAATCAAGGTAACTTATCTCGGAATACCTATACCATGGCCTGTAGCCAAATCAAGGTAACTCTTCTCAAAATACCTATATCATGGCCCATAGCTAAATCAAGGTATTATTCGCACCCAAAGTGTCGATATCATGGCCCGAAGCCAATACATTAACTTAATAACATTACATTATCATCATCACTGTCCTTAAGGTTTAACCGGGAAGTTTCGCTTGTCGATTTCATCGTTGAACACTTCCATATAGTCGTATTCACAATTCAAACATTATCTGCAATCTCATAAATACATTTTATGCAATATCAAAGCATATAACATTCATTTATAATGAAATTAACACCTACGAACTTACCTCGTACTCGAAATTGACGAATCAGATCGATTACTCGATAACTTTCAATTTCCCTCGATCTAAATCTGAATTCTTTCTTTCTTGATCTATATGTATTCAAAATTAACCCATTTAATCACCAACTCAATCAATTTCATCCACAAATATACATTTGGGCATTTTTTTCACTTTAGCCCCTAAACTTTCACATCTATTTAGTTTAGTCCCTACTTCACAAATACACGAAATTCACAAAAATTCAATTTAACCCATGCTTGGCTGAATTACCATAAAGCCCCTAATAGCCCACATTTTCATTTATTTCATACATTTAACCCCTCAATTTATAATTTTCTCAATTTAATCCTTAATTAACATTTTTGTCAAAAATAACTTTATAAAACATATATATCAAACACCAAGCTTGCATAATTCATCATCAAACATCATAAAACTCATGGATTCATCAATAGGATTTTTCAAAATCACTAACAAACTCAAAAATTAAGGTACGGGCTAGCTAGTACTCAAAGCAACAATCACAAAACCATAAAAATCATCAAAAACCGAGCTAAAATGGACTTACATGCTTAAACATCAATAGCCGAACCATCCAAAGCTTTCAAAACCCTCTTTCTTACAATCGGTTGAGGAAGATGATAATTAAAAATGAAATTGTTTTTGTTTTGTTTTATTATCATTTATAACCATTTTACAAATTTACCCTTAATTAAATCATTTAAAAACAACTTAATGGATGCCCATTTATGTCCATTAAGGACCTCTCATTTAATAAGACATGGCAAATAGACACCTTTATCACATAGAATGCAACTTTTGCATTTTACGTGATTTGGTCTTTTTTTTCAAATTGAGCTATTAAACGATAAAATTAGCTCACGAAAGTTTCACACATGCATATTCACATATTGTAAACACCAAAAATAATATTAAAATAACTTTACGACCTCGAATTTGTAGTTTCAAAACCAGTATTTTGATTTAGCTAAAATGGGTTGTTACAACTCTCCTCCCTTAGGGATTTTCGTCCCCGAAAATCTTACCAGCGAATAGGTTTGGATATTGCTTTCTCATAGCATCCCTAGGTTCCCATGTAGCTTCTTCGACCTTGTGTCGATGCCATAACACTTTTACTAATGCTATTATTTTATTTCGCAGCTCTTTGATCTCACGAGCTAGAATTCAAATCAGTTTTTCACCGTACGATAAATTTCACTGAATCTCAACTTCGGTCGGGGAAATAACATGTAAAATATCAGATTTGTATCGTCAAAGCATTGATATGTGAAATACATTATGAATCTTTTCTAATTGAGACGGCAATGCTAACCGATAAGCCATTGGTCCAACTCACTCGATAATTTCATACGGCCCGACGAATCTCGGACTCAATTTGCCTTTACGATCGAATCAAAGTATTTTCTTCCACGGAGATACTTTCAAAAACACTTTATCCCCGATCTGAAACTCAATATCTTTCCTTTTCAAGTCTGCATATGATTTCTGACGATTTGACGCCTCTTTCAAACTATCATGTTTTACTTTCACTTTTTCTTCTGTTTCTCTAATCAGATCAACCCCGTGAATCTTATTCTCACTTAGCTCAATCCAGTACAACGGTGTTCGACATTTTCGACCGTAAAAAGCTTCATACGGTGCCATTTTAATGCTCGATTGAAAACTATTGTTATACGCAAACCCAATCAATGATAGATACCTTTCCCACGTACCTTCAAACTTAAGAATGCAACATCTCAACATATACTCGAGTATCTAAATAACTCGCTCGGATTGACCATCCGTCTGCAGGTGAAATGCGGTACTAAAATGTAGTTTTGTACCCAGTACATCTTGCAGTTTCTTCCAGAACCTCGATGTAAACCTCGGATATTTATCTGAAACAATAGAAATAGATACCCCGTGTAATCTCACAACCTCGGAGATATACAACTCAGCTAATTTTTCAAGTGAATAATTCATTCGTACCGGAATAAAATGAGCCAATTTAGTCAATCTGTCCACAACAACCTAGATCGTATCTTTCTTACTCAGAGACAAAGGTAAATCCGAAACAAAATCCATAGTCACTCTATCCCATTTCCACTTAGGAATCATAATAGGTTGCAACAAACTTGACAGCATTTTATGCTCAGTTGTAACTTGCTGATAAATCAAACATTTCAAAACAAATTCTGAAATGTCATGTTTCATACCATGCCACCAATAAAGCTGTTTCAAATCATTATACATTTTCGTGCTTCCCAGATGCACAGATAAACAACTACAATGTGCTTCATTCAGGATCATCTGAATCAACTCTGAATTTCTCGGAACATATATTCGCCCTCTGAATCTCAAACAATCATCTGAATCAACTTGAAAATCTGAATACGAGTTTGAATCACATTGAGCTTGTTTTGCTAAAATTTCATTATCAACTTTCTGAGCTTCACAAATCTGCTGTAAAAACAACGGTTTTGCTTTCAAATGAGCTACAATTGAGCTTTCATCAGATAGAACCAACTGAGTATTCATTGCACGTAGAGTAAACAAAGATTTCCGGCTTAATGCATCAATAACAACATTTGCATTTCTCGAATGGTAGTCAATTACTAACTCATAGTCTTTTAGAAATTCTAGCCATCTCTGTTGTCGCAAATTCAAATCTTTCTGTGTCATCAAATACTTCAAACTCTTGTGATATGAATAAATCATCAAATACTTCAAACTCTTATGATCTGAATAAACATGGCATTTTTCACCAAACAGATAATGACGCCAATTCTTCAACGCAAACACAATGGTTGTGAACTCTAAATCATGCATCAGATAATTCTTTTCATGTAACTTCAACTGTCTCGAGGCACCAACTATGACTTTGCCTTCCTGTATCAAAACGCAGCCCAAACCATTTAACGATGCATCACTAAAGATTACAAATTCTTTACCCAATTCTGGCTGTACTAACACTAGAGCTTCAATCAAAAGATCTTTCAGCTAATCAAAACTTTTCTGACATTTCTCAGACCATTCAAACTTTACATCTTTCTGAAGCAATCTCGTCCACGGAGTCGTAATCATCAAAAAGCTTTTCACAAATCGTCGGAAATAGCCAGCTAATCCAAGAAAACAGCGAGTTTGGATACATTTCTTAGAGGCTTCCAATCCATTATTGTAGAAATCTTGGATCAACTCGAATACCCGATGCTGACAAAATATGCCCTAGAAAACCAACGACACGCAACCAAAATTCACATTTACTGAACTTTACATATAACTGCTTACCCGCAGAGTCTGCAATACAATTCTCAAATGCTCGGCATGCTTAGCTTCATCTCGTGAATATATCAAAATGTCATCTATGAATACAAGAAAAAATTGACCTAGGTATGCTCTGAAAATTTGGTTTATTAAGCCTATAAAGACTGCAGGAGCATTCGTTAGTCCAAAAGGCATAACTAAGAATTCATAGTGTCCCTACCTCGTTCGGAAAGCTATCTTTGGCACATCAAAGTCTCTGACTCGCAACTGATAATAACCTGATCTTAAATCTATCTTTGAAAACATTGTAGCCCCTTTTAATTGATCAAACAAATAATCTATTCTGGGCAGAGGATATTTATTCTTGATTGTCACTTTATTCAACTGTCGGTAGTCTATACATATTCTCATCGTGCCATCTTTTTTTTTCACAAACAACCCGGGAGCACCCCAAGGCGAGAAACTCGATCTAGGAAAACCTCTATATGTCAATTCTTACAATTGAGTTTTTAATTCTTTTAACTCCGTCGGAGCCATTCTATAAAGAGCTATCGATATCGGCGTTGTACCCGACATTAACTCCATACCAAATTCAACTTCTCGGATCGGTGGTAAACCCAGTAATTCATCAGGAAACACCTCTGTATATTCACACACAACTGGCATTGATTCAATCTTCTTTTCAGTCACTTTCATATCTAGCACATAAGCAAAGTAAGCTTCATAACCCTTTCTCACATATTTCTAAGCTACATCAATGAAATCACTGCTGGAAAATCATTCAAATCATCTGATTCAATTCGAATAATCTCATTTTTCTGATATTTCAATTCTTTTGCAATTCAAAGACAGCATCATGCAACATTAGCCAATCCATACCCAGGATTATATCAAATTCATCAAATGGTAACAATATCCGATCAGCCGAAAAACAAATATCCCAAATCATCAATGGGCAGTTCTTGCACACTTTATCAATCAATACGCACTTGCCTAAGGGGTTCGATACTCTAAATACAAATTCAGTAGACTCTACAAGCAAAGTGTTACTGGATACTAAATTCACACATATATACAAATGAGTTGATCCTGGGTCTATCAATGCAATAACTTTAGTATCATAGAGAGTAAAAGTATCGGTAATGACGTCTGGAGATGACGTTTCTTCGCGAGCATGAATAGCGTAGGCTCGTGCAGGTGCTCTAGCCTCGGACCTCATAGTAGAGTCTTTAGTCACTTTCTGACTACCACTCACATTTCTCGTGTTTCTAGGTGGTCTACCCCTATTTATAGTGTTACTCGGCCTCGTGTTTTGAACATCATCTTTTTCCATCAGCTCTAGGCAATCTTGTATAAAGTGATCCAACAATCCGCATTTGTAATATGCTTTATTTCTTTTGTTCCACCATTCTCCAAAATGTCATCGTCCACATTGCTGACATTCGGGTTTGTTGTCTCTCACACTGCCAACACTAGCTACTAATGTAGCTTGAGCTTTAGAACTAGAGTGTTTTTTAGCACGATCCTTGTTCGAATATTCATTTGAAGCATTCGGGTGGTTATACAAATCCCTAGATTTCTTCGAAGAAGATTGATACGGCTTACTCATCGATCTTTTTCTGGTGTCTCTAGCCTTCGAATCTGCTTTTCTCTTTTCTTTGCTAAGATCTTCGGCTTTACAAGCCCTTTCAACTAAAACAACGAATTCTTTAATTTCCAGAATCCCGATTAATAGCTTTATATTTTCATTCAACCCATCAACGAACCGCTTACATATAATCTCTTTGATAGAAATGTATTCCCGAGCATACTTGCTCAGTTGTACAAATTCTCTTTCGTACTCGGTCATAGTCATTCAGCCTTGTTTCAATTCTAGAAACTCTTTATGTTTCTGATTGAGAAATCTTTGACTTGTATACATTTTTTGAAATTCGAATTGAAAGAACTCCCAGGTAACTTGTTCTCTAGGAACTACTGATATTAAGGTTTTCCACCAATAATACGTATTATCTCTTAGGAACGATACAACGCATTTAATGCATTCATCAGGAGTATAGGACAATTTATCAAATACTCTGATCGTGTTCTTGAGCTAGAGCTCAACTCTCTCAACATCATCATCAACTGTAGCTCCAAACTCTTCGGCCCTATGTTTACGTATCTTATCCACTGGCGACTTACTCAATTGAATCGGATCTAACACTTGTAGCACAACTAGAACTTGTTGAGGAATAGGTGAGGGTGGAGGTTGTTGAATAGCCAGATTCGTTCAAACGAACTCCGTGAACCACTGACTCATCATTTAGAAAAAGGCTTGCTTAGCCTCTCCCCCTTAGCTACTAGAAATCGGCTTAGATTCAGCCAGCGTTGTCCCTTGAGCGGGAGTAGGCGCATTACTTTCAACATCGTCAGTTATTGCTTTTTCGGGATCCATTTGCTATATAAAAAACATATTTTAACTGTCAAGAATCATCCCACTATCCCAGTTTATATATATGGCATGTATAGCTAGACTCTCACTTGCTATGTTAGTCCTAGAATCGACTATACCGTAGCTCTGATACCAATAAAATGTAACACCCTTAACCCGTATTTGTTGCCGAAATAGGGTTACGAGGCATTACCAGACGATATAACATTTATCAAACATTCAATATTGCATATCATTCATTCATATACACGAAGTCCCTTAAATAGGTCTACAAGACCTTAAAACATGCTTAAGATTGGTTCGCGACTAAACCAATCACATATAAAAATTTTCGAACACTTTTCATGAAATTATAGGTCACACGCCCGTGTGAACAGGATGTGTGGCTCACACGACCAGACACACTCGTGGCACAGGCCACGTGAAAAAGGGCATATATACTGACTTGTACCACATGGCCGAAGACACTCTCGTGTGCCATGGCTGTGGGAAAACTAGGGAGGTTATTGACTTGAGTCACACGGTCAGTCACACGTCCGTGTGTGAGTCCGTGTGACACACACGGTCAGTAGACACGCCTGTGTGTCTAGGCCGTGTCAAACCTGTAGAGTATATTGACCTAATTCATAAGGCTACCATAGGAGACACCCGGCCGTGTAAGATAACCGTGTGTCACACACAACTGAGACACATGCCCGTGTCTCTACCCGTGTGGACAAAAATAGGCCATTTGTAAAGCCAAATTTCCACCCTTTCCACAAGCATACAAATCAACCAAAATAACACCATTTTAATACATTTTTAGGCAACCAAAAACATGCCAAATCAATCACATATCAAGCTATATATCATCAATCAATTCAACTACTAATTTTCATATACAAATATACCAAATCCATATACCAAAACCATCAAAATTTACCATTTCTCAAACATTGATAACTAACCAAATCAACATCCATTTAACTATATCCACAACTATGGAAAACATACCAAAACAAGCCAACATTTACATCATTAACAAGCTAGATCACATGGCTAACATCATAGCTCAAAACATACCAAAATGACACTAGCCTATACATGCCATATACCATATATATACAAAGCTTTCAAAGTACCAACAAAATGATCTATAATGTGACGATGCTCCTAACGATCCCCGCGTCCAAGCTAGCTTTGAATATCTATAAAACATAGACAAATAACACACAGTAAGCTTCGTAGCTTAGTAGGCTCGTAGTTAAGCAATTCAATTCATCAAATAATATAGTTCAACCATTTGCACATTACGAAATCAATATTACATTAATACAAACCTTATTCATGTCTCAAACATGATTAAATACCATTCCATTAAACTTTCTCAATGTATTACATGAATAGATTCCGCACATACCCGTATCACTTTGTACTAACCTTTTTCTCAACCATGGCATTTATTTATTCATTGAACCATTAGGGATAGAAATCAGATACTCACGAATCACAATCGGTAAGTGCCTATACCATGGCCCATAGCCAAATCAAGGGATTATCCGCACCCAAAGTGTTGATGGTCCGAAGCCAATGCATTAACTTAATGACATTACATTATCATCATCACTATAGTTAAGGTTTAACCGGGAAGTTTCGCTTGTCGATTTCATCGTTGAACACTTCCGTATAGTCGTATTCACAATTCAAACATTATCCGCAATCTCATAAACACATTTTATGCAATATCAAAGCATAAAACATTCATTTATAATGAAATTAACACCTACGAACTTACCTCGTACTCGGAATTGACAAATCGGATCGATTACTCGATAACTTTCGATTTCCCTCGATCTAAATCTGAATTCTTTCCTTCTTGATCTATATGTATTCAAAGTTAACCCATTTAATCACCAACTCAATCAAATTCATCCACAAATATACATTTGGGTATTTTTTCACTTTAGCCTCTAAACTTTCACATCTATTCAGTTTAGTCCCTACTGCACAAGTACATAAAATTCACAAAAATTCAATTTAACCCATGCTTGGCCGAATTACCATAATGCCGTTAACAGCCCATATTTTCATTTATTTCACACATTTAACCCCTCAATTTACAATTTTCTCAATTTAATCCCTAATTGACATTTTTGTCAAAAATCACTTTACAAAGCATGTATATCAAACACCGTGCTTACATAATTCATCATCAAACGTCATAAAACTCATGGATTCATCAATGGGATTTTTCAAAATCACTAACAAACTCAAAAATTAAGGTATGGGCTAGCTAGTACTCAAAGTAATGATAACAAAAACATAAAAATCATCAAAAACGAGCTAAAACGGACTTACATGCTTAAACATCAATAGCCGAACCATCCAAAGCTTTCAAAACCCTATTTCTTTTCTCAAAATTGGTTGAGGAAGATGACAATTAAAAATGAAATAGTTTTTGTTTTTGTTTTACTATAATTTATAACCATTTTACAAATTTACCCTTAATTAAATCATTTAAAAACAACTTAGTGGATGCCCATTTATGTCCATTCCCACTATCCATGGTCTAATTACAATATAAGAACCTCTCATTTAATAAGACATGGCAAATAGATACCTTTACAAATAGAATGTAACTTTTGCATTTTACATGATTTGGTCCTTTTTTTCTCAAATTGAGCTATTAAACGATAAAATTAGCTCACGAAATTTTCACCCATGCATATTCACATACTGTAAACACCAAAAATAATATTAAAATAATTTTACGACCTTATATTTTTTGTTTCGAAACCACTATTCTTATTTAGCTAAAACCGGGCTGTTACATGTGACCTATCCACACGGCCTCGAGACACGGTCATGTGTCCCCTGTTTTCATATTTTTCTCATCTTTTTAAATTTATTTCAAACTGATCCAAATTAATTTCTTGCTTAGTTTTAAATTTCTGTAAGTTTGATATTAATCCGTAATTGATTGAAACACATGTTAATTTATTTAGTTATAATTTGTTTGATAGTTAATTTAGATTTTCAAAATTATAATTTGGTTGTAGTTGTTTAATATTTAGTTGTTACATCCTATTGTCTAAGTACGATGACCAGATCGGGTGAGGGGTGTTATATTTAAATTCTATAATGGAGCATACTTGCATTATTTGTTTAGGTGATAATTATATGTATTTTATGGTTTAGAAATGTTGGACAAAGTTTGGAAGTGAATGGTGAACAATATAGCATGTTTTGGAGGTGTTTCAGGCTTGTTTTGGCTTCCAAGCATCTTATTATCGACACAAGTGGGAGTTGTATTGGTACTTTCTTAGCAGAATGCAAAAAATTAATAGTTCCAGTGCCCAAGTATCGATAAATTGGGTTAAGGTATTTATACCTCTACCCTAATCCGCCTTATTTATTTTGTTTAGCCTGGAAAAAGCCCCAAACAATGATTGAATGCAACCAAAGCATAAGAGAAGCTTAGAAGTGGTTCAAATTACATTAAATTACCTTAATAATATTAAGTAGGAAAGATGAACCTCAAATTTAGTAAACCTAGTGTTCAAATGTGACATCCTTTGCTTGAATTATCAACTAATCTTTGGTTAAGGGGTACTACATTTGTTTTGGTATCAAAGCCTAAATTTAATTGATTCTACAGTTGTAAATGAGACTAAAAGACATGTGATATATGATATTTGTAACACCTCTTGCTCGACTGATCATCGAATCCAGACTACGGGATGCCACATTCGTTGCTAGAGCAATTACAGCCAGATTCAAAATAAAATGATCATTTTCACATGCATTTACACATCAACCATGATTTAAATACAATAATATCTCATTTCAAAGTCTTAATCGAGCTTACAAAAGCTCTTAGTCAATCTATGCACGAAATAGGACCAAATTGTAAAGTTTTAAAAATTTATGGATCGATGTTGCGACTTCATCTCAGCATGTCACGTCGCGACAACAAGCCCTAGCTCGTCGTGATGTCACTCACTGTAATGGCAATTTTGTGACGTCCAAAATTCAAAGTCGTGACGTGGAACACCTTTTTGGTAAAAATTAATCATTTGATACCTATTTCATACTCTCCAACCAACCTAACAATTTACGCATCAAATACCAATTTCATTTGGATCAAACATACCAAAACAAGTCAATTAATCATCTCAAATAAGCTATATTGCCCGATGTACTCTAGTAAATGGACTCGGATACACAGGTAACCAGTTACTTGCCCGAGCTTGACATGTAATCGTGTTAGGTTACCAATCCAAGCTAAACTTTTAAAATGACACATCAAGTTACTAGTCTAGGCTAAACCTGTGTCACGTGTATCTTTGAGTCCGCAACAAATATTGGATCTTGATAACATTTGTAACCAATCTCGTACAAGCACACATTTAGTCGTATTATAACATTTACTAAGTTCAGACGGGCATCTATTAAACACATTAACATTTATTTACAATTTAGTCCAAATCTCACATTTTATACCAATATACCACCAATTAATTCACAATCGATTATATATATACAAATCAAACACACAATTATTTAAACACATAAATACCATATAAACTTACCTGGTCAAGACAACAAGCAAATTAGATCCTTGAGGACTATTCGACAATTTTGGCTTTTCCCCGACTATAGTTTGATTCAATTCTTAATTTAAACAATTATTTTAGACAATTCATCAATAAAAATATTTTTATAACATTCCATGATATGCATGAACCTATTCAATACCATTTTTAATACCCCTTAAGTTTTACATTTTATTCAATTTAGTCTCTAAAATAAAAATAACAACATCATTCAGTTTTGAGCTTCGGTTTGAAAACTGATTTCAATCACATCCCTTAGGGACTCTCTACTATCTATTATTACTAAAATTTCACATAAAATTTTAAATTTATTCACTTTATTCCTTATGTACAAAACTAACAATTAGACTTTACAATCTAGTCCTTTTTCATATCTAAGCTTAAAATCTATCAATTTAACACCAATTTCTTCAAGAAATCAACACTGAAAACTTTCAAAAACTTTAATAGTTTTACAAATTGGTATATGGTCTAGCTAAATAAAGCTCTCATGACCTCAAAAATATAAAAATTAAAAGAAAATGACTTAATTGAACTTAAAAATTAAGGGTCGAATGTTTGAAGCTTCCTTAAGGGTTTTATTTCTTTCTTTGTGTGGTGGAGAAGAAGATGAATAGAAAAATGGCCTTTTCTTTCTTTTATTTATCTTATAGTAAGATTAGTGGTTAATTAACTAGGTTTAATTAACTTAATTATAATTAGTTTAACTTAATCTATCACTAACATTCATAAGTGGAATTTTACATCATATGCCATTAACACATATTATACTATGGTTTAATTGCCATTTTGGTTCTTTGGCTAATTAAAAATCCATAGCGATAAGACTTTTACAATTGAGTCATTGTACTTTAATTATGCAATTAATAGGCAAAATTGAAGGACTATGTAATATCTCAAACCCGACCCAGTCGTTATGGCTGGATTTGGAAAGCTACATTGGCCACCAAATGTCCCAGACATACTTTTGTAATTTCAAACGTAATTTTTAAACCATTTGCGCAGTCCATTCAAGACTAGTAAAATCGAATGTTCAACTCCATTTTCAATCACATTTCAAATCCATTTGTCCATGAAAATGGTCGAAATAATCTTTCGAAGTTTTGAATTAAATATTTTAAAACTATTGGCTCATCAATTCAAAACAAATGAAGTAAAGTGTTTATTTTTATTTCATAAAAATCGTGAAAATTTCAAGAATCAAAATAATTAATATCTCAATCGTAGACATTCAATCATTTATTCAAAACTATTTCACATTTTCAATCATACTTCTAAATCATTTGTACATTAACTTCAAAAATCAAATGCCTTTAGAATTCTCATTTGTAAACATCTCGTAATTTTGAAAACTAAGACTAATTTTATTAAAAACTCATTTTTTAGAAATGAAACAGAAAAATGTATTATTGACAAATTTTATTTTAAAAAAAACTGAGTTTCATTCGTAATCTTATCAAATACTAACTTATATAGTTTTTAAAACTTAATGTCATGCAATCAAGTCATGCAAATCAGAATAAAATCCTTAAAGTAAAGTCTCATGCCACAGGTCATACTCAAACTTATTACAAACCCAAAATAACAAAATGAAATTTAATTACTTTAATTTAAAAAGACTTCTGATAAACTCCTCCAAATGTCGTTATCGAATCCTGACCTCAAGGTTATCTGTAAAATCAGAAAATTAAAAGGTGTGAGCTATAAAGCTCAATGTAAGATTAACATAAACACAATCATATACATATAAACATATACGTTATAAAATCATAATAATCATATCAGTTTCATATAACTCAATATTTCACACTTATACTATGCATGATCATGTCAATGGACATTTTGTAAAACGATTCAGATTTTTATGAAAACAGTCCTACCCATCTTCGCTATACACCAAACTCGAGTTCCCCGAAACTCGTCCATCCTATAACACACCAATTAGTGAACAATGTCCAGTAATACAGATAAACTACCACATAATCAAAATCATGGACAAGCCACCAAAATTGTAGATAAACTGCCAATAACTTCCACCTTTCACATATCCCACCCCATGCATGTGATATGGCCAAAATCACTTGAAATTACATAAGCATGTTTAACATGCAAATCACATATGTACACATAGTGCAAATATTTCACATTTTATAAATCATGCAAAAATCACATATGGCATAAGATCACATAACATGAGAATGAGATTTACATACTTTTCAATCAATAATAATCATCAATACCATACAACATGCTTTTCACAACATATACGGTTTGGAATCACTTACTTGACATAGTCCATAACAATGAGTTTTATCACTCTTTATGGATACATAAAGTATCCTCATCAAACAAACATAATTTAAATAATGATGATTTTATTAGTATAAAACATAAACTTAATTTTGTTTAGTTTTAAAACACACACTTGATTGTAGATCCAATGTGAAACAACTTTTTAAGAATGCTCACACTTGGATCTAACAAATAGATTACCTAATCAATCAAAAAAATGTGATCTTACGTTAAGACTATCGTTTTGAAGGTAGATACGATAAGTTAGTTATCGGTTTCCATGAACACTTACCCTTAAAAAATAATCACTCGGATTAGTGATTTTGATCCCAACGTTAATGGTCTCTCAGATTGGTGTCGGTCGGCCCTTCAATAAATATGACATACGAGACATTAATACACGAGAAAAATATTTCACTATGGCCTTCTTAAAAATATTCGGTCAAGAGAAAAGTAGGGAGATTTCTACTCAACCCTTATGCTTACACTAACTTGGTTGAAACGGGAGGATCAACAGATCATCTTGATTATGAATCAGGGGGGAAAGAATGATCTAAAAAGGAGGATTATTTGAAATTAAGTTCATGAAAATAAAGGTTAGGATTAAGAATTAAACACGATAAATAATGCATAGTTTTTCTATTACTAAAAAGAATAGTGAATGTGGAAAAATGAAAAAGACAGGAGGAAGAATCTCAACTGTCAACGGTGGTGCTGCGGCGGTCGTGACAACTTGCTAAGGGTTTGAGACAAATTTGCACCAAAAAGAAATTGATGAGAGGAAAGGGATTCAAACTCAGATCATCAATGGCAGCTCCACCACTACTCAATTACTATAATGATATTTATTTATTATCAACTGAGCAAAATATTATCTAAATAAAAATTTGGTCGTGACCACTCTTGGTTCATTAACCCAATTTCTACTAACCCGATTTTTGGGATGTGACAGACTAAACTTTAATAAACTTTTATACCAACTTCGTAAATTTTATATTTAAAATTTATGAACCCAATTTATGGAAATGGGGTTCTGAAATAGCCTTTTGCCAGCACCACTAAAAATTGGGCTGTTACAATATTGATGTGATGAGATGTGATTTTGATATTGATACATGTTTTAATTGTGATTATAGATTAGAGATGTCAACTGATTCAAGGCAATCAGTTGAAGAAGAAGTAGAAAGTCGTGCTTCAAATTTGAATAGAGAAGGGAATGTACCTACGACTAAAAAAGATCCTGTTGAGCCGGGAGGGTTAAGAAGGCCTCCAAAGGAAGTAAGACTTGCATGAGAACAAGTACCTATCCCAGAAGAAAGGCCCACATAATAGGCTTTCTTCCAAACAATGAATTAATTCTTTCAACAGTTCATGAGAGTTGTTCCTCAAGCTCTTCCTCTACCACCTTAACTTGCTCCTCTCGTGCAACCACTTACACTTGAACCTCAACCCCAGCCTCCTACCCAGAATCATTGGTCTATTTTAGAGAGAATTAGAAAGCATAGGGCGAAAGAATTTAGAGGGAGAAAAGAAGATGATCCCATTATTGCTGAATATTGGTTAGAAAAAGTTAGCAAGTATTTGAAGAATTGCAATGTCCTAATGTAAAAAAGTTGAGATGCAATGTTTCTCTATTAAAAGAAGAAGCCTACCAATGGTGGACTACTATGAGAAGTGTAAATTTGGCCAAAAGGATTAATTGGAACTTATTCTTGACAGAGTTCAGGAAGACATATGTTGACCAAATATATCTTGAAAAGAAGAAAAGGGAGTTCATTAATTTAAAGTAGAACAACTTGCCACAATAATAATATGAGAAAGAATTTATTAGATTGAGTAAGTATGCAAGAGAATTAGTGGCAATAGAAGCTAATAAGTGTGTAATATTTGAGTGGGGATTTAATGAAGATATTTTTGTTCTTGTGACAACTTTGGGGTTAAGAGACTTTTTTACACTTGTTGAAAGAGCTCATAGAATTGAAAAGGGTATTAATAGAAAAAAAAAAGAAAAGGGCTAGGTTATGTTGGAAAAATCTTGGTTTGAAAACAGTTTTTTTGCACGGTGGAAAATTAAAATTTTGAAAACCGACCCGGTTTGTGATATTTATAGCAATAAACCTTTATTGAATATGCATTTGTGTTTTCTGATAAGCGGATCCTTGATGTTTTTTGACTTTCAACCAAACGATCTTATCCGCTATTCTCATACCACAAATTGCTTCGCGTGTGGGCTCAAACCAGTTGAAACAAAACATAGAACTTCAAAAAGTTTTCCTTTTTGGGTGAAAATGGAAATTCTCTCTTGTTTAATAGAAACAGGTAAACTTGTTATTCTAAAAAAATATATTTAAAATTTGAGAATAAATTCTCTTTATATTTTAGCAGAATAACAATATCTCAAGAGTAGCGTAAATAGCTCTATCAGTGCCATCTATTTATAAAAAGAGAAGGTAGAACCCTTATAGAGTTGTAGTAGTTTATTTTCACTAAAAAAATAATATCCTATCTAGGATATAGGGGGCGACAACCCTAGTTAATGATTGATAAAAAATAAGGCAGATGAATGCAAAAACGGATTGTAAAGTTTGTCAAAGTTACGGATTTTACTTAGGGCTCTAGACGTTTGGAAAGAAACTTGGATTTCGACACAACTTGAAACGAAATCGAATCCAATGAGATAAAAAATTAAAATAAATAACTAAAATAAAATAATAAATCAAAGATTAGAATAATAAGGAATCAAGTAAAAAAGATAAATGAAAAATATAGAACGTGGCATATAGAAGTCTTAAGAAGACTTGGAAACACAAAGAATCCACAACCCCCTTCAAGCAGCTCTAATTTCCCCTTCAAGAAAGTCAACTTTGCAAGAAAAATTTTGAATATGATCCCCACAATCTGAAAAGATTGTTAAAACTCTTCTAAAAGAAACTCAAGAGAAATTCTTGGAAATAAAACTCAAAAAGAATTTATTAACTCAAAAGAGAAGTTGAATAATAATGAATTGAATGATTTGTGTAAAATGCAAAGGCCTATATATAGGCTAGCTAAATAAATCTAAATAAAAATCTTATGTATACTAGAACTCTAATTAACCTAAACAAGAATTAATTTTAAATTAAACTTTCTTCTTCACATAAGACTCCTAAATAACTTAAACTACTTAGTCATTATTAAAAATTTGGAATAATAAAATAATAAAATAATTGGAGCTGATAAATACAATATTGGGCTCATACATAACAAAAATTAAGCCAAAAACTTGAACCCAATATGATTTAAACTCGAATTAAAAGCCTAAAACTTGAGCTCCTGAACTCGAAATCGAGTGATTCAAAGGGCATTTCGAAGCTAAGAGATAGATATTTGAACACCATGAAGACATCTTAACCCAAAAATGCCTGAATCCTATACAAAATGCATCGTAAGTGTGTTGATTTCCCAAACTTGAAAATTGGTAGCTTTGGTGAATGGAATCTAATAAATTTCACTTCATCCGTGTATGTATCATTCCCCATTTCCTTGAAAAGAATCTTCCACGAATCTTTCTCAAATCTTGTCTTTGATCGAATATTTGTTTGATTTTTTTGGCCTTTAACATTGTTGTTCGGCTTTGAAGTAGTATGAGCCCTTCACATCAATGGGTCTGAAATTTGGCCTTGAGACTCACATCATTCCCCCTTCCCTAAGAAGATTCATCACCGAATCTTCAGTTGCACAAAAATAAAAAGGATTAAAATAAATAAAAATAAAATGAAAAAAATACTTACCTAAGCTTTCTTGTGCACCAAAACCATATCCAGGATCAAAGATATGATTTTGATCTCCCAAATCAGCATGGATCATGTATCTCTCCTTTAAAAACAAACCATCAACACTAAACAAAGAAATATTAGGCACATGAGTGTTTAAGTAAAAAATAACCTATAATTGTCTTTGATTATACATGGTCATCTATAAGAATTTCCAATAATGAGTTAAGAATTTCACATAATTATAAAAATCAAGAAGGTTAAGATTATGTAAAAATTCATTGTTAAAGGTCAAAACATAAAATTTTGTTGCAAGAGAAAATATATAAAATGTTTTAATAAACCTATCTAGTGCAACAAAATTACTATTTTTAACCTTTACAAATCTAGATAAACCCATAAAATCAATTGAACTTTCAGATCAAGGTTTAATGAAATTTGACCAACAAGAAAGCATGTTGTAACGAAAAACAAAATTAGTAGCATACTTATCAAAACCAATCAAGGTGTGCCTTCTTAAATCAATTTCTAATGTTTCCTTACTTTTCTTACTTTGTAGCATTTGTGGATAAATATCAATGTTCAACTTACCTCTCTCCCATAAGTAAAATTGTCTATCAATGGTAGAGTAATATAATTGGAAGTCTGTCAATGGATCCTTGAAATCAAGTAATAAAAAAATATCACTAACAAATTTTGAGTTAGGGTTAGCTGAAACATAATCATTCCTTACTTTTGTATGAGTATTTTCTTGCTTTTCATTTTCTTTTTCTACTTGAGAACTCTCTAATTTTACCTTATATGAATTTTTACTCACCAAATTTAGACCATCAAGTAGACTTTTATCACTCAAGGTCTCTTATCTCTCTATATTTTCATATGATTCTTCCTCAATTCCCATATTCCCCTCACAAGTATTATAAATATTCAATTTATTACAATATATCTCAATAGGAGAACCTGATATTTGTATATCATCTAACTCTATAAATTCAAGGAAAAAAATTCTCATTATCATCTTTTTCCGATTCATAAAGTTTGTCATCACAAATCACTTTTGCACTAGAGTAAGAGTCAATAGAAGGCACGAAGTCATACTTACTTTCTTCTCTAATTGGACATTGCAAACCCTCATGATCTTTTGAACTACACCAATAACATTTCACAATAGGTGAGAGATCAATTGTACTCCTTTCGTTTGGTCATCTTTTCAGGAAGTACTCATCAACTTATTGGTTAACTTAGTCGACATTTTGTTTTGACCTCTTTGCAGTAATAAGGAGCGTAATGCTTTCCCATCACTTGCTTCAACTCGTCCCTTGTTTCAATTACCTTTTCATAGTTTCTTTGACAATTAATTCCAAGCTGAATCCACCAACTCAACGTATAATCCGAAAATCCAAAGGCTGCCAATAAGACTTTTTCCTTTTCTAAGCATTTATAGTGACGGAATATAAGTTCAATTTTTTATTCCCGCTCACAATATGCTTCGGGATCATACTTCTCTCAAAATGGTGGAATGTTGAACTTTGGTTTAGCCACAGAAGGTTGGCCTTGTGGTACGTGATATTCGTGACAAGTTTTAAAAATTTATAATTAATCGTTCTTGAAACTAACTATTATCACGATGAAGGCAAGTGTACCTATCGAACAGTAGTATAGCTTTAGCAAGACTGGATTGTCAAACCCAAAGGAACCAAGAGTATTAGTAATTACCATCCTTTTTATTATCTAGCCTAAAAATTAAGTGATTTGTTTATCTAAACTACTTAACTAAACTAAGGGTGCACAGAGAGAAAATTGGGAAAAAAACTTTTGGGAAAACTCGATTGATTAAGACAATACCCAAGGAAAAATCCACCTAGACTTCACTTGTTATTTGACTCTGAACCAGACGATTTATTCATTTGACTTGATCCGTAGAAATCCCTAAGTTATATTATTATCTCTCTCGAGACTAATAACGTCTAACCCTAGGTTGATTAATTGAAATCTCTTTCTAATTAACGCTCTAGTGTTGCATTAACTTGATCTATGTATCCCCTTATTAGGTTTCACCCTAATCCGGTAAAATCTTATCACCCTATCTCTAGGCGTGCAATCAACTCCGCTTAATTATAACAAATTTACTCTTAGATAGGGTCTCTTCCTCCTCTGAATAAGAGCATTAACTTGAATCAATATCCTGGAATATTTAAACAAGAATTAAGAACACATAATTAAGAACAAGTCAAATATTTATCATACAATTTAGATAATAATAACAAGATCCGTCTTAGGTTTCATTCCCCTTAAGTATTTAGGGGGTTTAGTTCATAATTATAAAAGAAAACATCTCAGAAGAATAATGAATACAAAACATAAAGAAAACCCAAAACCCCTGAATGGAAATTGAAGGGAGATCCTCAGTATTGATGATGAATCCGACTTCTGAAATAGACCAATCGGCTTCCCTTGAGTAATTCCTTGCCTCCTACTCTGTGTCCCCCTTCTAAGTGCCTCCTCAGGTATTTAAATAGGCTTTAGGATGCCTAAGAGCCTTCAAAATTGGCCTTTTCCGAATAGGACTATACTTGGGCTCGGTATGGACACGTCCGTGTACGATTACTCCAGCCCGTGGTCAAGGCTGTTGAATAGGAACGGGTGTGTAGTCTACCCGTGTAAGTCGTGCTTCGATCCTGCCAAACGGACACGGCCTTGTGACACACCCGTGTGAGGAAGTCCAGGCCATGTTGATTTCCTATGTGGGTCCATTTTCTCCGTTTTCGGCCCGTTTCTCGCTCTTTTTTCTCCCCTATGCTCACCTAAGTATAAAACATAAAATTAAAGAATTAGGAGCATCGAATTCACCAAATATAAGGAGAAATCATCCATAAATGTGCTAAGCATGGGATAAAAATATGTATAAATTATGGTTTATCACCTTGATTAGGAGTACCAAAAGTTTCATCAGTATGACGATATCTTTGTTTACCATTATTAGAAAAAATACGAAGTTGTTCATTGTCCCTATCATCATCACTATCATGAGAACGAGACCGTCGATTTGAACAAGTCTCCAAAAGAGCAACAACTTGAGTTAGCATTTGAATTTGATTGGCAAGCTGATTAATGTTCTCTTTTTGTTCTGTTCGATACTTAATCAAATTGGCCTCAACTGTATCATGTAACTCCTTCAATTGTTGATGTTGATAATTTACCATCCCTACAATATTCTAAAATGTAATAACTTGTTCTTTTTTATCGGATGGTGTCTCATCATGGTTTCTACGATTACGAGTGTCACGAGTCATAGTGAAAGCTTGAAAAAACACAACACTCAAAAGAAAATTTAAGCAAACCTCACATTTATGCACTCAGAAATAAAATAAAGTTCTCAATGAGATAAGAATTAATCTTGTGAGTATTTTAAAAGTGTCTATATCAATCAATCAGAATGTATTTCAAATTAATAAAACAAACCTAGTAGCACTAAGAGTCTAAAATCGGTTAGATACCAAAGAATCATGTCGCACAGAGGAAGGAATGTGCAACGTGTTTTAACCTACTAACAC
This sequence comes from Gossypium arboreum, assembly GCF_025698485.1. NCBI lineage: Eukaryota > Viridiplantae > Streptophyta > Magnoliopsida > Malvales > Malvaceae > Gossypium > Gossypium arboreum. The sequence goes on along the minus strand of NC_069072.1, from coordinate 125,639,744 downwards.
AAGAAACAATAAAGTTTGAGAATGCGTAAATAAATAATAAAAAGTAAAAACAAAGGAAAACCTAAGGCTAAGAGTCAATGAAAATTGCTGAAACCCAAAAACTGTGTAGCAACTTGACAAAATTCGTTCGAGATGTTCCCGATGTCCAAAAGTCACGAAATTAAAACTGGAGCATCTTCAAATAATACAGATCTGATCTAGAAAGTTTCGACACAAAATTCAACCCACACAATATTTTTTGATTTATTATTTTTTTTGTATTTTTCTATTTTATTCCACTTTTTTAATTATTTTTTTGAAATATTTTTATATTCTAAAATAGTGCTAAGAAGCTAAGAAGTAATATGTAAAATTTCAGATCATTTGAAAAATGTTTACATACTGTTACGAAAACAACTACTCAGTGCTCGTCCAATGACTTTGTCATTAGTGTGTTACCCTCATAGGATATCCTTAATCTCTTTAGGATAATATCCGTTCTCCCAATATGATCCTATTTTATCTTATGGTAACCATTACATCTTCCTTCATGAAAAGTCAATCACTATCAAATAGTGATCAAGTCATCCATCCCCAAAAACGGACAACCCGTGACCACGTTTACTTTTCATCAACCATGTAATGCCAATGAGAGGATGTCATTTACCCATTTTTTGGGCTATGAATTCCACTATTTTGAATGACGTAACATACTATAGAAGTCATACACCCTACGTACCATCTTTTAATTTCTTATCTATTTGAACTCAGGCTGTTACTTACATCAAAGTTTATGAGTCACACATATATAGTTTGGCATCCGTTTAGGATTTAGGTATGTCACACTATGAGCATCACAAGTGAATAAATCCAAAAACGGATTCAGGATCTATTCTGCTTAGGTCTTATCCAATATACTATCAATCCAGTCAGTCACATCTATATCTCTATCTTCTGGGAGTCATTCGCTCCAATGTCCAAGACAAGGCATCTCCCCAATTAAACTTAATAGACGACATATTAGTATTTCAATCGGTTTGCACATTTTCTATTAGACTAAGGACATGTTTAGGTTCATCTACTAACACAAGCTATCTTTCTGTACTACAATCTGACCGCGTAATATCACTTAGTATTAGTTAAACATTTAGACAACCAATAAGCAACATTTGCTTTTATTTTGGTTTGCGTGCAAAAATCATGTAAGGACAATAATACAAAATATATTAATTTAATTCATGAATTATTTTATTAATCAATCTATTTGAAAAAATTACAAGTTTACAAACAAATGTACTATAATTAGAGCACCAGATCCAACAGGTTAAGTGAGTAGCAACTAGTTCATTGCCACCACCTTCAGCCAAGAAAGCTAATAACTTTTGAGGATCGAGGTACTTATCTCCTATTCAAATACAAAGGCAAAGGGGACAAGGTAGACAAACTCAACAAACTACCTCAGTTGCAAGTACTGGGCTTCGAGGAAAAAACCTACACTAACTTATGAACATTGTGGAAAATTTGTAACACCCCTTACCTATGTCTGACGCCGAAACAGGGTACGAGGCATTACCGGACTTGAACATACACATTCACGTAAAAATCGAGCCATAAAATCTCTTTTAATTCAAAACCTTTCAAACATATGCATGTCATCTCTTATTTGGGTCTACGAAGCCCAAAACATTCATCAGAATTGATTCGGGACTAAACCGAGAACTTTAAAAAGTTTCAGGAAAACTTAGAAAATTTTTCCATGAAACAGGGTCACATAGGGACATGTCCATGTCCTCAGGTCGTGTAACTCTGTTTAAGATGTCAGCATGCACATCGAACCATACGGTCAGGCCACACGCCTGTGTCTTCAGGCCGTGTCCCTCATACGGTTGAGACAGATGGCCGTGTCTCAGCCCGTGTGGCCAACACTTAGGCTATTTTCCAAGCCTTCATGTCACCCATAATCTTTTACAACCTTATGCACATCAAAATCGCAAATCATGCCATCATTTTAGTGATTAAACACTCTTTATTAAGACACATCCTTAATATTAACAAGTCCTCTTACAAGTAATGCATCTACTCAGGCAATACCAAGTCTAGACTCCTTATTTCACATTCATAAGACTTGTCATTTTGATAACCACTTTTATCATTATACTATGGTTACCAACTTATTCATTGAGCACTCATGTTCAATCATTATCACGTTGTGTTTATAACGTGCAATTACTGTATGGCTATGACCACCTCATTTGGTTATAGAGCATACATCCAACACACATGTCATATTACTAACCATGCATGGCAAACAAACATAATCACATTATAAACATTAGACATGACATGAATAGCTGGGCTTACAAGCCATAATCAATATGAGTCACATCTCATGGCCATATACATATAACTCAATATAAGCTGACACATTTGGCCAAAGCAAAATAATACATGTCAATCAACTAGATCCCTATACATGCCACTCACTTGAAATTTCTAATATATGCTTCATTATTCCAAATATAGTAGCTTGATAGTGTGATGCTGCCTCCGACGATCTCCAACCCCGAGCTAACCTAAAAATGCTAAAGGAAAGGAAAGTAAGGAAGTAAGCTCTATAGCTTCGTAAGACCGTATAAAAATAATAAGCAATTTATCAACTTGCTTCTCATGGTAATACAACCATATTTTCACTTTTACTCATGTTCCAGTCAAGCTATTTTCTCGAGTCACAGTCACTAAATTATTTATATCTGGAGCTATGGAACTCCAAATTAAGTCCTACTAATTTTTCATGAAACTAGACTCACATGTCTTCTTACCATAAAATTTTCAAAATTTTTGATTTATCTAATTAGTACAATTTATTCCTTAAAGTTACCCTTTTCACTATCTGACAGTTCTAACCCCTCTTCACTGAAAATTACTTAACTCATAATACGTGACTCGAATGATGTCCCTGTCATTTTTCTTGAAAATAGACTCATCAATAATTCTAGTATATAAATTATAACTCATAAATATTTTTGTACAATTTTCAATGATTTTCTCAAATCAGAACGAGGGATTTCGAAGTCATTCCAACTCTGTCTCACAACAATCAAAATATTTCATAATATGAAACTCTTTTGCTTACATCATTTCCTCTATGTGAAACTAGACTCATTAGGATTTAATTTTATATTTTATTCAGCCTCTAACTCAATTTTCACAATTTTTGGTGGATTTTTAAAGTGGGACTATGGTTGCTGTCCAAAACTATTTTAGTGTAAATTAACGATACTACGTTTATCACACCATATTAATTCATTTTCACCACATTGGTAAGGTTACATATTCATATATCATAAGTATAGAACTATAATCACAAGGTCATCACAAAATCATTCTCATAAGTATGAATTACCTATTTACATCTTCACTAAATGTGCATCATAAACTGAAATCATTTCTTATGAGCTTGACATACATACCTGTGTTGCTCAACATGTTCATAATTCCTTACTAATCATATAACATGAATTGAATTTAAATTTCATCAATTTCATGTAAGTACCTATTCCACTCACAACATGGTTATACTTTTCTCATTTAACTTAAACTGTAACTCTCACCGTTGAACCATTTGGAATGCTATCGGATATTCACTAAGCCTCAAACATAGGGTATAATGCCGATGCCATGTCCCAGACATGGTCTTATACTGGCTCATCCATCAAGTCGATGCCATGTCCTAGACATGGTCTTATACTGACTATCGAAATCGAGGCCGACGCCATGTCCCAGACATGGTCATACACTAGCTCTCACATATCTGTGCAAGTGTCATGTCCTAGACATGGTCTTATACTAACACATCTCGCAGCCGATACATGTCCCAGACATGTCTTACACTGGCTCTCGTCTCAATGCCGATGCATGTCCCAGACATGTCTTACACTGTCATTTCATAATGTGGTCGATGCATGTCCCAGACATGTCTTACACTAGCACACACATATCGCCCAAATGTCATGGCATGAATATCCGTTTATTCCTAAGGTTCAACCGGAAGGTTCCTCTACATCAGTTCTCATCATTCATAATCATTTCTACAATCAAGCAATTTATGCTATATCTATTCAAATACGTGTAATAACGATGTAGTTATATTATTTACATACGACTTACTCGTTTTTATGGGATATCATATTCCATTGAATTTCTAATGTATTCTACCATCATGTGAATGTTATTAACTTTTGGCATCATTTTCATCATACTCAATATAATCAACATATAATTCAATATAATCGAAGCAAGATAGATTCAAGTATATTAACAATAACATGGATAACATGCTTATTTAGTCATACGAACTTACCTTGAATACGAGAACGACAATTTTACCATTAGTCCATAACCTTGTATTTTCTCGATTTAAGCCTGAATCTCGATTTCCTTGATCTATCATTTCAAATATAGCCCATTTAGGACTCACATTATTCAAATTGACCCAAAAAATCATATTTTGGCAAATTTACAATTTTTCCCCTAAACTTTGCCAAAATTATGCTTTTTCCCCTAGGCTCGTAAAATGATTTTTATTCAATTTTCTTACTCTTTAAGCCTAGCCAAACAATTTCCATAACTATAGCAACTCAAGATTTCAATTGTTACATGCATTTACTCTCTATTTTACAAACTTAATAAAATGATACTTTTAGGTGTTTTCATGCTAACACCTTTCACAAAAGTTGTTTATTTCACAACTAAGATTCATTTTCTTCCATAAAATTGCAGCAAACAACATGAATATTCTCATGGTAAAATCTTATACTTTCAACCATTTTGAAAAATAGTCCCTCATTAGCTAGATTAAGCTACAAGGGTTCCAAAAGTACAAAAATTATAAAAAATAAGCATCTAAATCACTTACTTGTAAGGGTGAAGAGTTTGCTGAAATTTCAAGCTTCCAAACCCTTATTTTTGCTGGTATTTTCAGTGAAGAAAGATGGAGAAGAAGGGTGGCTACTTTTGTTTTATTTTATTAGTGTTTGCTTATGTCATCAATACCAACCATACCAAATTTTGACTTTTCAACTCTTTTGCTCCCCCCAATGGCCGGCCATCACTTATTTAATGGTCTAATTTCACTTTAAAGACCCCCAATTAAGGTTCTCTAGCAATTTGACACCTTTGACTATTAAAACAAAATTTTTGCCCTTTATGCGATTTAGTCCTTTTTCGCAATTAAGCACTCAAACGCCAAAATTAATTCACCAAAATTTCCATGCACTTATATAATCATGCTATAACACATAAAATAATATTAAAATAATTTATTGACCTCGGATTTGTGGTTCCAAAACCACTGTTTCGAGTAAGCCCTATTTCGGGATGTTACAAAATTTCAAATAGGTAAGTGTAGGACAATTCCTGAGGCATGTCTTAAATGTAGTTTAAAAGAGCATATGATAAATAACTATCTGAAAATTACCGAGGAGTCTGTAGAACAAACTGTGAGAACTACTCCAACACAATAAAGGGTAGAAGACCTAGTGCTAGTAGTGAGGTTAGTGAAAATCAGAGGTTGAAGAGAGAAGCTACAGATAGACCCAAGTCTCAAGCACTAACACGAGCATATGCCATCAAAACTCAAGAGTAGTATTCAATCAAGTTTGAGTCAAATTTCAAATCAAATACAAGTTCATTCTTTTTGTTATGTAAACTCAACTCAACTCGATTCGATTACGATATTTATTTTTTGGTGAAAGAAATGAAAAGCTCTACAAAACACTAGAGAGACTTAAAAGGAGATGTTTCAAATAATTGTAAACCTTCCCCTCTACCAAATGCAAACTTAGCAATGTGATCAACTTTAATATTTTATTTTCTAGGGGTATATTCAAGAGACAAACTCTCCATTTTCTGCAAGAGCTGAGCAATGAGCTTGGTTATTGTTGAATTTGAACACTTCAACAAGGATTCCTTAATAGCCTCATTAACTTTCATGTTTTTTGTATGCACTAATCAACAACACACCATCAAGAATGCCCTAAAATTCGGCTTCAAATATTGAAGAAGTCTCCAAACGATGGTTAAAACCAATTATCCATTTCCCATTGTGATCTCTCACTACTCCTCTTGTAGCAGCACATCCCATGTTTTCTACTGAACCCACTCTAGATAATTGCCTCGTAGAACCTCCATTACAAACGGTAAAATATTGCTTAGCCCAACTATACACATTTTTGACAATTTCCTTTACACTCTACGACACACCCTGAAAGATGCAAATATTTATGTTCTTCCAAATATGCCAAGCAACAATGTCAAAGAAGCTCAACCAATCAACATTCATCATAACTAAATTATGACGATTTTGCAAATTAGATGCAAGCCAATCCTTTAAATTACCTAAAAAGAAATAAGCCTGCTTTTGAGGTGGAATGATTTGAGACCATACGTATTTCATTGCAACACAATCCTTAATAGCATGAATTACATCCTCCAATTCATGTCCACAGATTGAACATCTCGCATTGCTATCAATTTCACTCCTTAGTCGCTCTGCCCAAGTAAGTAATCATTGTTTGAGAGCCAGCCAAAGGAAAACTTGAACCCTCTTAATGGATTCCACGCTTCCATATTAGGATTCTATGATTTCTCCTTAATCATACGATAAATGCTTTTAACGGAGAAACAACCTGAAGAGGTGCCCACCCAAGCAATCTTGTCAGAACTCACCAAGGGGTGCGAGGGTGGAATACTAGTAATACGCCCAATAATTTCTTTCGATAGCCAAACTGAAAGAGCTCTAGATTCCACAATCCTTCTTTTGTGACCATCTCCTTAAGGTAACAATCAAAAGCAAAGTTTGCACCAACTGGAATTAGATTGATCAATGGACCAATCTCCAGAATCCAATTATCCCTCAAACACTTAATGTTGTTACCATCCCCAATTGACCAATAAATATTTTCTCAAAGCACATGTCATACCTTAGACAGGTCTCCCCATAGAAAAAAGCAATTACTGCGGAAGATACCATGGGGTAAGCTTTCCTTCATTCCATACTTCAACCGTAGGACACGAACCCATAGAGCCTCTAAATTCGCAAAAATATTGAAACCCAACTTCAACAAAAAAAGAAATGTTCTAATGCTTTAGATGTCGAATCCAAAGTCCTCTACAAACTTTTGGTTGGCACAATGAATTCCAACTAACAAGAGTCATCTTTCTACTACCTACAACAGAACCCCATATGAATTGTCTAACAATACTTTCAATTTCATCACATATTCCTTGCAGGATCATCATTAACTACATGAAGTAATTAAGAATAGTGAGGAGTACCGAATGTGCTAAAATGATTCTGCCAGCTAAGGATAACTGCCTCGTATCCCACTTTTGCAACTTAAATTTAACTTTTTCCTCCACAAACCTCAAAGAATTGATAGTAACCTTTTTGTAGAAAAGAGGAACTCCCAAGAACGTTTCTAGGTTATGGACTTTATGAAAACCAAACAAATCACAAAGATGCTTTGTCAACTCTTTGTTCACCTCTTTAAAAAAGAAAATATTTATCTTATGAGCATTTACTCGATGTCCAGAATAACTACATAATTCATCTAACATCTCCTTAATTAAATGAGCCTGGCTCAAATTAGATTTCTCAAATATAACAATATCGTCAGCCAAAAACAAATGAGAAAGCGTCGACCCTAACCTTGATAAATGAATAGGAGACCACTAACCTGAATTAATGGATGAACAAATGCATTGTCTTAGCCATTCCATGCAAAGTACAAACAGGTAAGGTGACAAATGACACCCCTACTTGATACCCCTAATTGGACTAAATTTCTAAGTGGGCACACCATTCCATAAGATCTACATAGTTGAGCTCGTGATGGTCGACATAATAACTTCTCGAAGGAAATCTAGAATGCTTGCCGCCTGAATGGAGACATCTATAAATTTTCATCCCACATTGTCATAGGCCTTCTCCAAATCAATCTTAACGATCATTCATCTTTTTTGTTTACTCCTCATGGAGTGGATAACTTCTTGGGCCACTATGATATTATCTGTGATATTCCTACCAGCAATAAAACTTGCCTGTTCTGGACCAATAATCTTAGAAAAAACCACCTTGAGTTTGTTTGCAGTGATCTTCATTATCAACTTGTAAAGAATTGAACACAAGCTTATTTGGCGAAACTATATAAAATTTTCAAGATTCTTAACCTTTGGAATAAGTACAAACAAGATGTTATTACGCTACCTATATAGGTTGACCATTAAAATTCTCTCATTCAATAAAAATTGAATTAAATAAGTAAGGATTATATTTTATTATTTATTATAATTAAATTTAATTAAATTTACAGCTTGACTTTTTAGTTATATATTAATTTTAATTATTTATTATAATTAAATTTAATTAAATTTACAGATTGACTTTTTAGTTATATATTAAATGCGATATTAATAAACTATGCCCCAAATGAGATTCTCAACTTTGTCTATCAAGATAATGGAGGAATGGCTTTTCCTAGATTTATCATTATGTAATGTTGTTTTATTCCTTTGTCCCTCACCCAAAAAAACCCACGATATTATTAAGTTAAATGTAATTTTTTAATAGGGTTAGAAATTAATTGAGTATCAATAAAAGAATTTATTTTTATTAAATATCTATTATTTTAATGAATTTTTTTCTTTTATATAATTTTTAAATGAAAAATTAAAATTAATACTCAAAAATTAAATATATGTTTCATGTATTTATAAATAAGTTTTTAGCATTACACCAATAATAATTATTAAATAAATTTTTAAAAATAATTTTTTCATAAAATGTTTTCTTTCACACACATTGTGTATCTATACTATTATTTAAATCCTTAACTGAGTTAGTATCACGAGTCAACCGAGCACCAACTCGGTTAGGGAAATTACAAAATTCTTTCCATATTTAAAATAAGCCATATTATTTGAGAGTATTTTAGTCTTCTTTTTTTTATTATAGAAAACCAATAAAAATTTAGTTTTGAACCCATTCAATTTGAGTTGATAAAATATTAATTTAACCATTAAACCAAAATTTTAATTAAATATAATTTATACATTTAAATTTCATTATGCATACTTTATTACCCCGATCAATTTTATATGAATATTATTATTTAAACTCCTGATTGAGTTGGTATCACAAGTCAATCGAACACTAACTCGATTAGGAAAGTTATGAAAATGTCTTTCCATATTGAACCCATTTGATGGTCTGATAGTCAAAGGTATTCATCACCTCAGGTGTGGCTCGGGGATCAAGTCGCGCTAGTTGTGTTTGTTGTTTGGGCTTTACCTTGTTATTGTAATTCACCAAAAAATAATTAAATTTTTTATATTGAATTTTTACCAACATGACAACTTATTGACGTGCTATAGAAAAATAACAATATCAAAATAAACAATTAGAGTGCATTTATTATCTTAATATAATTTATTTACTTGTTTAATTTCTTTTTACTTACAATTTAAACTAATTTTTCATTTAATTTCGTACATATTGCATGTGCTATTATTAGTTCCAAACAATACGTTTTATTATTTGTTGTATGTTATTTTAAATATATTACTTATATTCTAAATATGTGGTCCACGCATATGTGATAGAAGTTCTAGTCTATACTATTATTTAAGCACTAATTTACTGATTTGATATCATCATTAACAGATCATCAACTCAATTATAAATTACAAAAAATATTTTCTTTAAAATTATAATTAAGATTATTATGATGTTACTTTTATCTTTCTATACCTCTATATATCTTTAAATAAAAGAATTAAAATTACAAATCTAAAAGTAAAACACCTATTTAATAGTATTAAGATACAAATTTATTAACATAAAATATTTTATTTTAAACGCATCTAGTAATTTTAATTTTCTTTGTTCAATGTTTAAACGTAAAAAAGGAAATCATCATTCATCAAACTCATCTAAACATTTCGATCCAATTTTTCAACATTTTGCTTGATACGTTGTCATTGAATGATTTCTTTAATATTTCGACAAACTTTTATATCAAATATGGATAATTCCATCAAAGATCTCTAAATTATTGCTTTAATTTTATATTGATTCTCAACATTCTAATTTAACTCTTAAAATATTAATATTATGTTACAAATGTGATTTTGGATTTCATGCCAACCATATTTTAAAATTAAATTGTAAATACGTGTATATTTATTATATGAACGACTTAGATTTAATGTGTTAGAAAATAATATTATTAAAAATTATGTCGATTCAAATAGTTCATTTAGTAGATACATGAGTATTTATACTTTAACCTACACATTTTAAATATATTTCTTGTAAGATTTGAGCTAGCATTTAATGATTTAGCTAATAGTGAGCTAGAGTTGAGCAAACGATTATTTGGTCAATTTAGACAATTTTTCAACCTAAACAACTATCATATACAAAAACCAAACCGACTTATACGGTATAAAGTATAAACCAACACTAAATCGACTTAAACATCTATTAATTAAGTTAATCAACTAATTTATGTAAAATATATTCTAAAATAATAAAAATATAAACATATTTAACATACATAAATTGAATTATATATATTATAAAATATAAATATTTTTAAAATTATTTAAATTATTAAATATTAAGTTGGTTGGGTTCATTGGTTTGATTATGAAATTCAATAATTGATAATTGAAAACATAATCAAATAAACCAACATTACAACCGATTTAATCGTAAAAATTGTCTAACCAAAACCACATTAACCGAATTGGTTGGTTAAGTTAGTTTTACTTTCAATTAAGTTGGTTTTAATATATTTATAATCTCTAGTGAGGCTGATTGAATGACTTGATTAATATGGTATTGAAACTGATAAAATAATTTAATTAATTCGGTATTGATATTTTGGGTACTCATTAAAAAATACTTTGATGTTTAGGGATGAATTTAAAACCTATGGATGTTTGGTGAAATTTGAAGAAGGAAGAAAACTTGGTGGCGACCGAGCAAGGGAACAAAACCGTGTTGACTGAGCTCGATTGAAACGAGGACTTTCCCTGTGGAATAATTTGGCATCGGCCAGCCATTTTGGCCTCGGCGTGGACGTAACGATTGGCCTAGGCTTTGCCGTCTTTTTAAAGACAAACAAAAACTTCCACATTTCACTTTCATGTCTCTCTCCACTCTCCTTCAATTTCAATTCAAATAACCAAACAATCTTTTCATTTACAAACACCCAACTCATCTCTTCCATCTCCATTCCCTAAACTTTTTCTCTGCAACTCAAGGCTCACCATGGACAGAGAGCAAGAAGAGATGCAATTCCTTGGCTTCTTCGGCATCTACAAAGAATCCTACAAAGTCATCATTGCATGCAGAAAAATCTTCAGCAAAATCACACTGTCTCTAATCCTTCCCCTCTCTTTCATCTACCTCCTTCACATGGAAGTTTCCAGTCTTCTCTTCAGGAAAATCATACACACCAAGGTGGAACTCGATGAAGCTCAATCACCCGCCAAAACCCAGAAACTCCACGACCTTATCTCCAACGAAATGGCTTACTTTTGGCTTTTCAAAGCTGCTTATTTCACCCTCTTTTTAATCTTCTCCCTTCTCTCAACTTCTGCTGTCGTTTACACCATCGCCTGCATATACACAGCTCGAGAACTCACCTTCGACAAAGTCATGAGCGTCGTTCCCAAGGTCTGGAAAAGGCTCATGGTCACTTTCCTCTGTACTTTCCTCACCATGTTTGTCTATCATGTTGTGGCCATTTTCATCATGGTTAGTAGCGTGATTTTATTACTAGGCACCGATGCGGTCGATGCGGTGTTGGCTATTTTGCTGGTTTTGTACTTCGTGGGGTTCCTTTATATGACCATAATCTGGCACTTGGCTAGCGTTATCTCTGTTTTAGAAGAGTGTTATGGGTTCCAAGCCATGATGAAGGGCAAGAATCTGATCAAAGGAAAGTTATGGGTAGCCATAATCATCTTTTTGATGCTGGCTATCAGCTTGGCCGTCGTCCAGGCAGCGTTTCAGAGTCTGGTTGTTCATGGAAGAAGCTTGGGGATGGCTATGAGGGTTGTGTATGCAATTATTTGCTTTTTGTTGCTTTCGAAGTTGATCCTGTTTGCATTAGTTATTCAGACGGTGATTTACTTTGTGTGCAAATCATACCACCATGAAAACATAGACAAATCAGCCTTGTCGGATCACTTGGAAGTGTATTTGGGAGAGTATGTGCCATTGAAAGCCAAGGATGTTCAGCTTGAGCAATTTCAAGTGTAGGCTGACTCGATGATTCCAAGTCAATCAATAATAAAAGTAATTGAATGGGTCATGTTTTTCATTGTAGGCATTAAGATACATGTAATTCTTGGCTTTTGAAAGCGCTTTGTAATTTCATCATCAATGGTCTTCTTTTCTTTTCTTTTCTACTCTTAAAAATAAATATGTTAATCAATTTCAAACCAAAAATATTTTTTCTCCTTATTTCATGGACATTAAATGATTTTTGTTCAAACCTATGTTATCCACTTTATCTTCTCTCTTGCTCCTTGCTTTCTTTTTTATTTGACTTCTTTTCGTTATCATTTTTATTCGACTTTATTTCAAAATTATAAAATTTCTAAATAATTAATTTTTAATGTAAATGAATTTTAAACCATTTTAATATTTCCAAATTTATGAAAAATTTTCAAATTAGAAAACCAAAAAATTTTTGATAATTTAGAAAATAAATAAAAATTTTAAAATTTATTTTTCAAAATTTTCAAAATTTATAAAAAATTCCAAAAAAATATGATGAAAAAATTTTATAGTTATAAAAATCAAAACAAATACATGATTTTTGAATTTTTATGAATTATATATTATTTAATAAAAATAAATAAAAGTTTGAGGCGAATACCAAATAAAAAAGTGAGGTTGAGAGTTAAATTTTCATTATATATATATATTTTTTTGAAGTAAATGGGTCGCATTTAGATGTAAAGATCTAGTCGTGAATTTTTAAAGTGATATTGTTGAATCATGATTAAGCATGTTAGCATTGAGTTGCTTTTCAATTATATGTTGAGTTCCAACTAAAGGTACAACTAAAAGAGTAAATAGCAAAGATTGACACAACAATTTATTACACAATTTGACACATTTTCCTATGTCTGCGGGGCCTTATCAAAAGAGTAATTAATTATAAATCAATTGTCTAAATCTATGTTTTAAATTAAACTCACTCACTAAACTGCAACCTCACACCTATACATCAACTGAGATCACTATTCTACTAATACTTTAGTTACAAACCCAACGTCAAAATAGTTTGGTCATAAAACATTTGAACAAATTTTGTAGGAGTTCATAGCAAAGACATGAGTCCGAGAGACATGGTTAGCATGAGGAGATGACTCCAAACATGCTCAATAATCTCAACAACTTCAGTTTTAAAACTTTTGGACATAGTTGAAGTAAGGAATCAAAATTTTCATTGTTGGCAAGTAGTGAAAGCTTTCCATCAGAATCATCTTGTTGACCAATGGCATTGATTATAAACAAATTACTAATGTCATCGCTAATCTATTAACTTTAGGTTAATGCTAGCTCAAATATGATATGAAACATATTTAAAAGGGCATAATAAATTATAAACACTTGTAGTTAATAACCTCTTGGCCAAATGGCAAGGGTATTATGTTGTAGGCATGAGAATTTAGATTTGATACCAAGTAACCCCATTCCTCTCCCCCCAATTGGAGTTTTTTTTGTTAAAAAAAATGCTTTTTAAAAATGATTTTTTGTCACAGCGGAAAATTAAAATTTAAAAAACTGATTCGGTTTGTAATATTTGTAAGAATAAACTTTTCCCTAAAAGAATTTGTGCTTTGTGCAAGATGGATACTTGACGTTCTCATCTTTCAATTGAATGACTTTCTCCGCTATTCTTGAACCACAAATAGCTTCAAGTGTTGGTTAGTGGAGGGACCGATTGGACATATATAATTAAGGCTTAAATGATTTATACTTAAGTTTCAACTTTTTGCCTATTAATTATAAACTCATTTAGTCATGAAGTGGTTCCACTATAGTATTGTGGCTGAGCTCTCCGCAATTACATACCATTACGAAAGATACTTGATCAGTGCTCATCCAATGACCATGTCATAATGTGTTACCCTCATATGATATCTTTAATCTCCTTGGGATAAATTTGTCGTCCCAATATGATCTTATTTTATCTCATGAAAACCATTACATCTTCTTTTATGAAAAGTCAATTACTATCAAATATTAATTAAGTCATTTATCACAAAAACAAATGACCTGTGGTCATGTTTACTTTTCATCTATCATGTAATGCCTATGAGAGGATATCATTTACCTATTTATTGGTCTATAAATTTCATTATTATGAATGGTGCTACATAATGTAGAAATCATACACCTAATGCAACATCTTTCAGTTCATTATCTATTTGAACTCAGGCTTTTCCATATATCAAAGTATACGAGTCATACATACGTAGCCCATCATCCAGTCAAGGTATGTCATACTATGAACGCCACAAATGAATAAATTCAAAATAAATTTAGGATATATTCTACTTAGGTCCAGTCTGATGTACTGTCAGTCCAGTTAGTCACATCTACATCTCTATTTTTTTAGAGTCATCGACTATAATGCTTAAGACAAAACATATCCCCAATTGGACTTGATAGACGACATATTAGTCATTCAATCAGTTTGCTCATGTTCGATTAGATTAAGGACATGTTTAGATTCATCTACTAATACAATTTGTCATTTCATATTACGATCCGACCGCGTAATACCACTTAGTATTAGTTAAACATTAGATAGCTAGTGAGCTAATATTTGCTTTCATTTTGTTTTGTGTGCAAAAACCACTAAAAACAATATACAAATGGTATTAATGTAATTCATGGATAATTTTATTAAACAAATATGTTTGAAAAATATAAGTGTACATAGATGAAAATACTACATTTAGGGCACTAGATCCAACATTCTGAACAAGTTCTTGGATAACAAGCTTAAAGGTTTTTTATTGATGCTAGTGATGCTATTGATTGTGACATTGACCTATCGGTCTATTAGTGAGCTATCTCTCCAAAGATTGTGAAAGATGTTCTACTAAAAATATTCTTATTATTGCTTAGACTCATGTTCCCCCAAAGTGGATCCCACTCTAATAGCCCTGAATAAATTAAATACATGTATTAAGATATGAAGGCTTCTTATTCCACAACAATGAAATCACTTTTTCACTTTTTCATATACTAGAGGATTTCACTTGGAAAAGAAAATGTTCCATACTAATTGATTTGAGTCCATAATCGTGGTTCCAATGTACGAGATCTTGTAACACTTACCAATGAGGCCTTATCGATTAGTATTACACAGAAGAAATCAATTATAGACACTAATCAATTAAATTTTCTCTTCTTAAACAAACTTAAGATTTGTAATCCCAGGTAAGATCAGTATATATAAACACTTGTATATCTACCACATAAACAATTCGGATTTGAAATGGTAAAAAATTAGCCCTTCAGATTTCATTAACAATATATGTATTTTTAACATACCAAACCTAAGTTATACATGTAGTACAGACACATATGTATACAATTTGAACATGTATTTTAATTTTGATTCATATCAAATTTGATAGACAATTGGATCTGAACTATTGACAATATCATTAAACTAAAAAGTAGTAGAATATAAAAAAGATTACGGCTAATGGAGGGAAGTCTGGAATGACAGAGGATGCGAGTGCCAAACGATCATTGAAAAATGTGCGTCGTCGATGTGAAAAATAAAATAGAATAAAATAAATAAAAATAAAGAACACATAAATTTTACGTGGAAACCCTTTCGGGAAAAAAAACCACGGGCAGAGGAGAAGAAAATTCACTATGTCGAAAAATTTTTTACTCAAAATACAAGAGGAATAGACTATGTCTATTTATAGGCTTGCAAAGCCATATTCTAGTAGGATTGAAACACCTTATCCTAATCAATATAAAATAGATGGAGTTTAATAAGGTTTAAAAACCTTATTCTAAAATAAAATAAAAGAAGTCTAGTTCTATATGGATTTTACTTTTATTTTATTTTCCATCGTATTTTATTTAAATAAGAATTTGGGTCACTTAATTCTAACAATCTCCACCTTGACACAAATTCTCAATGAACAAGTTCTTCATCGCGAACTTTCAATAAACAAGTTCTTCACCTCTTCCAAAAACCCTTAAGGGTTTAACTTCAACAATGAACACCAACCAAGTCTAAGCAATGCTCAAACTTGGTTATAGGAAGTGACTTAGTCATCATATCTGCAGGATTTTCATGAGTGCTAATTTTGCTCACAACAATATCACCACGAGCAATAATATCACGAACAAAATGATACCGAATATCAATGTGTTTTGTTCTCTCATGAAACATTTGATCTTTTGTAAAAAGATGGCACTGATTGTCACAAAATCATGTCTGATTTGAAGGTCTTCATTGAGTTCACTAAATAGTCCCTTCAACCAAATAGCTTCTTTACAAGCCTCAAGAATCGCCATGTACTCGGCTTCGGTGGTAGACAAAGCGATTGTAGTTTGCAAAGTGGCTTTCCAACTAATTGCACAACCTCCGATTGTAAAGACGTAACTGTGAGAGATCTTCTTCTATCAAGGTCTCCAGCAAAATCAGCATCAACATACCCTATAACTCCATCTTTAGTTCTTCCAAACTGTAAGCAAACATTAGTAGTGCCTCGTAAGTATCTTAAAATCCATTGAAGCGCTTTCCGGTGTTCTTTACGAGGATTCGCCATGTATCTCGCTAATCTGACCGATTGCATATGATAAATCGGACGTGAACAAACCATAGCATACATGAGAGATCCTCTGCACTAGAGTATGGAACATGTGACATGTACTCAATCTCATTATCGATTGAGGAGATAAGGCCGATGAAAGTCCGAAATGGGTGCTAAAGGAGTACTAACGAGCTTAGCACTCTGCATATTGAACTCGCAAAGAACTTTCTCAATGTACCCCTTCCGACTTAGGTACAATTTACTTGCTTTTCTATCTCGAGAATCTCCATACCAAGTATCTTCTTTGCTGGTCCTAAATCTTTCATCTCAAATTCTTCACTTAGTTGGGCTTTAACCTTTCTTATCTCTCTTTTATCTTTTCTTTGCTATCAACATGTCATCAACATAAAGAAGTAGATACACAAAAGAACCATCACGCTTTTTCTTAAAATAGACACAACTGTCAAAACTACTTCTTTTGAAATCATGAGAAGTCATAAAGGAATCAAACCTCTTATACCACTTTGTCTTGGTGACTGTTTCAAACCGTAAAGGGACTTTTTCAACAAGCAAACATAGTCCTCTTTTTACGAGACTATAAAACCTTCGGTTGTTGCATGTAAATATCTTCCTCAAGTTCTCCATGCAAAATGCGGTTTTACATCTAACTGCTCAAGCTCCAAATCATGCATGGCCACAATACCAAGCAAAGCTCGAATCGAACTATGCTTAACAACTGGAGAGAACACATCTGTGAAGTCCACTCTGAAATTTGATCAGTAACCCTTTGCAACAAGCCTTGCTTTATATCTGGGTTCTTCAACTCCGAGTCCTTCTTTCTTTTTAAACACCCATTTACAACGAATGCCTTTTTACCTTTAGGAAGTTTTACAAGATCCCATGTTCTGTTTTTGTGGAGTGATTCCATCTCCTCTTGCATAGCAAACATCCACTTTTACGAGTCTTCACACTAATCGCCTCGAATAATTAAATGGCTCTTGATTCGCATCTATATCTTCACCACATTTAAAGCATAAGCAACTAGATCAACCTCGGCATACTTCTTTGGAGGTTTAATTTCTCTTCTTGTCCTGTTTTTGGCGATAGAGTATTGCGGTGAAGAAGCAACTTTATTCTCAATTTTTGTCTTGGCTTGAGGAGTTGATTACGTATTAATCGATGCTCCACCGCTTTTGGTTTTCTTTATTGGAAGAGTCTTTAAGAGATAAGTTAGGTAGCATAGCGGTTTCATCAAAACAACATCTCTCGCTAATCACAACTTTTCTATTTTCGGGACACCATAACTTATAGCCTTTTACACGGTTTATAACCAAGAAAACGCATTTAATGGATCTCGGTTCCAATTTTCCATTATCAACATGAGCATACGCAGGACACCCAAAAATCTTTAAATCGAATAATTAGCGGGATTACGGACCATACCTCTTGTGGAGTCTTTTTCTCAATGGCAGCGGATGGAGATCGGTTGATCAAAAACATGCATGAGAGGTCGCTACGCCCAAAATGACTTGGTAAGTTGGCATTTGACAACATACATCGAACCTTCTCCATGATCGTTCGTTCATTCGTTCGCAACGCCGCTTTTGTGTGGAGTATGACGAACGTCAAGTGTCTCATGATCCTTCGACTTGCACAATCTATTAAACTCATCGAGCGAACTCTAAGCCATTGTGCATGCGGAGGTATTTTATCTGCTTTTCCGTCTGTTTTTCAATCATAATTTTCCAAGACTTAAATGTGGAAAACACATCGCTTTTCGCTTCGTGAAGAACGCCCAAACTTTTACGGAAAAATCATCAATAAAGGTTAGCATATAATTAGCTCCACCTCTCGAAGGCACTCTGGACGGCCCCCACGGATCGAATGGATATACTCCAACGTTTCCTTCGTGTTATGGATTCCTCTAGTGAATCGAACTCTCTTTTGCTTCCCAAAAACACAAGGTGCTCACGAAATTCGGTTTGCAAATTCCTTGCCCATTAAGAAGTCCTCTTTGCTTAATTTCGCCATGCCATTCTCACTCATATGCCCTAGGCGATATGCCAAAGTTTAGTAATATCATCATCGACAAGGAAGAGGAAGCGGCAATTGCATCACCGATATGATAGAACCTCAGAAACATATAACTTGGCAATCTTTCTTTGCCCTTTCATCACAACAAGGACCCTTTGGAAATCTTTAAAACCCCACTTTCACCGTGTATCTCGTGCCCTTTTGAATCAAGAGTACTCAACGAAATTAAATTTCTTTTCAATTCGGAACATGCCGCACGTCACTAAGTGTTCGACAACTCCATCAAACATCTTAACTTTAATTGTTCCAACACCTGCGATTTTACATGAAGCATTATTTCCCATCAAAACAATACCTTCAGATACTGTTTCATAAGTTGTAAACCAATCCCGATTGGGACTCATGTGGAAGGTACAGCCTGAATCAAGTATCCACTCCTCGCTTACTTTAGAATCATTGATGAAGCAACTAGAAGTTCACCATTCTTTGTAGTCTTCTACAACATCACTTCACCGGAATTTTCCATTTGTTTTTCCTTTTGATTCGCACCTCCCTTTTAATCTTATTTTGTAGCTTATAGCACTCAGATTTAATGTGCCCTTTCTTCTTGCGAAGTTACAAGTTTTACCTCTGTTTGAAGATTTCGATCTACCCTTAGATTTACCACGAGGATTCCGTTCTCGTGTTCTACCACGATCATCATCAACATTCGGTCTTGTCTCCCACGAACAATGAGACCCTCTCCCGAGAGTTGGGTTTAACCACAAGATGCTTCATCTTATCATACGAGGTTAAAGAATCATAAACCTCATCAACCGTGAGAGACTCATGCTATATAAAATCGTGTCTCTAAAGGTTGAATAAGACGGGCAACGAACAAAGTAGAATCAACCCTAGATCTTCCTTATCATCTTGAACCTCCATGGCCTCCAAGTTTGAGAGAATTTCTTTAAACACTGTTAAGTGTTCGTGTCTGACGCACCTTCCTCCAAACGATGAGCATAAAGACGCCGCTTCATATGCAACTTGCTTGTTAGAGTTTTCGACATACATATTTGTTCTAGCCTCTTCCATAATGCAATGGCGGTTTTCTCTTTCATCACATCCTGCAAAATTTCGTTTGACAAATGCAGATGTAATTGTGTTAATGCCTTTCGATCCTTACGCTTCTTCTCTTCATCTGTTAATGTCGAAGGCATCTTATCTATCCCTAGCGGGCATCCTCTAGATCCATCTGCAAGAAGCGCTTGCATCTTAATTTGCCACAACGCAAATCGGTGTTGTGATCCAACAATGAATTTCATACTTCAAAGACGCCATTACCGTGATCGAGATGAATAACCGGAAGCTCGATACCAATTTGTGAAAAATAAAATAGAATAAAATAAATAAAATAAAGAACACATAAATTTTACGTGAAACCCTTTCGGGAAAAAAAACCACAGGCGGAGGAGAAGAAAATTCACTATGTCGAAAAATTTTTACTCAAAATACAAGAGGAATAGACTATGTCTATTTATAGGCTTGCAAAGCCATATTCTAGTAGGATTGAAACACCTTATCCTAATCAATATAAAATAGATGGAGTTTAATAAGGTTTAAAAACCTTATTCTAAAATAAAATAAAAGAAGTCTAGTTCTATATGGATTTTACTTTTATTTTATTTTCCATCGTATTTTATTTAAATAAGAATTTGGGTCACTTAATTCTAACAGTCGAGAAGATAAACCACCGGATGTGGGAGATCAAGAGATGACAGGGGAAGGGGGTTTTATTTTGTTCAAAACAACACTTACTGGTGGTGTTTGGAATTGTGAGCAGAAGGATGACTACGAGTGTGACGATTTTGAACTGAAGGAAGGAGATGTCACTACTACCAATCTCAATGGATGTTTGATATCTGGTTCTCGAAAAATATCACACCCCAAATTTGGCCGATCCAATTAGAAGACGTGTACGTGTGAAGTTATTTATTTGTTGTAGTGTAGTCCGCCTATTAGCTGTTTTCTGGAGAATAAAAGTTGGCGTAAAGTATTCGTCGTAGAAGTTATTAGAGATTTTATCTCAAGTTATTCAGCTAATTAAGAAAAGATTATGACTAGCGAAGAGTGAGTCTGGTGAGAGATACCGCCAAATGTATAGTATGCCCAGTTTGCTTGAGCACTAGGGGTGAGCACTATTGAATCAAATGAAAATATTTCGAGTTAATCGAGTTGATGAATCATATTTTATCATCTTAACTCTATTTGAAATTTTCTCGAATCTAGTAACGTGAGATAGAATTCGAATCGAATCAAATATATTTGTTTGAGTTAATTTTTTTTAAAAAAACTTTAGATCCTTGTAACCACTGTCACCCACCATAATCATATTTTCCCACTGTAATCAAATTTGTTATTAAATTTCATCCCCTCATATTTTATTTATTAATCTTTTATATATATGTTAGATTATTTGCTTGCTTAGTTGCTTCAATTATCTTCGATTCTTGTCACTATGTATTTTGAAATTAAAAATATATTAAATGTAAAAATGTGATTTTTAATAAAATTTATCTTAAAGATAAAATGTGAAATTGATACCAACATAAAATTTTAACTGAATATTTTATTCCATTATCAATAATTTAATTTTAACATAAATTTATAAAGATTCAATGTGATTAAACAATTCAATAATATAAATAGTATAAAATGTGAAATTTAATTTAATAATATAAATAGTATATATAAATAAAATTATTACTATTTAGGTTTAGGGATTGTTTTGGATTATTTTGATTTTTTATTTAAGGGTAAAGGGTAAGAAGTAAAAGTTTAGGGGGAAAATAAAAAGTTTTTGGGTTTGGAGAGTAAAATTTTGAGGCGAAAATAAATGGGGGAGTAAAAGTTTTTAGGGCGAACATTAAAAAAAAAAGTGGGGGGAAATGGCTTTGGGGTAGACTGGGGGCGGGATAGGAGTAAAAGTTTTGGGGAAAGTAAAAAGGTTTAGGGGTTTGGGGTAAAAATGTAAAATATTATAGTTTAACATTCAGTTTATTCGAATTATTCAAGTTATTTGAATTCAAAGCCTCAACTCGATTCGAACTGAAAATTCAAAAATTTGAGTTGACTCAAATAACTCGAATAACTCAATTTGTTTAACTCAAAATTTGAAAAAAAATTGATTTTTTCGAGTCGAATCGAGTTTTGCTTACCCCTACTAAGCACTGTGCTAAGCGGGTTTTGTAACGTGATTTGGTTAAGGACAAACTGAATTAACTAGTCAAATAATATTTTTATATGATCCTTAGCTATATTTCTCACGAATTTTGTATGCCAATTATTAGGACAAACTCTAGATACATATAATACATGTCAAGTTCCACAGAAGGGAACTAGATATATATATATATATTGTGAGAAGGGTTCGTCTGAAGGGTTTTGCTTCCTTCAATACGACTTTCTGGTTCTTCTTCTTAAACTTGTATATTTTCTTCTCCTTTATTAAGCTGATAGTTAAGGTTTTCGAATTAATGAGTTGATGTTCCACCTCTCAGTAAGTCTGATAACTCTGCATGTTAAGTTTTGAAAGATTAAGGACATTAAGAAGCATATGAACAATGAATTATGAATAAAAGACCCTACACGAGGGTCATTTGTAATTGGGATGTTAGCAATTTGCCTGTATATGGGTTTTAATGGTGGTTCTATGTTTTTTAAGTAGTTGTTTCTATTGGTTCAAAAAAGATGTTCGAGTTTGGAACTCCAAGCTACAGTTTAGGTAAGTATTAGGTGAGTCTCTATCTTGGCTCCTGATTGTGAACAGTTAAGTAGATATATATAAGATGATAACCTCTTGGAAAACTAGTAAGTATGTATGCAAAGTTTTGTAAAGATTTTGCATGTGTAATGATGTTATGTGTAAGGTATTGTTTAGGGTTTAAGATTTAAATGGTAAGTAAGAAAGTGAAAATTTGATATGAAAAGGTAAGAATCATTCAGGTATGTGAATAAGATTCGAGTAAGTAACTTTTAAGTGAAAACCACTATTTGTGATGCCTCTAGTAAGGCAGACATATTGCTAACCAAACTGGTAGATCACAATATGAAGGTATGTGTAAGTCCATAGGTCTCTAATGAGAAGAAGACTGGACTGACAGATCACGACCTGAGGATGTTCAAGTCTATATGGCTGAAACCCATGGCAATGATATAATAATAAGAAGACTCATGGTGATGCCTTCAGAAATATGTAAACCAGATTGACAAATCACGACATAAAGTTATGTATAAGTCCATGAGGGAAAAACCCATGGTGCCTTTTGTAAAAGTCCGCAAGGCCAGTAAACACATGATTTTGTATGTTATCCATGCGATGTGATCCTAAGCCTTAGTGGCATATTCTGTAATACCTCTATGATGAATCCCATAACGACTATGTGGTGTATTCAGTGGTGTGTGTGTGTGGTAAAATTTAGTTATCCTCCTTTTTGTCAAAATCTGGGTAAGTTTTGAGATTTCTTATATTTTTTCAATAACTAGTTCTATGATAAAGATATGATGAATTTGAAGATAGCTTAGTTTGTTTTATATTGTAATAAAGTTTAATAAGCTTTAAGGGGCATTTTCTAAATGAGTATATGCATTTGTAATCGTAAAGAGAGTATCTGCCCTAATAGCCCGTCAGTATAGGATATGTGGTGTATTCGTATATATGAATGGTCAAAGTGTTAGCTGGACTTAGTTCATTTATGTTATGTAGTGATGATGTTTGAGATCTTGTATCCATTATATATGAATAGTATCATGCCTCATCATGGGGATATTTGAAACTTGAGTTATTTGTTAATTTAGGCATTATTGTGCTGTTAAACATAGACGTTTGAGATTCTTATGGATGGACTGAAACTTTTCATCATCAATATGAGCTTGTTTTGGGTTTGAGTCAGAGTATGATCTGATTGATAGTCTGATAGTCATCCAACTTAGTATGAGAATCCTCCAAATGTAGGTTCAGTTAGTAATTATCCACCAAAGAATAGTATATATGAATAACCGTTCTGGGAAAATATGAAGCATGTGTTTGAAGAGAAAATTTGTTGGAAGTGGGTTCTGTATGGATATTCTATTGGGAATTATCTTATGTTCTAGAAAGGAATAAGATCTATATCAACTGGTAAGATCTGGAATCAATTAAGGAGTGAAATGAAAGTGAGATGTTAGGTAAGGAAATTAGCGTATAGGTAAATATCCAGTATTATAAAAGTATCCACCAAAGGTAGAGTGGTAATCCAAAATTTTAAGATAAAGATTTCAACTTGAAAGTTTTCAAGGTATTTTGTATTCAAACCCACTAAGTTCACATGAACTTACAAGTGTTTACTCATGTTTTAGGTTTAGGACCAAGCCAGGAACTCGCCAATGGAGTAGTCTGAGTCGCGATATTATGCATATATGGGTTCTATAGGGCCTAGAGATATTACTTTACGCCATGTTAAATTTGTTCTTAATGCATTTAAAATTTGTAATAAGTATGTTGTATTCTTAAGTACTTCTTTTATTTCATCAGTAGCAAGACACTTAAAATAATAAGAAGAAATGTGTTTACGCTGACTGTTTTGTAATTCTTCTAAGTGTTTTTTTGTGGTAATACCAAAGATTTAGACTCAATAACTTGAGTTGGTGAGGGCGTTACAAAAAGGGTATATTCGTTGATCTAGAAAAGCATGTCAAAGTCAATAATCATCGAAATGCTGGGGAGAAAGATTGGGTTTAATATGTTAAGTAGCAAATTTTATGCTACGTAGAAACCAAACCAAAGCTTCCAGCTAATGGACTTGGACAATGATTACTACATTGTTAAGTTTCAAGCAAAGGTTGATTCTGAGAAAGCGCTTGTAGAGGGGCTGATGGTTGTGTACAGTCAATACCAAATGGTACAACCTTGGACACTGTCGTTGAACATACATGAAAGTTTCCTGATGCGGGTGGTGGTGTAGGTTAAGTTACCATGCATTCCAGGGGTGTGGTACAAGAAATGTCTATTGGAGGTGGTTGAGAGTACAATCGGGCAAGTTTTGAGGGTTGATGACAATACGGAGAATGGGTATCGAGGATGTTTTGCTAGGATGATAGTGTGTGTTGATTTTAGAAGGCCATTGATAACGAAAATAAGGGTGTAAAGTAAGGTTCAGAGGGCTGAATATGAAATTCTCCCTAATTTATGCTATGAATGTGGTTGTTTTGGTCACGTGAAGGAGGGCCACCTGAAGACTTGAGCGAAAAAAGCGACTGAGTGCAATAAAAAAGAAACCAATGAGCAAAGAAAAATGTCGGCAGCGAAACAACCATCTACGAAGGAGCTTGATAGGTAAGACAAAATTGAAGCATATGGTAAATGGATGATTGTGTCTTGATATCCTAAGAAACAATCATGAAAATCTACAACTAAAATTAATGGACAAATACTGACTAGTTTAAGGTCTAGATTTAAGGTGATTGCCAACTCTATTTATGAGAAATATGACTCATATAGGCAGATGGAGGATAATATGTCAATGGGGTTAGAAAGGATGATGAACAAGGACTTAAGAATGGTAATGGGCTATTGGAGCCTTTGGTTTAGGCTGGGCCATAAAAAGTAAGTGGATCATCAAAGTGAAAATCTATTTTGGTAAGTGAGGCTAAAGTTGTAATAACTCGTTTTCAGTGGTGTCAGAAACAGTGGTTTCAAAACCACAAATCTGATGAGCGAGTTCATAAATATTATTATTTAATATTTACGATTCAAATATAGTATTGTATTGAATTATGATTTAATAATTTAACCTATTTGAATGAATAGTTAATTTCAAGTGGTTTTGAAAAATAAAGTATCGGGATCTCATTTTTGTAAACTGAGCCTGTAAATATTATTTATTAAATATTTATAGAGTACATATATAGGTGTATTGAAATTTAGTCCGAAAATTTTAGTGACTTGTTAGTTAATTAAAAAAAAGGACTAAATCGTAAAACTAAATCACTATTGATTAATATTGGTTAATTGAGCTAAAAAGTATTTTTACAAGGCTTAGAATGGCAATTAAGCCATTATAACTTATAATGGAGAGTGGTTGAGTAGTTTTAATTGTTTAAGTTAAAATTTTTTAATTAAAATAATATTAAAACTAAATTAAACATAAAATAACAAAAGAAAAACCTTACCATCTTTTTTCTTTCTTCTCTCCCACCAAATAAGCCACTATGGAAGAAGAATTTGAAAGTTTCAAACATCCTTAGCATTCGGCCTTTTTCATGGTATGGAATTTAAGTCCGTTTTTAGTAATTTTTATGTTTTTAATATCGTTGTAGCTTAATCTAGCTAAGCCAGGGACTAATTTCTGAAATTGTTAAATGTTTTGAATTATGTCATTGGTGAATTTGCGAGTTTTTGAAGTATGATGATAGATTTATAAGCTTGATAGTTAAATAGGATAATTTTTTAAAATGATTTTGGTTGATTTTTAAGTTAGTATACTAAATTGTTAAAATAGTAAAATTACATGAAATTATTGTGAAAATATAATAAATATGGGCTATATAGGGACTATGGAAAATTTAGTCAGCATGATTTGAGTTTAATTATGTTTAATTTGAAGTTTCAGGTTTAGGGACTAAATTTAATAAAAGGTGAAAGTTTAGGGTAAAAGTGAAAAATGTTGAAAAAAGGTAAATTACATGAATTTAAGTATTTTAAAGTATTTGAATTGAATAACTAAATTAAATTATTATATTTAGGTTAAGAAATGAGTCAATCGGACAATAATTGTGGGAAAAGAGAGTTAGCGATGTAATCATTGATGTTGGGTTCCTTGCCGTTTTTGGATTTGGTAAGTTCGTAACTTAGTTAAATTAATTAGTTGTTGTTTTTATGATATAACATCTAGCTATATAAGATGTGATTGAGTTCCTTTATTTTTTTAAGGGTAAGGAACAAAATGGACTAAGTTGAAATGATAATTAAATTAAAGGTTATGTTTAAAAATGGGAAACTACATGGATGAATTATTGTGATGAAATAATGTGTATATGACTAAATGGTATAGGTATGAAACACGACCCGTATGAACTTCATGAATGCTTAGGATACAAATGACATGTTGTTAGGGTTATTTTAGTTTCGAGTTCTAGCTTTGGATGCCCTACTGATGGCTGAAGTCTTGCATTTGTTGTGGATTCTCCACAACTCGTGTAAGCATATACAGTTACAGTTACAAGCACACTTTGTGTGAGCATTGCCCCCTTGTATCCAACGTTATTTCATTTGGTTCATCGGGTGTTAAATGTATGAAATAAGATGGGTAACACTAAACTGTTATATGGAATGAGACATTGAATGGAGATATTGATATGAATTATTGAAACGTAATATGATTTATAAAAGGATTGTGTGTTAAATGTATAATCTGAAATGGTTATATAAGATGGTTATCTGAAATTGTTATATAAAGTAGATTTAGAATGATTATATGAATCGGTTATATGAAAAATAATTATATAAAGTGTTTATACGGGGTGTTGATATGAATAGTTATGTAAAAAAGGGACATTTGAAATGAAAATTTGAAATGGAAATGTTAAATGTTAAATGAATAGATGTTGAATGAATGGTGTATCAAATGAGTTTATTTGTATATACTTTATGACATGATAAAGTTATAAATTTTGTATATGTGAGCTCACTAACCTTGTGAGACTTGTGATATGTATAGGTTAATAATGAACTCATGACCTTGCTTATGAAATTAACTGCAAAAACTTTAAGTTACAACCTTTTACGGTAGGTTAAAGTTTAAGTTTAATACAAACTTACTAAGCAAAGATTTTCTTACATCCATTGTATTTGATTTCTTATAGATTATAGAAAGTTTATGTCAGTTGGAAGTGCAAGTCGGAGCTCACACTCTCCTTTCAACAATTCGGTATAAATTTGTGATTTATTTTGATTTAGGTTATAAGTGGCATGTACTAGGAGCCTTTAAGTTATTTTCTTTATGATGGTATTATCTATAACTTGATTTGAGTAAGCTTTATGGTCGTGTATCTATGTTTGGTATCTTTGGATTAAGTTTGTGATTAAAAGTGCTTTTGGTCATTTGATAAATGCCTTATGTGATTAGCTTGAGATATGCTAAATGGTTGTGAAAAAATGGTTGAATTGGTATGTCCTTAAGGTAATGACTTGTAACTATTAAATATGTGTTTGTTTAGATGTTTAACTTGTGGTACCAATGAGGGTACATTAGTTAGGCGATTAGGTTGAGTGATATGGTATGTTTTTGGTAGGTTTATATGTGTTTTAAATAGGTGAAGATGATTGCAAATGTTTTGGCTTGGTATTTAAGAAATAGTGCTTGAACGTGGCATGGATTTGAAATTTTTAAGGTACACACGGCATGTGACACAGGCTACCACATGGCTATATGTCTTATTGATTTTTAGGTAAAAGTTTTTCCATACAGGATCAGACTGTTACACGACCGTGTAATCCTATTTCGAGTCACACACAGTCTAACACAAAATCTACGACAAGTCCATGTGACCCTATTTTTGAACTAAACATGGTTTGGCCACACGACCTGGGCTCTGTCACATGGCCGTGTGGCCCTTTTTTTTCAAATTTTTTCATGTTTTTCTATTTTGTTTTAAATTAATCCCTATTTGTTTCCAAATTGATTTTAAGGTCTCGTGAACCCAATTTAAGTTCTATTTTCTCATATATGCTATGAATAATTATCAACTATCAATTTATGATGATTAAATTGAGCTCTGAATTGTTTTGATTTAAAATTGAACTGAATTTTTGAAAATGTCGCAAATTAGTCCTAATTAAATTCTGGACTATATTGGAGCATACATTAGCTCACATATGATTTGAGAAATGACGTATTTGTAAATACTAAATTAAATTGACTATGTTTGGATTATTTTTGTTAAATTTGAGTAATAATTATGCATTTGTGAAGTATTCTATGTTTATTTGAGATAATCAGTATGAATTGAATGTGTTCTATTTTGGTAATAATTGTAGCGTTCCGTAACTTGGGTCCCCGGGTTGGGTTATGAGTGTTACAAAAACAAATTGGAAGAATGGGTTGTTTCATAAAAATGTGTCAGGCTAACTGTTTTGGGCAAAACAAAGAGTTGGGCTAATGGTGTAGTGATAAATGAGGGAAATAGAAGATTGGATAAGGGCACAAAAGAATTCACAAGTGCAACAACACATCTGTTAATGAAAAAACTGAAATTTTGGAAAGGAATAAACATTCAGTGATGGTTATTGATGTTGATCGCCAGATGTAGAAAACGGTAGACATCGGGGACCACAAAAATCAGGGGAGAACAACTAAGTTTGAAATGGCCATCTACGTCAGTTTCGTTGAACTTAGAGCGTGCGAGGATGGATGTTTCAAATGAAGATTTAATCTTAGTTTTTGATGTCCAGAAAGCGATGGTAGCAGTAATAGACATGACAGTTGATGTTGAGGATGATAATGGAGAAGGGAAGTTGGAAACGATAAGATAGAAAGCAACGGTGAGGGGAATGATAGGTCACGACATGTTTGAAGGTGAGTGTATTTGGAGCTTTTTTGGTATGAATAAATCAATTATTGTTTGGAATTTTCAAGGGTATGCACACCCAAGGTTTGAACATTATTTAAAGGAATAAATGAGGGAAAGTTGTGTTGGGTTGGTTGTATTACTGGAAATGCGAGTAAGTGGGCAAAAGACGGATTTAGTTATAAAAAAACCAGTTTTAATTTTTCCCATCGAGTAGAGGTAAGGAGGTTTTCTAGGGATATTTGGTTGTTATGGAATGAACTATTTGAGGTAGAAGTGGTATTAACTCACACACAATTTGTTCAAACGAAAGTTAATCTAGTGGGATGGCGAACATGTTTTTTCTGACAGTGGCGTATGGCAGTCCTCGATAATCACTGAGGCAGGAGTTATGGGAAAAGTTAAGTTAGTTACCAAATGTTATGGATCATTTTTAGGTGCTAATGGGAGATTGGAATGCCACATTTTCGGGTGATGATTATGAAGGACCAAGAAGGCATGTCAATAAGGGTTGTGGTAAGTTTCAATGGTTTTTATTTGATTATACTTTAGTTGACATAGGGTTCATTGGCCCTAAATTCACATGGCAACATGGAATGACATTGGAAAGGTTAGATAAGGCCATTTTCAATATGAATTGGAATGATACGTTTTCGACTACTTGGGTCAAACACCTGTATCGGCTGAAGTCGGATCATAGACCTCTGTTGGTCAATCTAGAGGTAACTATAGAAAAAAAAACATTTGAAATAGTTTCAGTCTTTTAAGGTATGGTTATCTAATAAATCCTTTAAGGAGTTGGTCAAAGAATCTTGGAGTAATAGTTCATCTATAGGCAAGAACATTGAACAGTTTAGTATGAATGCTAAAGTATGGAATAGTAAGGTGTTTGAGAATATTGAGAAGAGAAAACGAAGGTTGGTTAGGTGGATAAAAGGTATCTAGAGGGCAATTAACCATAAAGCTACAAAGAATTTACGAAAATTAGAGACGAAACTTTTAGCAAAATTAGAGGAAGTTTTTGATTTGGAGGAACTATTATGTCTGTTGGATCAATGGATAAATAAAATAATACTCATCTTGTTGCATAAGGTGGAAAGACCAGAAACATAGGGGCAATTTAGTCCTATTAGTTTGTGTTCGGTAGCGTACAAAATCATAACAAAAACGGTGGTGAATAGGTTAAAATTCATTATACTGCAACTTACAACACATAGCCAGGTCAACTTTGTATATGGTAGGTTTATCACGGGCAACATTTTAGTGCTTCAAGAGGTGATCCACTAAATGCAAATAGATAATAGGATGGCTATAAAAGTGGATTTAGAGAAAACATATGACCGATTACGATGGGATTTCCTCAAGGAAACATTAAAGTATGCAAATTTACTGAATAAACTTAGTTCTCTGGTTATAAACTGTGTCACTGGCTCGCCTATGCATACTTCTTGGAATGAATAGTACATAAATGATTTTAGGCCGACTAGAGGGGTTCGTCAAGGAGATCCACTTTCGCCATACCTCTTTGTGCTTTGCATGGAGAGATTAGGACATTATATGCAACAAGCTACAGTAAATAGATCTTAGGATCCAATATGATTATCAGATGACGGGCCTATTATTTCTCATTTATTTTTTGTAGAACATCTGGTTTTATTCTGCAAAGTTGACATAAAGCAAGCAACCATGGTGAATGAAATTTTACAAAAATTTGGGAGAAGTTCGGACCATAGAGTAAATAAAGCAAAGTCAATGTTAGCTCGAAAGATCAACTCGAAATCACCAAGAAAGGGGTGGATTGGCCTTAAGAAAATTGTGGAAGCAATGAAAGAATGTGCAACAATGAACACAATAATTTATAGTGGTTCGATCCCATTTGCCTGCTCCACTACCTTAGTTTTCCACAACTAAGGATTTTCCCAAGTTCATTAATTTGACAACCTTTGAGGATAATGTTTAACCTTACAATCTCCCTTAAGATTTCTACCCAGAATCTCAAGATTGCAACTCCCTTAAGGTTTTTACTCAAACTTTAAGACTCAACCCTTTCAAAGAGAATAAAAAATAGCAAACTAAGAAGTAATCCTTACAAGATTGATGTGTTTTCCAATTAAGCACAAATACAAAGAATAACACTTGAGCTGAATGAATACAATGAAAGCTCACAAGTGTTTACACGAAGAATATGAAAGAATTAAGCACTAAGGTTATTTTGATTGATCTTTAAAAGCTAATAATCTCTCTCCCTTGTTGTAGGACCTTTGGAACATGGTATTTATACCCTCTAATACATTTCTAAACCGTTAAGGTTATTGTGAAAGTTAATAAAGTCGTTGGGGATGAAAAATATCATATCATTAAATTCACCTGCAACAAAAGGTATTGGTACTTTTTCTATGAGCATTGATACTATTAGCATTTAGTGTCTAATTTAGTGACCGTTGAAGTTAGTTTACAATGATACCAAAGACAAATTATAGATACCTGGGTATTTATTTGAGAATGGGTATCGATATCTTGAAAACTATCAATACTTGGCCAAAAAGAATCGATACTTTTTGGCTTGGAGTAATACTGACTTGTTTAAAAATAGTTTTTAACATTATTGAAAATGTTTAACTCAATTGAAACCATTTTAACTTGATTTTATCTAATTTTCCCAATTTTTGTTCAACTTTAAATTTTATTCAAAAACACTTTAATTTAACAATAAAGCTTAGTTTAACAATAACAAGTTTTCATTTTTGTAGCAGTAGGTGAGAGTTTGGCGAGCCAAATTACAACTAAGCTTGGAATGGAGTGAGTTGCAGGTTTGGGGCGTTACTTAGAAGTTCCAAATTTCCATAAAAGGGTCACAAATGCCACCTATCCATTTCTTATTGAGAAAGTTTAGAGCCGGTTAAATGGATGGAATACAAAATTACTTTCACTTGCTAGACGTGTAACGGTTGCTAAATTAATGTTATGCACAATTTCGAGTTATTTCATATAGTTAATGCTGATTCCAAAAGGAGTGTGCATAGAGATTGAGAAGATTATTAGGAAATTTGTCTAATGTGCCTCAAGTAATGATCGAAAGATATCTTTGACTGGTTAGGATTAATGTTGCATGCCAATGGATAAAGGAGGTCTTGGATTTCAGAATATTCAAAGTTAAAACAAGGCATTTTTGTTGAAGTTGGGAATTTTCTTTTTATAAATAAAAAATAGGCATTATGGATGAGAGTGGTGTGATTAAAGTATAAGGTGGTTGACCGTTTACCCGATAGTATCCCAATTAACCAAGGTAGTTATGTTTGATGGTCAATGAG
The DNA here is from genome assembly GCF_025698485.1 of Gossypium arboreum. Classification (NCBI taxonomy): domain Eukaryota; kingdom Viridiplantae; phylum Streptophyta; class Magnoliopsida; order Malvales; family Malvaceae; genus Gossypium; species Gossypium arboreum. Next base: position 125,606,958 of record NC_069072.1, on the reverse strand, counting down.
GTGCATTTGGAATGATTTAGGGAGAAATATAGCTTGAAAGATTAGAAATGGTAGGGATGTTAAATTTTGGTATAATACATGGTTCAAGGACTCGAGGGCCTTAATTGAATATTGCACACAGCCAAAACCAAAATTTTCGGAGGCTACTGTTTTTGCAATAGTGAATCTAGATGGAGATTAGAACTGGCCATGCTTCATTGGTGAGTTATCACCTGAGATTATACACTTATTAGTTGAATTCTGATCACAATTAGATGATGGAGAAAAAGATACTTGTTTATGAAAGGCTATTGATTCGAGTATTTACATTGTTGCTTGGGGGTACACATCGCTCAAACAAAATTATTGGATGGAGGTACAATCAAAATGGAAAACAGTTTGGAGAATGAAAGCACCACAACAAATAAAACAATTCTTGTGGCTATGTCTACATGGCAAACTTTTAACAAATGGTGAGCGATGTAGAAGGGGCCAAACAGATGATGGATCATGTTCTTAGAACATGTCCTTCGACTCAAGTTGTATAGAAAAGTTTAGTGCCTAATTTTATCAATAAAGATTTCTTTACAACTGAGTTTGAATATTGGTTGCTATCAAATGTAAAAAAATGTGCCAAAAACGGTTACTAAATGGATACAATGGGAAATAATGTTTGTAAATACCTTATGAAGACTCTAGAAATTAATGAATCTGGCTATTTTCACAGGTCAAAATCTTAGTATAGACAAAGTGGTCATGACCAGTTTGTCTTGGTCTAAAGTATTAATGTAGGTGGCCTCTAAGTCACAACAGATTGCATCTACATAATGGGAAACTCCTTAAACAGGGTAGTATAAACTTAATACAAATAAGGGAGTTAACATGTGATTTGGAAGTGCGACAATGGGTAGGGTACAAGATGTCACTAGGACGACTGGGTATTTGGGTATGGCCGCAACATAGGCGTTAGCTCGATCCTAAAGGTAGAACTTCGAGCAATTGTTGATAGGCTGGAAATAGCTTGGGAGAAGGGGGTGTGTTGGCTACTAATTGAGAGTGACAGTAAAACAACAGTAGACCTAATACTTGGAGTCAAAGTGGTGGGATGCTGAGATTGGCATTGGAGGTTTGCAACGGGATGACGAGGAATTGGCAAGTGAAGATTCGACATGTACCACGAAGAATATGATTGTTGATGCTATATACAAGGCAATAAAGTGTCGCCAAGCAGGTTTTTATTTTTTCTCACAACCGCCTTTGGTGGTGCAAGATGCAATGTTGAGGGATAAGGGCTGAGTATCTAATCTATTGTTATCAATTAAGCGTTATAGTTTAACTTCCTTTTGTAACTAAAAAAAAAACTTGAATTAATAACTAGGTTGACGAGAAGTGTTAATAGATAAAAGTAGAGATAGATTTTAAAAGTATACATAAACTTTAGTCTAATATACAATTTTATACATAAACTTTAGTCTAATATGCAATTTTATGCATGAACTTTAATTTTGTGCAATTTTATATATAAAATTTTAATTTGATCCAATTCTCACAAATTATTAACACAATTATTGATATAACTTTATTTTATGTTTTTATTTTGCATATACAAATAATTATATTTATCCAGTATAAAAATAAATTAATATATTTATTTAAATGTATATGATTTAATCAAAATTAAAGTTTCATTTATACATTTGAATCATAATCAAAATTTCATGTGTATAATTACATAAAATTATAGTTCATGTGTCTAATTGTACATTGAATTAAAGTTTATGTATAATTTTGAGATTTATTCCATAAAAATACTAATACTTTAAAAATTTAATTAGAACTTTTAAATTTAAAGACGAATTAATTCATTTTAATACAAAAGATTGTTGTGCCTATCGTTACCTCGTCATGCTTGGATAATTTACACGTACAACATTGGGACAGTTCATCAACCAGCAATTTTAAATAAAAACAAATACATTATACTTATCATGCGCACAAGCATCCAAAATTTTAATTTGAGGTATTAAAATTTAAGGTAAAATATTAAAGTAGTCATTTTTTTTATCTTAAGTTATATTTTAATTATTTATGTTTTAAATGTTACGTTTTAGTCTTTTATGTTATTGTGTTGTAACATTTTAGTTACTGAGCCGTTAATTGTCGGTAACGGTGTAATAGTAAGCTAACATGGCACGTTAATTCATCATTTCAAATAAAAATTTTAGATTAAAATTATACAATTGGTTCTATATTTTTTCATTTTGAGCAATTTAAATTTTTTTCTTTTATGTTCTTTTAGCTTTCTCTTTTTTTTTCCTTTTTTTTTCATTGTCTTTTGCTTCTCCATCTATTTTCTTCCCTTCTCCATTTCTTTATTTTAACGTAGTTTTTTTTTATATTTTCCATGTTAAAGCTTTTTTATGTTTATGAAAAAAGAAAAGGTGAAAGATGAAACCAAAATAAAACTTGCTTCACATATTCTCACCCTACAATTACAAACCCTCATCGTCCATTACTACTTTAATGACACAAATTGGATCTCTTAATGACCTAGCCCACAAGCTCGCCTCACCCGAAGACCTCGCCAACTGTGACTTATGGTAATCCCCCCTCAACAAAGTTTCCTGAGCCCATTCCCTCAACCTCTTAACCAACCCCTACAATCACCTTCTCTATCTTACCTACAACATTCTCACCCTCTCGAAACTTCGTTGTTTCACAGATTCTTCAAACGAGCTCTACACTCTCAGTGATTAAAACAACCACCCTCAACTTTACTCAAACCAGTTTGGTTCCATGCTCTATTTCTCTCTTCGGTTCATCCATTCTCGACTTCCAATCAAGCTTGCTTGAGAATATCCAAGAAAGTTTAGATCAATTTTGTCGTTTGCTTAATTTTACTCATCAGAAAATAAAAGAAAATGAAAGGAATAATCTACATGATTCTGTTAAAATTTTTGAAACGAAAAAAATTTGCTTTGAATATAAAGAATTCAATTTATATTTAGATTTGATTAAGGATATAGTTTTTTTATATTGATTAGTTAGATCCAATTTTAGTTTCAAAATTAAGTTATATTCAAATCGAGATTTGATTAAGAATGATTGGTATTTGGTTTCGAGTGAAATTCAATTTAGGAATCATGTGAAAGAAATAATGACTTGGTTTATCCAGTGGGCAAAGATTATGTTTCTGCAGTGGAGAATATGAGAAGAGAGAAAAATAAATGGGAAGAAGAAAAAGAAAATAAAGAAAAAAAATTCAATTATTCAAAAAAATAAAAGTATAGGGACTAGTTTTAACAAATGGAAAACATAGAAAAATTTCATTAAAAGTAATGACGAAGCAAAAGAAAATAGAAAATAAAGAAAAAAAATTAAAAGAATATAAAAGAAAAAAATTAAATGGCTCAAAACGAAAAAAATATAGAGACCAATTATATAATTTAATCTAAAATTTTCATTTGAAATAATGATTTAATGTACTATGTCAACTTATTGTTACACCATTAACAATAATTAACAAATCAGTGACTAAAATTTTACAACACGATAATGTAAGTGACTAAAATATAACGTTTCAAACATAAGTAACTAAAATATAACCTGAGGTAAATAAAAGTGGCTATTTTGTTAGTTTACTGTAAAATTTAAGGTAAATTACCTAGTTGAACACTCAATTTTTAGGACATTTTCTTTTTTATTACCTAAAATGCAATTTTTGTAATTTCGTTACTTAACTTTTAGGGCACTTCCATTTTAGTCACCTAAGTGTAAAATCTCTAACGACGGTTAACTGTACATGTTATATCATACTTACACTTGCATTTTGGTTACCAACTTCTAGGTCGCTTTTATTTGGTCACAGAAAAAAGTCCTTTTTAAGTATAAATTGAGGTAAAAAAATCAAAGGATAAAGTAAAAAAAGGATAGAAACTAAAATAATATACAAAAATTGTCAAATTGTATTTGTTTATTCCATTGCTGAAAATTCTAAATTTTTAATATTAAAACTTAAATTTCAAAACATCAAAATCAATTAAATAAGTTATTTGAAAATTTTATCCCTTAATAGTGTCGTCGATTTGTCACTATAGTATTGAAATTAATTAATTTAATCTCCTTCTAAATTTTAAAATTTTATTTTATATTTCCAAATTATCCTTAAACGGAATCAACTCAAATAACTCATATTTAATAATTGCCTACAAAGTTTAATTTTTTATTATATAATCTCGAATTTTCCATGCTAAACTAAAAGTAAAAGAAAAAATTCTTACAATTAATTAAAGTTACATGTTCTTCGTTTGGGTAAAGAAGTGATGAAAAATTTATGAGTTTTGTTTGGCATGAAAGATAAAATTAATTAATTTAATTGATTGCAAGAATTTTTCTTTGCTTTTAGCTTAATATGGAATATTCAAGAATTTGTGTTTCATAGGCAACTATAAGAGTTAAGTTATTTGAGTTTATTTTAATTTGGAAACATAAAATAAATTTTAAATTTTAGAAGGTGATTAAATTAATTAATTTCAATATTATGGTAACAAATCGACTAACACTATTAATGGATAAATTTTTCAATAACTTATTTAATTGATTTTTATGTTTTGAGATTTAAAATTTCAATATTTAAAAAAGAAATTTAAAACTTCTAGAAAATGGGTAAACAAGTACAATTTGACAATTTTAATGCATTATTTTAGTTTCTATCTTTTTTACATTAATCCTTAATATAATTTTTTTATCTCGATCAATACTTTAAAGAGATATATTTTTTGGGTGACCAAAATGAAAGCAGCCTAAAAATTAAGTGACTAAAATGAAAGTGTAAATATGATGTGGCATGTACAGTTAACTGTCGTTAGATATTTAACTCTTGTGTGACTAAAATGAAAGTGTCTTAAAAGCTGGGTGATAAAATTGCAAGAATTTCATTTTAAGTGACCAGAATAAAAGTGTCTTAAAGTTGGGTGACTAACTAAGGCAATTTACCCTAAAATTTAAGTAACATATTGTAATAAAAAAAAGTACAAGATATAAATTGTAGGATTTAGCTGACCGGATACAAGAAAAATGATAAAATAAATGATCATTCACACTATTTACTAATCTTAATATCTTCATGGTTAAAATTTGTTGGATAGTCACTATACTTTGTCAAAATTTATGATCTAGTCTCTATACTTAAAAAATTTAAAATCAAGTTCTTATACTTTTTAATTTTTACAGAACTTAGTCCAATTATTAAAATCATAAGTATTTTTTGTCAAAGTTTGTCAAATTGGCATAGTGCCTTGTGCCTAGAAGTCTGCATGGGCCGGGCTACCCGACCCGGCCCGAAGGCCCGCCCAAAATGTGGGAGGGTTTGGGCAAAAAAGTAAGACCCGTTTAAAAAATGGGTTGGGCCTCGGGTAAGACATTTTTGGCCTGGGCCCGGCCTGAATTTACTAAATGAAAAAAATTGTTTTTTAATATTATTTTCTTATTATTTTCTCCCTATTTTGCTACTATTTTAGTATTATGTTGATACTATTTTGTTGTTATTGTTTGGATATTATATAAAACTTATTTTATTGTTAAATTTTTTATTATTTTAAAGACATTTGCTAATTTTGTTATTATTTTAGAGGCATTTGCTTGTTAAATTGTATTTATTTTAGTGTTATTTAAGTATACATATTTTTTAAAATTTATTTTCAATTTGTTGAGAAATATTTATTTTGATTTTTAGTATTTTTATGGTTTATATATATTTTAAAATTATATAAAAATAATATAAAAATTAATATATGGCCAGGTCAGGTTTGGGCAAAATTTTAGGCCCATTTTTCGGGCCAGGCCAGGCTTGAGCCTAGCAAATAGACCTAAATTTTTAGTTGGGCCCCGCCCGAACCCACCCCGGCCGGGCCCATGCATACCTCTGTGCCCTAATGTGATGTGGCATATGATTGATGAAAAATAAGTACCTTAACTTAACAAATTTTAATGGAAAATACCTATTAAATTGAAAAAATTAGGAGGATTGAAATTTTAACTTTTAAAGGATAGGGACTAAATCTCAAATTATATAGAAGTACAAGGACTAGCAGCATATTTTAACCTATCTGCATAATTTTTACTATTACGAGTCAACAGCCATAAAGGCAGGAGTAAATCAGCTAGCCTACTCTATACCGCACCAAAGCCAATCCCAAACCGCTTGAGCAAGTAATCGAGCAGGGTTTTTTTTAAAAAAAAACGCTTATTTTAAGCTTTGTTATAGAGACCGACAGAAAAGAAGACTTATAGAAGATTTTAGATTCTTCTTTCTTACACTTTACTTTCTGTTTCGCATTGATTTTCTCTGGAAACATACAAATTTCATTCCTCCATTCTTTTTTTCCAGATCCAAATTGCAATATAAATCTCGTAGTTTTTAAGATATTGGAAAAAGATGGAGGCATCGTCGACGAGTCAACCTGAGTTTGACTGTTTGTTTAAGTTGTTACTGATAGGGGATTCGGGTGTGGGGAAGAGCACTCTGCTCTTGAGTTTTACTTCAGATACCTTTGAGGAACTCAATCCTACCATTGGTAACCTTACCTATCTTCCTTTTTCTTTATTCTTTTTTGGTTAACTTGTTTTAAAAATTTTGAAGACTGAGTGATTTGATTTTTTTTTCCTTTTAGGTGTGGATTTTAAGGTGAAGCACGTTACCATTGGAGGGAAAAAGCTGAAGCTTGCCATCTGGGACACTGGTAAACGTCGTCAGATCCTGTTTCTTTTGCCTTTTCCATTGTTTTTTTTTTTGTTTGTTTTAGGATTTTTTTTCCCTTTGATGGTTAAGATAGAATATAGCATTAGATATTGTGTGGAAATTTTCAATGTTTATTGCTTTCGTTTTAAGTTCTTAGAGCACATTTGAATGTATTATGCACTAGATCATGATATTGGTGGAAGTTGCAAACTTCATCCATATATATATAGGTATATACACGCACGTGTATTTGACATGGTACTCCATGTTAATTTGAAAGAGAGGACTGTCCAAGTTTGCAATCTGTTTCCATATTCCATATCAACTGTAGACTAAGTATGAATTATCTGCAAGGAGCTCTTATTCTCCTTGGACACCTCCTATAGGATGTTTGTAGAATTTGGTATTGTTTATACATTGTGTTTGTTTGGTGTAAAATGAGTTGGTGATTTGAATAGAAATAAGTTGTTATTCATAACTTCACTTTATGCAGCTGGACAGGAAAGATTTAGAACGCTAACAAGTTCATATTATAGAGGAGCACAAGGGATAATTATGGGTATGGGACTTCATTCATCTCTTGCTAGCGGTCTTCTATTTACTTCTGTGGCACATCAGTTGTTATAATTTGTATCTGTGTTGTTAAACATGATCAACATAATGATGCTGGAGGTTTTGTGCTAAGAATTCGTTTCGTACGTGAAGTTTATTTTCCTTCTTTGCTTCAAATTTTTTTTACGTGAAGTTTATTTTCCTTCTTTGCTTCAAATTTTTTTTTTCATTTTTATCAGTAATCATACTTTTGAAGTTCTTATTGGTATATGTTAGTTATCATCATTATTAGATATTCTGGCGTCACGCTTCCTATGATGAAATGAACTTCACAATGAGGGTAGATTGGGTCATTTGTGGTAAGGTGAGGAGACGTTACATTTCAGCAAAACGAGATGTTGTGGAGAGATAGCAGAGAGGAAGATCGGAGCAGACTCTGGAAAACAAGTGCGGTGGCAGGTGGTGATGATGGACACAATAAGGGGTTTAGAAAGATGAGAGCTACAGTGGTTGTGATTGTAGAAAGAAAGTTGCAGAGAGAACTTTAGAGTGCTAAGTTTGCCAAAATATCAAAAAGTTCCAAAGGAGACATTCAAACCTCTATTTATAGGCCTTGGAAAGGGAAGTTAAAAGGAAATGGTTATAAAGGAAAAGTGGGCATGAATGTGTTAAAATGATGGATAAATGGGATTGAGAGGGGTTACTTGAACTTGAACATAGGAAAGTGGAAGGTAAATTACATGGATAATGAATATAAAGGCAATTACATGAAAGTTATACCCACTTAACTGTTTGTTCAATGAAGAGATGGGAAGGAAAACACTTGTATTCCAAAGAAGTTTAAGAAGTGAACTTACTTAACAATATCTGTATCTATGTCTCCAAGCCAAGCTTTCCAGGACATTCCAAAATTGGATCAACCTAGGAGTCATGCCAACCTTCCAAGGTTAGCTCCAATGGTAGTTGTTCCCAACATAGGATCAAAGTGTTAGTAACCAAAAGCAAGCATCTACTAGTTCGTTTTAGGCCGGTTTGTTAGGTCGTTCTACATAGGATTGAGAAACATTTTTGATTTCTTGTTTAAGAGATGGGTGCAGAAAAGATGCTGCTTTAAAAACCTCAGATCTAGCTGTAGATTGATTTTCTACCCACTTTATTATTATTTTAGCACTGATGCTAATTTTTTGGTCTGCCAAAGTCACCTTTTCTCTTGCAAAATTTTGGCTCAAGATAATTTGATCTCTGACCATAAATCAATTTAGCTACCAGACAGATTTAAGTACGTTATTCCCTTCAACTAAGGTAGGGGACTCCATGTTTCTATGTATTCAAATACTCAGCTGGTTTATTTATTGCTTTTGGTTCTCATCTTAGTGGCTCCTCATATGATGCTAATTATTACATTTGTACTATTACAGTTTACGATGTAACTCGGCGAGACACATTTACAGATTTATCTGACATATGGGCTAAAGAAATCGATCTGTACTCAACCAATCAGGACTGCATCAAGATGCTTGTTGGCAATAAAGTTGATAAGGTATAGTTTGAGAAGTGATTATATCCTTTAATCTCACCAAGGTTATTGGTTTTTATGTTCCGGTAATCCTCTGGTTCTTGACCATTGTCTACAATGCTTTGCCATTGGATTGTTGAATTCCATCTACCCCTTCATGTATTCAGGAAAGTGAAAGAGTGGTCAGCAAAAAAGAGGGCATCGACTTCGCTCGGGAATACGGATGCCTTTTCATTGAGTGCAGCGCAAAAACACGAGTCAATGTGGAACAATGCTTCGAGGAGCTTGTCTTAAAGGTATTTACCAAGTAACTTCAACGTTGACAGGCATTTACAAGAATCCCTATGAATGCTCATTTACATAGACATGCTCAGATAGTTTAAACCCGGTATTGATGTTTGATATGCAGATATTGGAAACCCCAAGTCTCGTGGCTGAGGGATCATCAGGAGTGAAAAAGAACATCTTCAAACAGAATCCGCCTCAAAGCGGTGCTGCAACCAGCGGTTGTTGCTCGTGGTGATTTGGTGATTTTTATCGTTGAACGCTTTGTTTACTTTTACAGCTTTACACCTGTTTATTTTAGCTTGCTCATGTGGGTGTCTTACAATGACATGTACATTAATCCTGAACTTAATAGTATTGAATAAGATCATGTTCCTGCCCATCTCTTGTCAAATATAGTGCCATATTTTATATTTGGTTCCTTTATAGGTGTTATGTATTTCAAGTCCAACTGAAAGTGTGTATATTGGGATTGGCCCAATTCATGGTAAAAAGCATATTTCAAAAATGGTGAACTTGCCATTGATGAGCTGCCTAGGAGATTAGAGGAAAGCACATGGCATATAACAATCAAATAGAATCAATGATGTAAGGAACTTATTTATATTCTATATTCTATAGAGTGCTGGACTTTGGCAGAGTTCATTAAATGGAATTCCAGTAATTCTTTATGAAAAAAAATAAATCAAATCAATGGACTGGGAACGAATTTTCAGAGTGAAGCAGATAGGTATTCAACAGCTAACCGAGTTTTGTCTAGTCCAAAAGGATAAGGTCATTTGAAAATTATTTATAATATAATAAAATAAAATTTTAAAAATGAGACGAGTTCTCCATCCATTCATATTTATCCCAATTAAATAAAATTTTAAAGAATTTTATCAGAATTTTTTTCATATAAACAAGTTTTTGTTTTGTGGGTTTATATAAATATATTAATATCATCTATTAGTTGCGGTTTGAGTTCATAGTTTCTCTTAAAAAAAAATTCAAGCCAAGAAATAAATAAGAAATGCAGTGATGGTGGTGTAGATCTGAAACATTTAGGTTGGGGGGGGGGGAGGATTCAAGCATTAATGTCAATAGCAATTCAACAATACTATATAGGTTTATCTTTATATTGAAGTTCAAATTTCATAAAAAATAAATTACAAAAATAATTACTTTTATGTACCTCATATTATATTTTAGTTATTTATGTTTAAATATTACGTTTTAGTTATTACGTTATCGTTTTATTACGAAATAGTCACTCTATCGTTAAACTCTGTTATCTCCTTAACAACAGTCTTACGTGACAGTCTAAATAGATTTTAAATACCAACTTGAATATTTAGTTACTGGGTTTTTAATCAAATAAATTTAATTTGGACTACTATATAAGACATCTAAGTTAGTATTTAAAATCCATTTAGACTGTCATGTAGGATTGTCGTTAGGGAGGTAACGAAATATAACGATAGAGTGATCACTTCATAACAAAATGATAACGTAAGTGACTAAAATATAATATTTCAAACATAAATAATTAAAATATAATTTAAAGTAAATAAAAGTAACTAATTTTATAATTTACTCAAAAATATAAATTTAAAATTTAAAATGCAGAGAGACAATATTATGACATGAAATTGATTATTATAAACATTAATCTAACTAATTTAATAAACATCTGCAGAACATCATTATCAAAGCCTATAAAAATAGAAAAAAAAATTGAAAAATGAAAAGTCAAAATTCGATCCAAATCGAATCCCAACATGCTATTATTATTGATGTTGTTGGCCCTACGTTATTAAGCTTACTTCCATTTTTCTTACAATCTCTATTTTTGTGGGTGAAGTTTCAAAGTAAAGCCTTAAAATCATACTCCCCTCTCAAGTCACGGCGGCGGCGCCACCTACTTTGAGCAGCTTCTAGCTGAAACCATCGACTACCGAATAACAAAAGAGGAAGAAATCTGACGGACCCATTCGTGGCCGCCTCCTCCTTTTCCCCGCCGCGCGGGGATGCCGATGTTGAGGCTCTTCGCTCTCCTGCATTGGCTGACCCACCGCAACTCCCACCTCTGCAACCACCTCAGTCAGACGCTATGATATCATCTAGGGACCCGCACGCGCTCTTCAGTGGCGGCGGCATAAGGTTCTCCAACTTCTTTCTTCTTCTTTTTTACTGTTTACTAAGTGGCCGTATAGCTTCATCAAACTAGAGTATCGCACTGAAAGAAAATTGTTTGGAAATTATTCTATTTTTCTTTTTGTTAATCATATAATCGTTTGGCTTGTTCTATTTTGAAGGATGACCCTATTAATTATACAATAAAAAGATTTAATTCAAATGTAAAATTAAATTTCAAGGACCTTTGTTGTGTCTAATGGCACTGCATTGGATGCATTTGCTGGCTCTGATTTTATGCTAAGAATTTACTGTTAGTAACCATTTTATTTAAATTAATTGTGTTCTCTTAGTCTTTGCTTTTTTGCATGTTAACTAACATAGTTATTCTTCTTTTATGGATTGATTGGTTTAGATTTTAATCAACCTAGCTTTGGTGTTATGGTTCTTAGTTCAGGGTGGAAGTTAAGATGCAAGAACAGTACATAGTAGTTTTTTGTTTCAGTTATCATAATAACTAGGATCTGAATCTGTTTGTTTTCCAGTTTCGATCATGTATAAACATGAACTAGGATTAATAACATGAAGATCCAATTAAATGTGATACTTTGTAATGGTTTCCCTTGGTTTCTAGATAGTGAATTGTCTGGATCATCAGATGTAAAGTTTTTGAAAGTTTAAATCTCTATGAAGTTCGGTAAAATTGCAGAAGCTGCATGAGTTTTTGTGCACAATACTGTGCATTAGATTTAGAGGCCCATGAAAGTTACAAGGTGGCTAAAATGCTTTGGTTCTTTTGCCAGCTTTCTCACTGGAAGTCGAGCTGCTAAATTCAGCTATGGATATTCCAGTTTCAAGGGCAAAAGACCTTCAATGGAGGATTTCTATGAAACGAGGATATCTGAAGTTGATGGTCAGATGGTTGCCTTTTTTGGTGTTTTCGATGGTATGCCGTCATTTCTTTGCCTTTATTGTCTCGACGTTGTTCTTTACAAGATGTACTTGATGGTTTCAATTTGCACCTCTTTTAAAATACATGGAAAAGGAACTCGAGTAGAATTAGGTGAGGGTTTATATAGCTGTTTATGATTTGATTTGGTTTCCCTTGTTTTATCTTTGCACTATAGGTCACGGAGGTTCAAGAACTGCAGAGTATCTTAAAAACAACCTCTTCAAGAATTTGAGCACCCACCCTGATTTTATCAAGGACACAAAAACAGCTATAGGTATGAAGTTGGCGAAGTTTTCACATCACTGTATGATGAGGAGTTCCATGACTTTGTTTGTGTATATGTATTTGTTTATGACAATGTTACTATTGCAGTTGAAACATTTAAACAAACTGATGCCGATTACCTCAATGAAGAGAAAGGCCAGCAAAAGGATGCTGGCTCAACTGCTTCAACTGCTGTATTATTGGGTGACCGGCTGCTTGTTGCAAATGTTGGTGATTCTAGGGTGGTTGCTTCTAGAGCTGGATTAGGTTGCTTTCTTACCTGCTAATGTAGTCTAAGAATTTCTTTGGTTAGATCTTTGGATTGAAAAGCAATATATCAAAGAATATCAGAATAAAAGTCTTCACGTCTGTGTCTCATAAACTATCAAGTAATAGCTCGATGGCTGTCATGTGTTGGAGATGCTATAACAGCCATTGACAGGTTTCGAAGGCTTTGTATTAACTATTTCTCCTCCATTTAGAAGTACAAATATGCTTTGATTTAACTTATAAGATTAGCAATATATGAAGAAAAAGTTAAACTCTGGTGTTTAAACAGCGGATGATTTACTTTTGTGTTTTCTGCAGCCGTCCCTCTGTCAATTGATCACAAGCCTGATAGATCCGATGAACGCCTAAGGATTGAAGATGCTGGAGGTTTCATCATTTGGGCTGGTAATATGCTTTTCTCAGTCTTTCATGTCCTCATCTTTTCAATCAGAATGCACTCTCTGTATGCTTGTATTGTCATGCTGATCTTTCCTCTATGAATAATGGTTTCTTGCATTCTAACTTTAATTATTTTTATTTGGCTTATAAATTGGGTTTGCACTTTGTTGCACTGAAGTAATATAAATTCAGTAAATTGTTTCTATTTGTTGCAGAATGGAACTAAAATGTGTTGCATTTCTTTTTGATGTTAGGGACATGGCGGGTTGGTGGTGTTCTCGCTGTTTCACGTGCATTTGGTGATAAACTACTTAAACCATATGTAGTTGCTGAGCCAGAAATTCAGGTGGTCTATTGGGGTTCATACTATAAAATTTGTTCTTTTTCATTCGTCTAATCACTTTTTAAGTAGAATTACTTGAGTGAAATAAATATGGCAACCAGTGTTAAAACATGAGATAATCGAACCATTAACCCCTGATTTTCAACTGCTAAAGTTTCCTTCATTCATACTTTAAGAGTACTTATTAGGGTTCATACCCTTTCTATTGCTTAGGAGGAAGAAATTGACGGTGTTGATTTCATAATCATTGCCAGTGATGGGCTTTGGAATGTCTTATCGAATGAGGTGAGAACTTTTACCATGTTCATTTCTGATATTAAAAAGAAAAAAAAATGGAGACTTTATATTGATGTTTCTTGTATTTTCCCAGTAATTGTAAATGACTTCTATGGAAGCTAAGCATCTGAACTTGTTTCACTTGCAGGATGCTGTGGCCTTAGTGCAGCAAGTAACTGATGCAGAAGCTGCAGCAAGAAAACTTATAAAAGAGGCATATGCACGAGGGAGCTCAGACAACATTACCTGCATCGTTGTCCGGTTTGACAGCTCGTGAACTTGTTTGAGGTTTGTAATTTATCTGCAAATAATCATGTTTTCTATCTTGTTCATCCGTAGAACCACTTTTGTAATCGGTAAATTTTTTTTTATTCCTTTTACAGGTACTGGGGACACTATTTAGCAAAAGGCAGGAATAGGATTATGATTATAAATGGATGCAAGTTATAAGCTCACTTTGGCCTGATTCGTTACTGCAAGAGGTAGTCATTTCAACTGGTTACAAGTGAGAATGTTGTATGTGTTTTAAGATTTAGTTATTTCTCATAAGAAAAATTATCTTACACCATTGATGGAATTTTTGGATTCCGAAGGGGATAGTAATTGAAAAATTCTTAATGTTAAAAGATTACATTGTTAATGTATCAAAGATGAAGTCTTGTTATTGATCTTGCTTGAGGCATTGGGATGTTCTGATATTTGATTATACAAACCCTAGGTAATCAATCTGTTTGTCGGTTTTATACAAACCCTTTACTTGAATTTTTTAAATAGATATATTTTTTTATAATTAAAATGAGGTGTTTGATTATAGCGGGATTTGGTAGGATTAAAATATACGTAATCCGTGCGACTTATATAGTTTAATGGGATAAATTATAAATGAGAGGAAATAGTATTCAATTATTATTGGAGTATAATGAGATAAAAATGCGATGATTATAAATCAGGGGGGGAATTTTTATTTATAATTGAATTTCTTTGATTCAATCATGGACGATTAAGTCGATTTACAATTTGAAATTTTTAAGAGATTTGCACAATTATCTAAAATTATGAAATCAAATATTCTAATATTCTAATTCTTTTAAATTAGTTTTCTTATTTATTATGGCAACCTTAGTATTCCTTTAAGTAATTCAGTGGATCACTAATATTTCGAGTAAATAGATTTTTTTACATGTTTTGCAAATTGGATAAATTTAAATGGGTCAAAAAAGTTTTATTTAATCAATTTAAATTTTTACGGACACTTTTTGTAAATAATCATGAGTTTTGATTCACGACCCATGACATATATATGAAGTAATTTTTTATCTCTTTTCTCCTTATCCTTTTTTTCTCTCTATTCATGTTATCTACCTTAATTGATTTTTTTTCCTGTTATTCAAAATAATTTAGTCTTTCTCTTCTTCTCTCAGCCATATAAGAAATCAAAAAATGACCACCGTAAATGGCGTTGTTCATCTTGTATTAACGTGTACTTACACCGGTTCAGTTTGATTAAGTTGATAAAAAGAGCAGAGGAAACTAATCAATATTCAAAAAATTAAAAATTATAAACTTAATGTCATTGATTCAATTCAATATATGGTTGGACAATTAATCGTGTTGGTAATAAAAAGAAATGAAATTTATAAATAGTCATAAATTAGAACTTATAAGCTCACACCGATTCTATTCAATCGATGATTAAATGATTACATTGTAATTCATTTGGTTAAGTTTATAATTTGAGTAATTAAAATTCATCAATACTTATAAATTAGAACTTTATAAACTCATAAATTTAATTTGGGACTTACATTGATTCAATTCAATTAATGATTATATTTATCTTACGATTAATTTCACAATTAAATCTAAATTAGAATTTTAATGTCATTACTTGCTATTCGATTGATGATTATATGAATAAATATAATTAGAGTAATTGAAGTTAATCAATACCCATAAATTAAAAAATTGTATACTTGATGTCATTATTTTCGTTTTACACCAATTTAATTCGATTAATTATTGTATGATTAATTGCATAATTTATTTGATTAAGTTCGTAAATAGAGTAAATGAAATTAGTCAGTACTCAAACCCTTAGAAATTATAAAGCTTAATTCCATTGCTTTTGTACTTACACTCATTGAGTTATAATTTTGAAATATGAAAAAGTAGGGGATTGAATTTCAAAATTACAAAGAATTCAGGGAATAATAACGTATTTTAACCAATCTTACATTTTTTTCCATTCTTCGACTCACTATTTTGATGGGCCAAATTTCGGCCCATAACTTTAGATGGAATAGGCCGCAAAAATCTTTAGACAGAAAACCCCTTCCGAGGGTTTTAGGCAACCGATTCGTGAACAGAGCAAAAGAAAAGAGCCAGCCAAGTCTGCCGCTTTCTTCTATTCCTCTCTGTTTGTTTCCCCAGAAAAAACACTTTCCGGGAAAAAAGAAAACGGAACCTGTAAACGTTCAATGGCTCCGGTAGACGAGCGTTTTGTAAGCTCCAAAGCGGAGCTTAAACGAAAACAGAAGGAAAAGAAGAAGGCAAAATCTGGTGGCTTCGAGTCCTTAAACCTAAGCCCTAATGTCTACAGAGGAATCAAGCGGAAGGGATACAGAGTCCCTACGCCGATTCAACGCAAGACCATGCCTCTTATTCTTGCTGGAAACGACGTCGTTGCCATGGCCCGGACTGGTTCTGGGAAGACGGCGGCTTTTTTGGTCCCCATGCTGGAGAAACTGAAGCAGCACGTGCCTCAGGGCGGTGTCCGAGCTCTCATTTTGTCTCCGACCAGAGATTTGGCCTTGCAGACTTTGAAGTTTGCCAAGGAATTGGGAAAATTTATAGGTTCCTTCTTCTTATGATGTGCGATTTAAAGTTAAATTTTCATTATTCATAATTTATCTTTTATGTTTTTGAATGATTACAGAATTAGAATTTTGAATTTTATGCAGCAAAATGCAGGAATTTAGTTTTATTGGTAACCTACATTTGAATTCTTTTTTTTTTTTGGTTCTAATCGTTTGTTTATTTTTAATAAAACATGATCTCACTTTTTAGCACTCTTTCAGGAAGCCAAAAGCTATCAGTAAAACTAATAACCAAATGGAAAATGGAACATTAGCTTTAGATTGTAACAGATGAGTTTCAGAGACCACTGAGGATTTTATCCCCTAACAAATCTACTTTGTCCTTTCATTATTGTAATATCGGTGATATGTAGTAACTGAATAAGAAATTGGTTTTAATTGGCTTGCCTTCCTTGATGACAACTTACATATAATCTCTTGTGTTTATTTTAGATCTTCGGATTAGTTTGCTTGTCGGCGGTGATAGCATGGAAAGTCAGTTTGAAGAGTTGGCACAAAACCCTGATATTATTATTGCTACTCCTGGTAGACTGATGCACCATCTAACTGAGGTTGATGATATGACACTTCGTACAGTAGAATATGTGGTATTTGATGAAGCAGATTCCCTCTTTGGCATGGGTTTTGCTGAACAGTTGCATAAAATTCTTACCCAGCTTAGTGAAAACCGTCAGACCTTGCTCTTTAGTGCAACTTTACCAAGTGCCCTAGCAGAGTTTGCTAAGGCAGGACTGCGAGACCCTCAACTTGTGCGGCTTGATTTAGAAACCAAGATTAGCCCCGACTTAAAGCTTGTTTTTTTCACCTTGCGTCAGGAAGAAAAACATGCTGCACTGTTGTATTTGGCAAGGGACCACATTAGTTCTGATCAACAAACTTTGATATTTGTTTCCACTAAACATCATGTAGAGTTCCTTAATATTATGTTTCGAGAGGAGGGTATTGAGCCTTCTGTGTGTTATGGTGATATGGATCAAGATGCTCGGAAAATTAATATTTCAAAATTCAGATCAAGAAAAACTATGTTGCTTATTGTGACAGACGTTGCTGCTAGGGGTATTGACATACCTTTACTAGATAATGTTATTAACTGGGACTTCCCTCCGAAGCCCAAAATTTTTGTTCATCGTGTTGGACGAGCAGCAAGGGCAGGTAGGACTGGTACTGCATTTTCCTTTGTGACATCTGAGGATATGCCGTACCTTTTAGATCTTCATCTATTTCTGTCAAGACCAATCAGGGCGGCACCTACTGAAGAGGAGGTTTTTCAAGATATGGATGGGGCAATGAATAAAATTGGTCAAGCAATTGCAAATGGAGAATCTGTTTATGGACGTTTCCCCCAAAACATTATTGATCTTATTTCAGATAGGGTTAGGGACATGATTGATTCATCTGCAGAACTAAATAATTTGCAGAGGACATGTGCAAATGCTTTTCGTCTGTATTCCAAGACTAAACCATTGCCTGCAAGGGAGTCCATCAAAAGGGCAAAGGATTTGCCCCGTGAAGGTTTGCATCCTATCTTTAGAAATGTACTGGAAGGAGGTGAATTGGCGGCACTTGCATTTTCTGAACGTCTGAAAGCTTTCAGGTAATTTCTAAAGCCTTTCATCTCGGATATACTGGGCTTTGTGTTTAAGTGCTTCTGTCTTTTTGGCTTCTTTGTGTTCTTCCAAGTCAAATTGTTACTTGTAAGTTTCTTAAGCTGCAAAATTTTAACTTACTATCAATGATTTATGCTAGACCCAAGCAGACCATTCTGGAAGCTGAAAGTGAAGCCACTAAATCAAAGCATTCTCAGGTAACTCCGCAATTTTTGTGGCATTTTCTTTCTATTATCAATGATGATTTTTTTCTTAAATTGGTTAACTTTCTTGCCTTCGATTCCTACATTTTTCTTTATTCTGATTACTCTGCCTTTTCTTTATTTCTTTTGAATATCTTGCTTTTTGGCACTTCAAAACCTTGTATGAGAATTATGCTGCATTCTTTTGGTCATACAGTGGGTCGGTGTGATGAAGAAGAAGAGAGATATACATGAGAAGATCATTAACTTGGTTCATAAGCAGCGCTTTAGCAATCATGTGGAAAAGGTAATTTTTGTTATTTAGTAATGATATCCATAACAGTATCCAGCAAGTCTTCACCCCTATCAACCATGCACCCACGCACGGAAATTGAACTTCTGATATTGATATAGTGTTCTTATTGGCTTCTGTGCATGTCCTTTTTGGAACTAGTTAAATAGTCACGTCTTTCTCCTGATCTATTTTCAAATTCCGTGGTGTTGAGAGGTTCCAAATGCTATGGTTTTGGAAAGAAGTTTATTTAGACCTATTTTATTTACAAAAACTGATTGATAATGAATATTTTCTTTGTTTTCATTTTTTTTTTGGCCTTCAATTTTATTTGTTGTCTCATAGCATCTGTTCTTTCTATTTAAGTTGATCTTTGATGCATGCAGGAAATCGAACCTGACATTACTTCTTCAAAGATAAATGACACAAAAGGTATTTTCCTTACAATTTTTTAATTTCTTCCTTCTTATTGGAGCTTTGTCTTCCTTCCTGAGGAAGTCCTTAATGTTCAAGGAGTGTCTTATTTTATTTATTCTCTATTATTTAGAGTGGCAGACAGGCAGAGTGAAGAGGGTAACAGTAGCTATATTTTTTGGTTTTGAATGGTTGAAGCTAGCAAAGCTCATAAGAAATAATCTAGGTCTTTTCTGTCACATTTGTTGGCCAAATGTGAGCTACCTCATCAAGTGGGATAAATAAAAATCAACAGTTAATCAATGAATAAGTCAGTAGAACTTGTTAACAAAAATGCATGTATCCAAGTGTATTTTTCCAAACAATTATATGTATTCGTTGATAACTGATGGTTCTTCTTGGAGCATTCATTATTTCTTGTTTTTTCAGTAACATTTTTTTTTCTTTTCTATATTAGAGGCTCGTGGTTCTAAAAGAAAGGCGAGGAACTTCAAGGATGAGGAGTATTACATAAGTTCTGTGCCAACAAATCATGTATGTTAATTTATTATCTTCAGACACAATTCTTTTCTATTGTGGTTTCAATGTGTCTATGATATTTAACCCTTTTTAAATCTTATTGTCTAATTTGAGCTTTCTTTCAATTTGTTAACTTGCTAATGCCTAACGAGTTTGTGTTCATATTGCTATCAGCATACAGAGGCTGGTCTCTCAGTAAGAAGTAATGAAGGGTTTGGATCAAATAGGTAAATTTCAGATCTTGATAGCTTAGCTCATTTTCCAATTTGGTTCTTTCCCCTTGCTACTGAGGATGTATAAATTTAAATTTCCTGGAATAGTTTGGAACATAACTCAGCATTTTTATGCTTGAGAATGTTTCATGATAAGTCATTTAACTTATCATGCTATCTAAAATCTTTGTATATTTGACCCTTTCCTGTCTCTAGCTCACTGCAGATCTGATTAGCACGTTTTGATTTGCATGCATTGCTGCAGAAAAGATTCTACTTTAATAAAGTTGTGCATCTATGCTATTATAATGTGAAATGAAATTTGAAAATGACGTTTAATTTTGAAACATTTAATTTGGGAGTTATCCCTCTTTTATAATGGTTGCATTCACGCTATTAATTTTTTTTATTTGCAGGTTGGAATCTGCTGTACTGGATCTTGTTGCTGACGATAGTGAAGGTTTGCAGAAACAAAAATCCAGATATCATTGGGATAAGGTGGATAGAACTATTTGAATACTGATATTTTATCGTTATCCTAAACAAATTATGTTTTTAGTTCAACTCATATGAATCTTTTACATGCAGAGGGGTAAAAAGTACGTCAAATTGAATAATGGTGAATGTGTTACAGCTAGTGGAAAGGTACTTTTTACTGCCAATACTATTTGAGCTTGCCTTTCTGGATGTTCACTTCCCTTTAGTTTCACCTTTCAAGCTTATTGGTTTAAGTTAAATTGGATGCTTTCTCTGTATCTTTACTATAGTCAGTGAACTATTCTGGTGCTTAATTGAGCTAGATGGCCATGCTCGTTCTTTCATTCATACACATCCCGGGCATTTGGCTTCAGTCTGCAATGACCTAGGTCCACTGCTTTTTTTCCCATTGTTCACTGTGGTGCAATATGTTGCAAATTTGCTCCACTTGTTCATTTTAAATAACTTCTCCTTGATGTTTTTGTATTCCCGACTTCTTCCAGGTTGCAAACCTGTTGTTTTACCTAGACCTCAAAGTTTTTCTAAGTGATCCTATCAATTATCTTCCTAATGAATCTCTATTCTAGGCAATTCTTGACTTGTATAAAAGAATGGCAGGGGTTGTTTAGGTAAATAATATCGTCTGTAATGGCTGTCTTAATGGAGGTGCTGTAGTGATTAGTAATGCAAAGTTGGTTAACTAGCTCAGTAGAGTATCTGGTCGTTCGGGACAACTGACTTTCATACTTTTCTGTTGTTTGCAGGTGAAGACAGAGAGTGGTGCCAAAGTAAAAACTGAGAAAACAGGAATATACAAGAAGTGGAAAGAACGATCTCACAAAAAGGTATATTTGAAGGGAACCACCAACGGAGAGAATGGTGAGGCAACAACAATTTCATCAGGTTGGATTATGAACTTTTTCTCCACCGGTTTGGATTGCTATTATTATTCTGATGATAGAAAGAATACATTATTTATTCCCGAAAATATCTCATGCAGGAGACTATTGGTCACGAGGTAATGGTAGAAACTTCAGAGGGAACAAGAAATTGCAGCATTCTGTGCCTAATGCTCATGTACGTTCAGAGATCAAAGATTTCGAACAAGTGCGAAAGGAAAGACAGAAGAAGGCAAATAATAAACTGTCATATATGAAGGGCAAAGCCAACAAGAAAAAGGGTAAAAATTTTGGTAAAAGTGGTAAAAGAGGAAAATCCAAGTAGCCGATCCCATTGTTGCAGTGTCATCGGGAGAGCATATACATATAGGGCAGTACTTGCTAACCAGAAGTGGATTCAAGAAGTTTTTGACCTTTTTGACGAGTATTACATTATACCATTTATGATGCTCAAGTAAAAGTGGGTTCTGGAAAGAAATTTTGAGTCGGCCACTGTATTGTTTGGTTGAGGTGTGAGTAATATTATAGGTTTTGTCATCATTTCATTTCTTTCAGACTATTGTCGGTGGGTTAAAACTTCCATGCTACTTTCTTAATGTTACAAAATATATGTTGTTGATTCTTTCTTTTTCGATATCCATATCCATATCCCATACTAAAATTTGAAATATATCCAAACAAACTCATTCCATACATTGCCAAGTACAATGCAAATCATCAGGGTTCTGTCAAATAATACTTTTTAATATTTTATAAATAATAAAAATATTTACGACAATGATTATTACCATGAGTTTAAAAGTTTCTCTGCATTCTTTTATAAGTACACGTTAATATTTATAGATATGAACATTGAACATATCCTTCAATGAGCTGTATGGAAAATAGTGTTGAAGGTCCGGTGAGCTTGAACCGCACAAGCACAGTGCACGGAGGTTAAGTTCAAGCAACCACTCATAACAAGGGAGTGCCTTCCAGAGCAGGTATGAAGTGCAGGGAATGTGTCACATAAAGCCTGAACTGCTGATGGAGTCAGTGCCGTACACTGGCTTATATTCAGACTTTTTAAACCATCATCTTCATATCTACCTTTCATCGACGACTCCCACATCGAACCTTTGTTCTTCACTCGGCTATGAGCCAATGAGTACATCGCCCTGTCTGTGATGTTACGGCAATAGTACAGTCCGAGCGACCTCAAATGGAGACACTCGTTTGCTAAAGCAATCACGCTATCATCTGCACCAATAAGCCAATAAATGTTCTTCATAACATGCCATGCTTAAACCTTCAACTTCTTTGATATAGTGAACATGCATAGTGTTGTTATTGAATCAACATATAATACTGTTATTGAGATCATGAGTACTCTTTAGGTGTCTGTAAAACTTGGTCCAGGGATAGGTTGACAAAATTTTAGGGGAAAATAAGACGGGCTTTCGTGTTAACCAAGATATTGAGGCTTCAAGAAAAAAAGTAGGATCGTACATGTATGTTACATTGCATTATGAGATGCTAATAAGCACCAATGGAAGGGATACCTGTTATACGAACACAACCACACAGGTCCAGGCATCGGAGATCATGGCATCCGTATGCTAAACTCATGACTCCGAGATCACCAACATTGTCACACCATCCCAGATTCAAAGATTGCAACATATTGCAGTTTCGTCCAATAGCCTATTATCAATACAAGCGATTCATTATCTTCTTGCAGACAAGCAACTGATTTTTCGTCAGCAAGTAAACAATAACCCATCATGATATTGTTCAAACCTGCAGTGCATGGTCAGTTGCAGCTTTAACACATCCGCACAGATTTAATATTTTTAGTTTTCGACAAAAATTAGTCAAATACGCGAGAGCTTCATCGCTGAATGATGTGCAGCCGCTGATGTTAAGCTTTTTAAGGTTAGGACAACCGTGAGCCAATGCATACAAGGAGCGATCACTAAGCTTGAAACTTTTGCTGAGGTCCAGGTCCTGCAGATCGTGACAAAACTTTGAAATACTCTCGACAGCATTGTCCTCGAGCTGTGGATTCTCTTGGCGCAATATCAGAGTTTGCAGTCTGGTGAATTTAGGTGCAAGAGATAGAACCAAATTGTTCATGTTCTTTCTACACCTGAAGATTGTAGACAACACAGTTATTAGCAAGTAGGATACAAAGGAACAAGACACAAAGAGTAAGCCATCCGTTTATCTTTACCAAAGGCAAGACCAAACCACGAGATTAAAGATAAAAAAAGGCCAAAAACAGAGCAAACTCCACAGACATAACAACAAATCTAAATGCAGTTAAGCAAGACGAGAAAGTTTCTGGCCAACATGTTAAGTATCATGTATCTCAAGATCTCTGTCCTAGTGATGCTGCCATCGAGGATAAAGCATTGAGAAGATGGGACAACCTAGAAAAGAACATGGAATGACAATCCGTTACCACAGAAGGCCAGACAAATGAGTCAATAAGCTGCTATATGTCAGAAACTATAAAGGTTATATCTTAGAGCTATGGATAAACAAACACAGAACAGCAAATGTCCTTGTTTTTTGCATTATATTAAAAACTCTAGCTACCACGAACATGAAAGCCCTATTGATTATCTTAGCAATAAGAAGGTTTGAAAAAACATGACATGTGTTTGCCAGTTTCATCAGATACTTCACAAACTGTAAAACTTTTCATTATTCCAAATTTTATAACCATTTGAGAGATAATAATAGCTAAAGCACATCAACAAGAAGCGAAACATAAACAAGGAAAGCTAAAAGACCATATATAGTATACCATGAGAGACAGAGTTGTGTGAGGCCCAAGCAAATGGCATCCCTCCACCCACTACAGACACTGGAAGCAACGATAGCGGTCTGATCATCGAGTAGTGAAACGATTCTCAACAGCAGCTCCACAGGGATATCTTTCCACTCAGTGATCCCCACACTATTCATCTTAAGTCCCTCACTATTCCCAGCTGCAACCATCATCAGCTTCTCAAAGCATAAGTTCAAGTCTTCATTCCCAACTTTTGCTTCACCAATCATATTCACTCTCTCCTTCTCCCACCACCAATTCCACACAAACTTATATGCATATGTTTTCAGATAGATTATAGGTGTTGATCCTGTAACCAGACATAAAAAGAAAAGTCAGAAGAGATTAAAAAACCAAAGAGAAACCAGCGAATTCAGTGAGAAAAGACAAGTGCCTAGAAAGAAAAACGAAACCCATGTTCCAAAACCTTGAGAAACTAGAATAAATGTACAATAGGGACATAAAAACAATCAAAATCCTAAATCCTTTGAATTTTTCTCAAGTACCCCAAGCTAAAATTATACCATCCTTTTCAGTTTAAACTCTGCTGGTCATATAATAAAACAAGTTACTCAAAAGAAAAAAAAAAGAGCATTTTTTTTTCTTGGTATGGAAAAAAAAAGAAACCATTTTAGCCATAATAAGAGAAAAAAAGGAAATTAAAGCAAATCCAATTTATCTGATTGTATAGCCAAAGAAAAAAGAAAGTTGATAGCATAAAGAAGATGACCTTTTTCTTGTAAAAGATGGAAAATTTAACCTGCTTCAAAATCATCGGCTCAATTGTATAAGAAAAAAAAATCGATGAATCAAAAGTAAACAAGGGAAAATTCCCAATAATAAAATTTTAGTTAAAAAAATGAAATTATGGAAGATCAAAGATTATGATCATATACCTTCTGTCGTTCTGGGTTTTGTTTATTTTGCTGCATTCGTTTGTTCTTTACATATTCATCTGGCTTTTGTTTCCGTTGAAGAGTTTATAAAGAAGACATACAAGAGGGTGCAAAAAAAGAAAAAGCGAGGGAGTAACGTACGAGGAGAGGATTAGCGACGTCTATGCCGCCACGTGTGTTAAATTAACGGTTGAGATTTAGTGGGTCCTACTTAATGACCCCACATATATATAGTGAAGGTTTTTGATCATCGTTACCTATTTTTTTTTTTGAACTTAAGGACACAGAGGTACGAGCCTATAGAACAGATCCTGTTCAAGTAAGGTCGTATCGTTACCTATTTAACAGTAAAGAAAGGGAATGGAGTCAAAATTCAATGACAAGTTACTGTTTTTATCTACTCTATTTGGGAAAAAAAAGTAGAAAAAGAAAGAAAGAAAGAAATTTTATTTTATATTTCTTAAAGGAAGAGACTTTGAGACTAATTTTATTTTATATTAACATTGTTAGTATATTTGAGTAATTTGTATAATATTTGACGTGTTTAGATATTAAATTGGACCTGAAAAAAATAGATATCAAATTAGAAAAAAATATAAGTTTAATTACTAAATTGGATCTAAAAAAAGATTCAATACCTAATAGGGGCGTTCAATTCGAACCGATCTAGCCTTAACCAAATTAATCGAACTTTTTAAATCCTTAACCATTAATCAAACCGAAATTTTTTCAAAATATATTAACCGAACTAAACTATTTTAGTTAATTCGGTCGGTTAACCAAATTAACCAAAATTTTTATATTTTTTTTGTTAAAACAAGTATAAAACATATTAAAAAAACAAATTGGTAATATTCATTTAATCGAATTAACCAAAATAAAATTAACCGAATTGGTAATATATAATATAGGTTTTTTAATAGTTCGGTTAATTTGGTTAATTACCTGATTTCAAACCAAATTAACCGATAACCAAACTTTTAAAAAACCATTAACCGACTACTGACAAAATTAGATCGGTTAACTGAATCAACCGAATTAGTTCAGTTTGTTTGTTTATTCGGTTTTAACTGAAACTTGAACACCTTTGGCACCAAACTAAGAATAAATTTCAAATTCAAATATCAAATTAGAAAAAAATGTCAAGTTCAAGAACCATATTGAACAAAAAAAAAGTTTAAATACCAAATTACAAAAAAATAAAAATCCAAGTGCTAAATATTATATTAAACCTTGTTTAAAACCGAAGCCACACGACAAGGAAGGAAAGAAGAACAAGTTCCTTTGTACTTTCTTTTTTCTTTATCATTATTACTATTTTATTTTCTGATTGGGTAAAATTAAGGGAAATATAATTTTCCTTTTTGAGATATAGAAGTGGGACTACAGAGATGTGGGGTTGGGGTAGGGTTAGGTTTATGTACGATATGTTCATGTCTACTTGCACTTGAAAATGACCCAAAAACTTTAGTTAATTAAATAATTAATTTAAATATATTTTAAGTTGTTGATTGAGTTTTAGTTTGATTGATATTGACATTATTGTCAGTGTAAAAAGATGAGAGTTTAAGTACACTGAAGTGCATTATTATCCTATTTAAAAGTTATGGAGGGACTATGTTTAGACAGCATCATTGTGGTAAAGGTCATAATGTTAAAAAATATAGACATCACATATATAATAAGGGTAATTACATATTATTATTTACTATCATATGTGTATATACTCTAGTAATTGAGTTCTAATCAAATTCTAATTAATGATGGGCCAATTAGAATTTGATTACAACTAATATGCCAAGATTATAAATATTAGGGTTATGGTCCCCAAATTATACAGAAGATATCTTTTCTAATATCCCATTATTAGGAAAGAGAAAATAGGACAAAGCAAAAATTATGTACCAAAATAGTACATTTGGGGTGGTGCTGCCTATGGTAGAGGCGTGACCACCCCATGTCAAATAAAAAATTCTGTTTAAAAAAATATATTAGTTAAAAAAGAACTAAAAAAAAGCTGGCAAAAAAAAAAAACAAAAACTGGCAGATCGAGGGGGTGCCAAAGGTGGCACCGATTGTGCCTCTGGCAAAGGCGGCACCTTGATAGAACGGTTCATGTAGCAGCCCGTTTGTTGTTTTGTGTTGGGGACATTATAAGATCTCCATGTTTCAACAGTAGAAGTAAGAAGCAGGAAGGAGACGAAGAAGAAGGAGAAAAAAAAAAATAGAAGAGAAGAAGAAGAAGGAGAACGAGAGGGTGGTACTAGTGAGCGAAAAAGAAAGAAAAAGAGAAGGAGAGTTAGAGAGAAAGAAGGAAGGAGAAAGAGAAGAGAATAAAGAAAAAGTAATTTTTTATTTTATTTTATCAATTAATAGATTAATGTTTTAATTTGTTTTATGTTGGTGTTTGTTGACTTTATTATAAGAATTGAAATATTAATTTAACTTTAATTTTTTAAAAGATATGATAATATGATTATCTCTTATTTTATGAAAATTAGAAAATTAGATAAACACATAGACTTAAATAATTGTTTTTATTAATTAATTTATTGTATACAAATTATTAAATTATTAAATTTATTAATTATTTATGTATTTATAAAATAATTAAATTATTAATTTTTAGGAGTAATTTAATAAAAAGTTTAACAATGTTACCTAATTATTCAAACTTTTCAAATGATTACAAAATTATAATAAATTAAAATAAATGAATTATTTTTAAATAATGCATATATTAAATTATATGATTAATAATAATAACTTGAACATCGTTACTAAAGGATAGGAAATAAAATAAAATAATATTTTAATAATAATAATAAAGATTCCTTGATTTTTTTAATTTTCAAGGTTTTTACTAATATATTATAAAAATAATAAAATACCAAAATAGCACATTTATGAAAAAATAAAATACCAAAAATAATAAAATACCAAAATAGTATCTCTATGAAAAATAAAATACCAAAATAATAATTCATTTTAGGAAAGTGGTGTTTAATGTGTTTTTACTAAAATAGTATAAAAAATAAAATGGCTCAATTGAAATTAATAACCGAAATTTGTTTTGAAATTGCAGGTATCGCAATGACTCGATTGATTAATAACGATCCTCACATATCTGACGCAGCTAATAATATGGAAATATATTATTATTTGTTAATCACAGGTTTTATTAAAAAAAGATTTACTTAATTTATAGAAATAAATTATGTTATTATAATTATTTTCTGTAATTTAACACTGTCAGGGCCCTACCGCGTATTAATGGGCCGGTGAGTGGTTTAGGATATTCCCCGGGATGAACGACTGATGCCCTACTTGGAGCAAGCTGGATTCGAGTCAGCAACATTGATCCAAATGTTTGATTTGCGGTACGATTTAATATCCGCACTAGTCGAGCATTGGCGCCCGGAGACCCACACTTTTTATTTGCCGTGTGGGGAGTGCACTGTTACTCTAGAGGATGTTACATTGCAACTTGGGCTCCTAATCGACGGGAGTCTCGTAACGAGCATAAGTACGATAGTTGAGTCGCCTGCACTTTGTTATAGCCTACTAAGAGCCTCGCCTGGCGATGATGAATCCAATTTTTCAGGTTTGAAATTTACATGACTGGAAGCCAATTTTGAACACTTATCAGTTAATGCCACTGAAGAAGAGTTGATGTGTGCTGCTCGAGTGTACATTATGCATATTATAGGGGGTATACTGATGCCCGATGCAAATAACAACAAGGTTCATCTCTAGTATTTACTTCTATTAGCTGATTTGAGTAATGTTCGCTCATATAGTTAGGGTTTCGCAGTTCTGGCTGTGTTGTATCATGAGCTTCGTCGGACGACAAAGCCTGATGCCTAGACATAGGCGGATGCCTTATATTGTTGCAGTCATGGGCTCTTTATCGGATGCCATTCTTGGCATTGATCAGGCACCAACCATACGTATTTCCACTAGTTAACATGTGATAAAATTTAACTTGTTATTAATTGACAATTTCTTTAAAATGATACTATTCTAACTATACTATATTTACTTGAAATTTGTTTTCATAGATGGGTATTTATCCGGGCATCGGGAGGATATACACTGCCCCGATATATCATTTGATGATTGAATAACATGCCGGAGAAGGGGTAAACTATTCCAATATTTGTGACATGTTACTTTGTATATCTTACTCAAATCGTGTTAAATTTTAACCATGGTATTAATCGTGTAGTTTATATGGATGCCATATCAGACCAGAGATTGCGACTATTATACCCTCGTCTGCCTACATTCATTCTCAACTGTAGTGCATTAATGCACCAATTGTCAATTTCAATGTAGTCTAGTGGTACCATGGGGATCGAGTACTACGACAGTTTGGTTGCATCCAGTATATCCCGGATCTACCAATACAAGTGGGGAAGGTTCACTTGATTAACAAGAAAGGGAAACATGGAATACATTGAGGGGTTGTGCATCGGAGATATGTTGCGGTGTGGGATAATCGGATGGCTCGAAGGCCTCAGATGGATATGTTTTCTGATTTGCAACCATCGTTAGAGTATATACAATGGTACTTTAGTACGGAAAAACCATATCTATTTCGTGGGCAGTCGACTGTAGCCCCCCGCACATGTAGCGACCTGGGGCATACGAGCCAAAGATAGAGCCAAATCTTGAGCTAGAGCCCGAGCAATCACATACACATTCGACTAATAGTTCTTATCATCCGGATTTGTCGGGTAATGACTATTTTCTAGGCTCGTCAGGAGGCGAATACCATTACGGGTTTGATATCATTGGGCTGTATCGACCGCAGTACAACACTCCTCTAGGCTCATATCCATCGCAGTACTTCATTCCTCTAGGCCCATATCCACCGCAGTACTTCACTCCTCCTGGGTCATATCTACCATAGCACGGTACTCCTCCCAACTCAAGTTCATCAACACCCCCACCTGCGATTGAAGAGGATGTTGGTCGTCGCAATCACCCACAACGTGAATGTCGACTTCCGCAGAAATATACCCCTAGGACCACACCATCGAACCATCAATTTTAGGGGTTTTTTTGTAGTTTTTATATTAATTAGAACTTTAAAAATTGGAACAAAATTTGACCATAACGCAAATTAGATTAATTTGGAGATTACAACATTAAAACACTAAAACTTGTAACAAACTTAGTTTTGTAATATAAATTTTGTGATTTAAGTTAAATTCATTACAAAATTAATCTAATTGGAACAAACTTTGCAATATAAATTTTTTTATATAAATTAAATACATTACAACATAAGATCAATTCCTACCCGATCGTGACGATTGTCCAACATGATAGTTTCGCTGCGAGCATTAACTCCGATTATGATCAGCTAACCTGCATAATCCATAACGCTTATCGTCGGATTTCTCTCTAATGTCCATTTTATTACTGATTCTAGATTATTGCGGACGACCTCTCGGATTCTTGCGTAGCCTTCTGTCAGGGACAAGCTCAAAATTCGTTAAAGGCACCTCCCACATAGACAGGTCAGGCAGGATGGGGAACTCACTTTTTTAGACACGTAACGTATGCTCGAGTGTGTACACATCATCGAAAAATTGTTCAACATTAAGGTTCACTTTAGCACACATTGCCACGATATGCGTACATGGATAATGAAGTGTTTGAAACCTCTTGCAATCACACCATCTATTCCAGAGATCAACTCCATAGGACTTAAGTGGTATACTGGGTTAACGACCGATGGTCTCCGTAACTCGAAACATTTCCAGAAGTCATGAATATATTTCTACATTCATCGACCTTGCAATTCGACGGTTTACAACCATTGCATCCCTAACATTTTCGACAAACACGTGTCCCGCCTCGATCTGGTTGACTTGTTGTGCAGTGGGGAAATGCTCACACACATGGATCAAATGTCCAGAACATTCGATGGAAAATTCTTTTTCCCGACTGTAGTTGGTCATCTGGGCCGTAAAAAGGTTGTGTCTATAACTCAATTACAGTCCCTAGTAGGTACTCCTGCGTAGCGGCTATCCATCCCTGTAGCTCATTATACGACGCATCGTAATCCCCATACAATTGCTCCATTGCCATCTATTTAGCTATCCACGCCTTTTGATATGATACTCGATACTGGAATCTTGCCTGCATTTCGACAATCAATACAGAAACTTTAATGGTCAGTATGTCCTTCATCATTGGCATGATACACGTATAGATAGTTTTGGAATCAAGTTTTCGATGATCTTCTGTCATAAGTGTTGATGTGCATGTGCGAGGCCCAATAAATTTTCGTATCACTCATATCTGCGATTTTTGAATAAATGCAGCTCGTACTTGCCAATTGCAACCTTCCACCGACTTCCAATACTCTCCAATATATAATGTCAGTTTAGACACTGTGACTTTGTAATCCACTGATATATTCATGCTATACTGCTTAATAGCAAATACGCACTCTTCCTTACTTTCGAATCTCTGGCCTACGAACAACTCCTCAAGTTCAGAATTTATGGCCAGTTGGTGAGCAGGAAGTATTTCAGGGTACTCCGGGAACTCAGCTACGTGCGCCACGTTGGGGTCTATGAACGACATATGTGGCCTAGGATTATTGTATAGCACAATACGTCGAATTTGGTTCCCAACCGAAGACGCATTAACGTTTCCATCGTCATTCACGTCTTTGTCGTCAATATCATTGGGGACATCGTCCACATCGGGATCACTATCACTATCGACCACTCGATCACAAGGATCACTACTATCGTATCCATCCTCACCAATCACATCAATATCAAGCAACATTAAGATCAATATCAATTCCACGTATAGTTGATTCACTATCAACGTACAATATTAGAGCCACCATGCACGGTTCTTGAGCTTCATATTCTTCACCACATGCAAAGAGATCTTCATTTTGCTCTATACCGGCTAACTCAGCAAATAAGTGAATCGGTGCATTTTTGTCACTCCCATTCCCATAGTAAAGAGCAATCATTGTCTCCACATCTTCATCGTCTACAAGTTTCATTTCGGTGAATTTGATAGGATCTATCGAAACTGGAAACTTGTAGAAAAGTTTTGAGATCCTTCTCCCACAATGTCCAACAATTTTTGCGTTAATCCTTCCCGTCATATCATCCAACGGGACATTTCTATTAAATCTCATTGCTATTTGTTGCCGACATTCAAATATTCATCCAACGGTTGTTGTCAAGATGATTCCATCGAAATAAACGCATACAAAAAACTAATTATCCATCTTCAATGCTCAGTCTGTTAAAAAATAAACAAAATTTCTCAAAACAATTTCGAATAGCAAATAAATTACTTAAATAAAAAAATTAATTAATCAATATGCAATTTTTTTCATTCATAAGCTTATACTTTTTCAGTTCTCATTTTGTACATGAACAACATTTATCTTTACATTTAACTATTTAAATTCAGTTCTACGTTTTCTTCCATCTCCGACCCTGTATCTTCTTTTGAAAAATACTGTACAATTTAATTTAGATATTCTTGATTCTCTTCATATTTATCTTCTACAATCCAATTTGGAAATTCCTCGGGATCTTCTTTATCTTCAATCTTTATAACGGGTATTGAACTTAGAAATTCTCTTGGTAATTTGCTAACATCTAATTTATCCATCCATGGTATGTCAATCACATTTTGCTTCCCAGTCAACTTTTGTGAACCTATACTTTATCTTGATATTTTCCTTACTCCATAAGAGAATATAAACTTCACGAAGCATATAACTAGATTCCAATAACTTTGTGGTACCAATGTCTTCCAAAGTTGGTCTAAAATGATTTGACGGTCCCATTCTATTAATGTCCCTCTAAAGGTTAAGTATTGCACTTTATTCTTTCTAATCATTTCATGACCCTTCCACAACACTTCTTGCATCTTTTTATTTACTGTAATAATGTGTTGAACAATGTCTTCTTCTGGTTTCATTCTGTAATCTTGCACTTCTCTCATTATCTTATCAACTTTCTCTCTTTGTGCTGAAGTTATTATCTCATCAGGCAATACTAAATATATTGCCATTTCTAACAATATCTATAACATGTCAAATAAATTTCATAAATATTATCTAATCAACCTAAAGCACACATAACAAATAAATTATATAAAAAATAAAACATTCTTTACATAACATAAATAAACTTTTAAGGGTTTTTTACAAAATTAATATAAATCAACAATAATAATACCTAACAATAATTAGGATTTTTTACTAATAATAATAACCAACAATAATAATAGTTTTTACTAACAATAATAATAACTAACAATAATAATAAGGATTTTTACTAACAATAATAATTAACAATAATAAGGTTTTTACTAACAATAATAATAACTAACAATATTAACTAGCAACAAAAACAATAAAATCAACAATAATAACAACAAAACACAATAACAATATAAAAATCCATTATTTAAATAAAAATTATACCTTCTCTTTTCTAATTTTTTTCCTTCTCTTTCTCCCTTCTATATTCTCCTTCTCTTTTTCTTTTTTTCCTCACCAGTGCCGCGCCCTCTCCTTCTCTTTCTTCTTTTTCTCTTCTCCTTTTCTTTTTTTTTTCTCTTCTTCTCCTTACTGCTTCTTACTTCTAGAGCTGCTACTTCAGCTGAAACATGGGGACCTTTATAAGGACCCCAACCCAAAAAAAACAAAAAAGCTATTGGGTCCCATTAATGTGCCGCCTTTGTCAGAGGCACAACCGGTGCCACCTCTGGCACCCCCTCAATCTGCTAGCTTTATTTTTTTGCTAGCTTTTTTTAGTTTTTTGTTTTTTTAACTAATATATTTTTTTAAACAAAATTTTTTATTTGACATGGGGTTATCACGCCTCTGCCATAGGCGACACCACCCCAAATGTACCTTTTTGGTACATAATTTTTGCTTTATATTATTTTGGTATTTTTTATTTTTATCCTATTTTAGTAAAAACCTTTTAGTCTCGTCTTGTTAAATCATTGAGAATTGATTAAAGTTTCTTCTTTAAATAATTGATTCATAAAATTTTATGGGTTTTATATTTGGATATATATTGATCTTTGAAGGCTTTTATTAAAGTATTTTTTAATTTATAATTTTTTAAGGTTTTCCTTTTCTTTTATTTTTTCGATGGATTAAAAAAGTTAACAGTAAGTAGGCATAACTTAATTCATATATATATTGATTAAATACATATATAATAAATGCACGTTGTTTTGGAAATTTATATAAATATATATAATTATCTTTTAATTTGATTGAAATATGAAATTAAAGAAAATATTTTGAAACAAATAAATTCAGATTTTGGCTTTTAATTAAGGATATCTAATATTTTAAATAAATTGGTTGAAACAAAATGCTGCAAAAGTGACCTCTTTTGTGTAGATTAGTTTATTTGAAATATTAAGATGATTATATGTTTTTGTGATTCATGCGTTTATTAATTGACCCAAATGTAAGTTAATATTTGGCAGAATTTCAACGACATCTGTGGTGATAAATGTGCGACAATTATAAGGTATTTTATGTGAGCAATAAGTTAGTCCAAAAATTAATTCATTGTTTGACATAATTTATTGTCATTGTTTGATTGCTACAAAAAGAGTACCGTTTACTGTTAATATTGTTGTCCAAAGACTTGATATTAATGTTGTGTTTGGTATCTTGAGATGAGATTAGCCATTATCTTGAATTTATTGTTTACTTATGAATATTAATTTAAGCTTGTTTTTGTTCTATATTCAGTTAATTCATCTTCTGTTGCCACAATATCTGTTATTATAAATTCTATACTCATGCTTAATGGGACTAATTTTAAGGAATGAAAAAGGCACTTACTTATAGTGCTTGGCTGTATAGACATAGACCTTACACTAAGGGAAGAACAACCTGCACCTCTCACTGCGGAAAGCACCCCTGATGTTAAGAGGGATTTTGAGAGGTGGGATCGTTCAAATTTCATGAGTCTAATGGTCATAAAACACAACATTCCAGAAGCCTTTAGGTGCACAGAATTTGAAGAGATTACTCAGGCCAAGGGTTTCCTTAGTGAAATTGAAAAATGTTTTGCTAAAAACGATAAAGTTGAGATGACATCACTTCTGACTTCTTTGATGTCTATGAAGTATAAAGGTCAAGAAAATGTAAGGGAGTACCTTATGGAGATGTTCCATATTGCTTCAAGACTTAAGGTACTTAATATCGAGCTTTCTGAGGAATTGCTTGTTCTCATGGTTTTGGCATCACTTTCTGCACAGTTTAATCAATTTAAAATTAGTTATAACAGTCAAAAGGAGAAATGGACCCTAAATGAGCTCATTTCTTATTATGTGCAAGAGGAAGAAAGGTTGAAGCGTGATAAGTCTGAAAGTGCTCATTTGGCCAATGCCCCTAAAGATAAGGGCAAGAAAAGAAAATATTAGAATGAAGCTACTAAGGGTCCAGCTAAAAAAAAAAAAAAACAAGCTATATAGAGTTTTTTCTTTTGTAACAAGTTTGGACACGTAAAGAAAGATTGTACCAAATATCATGTTTGGCGTGAAAAGAAAGGTATAATTCTTAATTTGGTCTGTTCTGAGATTAATTTAGCTTCAATAC
Source organism: Gossypium arboreum (assembly GCF_025698485.1). Lineage (NCBI taxonomy): Eukaryota > Viridiplantae > Streptophyta > Magnoliopsida > Malvales > Malvaceae > Gossypium > Gossypium arboreum. The sequence continues at coordinate 125,571,446 of NC_069072.1, read as the reverse complement.
CTAGAAACACTTGGTGGATAGATTCTGGTGCTACTACTCACATAAGTGTTTCTATGCAGGGTTGCCCGAGTTACCGAAAGGCAAGTGATGGTGAAATACACATCTTTGTGGGCAATAGAAAATCGGTAGAAGTGGAAGCGACTGGGCATTTTAGGTTGTTATTAGGAACTGGTTTTTATTTAGATTTAAAATACACTTTTATTGCGCTGTCATTTAGACAGAATTTAGTTTCTGTTCTTTGTTGGACAAATTTGGATATTATTGTTCATTTGGAAACAATAAATTTAATTTGTCTTTAAATTCAAATGTTTTTGGAACTGATTATTTAAATACTTATGACAACCTTTATTTGCTAGAAACAGTTGCATCCTATAATGAAACCTTACATGTGAAAGGAAAACTTAGCATCATTATGGCATAGGCATTTAGGTCATATCTCAAAAGTTAGAGTTGAATGCCTTGTGTCTGATGGTATTTTAGAGTCCCTTGACTTTACAGACATTAATGTCTGTGTTGATTGCATTAAGGGAAAATAGACCAAAACCAAGAGATTGGGTGCCAACAGATCTTTAGACGTCTTAGAATTAATTCATACAAATATTTATGGGTCATTCCCTACGGGATCCTGGAATAGTCAACAATATTTCATAACATTCATAGACGATTACTCACATTATGGGTACCTATATCTCATTCATGAGAAATCTCAGTCTTTGGACATGTTCAAAGCTTAAAAAGTTGAAGTTGAGAATCAATTCAACAAAAGGATTAAAAACGTCAGATTTTATCATGGTGGTGAGTACTACAGCAAATATGATGGCTCAGGTGAACAATATCCAGGACCATTTGCCAAATTCCTAGAGAAATGCAGTATTGTCCCACAATACACCATGCCAGGATCATCTAGTATGAATGGTGTAGCTGAAAGACAAAACAAAACTCTTAAGGATATGGTAAAGAGCATGATTGCTCATTCTACCTTACCTGAGTCCCTTTGGGGAGAAGCATTAAATATAGCAGCTTACATTCTGAATAGAGTGCCCAATAAAGCAGTTGTAAAAACACCTTATGAGCTTTGGACAAGTCAAAAGCCTAGTCTAAAGCACTTTCACATTTGACAATGTTCAGCTGAGACAAGGCTTTACTGGCCACATGAAAAGAAATTGGACTTTAAAACAGTAAGCAACTACTTTATTGGTTATTCTGAGCGATCTGGGGGCTATAAATTTTATGATCCCATAAGAAAGAATATTTTTGAGACGGGAATTGCAACATTTTTTGAGGATATTGAGTTTGGGGGGAGAAATAAGGTTAGAGACATTGCTTTTGATGAATTGGATTCTAACTCAATTCCTATTATCACTTTTGACGATGTTCAGGTTCTTATACCTATCATTGATCAAGAAGTGAATCCAAAACCTCTACAAGACAATGTTGAACAACTCCCTATTAAAAATGAGGTAATTGTTCTAGAAGAACAAACTCAATAACCTTAAGAACAAGTGCCATTAAGGAGGTCCACATGAGAAAGGAGAAATGCTATTCTAATGCTATTCTAGATGATTATATTGTTTTTCTCCAAGAACATGAGGATGATAATGGAATGATGGAAGATGATCCAATCAACTTTCATCAAGCCATGAAAAGTTCTAATTCTCAAAAGTGGATTGATACCATGAAAGATGAGTATAAATCTATTCAAGACAATAAAGTTTGGGAACTTGCCTCATTACCTAAAGATGCAAAACCAATTGGTTGTAAATGGATATTTAAAACCAAGATGAATGCAAATGGTAATATAGAGAGGTATAAGGCACGTCTTGTAGCTAAAGGATATACTTAGAAAGAAGGTATTGATTTTACAGAGACTTTCTCTCCAGTTTCATCAAAAGACTCCTTCATGATAATTATGGTGCTTGTTGCTCATTTTGATCTTAAGTTACATCAGATGGATGTTAAGATTGCATTTCTTAATGGCGACATTGAAGAAACAATTTCTATGGTACAATCAGAAAATTTTGAGTTGGAAGACTCAAAGAATATGGTTTGCAAATTAACAAAATCCATCTATGGACTCAAACAAGCTTCCCGTCAATGGTACCACAAGTTTCATCAAATAATTGTTTCGTTCAGTTTTGAGATGAATATTGTTGATGATTGTGTGTATCAGAAATTCAATGGGAGTAAGTACATATTTCTGGTTCTATATGTTGATGACATTTTGCTTGCTGCTAATGATATAATTGCACGAGACCAAAAGGTTTTTATCTAAGCATTTTGAGATGAAAGATCTTGGGGATGCCTCTTTTATTTAGGAATTTAGATACATTGAGATCGATCGCGAGGTATTTTTGGATTATCACAAAAGAGCTATATCGATAAATTACTCAAAAGGTTTGGCATATAGAGTTGTAGACCAGGTGACACCCTGGTCACTAAATGAGACAAATTTAGTCTTACTCAATGCCCTAAAAGTAACCTTGAAATTCAAGAAATGCAAAAGATTCCCTATGCATCAGCTGTTGAGATTTTAATGTATGTTCAAGTATGTACGCATTCGGACATTGCGTACACTGTTGGGATGTTAGGCAGATATTTAAGCAACCCTAGTATAGACCATTGGATAGCAGCCAAAAGGGTTATGAGATATCTTCAGAGAACAAAAGATTACATGCTTACTTATAAGAGAACAGATCTTTTGGAGGTCGTAGGGTATTCTGATTTTGATTTTGCTGGGTTCCAAGATAGTAGGAAATCTGCATCAAGCTATATTTACCTATTAGCTGGAGGAGCTATATCTTGGAAAAGTGTCAAACAGACATCAAGCATCAAACCATGGAATATGGTTGCGGAACTTTGTCACAGGGCTGTGCATTTTGGAGAATGTAGAAAGACCACTCAAATTATTTTGTGACAATAAGTTAGCAGTGTTGTATTCCAATAACAATAGGAGTTCATCTAAGTCAAAGCATATTGACATAAAGTTCCTAGTTGTAAAAGAAAGAATGCAAAATGGTCAAATATCCATAGAGCACATTGGGACAAACTCCATGATAGCGGATCCACTCACAAAAGGTTTACCACCCAAGGTCTTTCATGAGCACACTGCTCATCTGGGTGTTACATTGTTTAAGGATATCATGATTTAGTGGGAGTTTATATTTTACTTTTTTTTATGTTTTTTTCAGACATTTATGTATTTGGTTATTTTCTGATCAGAAAAAAAGTATTCAGTTTATTCATTATGTTTATTATTTTGGCACTGACCTCACTTAAGTTTAAAGAGGACCAGTTGGAAATAGACATGTTTAGATCATATTGCATGTAATTTCCATGCCACACATCCATACTTGATCTATGTCATTTGGTTGTGTTAATATATGTGATCATGGATGGATTTAGTTACGATATATGTAACGAAAGTCGGCTTGGGTCTATGTTAACATAATTAATGGACGAGATTGTTCGGAATACCTTTTGGATATGATAGTAAAATTTTGAGCTTATAAGGTTATATAATGACATGTAATTATAGAGTAATTAGTATATATATGTGGTCCAAGTGGGAGATTGTTGGAAAATATAGACATCACATATATAATAAGGGTAATTACATGTTATTATTTAATATCATGATATCTTAGCCCCAATTAAAAGTGATCTAATTTGGTTAAAATTTTATTGGGCTTTAATTATTAAATAAAGTATGGGTCAAATATGTGTAGATACTCTAGTAATTGAGTTCTAATCAAATTCTAATTAATGATGGGCTAATTAGAATTTGATTACAACTAATATGCCAAGGTTATAAATATTAGGGTTATGGTCCCCAAATTATACGCAAAATATCTTTTCTAATATCCCATCATTAGGAAAGAAAGAGTAGATATTCTTTGAATTTCTTGTGTGCTAATTTAGAAGATCAAATCCCCAAGATTCGGTAAAACTTCAAGGAATCCATGGATTCAGGTACGCTTCCGCATCTAGTTTTGTTCTTGATTTATTCTTGATGATTTGACATAATAGATCCTGATTTATTCAATTTTATTTTTAGATTTATTTTACAAATCTAACACGTACTGCTAGAGGAATCATTACCGCAAGGCATAGAAGGGGAGGTCATAAGCATCTATAATGTAAAATTGATTTTCGACGAAATGAAAAAGACATATATGGTAGAATCGTAACCATAGAATACGACCCTAATCGAAATGCATACCTTTGTCTCATACATTATGGGGATAGTGAGACGAGATATATTTTACATCCTAGAGTGGCTATAATTGGAGATACAATTGTTTTTGGTAAAAAAGTTCCTATAAAAATGGGAAATGTCCTACCTTTGAATGCGGTTTGAACTATTGATTTACGTAATTGGAAGGAACCAATTAGGTTTATGACGAAACCTAAAAATCGATCACTGATCCAATTTGAATACCTCTAGAGGATAGACCTCAACAGAAAACGGAAGAGTAACGGCAACAAGTGATTGAACTTAATAGTTCCTCATATAAAATTATTGACTCTAGAGATATAGTAATATGGAGAAGATAAAATTGTTTCAAGCACCAACAAAACCAAAAGCACCCCTTGTTTCAAAGAGAGGAGAACGGGTTATTCATATTTCATTTGATGGTCAGAGGCAAATCGAAAGCATGAGATTAATGTTAAATATATATATTTTAGGTTCGTTTATTTTATTATTTTAATATATTTTTAGTTTACCATATATTTTAGATGATTTTTCTTTTATTTAATTTTTAAATTTAGACAACTTGATATATTTTGTAATGTTTACATAGTATTGTATCGTATTTTTACATATTTAATTTTATGTATATAAATTATGTAATATATTAAATAAATAAAAATATATTATAAAAGTATGAAACAGTCAAGCTCAAGCATTCAATGGTCAAATACAAGTTCGACCCATATTTTAAATGGGCCTAATTTTTTTTTGTTTAAGTCCATTTTTCAAACTTAATATTTTTATCCAAATCCTTCAATATTTGAAGGGGTTTGGATGGATATCTCAGCTCATAAATAGTTCTAGGGGGACATATGGGCACATTTTGAGTAAGAATGGCAATGGAGCAGAGCAGGCGAATGTTGCTAAATCCACTATTGCTACACAGTTGGCATGTTCTGCTCCATTATCTATCTTACTTCACTATGAAGGTATAATCCTAAAAACCACTAGCACCTTCATAGATGTTGGATGCATCCACCCCCAACCTCACCTCTCTCTGATTCAATATAATTTTTAAAATACAAGTACTATATTAGACATTTTATGAAAGTATAAATATCAACGATAACATTTTATCAAAAATATTTAAACATAAAATATAATAATTTTTTTCTATTACACATGCATTTTTATTAAAATAGTAATTTAATATAGTATAATAGAGTGAAGCGAGACGAGACAGGTAATTACCATAATCGTTATATAATATATATATATTAATATATATATATATATATATATATGTACCGTCTAAAAAAATCCACTTATCCGGCTGTAAATCTGCTTTTCAAAAGAAGATCTCCTCCATTATACAAAACAATTCAAACTTTGCCTTCACTAATTTAAAAATGGTGGATATAGTGAAGTGGAATAGTTGCATGGGGTCATTGTCCAAGTCCACGTTTATTTTATTATTTTTACATGAATTTATGATCATGCGAATCATGTCTTTAACAGTTATTACTTTGTCCCCTATTTGATGTTTTCTTCTAATACAATAATTTAGTTGATTTGAGGCCATGACTTTCTGCATGAAATTATAGATACGTGAAATATATATATTATATTATTTTTAAGAAAAGTATTTAGTAAATGTAAATTTTGAATTTCAATATTTATAAGAAAAATAAATGATTTGATTGTGGCTTTTGCTTCTTATTTTTAAATAATAACTATTGAGGACAATTAGGAAACAAATCATTTTCACAAATTTGTTCTATTTTTCCTCTTATCATCTCCTTTCCATTTCTTATTTACATTTTACTTAACTCTTTATCTTATCATTTTCTCATATTTTATCTAAAATTACTAAAATACAAATGTTGATGGCCAAACCATTTTTCTTTCTTAAAATTGATATCATGATTTATGACCATTACCTTTTTAATCATTTTATTTCTTTTCATTTTTCTTCATTAATTTTAAATGGATTTTGGACCATTTCTTCCTTTTCTTTTTCCCTCTATTTTTTTCTAAAATAAGATTTCATGCACTTTCTATAAATGTATTTAAATTCCATTTTCACTTTTTTATATAAATAAAAATTAATTATTAAAATGATTTTTAATGAAATAAGCGAGATGCCGGTAATGGGAGTTTTTGATAGGATTTTAGTTATAGCTATAAGCAAGAGGGGATCATTTACTGATTCCTATATCTAAATCTGAATCTTGTATTCTTGGTGGCCATTACAATTGAGCCATTCTTTTCTCTTTTTTGGTTAATATAATTTTTAGTCCTTTAATTTAGTAATTAAATTTATTTTGGTATTTATTTTTTGTGTTTACTTTAATATTTTAATTTAGTAATTAAGTCCATTTTGATTCCTGAACTTAAATTCTATTAAGATTCAATCACATCTCATTTTGAGATTGCTGCACATCATTTGAAAGTTTTTAAAATATATACTCTTAATTTTCAGGTGGCAGCGTAACACTATCTCAGAGTGTCATGCGTTAAGCTTTTACATTTGTCAAATTCATTGATCAATTAAGTATTAAACTGGATAAAAAAAAAACATATGTACTAAGTAGACCGAATTACTAAGTTTAGAGATTAAAAATTATATTACCCCTTTCCCCTAATTTTTTTGTGTGTGATTTTTTTTTTCCTTTTTAACAACTATTACATGCATGTCCATTTCACAGCCAATTGGGTGGTAAAATGAGATTATTGATTTCTCAGGTTTCAAAGTAAAGATGAGGACAGAAGCGACAAATTTGTTATTATAAATCGTTCAATTATATATTGCAGTGTGCAAATAGAAAAAGAAATAGGTAATTTGAAATTAGAATTTCCAATTTTTTTTTAAATATGGGAAGAGATTTGATTCAAAATTTGAATATTAAATTTAATATCAAGATTTCAAATTAATAATGTCAAAATTTACCATGACTCAGCTGACAAAAATTCAATCTTAATTTTTTTTTTGAGAAGATAAAAAAAAATTACATTGAAATAAATCTATTTCTCTAAAGGGGAGGCCTCAAACACTTGTAGTCTCTTTCCTCTTTTGTACTAATTTGGTGATCCATCAGCTTTCCTGTTGTCCTCCCTAGGAATATGCTGAAGGATCCAATGTCCTATTCTCAATAAAAGCTGGTGAATTCTCCTAACCAACACCGAATCTAAACCATTAGGAGACCAGTCATGAATTACGTTGATTGCCTCCATGCTATCAGTCTAAATTAGCATACTGTCATATCTTCGCTCCAGAAGAAGTGCTAAACCATCCATGATGCCTCATAACTTAGCCTCAACAACAAAATAAAAATCCCAAATACATGTTATATTATAGGATCCGCCTTTCATTCCGATCTCACAACACTCCTTCTGCTGCAACTAATGCAATATCCAATTTGACCACACCATCTAACCTTAAACAAATCTAATTACTATCTAGGGAAGAAAGTGAGATTGTAGTTTGCAAATCAGCCTTCGTTACCTTATTGTTAAAGGAGACATACTGTTTGACCCAATCGTAAAAAACTTTAATAATTTTGCTTACACTCCATGGAATACCCTGAAACGTGAGAAGGTTGCAGTTTTTCCAGATAAGCCACACAATGAGACCAAAGAGTCACTGTCAATCAACGTCCCCCAAATGTATCTATTGATGGTTTCGCAAATTTGTCGCTAGCTACTCTACTAGGTAACCTGAATAAAACCACGATAACTTATCTACTGGGGGTTATATGTTCCCAGATATCTCTAGATGCAAGACAATCCCTTAAAACGTGTAGCGCATCCTCAAACTCGTGACGACAAAACCCACAAGAACTATCATGGCCAATGCACCTCTTCACCCTTTTCGCGTTTGTAAGAAGTTGTTGCTGAAAGGCAAGCCAAATGAAGTATCTAACTTTCTGACAGCCCTGAAATTTCTACGGAAGTTGCCAAACCGCCTCTTTTAGGTTCCACAACCCTTTTCGAATCCTCCCATAAGCACTTTTGAGTGTGAAGGATTCTGTTGTTGTACGATCCCATGTAGTTCTATCCAAACCTACTGTTGGATATGGCAGGGGAATCCTCACAATCCTTCGGATTATCTCGTTTGGAAGACAAAGTAAAAAAATATTAAGATTCCAATACCTTTTATTAGTGACCATATCCCTAAGAAGCCAATCTGTCACAAGATTGGAGTGAGATGGGATATAATTACAAAAAAGGGCTAACAATAGAAACCTAATGGTTCCTCTAACATTTGATACTACTCCCATCCCCCACTAACCAAAGTAAATTCTCCTGAATGAGTGCTCATACCTGTGATAAACCTCTCCAAAGAAAAGAGCCACTTCTTCGGACCAAAGTCTCTAACAAGCCATTATGGATCCCATATTTTGTCCTAAAAGCAAAAACCCAAAAAGCATCAAAATCTGAAACAATCTTAAATTTGAGTTTCATCATGAAGACCGTCATAATCGCCTTAAGCCCAAATTGCCATTGGGTTGAGGCTGACAAATGGGCTCCCAATTGACCAGAGCCATTTTTTTCCACTACTAGAATACCTCGAAATAAATTGCCTAACCAAACGCTCAATTTTCTCACAAAAACCCTTAAGGATCATCATGGATTGTACAAAATAATTGGGTATTATTAAAATGACCGACTGAGCAAGTGTGGCCCTTCCAGCTAAAAGTTGTCATGCATCCCAACTATGCAAATTGCTCCTAACCTTATCCACAACAAATTTTAGCGTACTATTAGTATCCCGCTTGTGAAATAGGGACACCCCCAAGTAAGAGCCCATGTTATGCACTCTATGAAAACAGAAGATATTACTAAGCCTCCCAGCTAAATCCTCATCAACTCCTTTGGAGAAGAAAATGTTGGTCTTTTGCACATTGATTTGATCCGCTAATTGCTTACAAAAATTTTCCAATATGCCTTTAAGAATTTTGGCTTGTTGCACATTGGTGTGGCCAGATAATATGAGACCATCTACAAAAAAAAAGTGAAAAAGTTGGGCCCAAATGGTCAATCTAACTAGAGTCCACTATTTAGAGTCAATGGATAAACGTATGTTGTGCCCAAGCCACTCCATACACAGGACAAATAGGTACGGACATAGCAGACACCCTTGACCAGAGCTATATTTTTCCAATAATAGAATACTCCCAAATGAATTGCCTAACCAAACGCTTAATTTTCTCAAAAAAACCCTTAGGGACCATCATGGACTGTATAAAATAGTTGGTTATCGTTAAAAGGACCGACTAAGCAAGTGTGGCCTTTCCAGCTAATGAAAGTTGTCATGCATCCTAACTATACAACTTGCTCCTAACCTTATCCACAACAAATTTCAGCGTACTATTAATAACCCGCTCGTGAAATAGGGACACCACCAAGTAAGAGCCCGTGTTATGCACTCTATGAAAACTGAAGATATTACTAAGCCTCCCAGCTAAATCCTCGTCAACCCCTTTAGAATAGAAAATGTTGGTCTCTTGCACATTGATTTGATCTCCTAAGTACTCACAAAATTTTTCCAATATACCTTTAAGAATCTTGGCTTATTGCACATTGGCGTGGCCAAATAATATGAGATTGACTACAAAAAAAGTGAGAAAAATTTGGGACCAAATGGGTCAATCTAACTAGAGTCCACTTTTTAAAGTCGATGGATAAATGTATGTTGTGCCCAAGCCACTCCATACACAGGACAAATAGGTACGGAGATAGCAGACACCCTTGATGGACACCTCTAGTTGGCTTGAATTTCTGTGAAAGGATATCATTCTATAGAATTTGCATAATAGAGTTCGTAATGGTAGACATGATAACATTAATGAAAAAACTGTGATACCTATAGCTTGCAAAGATGTCTCGATAAACTCTTACCGAACTCAGTCATATGCCTTTTCCAAATCTATTTTGACGACCAACTGTATTATGTTCTTCTTTTACTCTTCATAAAATGAATTACCTTCTACGTAATGACAATGTTGTCTGTGATATTCTTATCGGCTATAAAGCCCGCATGTTCCCAAGTTATTATCTTTGGGAAGGCTACTTTAAATTGATTAACAATGATCTTTATAACCAACTTATAAAAAATTGAGCATAAACTGATTGGTCGAAATTGTGAAAAGATCTCTAGACTTTGGGAATAAGGATTATTAAAGTGTTATTCAAATCTAGATTAATAGTATCTCCAACAAACACCCGCTTAACCCATTCACAAATAGAGCCACTTATTTGCTCTTATTGATTCTGGAAGAATAAAGCGTGGAACCCATTACTGCCTGATGCTTTCAAGAAGGCCATATTGAATATAGCTCTCTTAATTTCCTTATTTGTGACAGATTTTACCAAAAACTAAACCTTCGTATCCTCTAATTTAGTAAAGGAACTTGGAGGGAAACCTCTCATCAGACCTAGTTTCTCACCATAAAGCTTTTGAAAAAAACTAACTGCCTCATACTGAAGCTTATCTTCATAAAAAATCCAATTGCCTCTATCATTTTTCAAAGCATTGATGCTATTAAATTCCTTCATTTGTAAAGTGTGCCTATGCAAATATTTGGTGTTAAGATCTCCCAAATACAACTAGTCACACCTAGTCTTCCGCTTCCAAAGTGCAAAATAAATTCCAACTCTTCGCGCATCTCCATTTCTAATTGCAAAAGATGATTCAAATGCACCCGATCCAACTCCCGTTGAGTGCTTGTGAGCCTCTGGGTTAACATTTTTTTTCAAGTTCCAATGTGCCCAAACATATCTTTGTTCCAAACTTGGATACAAGAAGTGAGACAAAAGAGAGATTCCACTATACTACTATTGAAACTCTACTTTTCATTAACAAAATCTTTAAATTTCAAATGCTCGACCCAATTAGCCAAAAAATTGAAAGGATGCCCTCAGGGAAGGCTAACTTTTGGATTAGGAGAAAGAAAAAGAGGCTTATGGTTAGACTTGAGCCTCGAAAGGTGAGTCGTTAGGTTATTAGGAAAAGCAGTAACTTACACTTCTTTACAAATTGCTCTATCTAATCTTTCGACGACCCCACCTCTATGCCAAGTAAATGTTGGACCTTTGAATCCTAAATCATGAAGTTCATTTGATTCTAAAAACTCATCAAATAAAGAGTATATCATTTTTATGACCCGCGCACACATCTTCTCATCAGACGAAAGGATAATATTAAAATCCTTGATCACTAGCCAATGAATCATTTCGCTTTAAATAGCCGATTTCAATCTTTCCCAAAAGAGTTTCCGCTTCTGTTTGTTAGGATTGCCATAAACAAAGGCGACTAAAATGGATGTTGAAGGGAGCTATCAGATACCCTCGTCAAAATAAACTGGGGTGACTTCTAACAACCTCAACACATAATGATTCCTTCAACCAATCCAAATCCCTCTGGAAAAACCAATTGCCTCAACACAATGAGAAAATTAGAAACCAAGTTTCGCAATGATTGAGTCTGCTTTACTTCTATTGACTCTCGTTTCATAAAGTCCCACAATATCAGGTTTAAACTCTAGGTTGTACTCACGAAAAATATGCGAGAATTTAATGCTGGTACACCCTTGACAATTCCATAGAAAACTGGAAAAACTTATAATAATATTAAATGAATAAATAGTGGAACTAACCTCTATTGGCCAGACAGAGCCATCGTCGCTTGATGCTCACCATCAGTGATCTTTTCCCCATTACCAGCTTCAGACTGAATTTGGGAATTAATAAGTTTAGCCATCAAGTTCATTATTTCTAATAATAGGACCTTGGAATTCCCTACAAGTTTAAATCAACCTCCACACTCCTATATGGTCTTATTGAAAGGCCTATCAGTACGATTATTACTACTTTTGTTCCCAAAACCATGTCCTTTGGGTGTCACGTGACCAATACCTAAGTCTTCAAAGCTCTCACCCCTCAAGGGGCCACTAGCCTTCGGGTCATAATTCTCTTTAAAAGAGATGGTCAAATGTCTCTCCGGATCTAAGACCTCGATAGATAAATCTATAAGTGACTCAACCGGCCTTTCAAAAGTGGGGTTAAAATGTGAGGTAGTGTTAGACTAAAGAATATATAGGAATAAAGAAGTGACATCACCTTCAATCATATGCGTGGATACCATTGGCAACACATGCATTCCCGAAAAGGTTGTTGAATCGGGGATCACCATGGTGTTCTATTCGGGTTGGACTAACGACCTGCTGGAAAAAAAATCAGTATGGGTTGTAGAAACTAGTCCTAATTTCTCCAAAACTGACTCGGACTCTAGACCGACCTTCTCTCCACTTGTCTTAATTAAGTTTCTCCAACCTCCATACCAAGCCTGCTTTATCCATAGGCGTAACCCCAGGCCTAATAGCCTTCATTTAGTCCATTCTATTTAATACTTCCATGTTCACCCCAGATGGCCCACTATTCACCTTATTTTTCCCTTTTAAATTATCTCGTGTGAGATTTTCCAAAAAAAAAAATCCTTTTTTTGGAAATTTGTTGGTAGCTTCCCTTCTTTAGCCACTTCAATCTTAACATCTCTATTGTCAAGGCCAGAAAAATATTTAAATCTAGATCCTACCAAATCAAAATCCTGATTTTTAGGTTGTTGATTCCTACTCCCTTATATTCCGCTGATTTTTCTACTTAACCAACATCCGCAGCCCAAATGCCTTTACCCCCTCCACTGTCACCTTACCTATTGGTCGCTCCTCCAGCTAAACCTCCTTCTCACCTGACTTATTTAGATCTATAGTAGAAATAAAGCATGAGTCTTTCACATATCCATACCAACCATGTGGGAAGCATACAGTTGGCAGCGACTCAAATTCCACTCTCTACATCCTACCATTAACAAGGATTATGAAACAAATGATTGATCAAGGTTGACATATACCACTAACCTAATAAATGTTCCCTTCAATCTATTATCGATCATGAAGTCAAGTTTTTCCACTTTGCCAACCAGTTCACATATTTCCTCTAGAACTTTCCTTTTGTATAAGAATCTCGGCAAGCTAGGGAGGCGAATCTAGGTCATCACCACACTAGGGAATTATAACAACCCATTTCTGTGAAATCGGAATAGTGATTTTGGGACAAAAAATTTTGAGGTCAAAAAATTTATTTTAATTATTTTATGATCTACAGCATGATAGTATTACCATACAAAAGTTTCGTTATGTTTGATAAAAAGGACTAAATCGCGTAAAGTGCAAAAGTTGAGTTCTATTAACTGAAATTATTAAATAGATATAGAAATTCAAAGTGGAGGTCCTTATATGGTAATTAGCCCATTAATGAGTTAGTGGATGATAATGGTTTGGCAATCTTGTAATTATTAATGTTTTAAAAGGGTACATAGGTAATTAAGTAAATAAAATAAAATTTAGTAAAATAACAGCCAAGTATCATCTTTTCTTCCTTATTCAACCGATTTTGAAGAGGAAAGGAAGCCATTTTTATTGATCAACATTCATCCAAGCTTCCATTGTGCAATTAGGTACGATTTTGTCTTATTTTTAATGATTTTTATGTTTCCGAGATCGTTGTAGCTTAATCTAACTAGCTTGAGGACTAATTTGCAAAACTGTTAAAGTATTTGAGTTTTTCCATTGATGAATATGTTAGGTTTTTGAAGCTTAATGTAGAAAAAGAATGGTTGTTGTTAGATAAACAACTTTTGTAAATGAGTTTTTGATGAAATTATCAATTAGGGATTAAATTAAAAAATGTGATAAATTGTATGGTAAAAGTGTGAATTTGTGAAATATATGGGCTTCTATAAATATGTTTATAGTTTGGCTAGGCTTAGGTAAGGATAAAATTGAATGAATTTCATTTTCCGAGTCGAGGGATTAAATTGCAAAGAATTAAAAGTATAGGGGTAAAATGGAAATTTTGCCAAAAATATGTGTTGGACTAAATTGAATATTGAATTGAGTTAAATTCATTCGTATAGATCCGGTTAGACCTCGTACGGAGTTAGATCGAGACAAAGGAAAAATATTGGATTAATCGCCTTCGTATCTACGTAAACTCGTTGAGGTAAGTTCATGTAATTAAATTGTGTATTTATATGATTTAATTGAAATATATATATATATATATATATATATATGGATTGCATAATTGCTATGTATAATTATTGATTGCATATCCGACGACATACGACGACTACCAAGCCTTGTTTGAACCTTAGAAATTCATAGGATACAAATGACATGTTATTAAGGTTACCGAATTCAGCTCTTATGAGCTTACCGATACACAGCTCGTATGAGCTTACCGCTATTCAACTCAAAAGAGTTTATCGTTTATAGCTCGTATGAGTTTACCGATACGAATTACAGTTCAGTACACCTTGTGTGTACTACCCTCGTATCCAACAATATTCTAAATGGTTCAACGGGCTGTTACAAGATTACATGAGTTCGATACGAACTACCACAGGTATTTACATGAGATATATAAAAATGATTTGTACATGATATATAGATATATGATTTGGGAAATTAAATGTACATGGAAGTTTGATTGTTGTTGAGCTCATACATGTTTTTAGATATTTATATGAATTACATGTCTAACATGGTTGATGAGGATATGTGTCTAGGCTTTGGCCAAATTGAGTTTGGATATGCTTTGTTTGCTTACCTTAAATGTGACTAAATGGTAAGTTAATTTCTTTGTTGTACGAACTTACTAAGCTTAAAAGCTTACTCTATGTTATTTTCTGTGTCTTATAGTGATTCAGAAGCTCGTTCAGGTTAGAAGCTTGTTAGAGCTATATCACACTATTTATCAGCTGTTTTGGTACTTTTGGTTATCTAAATTTGGTCATAATGGCATGTATAGGTTATTTTGGCTAATAATAGCTTACATGTTTTGTTATGTTTTTATCCATTTGATTTGGCTGTGTTTTGGTATATTTTGCCATGTATATATATAAATTGCCTTATCATGTTTGATGTGTGGTTTGGTATGGTTAACATGTAAATTGATTTATGTTTGATGGATGAAATTTAAATGGTAATTGAATATGTATATGAATATGTATTATAATTAGGAGTAATTTAGTGCTTGTTGTAGAAAGCACATATGTATAATGATGTTAGTTTTTAAATGATTTATTTGGTGAATTGGTATTTCGGGTACCAAATGGTTGAGCTTGATAAGTGATCTACATGTTAAGTTTTGGGTATAATTATGCATATATGTATTTGGTCATTTAGGTAAGTTTGGATACATAGTTGACATGTTTTTAGGTTGTCATTTGAGATGCCTAGGGCATATTGGTTGTATGTGATGATATTACATGTTTTAAGCTTGATTTTGATTGGTTTTGGATGCCTATTTATGACTTGGTTATATGAAAATTGTTGTCTTTAGGTTGGTACCAATTTGGGTGAGAAATATGGCTTGGAAGATGGCTTATTGTCGTCCACACGAGCAAAGACACAGGCGTGTGTCTCATCCATGTATGGCATACGGGCAGGTGACACGGCAGTGTGTCCCCTGTATCTTTTAAAAAAACAAGTTAGTATGCTCAAACTGCCTAGCACACGGGTGCGTGGCTTGGCCGTGTGACACAATTCAGAGAGTTACTTGAGCACAGACACGGGCTGGGACATGGCCGTGTGACCCCTGTAGTTTTAAAAATTTTATAAGTTTCTAAAAAATTCTCTAAATTTCCAATTTAGTCCTGATTTGTTTCTAAGGTGTATTTTGGGCCTTGAGGGCTCGTATTAGGGATAATATGTACTAATTTGATTGGTTTTTGACATGAATGCTAAATGATATGAAATATTTGAAATTTCTATCTGTCTGATCTGTAAATTCAATAATGCTCTGTAACCATGTTCCGGCTATGGATACGGGTTAGGGGTGTACAGGAATGGCCGCAATAGGTTAAAATCTAGGGTCCACAATTGAACCATGAGATACTGCCCAAACACAATACAAGGTCTTTGGGTAAGAACCTTATCATAATCTTTTGAACTTTGGAATTTAGACAAGAAATAGTTGTTTTCAATATCCATGAGTTAAAACGGCGAAGATGACTTCCATAGGATAGAAATACTATTATATAAGGTTGAATACCCTATGTTCCGTCTAAGAAGCTTCTCCACCACCATAGTGGACATGTTCATCACTAATATCTGTTTCACACTAAAGCTCTGATGAGCTTCTCAATATTTAACTCCATGAGCTTCCTGATTTTAGCTCTTATGAGCTTTCTAATATACAACTCACATAAGCTTTCCGTTATTTAGCTCACATGAGCTTCCCGTTATATAGCTCGAAAAAGCTTCCTATTTACACGCTCATATGAGCATACATGTATATGAGTTGACGGATTATAGTTTTGTACACTTCGTGTGTACTACTCGTGTATCTAACGATATTTTAAATAGTTTAACAAGTAATGTTTTGTTATGAGACAAAATGAGTTTGGTACAAACTATTACTGGCATATACATGGAAATGATATTACTTGATATATTGAAACATGATTCGGTTGATACATGTATGTGGAACTTGCTTAATGACTACATTCATCCATGATTATGAGCTATTATATGTGTTTACATGGCTAACATATTGAGGTTATGTGTTTAGACTTTTGGCCAAATTGATTTGAATATGTCTTGTATGCTTACCTTAAATGTGAATAAATGGTAAGTTAAATTCTATGATATACGAACTTACTTAGCTTAAAAGCTTACTCCGTGTTATTTTTCCATGTTTTATAGTAATTCAGAAGCTTATTTGGGTTGGAAGCTGTTCGGAGCTAAATCACACTATCCATCGACTCTTTTGGTATTTTCAATAAATTAATTTCGGTTATAATGACATGTATAGGTTATTTTGGTCAATGTTGTTATATAAATGTTTTGTTGAAACAAGCCATTTGAATGGCTTGTGTTTGGTATATTTTGGTGTGTATATAAGTAGCCTTACTCATGTTTGGAATGTGTTTGGAATGGTTGAATGATGGAAAATTATAGGTATATTGAGAATTGGTTGATTTGGTATATTTAGCAAAATTATGCATATATGTATTTGGTTATCTAGGTAAATTTTAAAATTTGATTGACATGCTTTCTCTGCGGTGATCCACACATGTTGAAGAAATGTCCGAAGAAATCCGCGCTTAAGAAGAAGCCAATAGGTAAGGCCTTGGTACTTGGTTCGAGCGCAAGGGATGTCGAAGCCAAAGAGGCTGAAAGTGAGAAGAAGCCAGTGGAGTGCTTCTTGTGTCTTGGTCCGCATAGGTTGTGGAAATGTCCGAGAAAGTTTGTCATCGAAAGGGACGATAGAGTAGACAATGAGCCCAAGCAGCTTGGTTAGAGCAAGGGAAAAGTCAAATCCAAGAGGGCAAATAGGAGCAAAAAGAAGCGAGTAAAGTGCTTCTTGTACTGTGGTCCGCATGAGTTGTGGAAAGCAAGCTGTAGTCAAAGGAAAGGCAATGTCTGAGCTTGGTGAGTCATTGGAGAGGCTTCTACCCAAGGAAGAGGTGAGTTTGTCATCGAACTTAAAGGAAAAAGATGTATATGAATATGTATTATAATTTAGAGTGATTTAGTGCTTGTTGTAGAAAGCACATATGTATAACAATGTTAGTTTTTAAATGATTTTTTTGGTGAATTGGTATTTTGGGTACCAAATGGTTGAGCTTGATAGGTGATCTACTTGTTTAGTTTTGGGTATAATTATACATATATATATATATATTTGGTCATTTAGGTAAGTTTGGATACATAGTTGACATGTTTTTAAGCTGTCATTTGAGGTGCCTACAGGTATATCGGTTGTATGTGATGATATTACATGTTTTAAGCTTGATTTTGGTTGGTTTTGGATGACTATTTATGACTTGGTTATATGCAAATTGTTGTGTTTAGGTTGATACCAATTTGGGTGAGAAATATGGCTTGGAAAATGACCTATTGTCGTCCACACGGGCAGAGACACGGGCATGTGTGACACACGGCCATGTGTCCCCTGTATCTTTTAAAAGAGCAAGTTAGTATGCTCACACGGCCTAGCACACGGGTGTGTGGCTTGCCCGTGTGGCACAAGTCAGAGAGTTACTCAAGCACGGACACGGGCTAGACACGGCCGTGTGTCCCTATATCGAATGCCCACACGGCCTAAGACACAAGAGTGTCTCTTAGCCGTATGAGTCACACGGCCGTGTAACCCCTGCAGTTTTGAAAATTTTATAAGTTTCTAAAAAATTCTCTAAATTTCCAATTTAGTCCTAATTTGTTTCTAAGGTGTATTTTGGGCCTCGATGGCTCATATTAGGGACAATATGTACTAATTTGATTAGTTTTTGACATGAATACTAAATGATATGAAATTTTTGAAATTTTTTTCTGTCTGATTTGCAAATCTGGTAATGCTCCGTTACCCTACTTCAGTGATGGATTCGAGTTAGGGGTGTTACTGAAATGGCTACAATGGATTGAAATCCAGGGTCTACGGTTGAACTATGAGATACTGCCCAAACATAATCCAATGTCCCTGGCTAAGAACCTTCTCATAATCCTTTGAACTTTGGAATTTAGCTTAGAAATAGTCGTTTTCAAAATCCATGAGTTGAAACAACGAAGATGACTTCTACAGGATAGAAATCCCATTATATAAGGTTAAATACCCTATGTTTTGTCTAAGAAGCTTCCCCGCCATCGTAGTGGACATGTACATCACCAATAATTGTTTCACCCTATCGAAAAATTCAATTGTTTGAATTTCATTCACTATAGATTTCGTAATGTCTCCCTCCAAAAGTTCAAGGTCCTCCTCAATCCCATTCCCAGAATACATGGAAAAATTCTTAGATTCAGATGCTCTTTTTCCCAACAACCTATCTTTCCATGACAACACAGGCTTCGATGACAAATCCACCGCTATCTCAATGCCCTCCTCACCTTTCATTTCTTTGAAGAAAACATTTTTGGTATTCCGATCATCAACTGATCGGCCACCAATGTTTTCCCTGATTCCTTTCAGCATATTTGGTTGCAATTTTTGTTCGTCGATTAAGCTTTTAAAATTTTCAAATTGAATCTTTATGATAAATAATTCAATCTTAAATGTTATTAAAACAAATTTGTTATATAAAAAATCACTAGCATATTCATTGACATTGTATGTTGATTTAGAATATATATCGAAATATATAACATTTAGTAAAATAAGCAAAATGCAATTCTAACTCTATATTAAAATCCATCCAAATGCATACAACAGTTAACAAAACTATTGAAGGGCTAATCTAGAATTATTGGACTGGTTACCCTGTTACAAGCACAATAAGTCACCCATCAACTATACTTATTAGTAGAGGTGTTCATGGGTCGAGCTACTTGGCCCGGACCAAAGGCCCGCCCCAAATGTGAGAGGGTTTGGGCAAAAATATAGGCTTGAAAAATGGGCTTGGACAAAAAAATAAGGCCCGTTTAAAAAATGGGCTGAGCCCCGGGTAAGGTATTTTTAGCCGGCCCGGCCCGAATTCACTAAAGGACAAAAAAATCTGTATTTTTTTTATTTTTGAATGTTATTTTCTTGTTGTTTTCTCCCTATTTTGCTACTATTTTACTATTATGTTGCTACTATTTTGTTGTTATTGTTTGAATATTGTATAAAACTTATTTTCTTGTTAATTTTGTTATTATTTTAAAGGCATTTGTTAAATTTTTATTATTTTAGAGGCATTTACTTGTTAAGTTGCATCTATCTTAGTGTTATTTAAGTCTATATATTTTTGTAAAATTTATTTTTAATTTGTTGGAAAATATTTATTTTGATGTTTTTAATATTTTTGATGTATTATATATATTTAAAAATAATATAAAATAATATAAAAATTAATACAAAGTAGCCGAGCCAGAGTCTGAGTTTTAGTATTTTTATTCGGGTCGGGTTTGGACAAAATTTTAGGCCCGTTTAAAGGGACATAATTTTTTAGTTGAGCCCAGCCCAAACTTGACCCGGCCTGGCCCATGAACACCTCTACTTATTAGTGCCTCCAATTATTTCATAAAAAAGAAGAAGCCAAATATGCATTTAAAGTGATTTAGTACTTAGTAGGAAATAGGGACTCATTAACCCAGTTAAAAATTATGTTTATCCATAATTTTATTATTTTATTGAAAATAATTAAAAGTTTACCATGTAAAAGATAAAATTTTAGTTTAAAATTGCAAGAATTCTATATAAAAGTAGCCCTTTCATCAGTGTTTTGATAAATTTTAATCTCTCAATTTAAAAATTTATGAACAAATCTTCCATAATTTCAAATACACTTCAACCACTCAAACTTTCCTAGTCAATCTAAAAGATAATAATAAACATTCCACACTGTAAAACACAAATTTCCTCTTTTATTTACTGCTTAAAACATTTAAAAATAATTCAACATTAATATTAAATAAAAGCAAACTTAATACATATTTTAAAAAAATATAATTTTAATAATTATTTTTTATTTTGTTAAAATGATAAAATTTTAATATATATAATTGCCCAATACTAATGCTTGAAGTTTAAAAGTAATATCATTTCATTTATTTATTTATTTTATGCAAGGATGATATTATTAAATTATGGAAGAAATCAATCTTCGCTCAAATTAAGGAAAGCCAGGGCTATTACAGCTAATACCATATTTCATTAGGCTGTATTTTAGTATATTTATATTTATATATTCTCTGATAATACAAGGGTGTGATTTTTTTAATTATATGTCTCCTTTATTTATTTATTTTATTTTTAAATATCTATGTTATCATATTTATGAAATTAAAATTTTTATATATTTTAAATAGTGAAAGCAGTTTTGGAATTCAATTAACTAGATTTAATTATTTTATTTTGGAAAATTAATATTTAAATTTAATTCTATCCGATATTACTAAACATAACATGTCAAAATAATTATTTTAAATATACACTCAATATTAAATTCTATAATTTATATGGTCATAGTTGGATAATTATAATTCCATTATTTATAATAACTTGTATTGCAGATAACTCCAAACGAAGTAATCATATAGAATGAGATTTCTCCATTTTATATTTTTGTTTTTTCGGGGTGAATTAATGCCATAAACCTTTATACTCTTCATAAATTAGGAATTTAATCTCTCTACTTTTATTTTCAAAAATTTAAGTTTTTTTTTGAAATTATAACTGATACTTTGTTGATGAAAGAAGTAATAAATGTCGTAATAGGCCTTAAAGGAAACGACCTACAGCTGTTTACCTCTTAAAAGGCACCGAAACAATGCACCAAACAAAACCAGATAATTAAACAAAAGAAATTGAAAGAAGCAGTCCTTTCAGTCACAAAACAAATTAAACAAAGCCAGACCTTGTTACCCTTCTTCTTTTTCATTGAAAACCAGATCTATCTTGTATCAGCTACTCAATAGGACCGAAAGCACCCAAAATCAAACCTAATACCATCATCATTTTGGCCCAAGTATGAGTTCACACGACAAACAGATTATTGCAAAGTCCAGACTCTAATTCTTCACCTATCCTTCTTCTCTGTTGCCTCTCCTTTCGCTGTCCACTAGTCCTTCCATCGCCTAAGGGACCTCTTCTATCCAGTATTCAGGGTTTTCATGTCGACGTCCTTCCATCGCCATCCCATGAGCTGCCTTATTAGCTTCCCTTGCTATGTACCTAAAACTCACACTTTTGAAGATAAGGACTCTTCCTTTAATTTATTTAACCAAACTACTTATTTTAGATTTATCTTCTTCTGCAGTGTTTAACTTGTGTATAACTGTTAACGAATCTCCTTCGATACAAATATCTTGGAAGCCCATTTCCTCTGCCATACAAACGGCTTGCAAGCATGCCCTTGCCTCGGCCATGACCGGATCTGAGATATACGCCCATGAAAAGGTACACGCTGTCATCATCAGACCATCTCTATTTCGCGCTATGACTCCTGAACTCGATCTTCTCGTATGTTGGTTGAACGTAGCGTCGAAGTTAATTTTTATTGTGTCATTCTCTGGTGGACTCCAGTAGTAACTGCCGGCTAGCTGTACATCCCGCATTGTAACCTCCATGGCTACAATCTCTGTGCAATAAGCTTTGACAAAGCTCACTACTTCATTGACTTGTTCGCGGACTCCTTAATGGTAAATTTTATTCCGATTATACCAAATAGCCCAATAGGCAGTAACTCTAATTTTACATTCTTCATTGTTTAGACTATTGAACTTCATATCTAACCACTTTTTCCAATTTGGTTCACCATTGTGTGATGAGACTGTCCCCCTCAACCCTCTCAAGACCTGCTGTGAAAAGAGACAATCTCTGAATAGGTGGCTAACAGTTTCCTCCTCTACTTGACAAACTGGACATAAAGTGTTTGCTGCCAACTTTCGAAGTTTTAGATTATATAAAGTAGGGATGTAGTTATTAGCTATTTTTCACATGTTTATTCGTATTTTATTTGGCATTTTGAGACCCCCTAGTTTTGTATAGAATGAAGTTGGATACTCAGTCTGTAAACTAGACCCCTAGGTTGTAATCTGCCATTTGTAACCACTTTTCATTGTGTACACCCTTATATTGTTGCCTCTCCAAACTAAGACATCATCCAGTTTATTACGCGCCACTGGAATCAACATAATGTTTTGAAGCAGCTCCTCTCCAAGTAACTCTCAGATTGTGTCCTGCTTCCAGGTATTAGTTTTTTTGTCGATTAAGTCTGAGACTTTAATATATCATATGTCTATATACTGATCTTGTATTCTTCCATTTCCAGGTTCTGATAGCCATGCATCATTCCATATTTTCACTGCGTCACCGTTCCCGATTCTCCAACCAAGCCCCTTCTCTAGGAGACATCTAGCTCCCCAAATACTTCTCCAGGTATACGAAGGGTAAGACCCTAAACCTGCACTCATGAAATCCTGTTTTAGAAAGTATTTCACTTTCATTACCCGTGCAAACAAACAATTCAGCTGCGTAATAAGCCTCCAACCCTGTTTCACTAACAAAGCCATATTGAACTTTGATAAATCTATAAAACCTAAGCCTCCCATCGCCTTGGGGATACACATATCACTCCACTTACACCAGTGTATGCCTTTGTTTGATTTAGAGTTACGCCACCAAAACCTGCTCATGACGCCCTCAAGCTCTTGACAAAATGAAACTGGTAGCTTAAAACATTGCATCGCATAAATCGGTAACGCTTGTAATACTAATTTTAGAAATACCTCCTTACCCCATGCCGACAAGACTCGCACACTTTAATTATGTATCAGCTTAACAAAATTTCTTTGATATCAATGAAAGCATGTTTTTTCCTCCGACCCACCATAGTTGGCAACCCCAAGTACCTTTCTGGATTATTAGAAATCCTTACCCCTAAGAAATTTCCCACCTAGTTTTGCATATCATGGTCAGTATTACCGCTGAAATAAATAAGGGATTTTTCAAAATTGACCAGTTGGCCCGACATCATTTCATACTCTTTAATCACCTTCTTCATGTTGTTCGCACCTTCAACAGATGCCTCTCCAAACAGCATACTATTATTAGCGAAAAATAAATGTGTCACTGATACACTACCACTGCCCAACTTTGTTGCCAAAATTCTCCCCTCCTCTTTAGTGATTTTTATTAAGCATGAAAATCCTTCAGCACAAATAAATAACAAATATGGACTTAACGGATCCCCTTGTCTCAACCCTCTTTGCGACTAAAATTCTTCTCCACTTCTTCCATTAATCACCACTGGGTACTCTACGTTGGAGATACACTTCATTATTATTGCAATCCACTCTTCACAGAATCCCATGCTACGTATCTTTTTTCCTAAAAACCCCCCACTCAATCCTGTCGTACGCTTTGCTCATATCTAGTTTTAGTGCAAATCCTTTCTTTGATGTCCTCGTCGTTTCTAAAAAGAGTGTAGGATTTCATAGGCCACCGGAATGTTGTCGGTAATTTGCCTCCCTAGAACAAACACCCCCTTGAGTATAGTCAATACAGTAGTACAGAACACGGCGGAATCTATTAACTAACACCTTCGATATGATTTTATAGATCACGTTGCACAGACTAATAGGGCAAAATTGGCTCATTGACTTTGGCAAATTCACCTTAGGAATAAGGACGATACTTGTTTTGTTAACATCCCCCATATCTCTTCGATCATTCAACACATCCAAACAATATTTGATAACTTCATCCCCTATAACGTACCAATATTTTTGATAAAATAGTGCTGGATACCCATCATTGCCTGATGCTTTAAGAGGACCAATAGATTTCATAGCCCCAACGATCTATTAGCCTTAAATTCAGTCATTAGTTCTCTGTTAAGATCCTCCGTAATGTATGGTGTAACTGACCCAAATAATCTATCATTAGCACTTACCTCCGTTGCTGAGAAAAGGTTCCTGAAATAGTCTGTTGCTATTGTTGAAACTTCATTATAATCTGTCACCCAATCCCCCGCTCTATTTTTCAGCCCCTTAATCAAAATTTTCTTCTTCCTGTATAAAGCACATCTATGGAAAAAAGTTGTATTTCTGTCACCTATTTGAAGCCAGTTGACTCTCGCCCTTTGTTCCTAAAAAATCTCCTCCTTATCTACTTCGAAGTTTAAATCTAATTTAATCTCTGTAACCTCCTCCAACACCTCCTCACTTATCTCGCAAACATTCAATTTAGCTAATTTAGAGTTTAGCCTTGCAGTTCGACGATCCCTAATCCTTTTATCTTTTGCTGCCCAGGAACTCAAGCTCAACCCCAACTCCCTCAACTTCACCAACAAATCTTTTTTATTTGAATTCCACTCATGCCTTAATTGCTCTTCAAACTCCAAATTCAATATCTAATCGGTGTTAAATCTAAACTACTAATGTTGTTCCCCAGCATTCGACCTTTCATCCCTATCTATATCAACCAATACTGGACAATGATCGGAAAAACTATGTTGTAAGTGGCTCACCCTATATCTTGGAAATAGATTCCACCACCCTGGATTTACCACTCCTCTATCCAACCTCTCCCCGATATTGTTGCTAACCAGCCTACCTCTTTCCTATGTATACCATTGCCCAAAGAACCCCAAATCATTCATCTCACACTCTTCCAAGACTTCTCTAAACGCAGACATTTGTCTTTCCTCTCTAACTATTCCCCATTGTTTCTCGTAAGAAAACAGAATCTCATTAAAATCCCCGGTAATCAACCATGGCCTATTATTTTCATACTACAAATATCTTAAAAAGTCTCATGACTTCTTTCTATCTTGTTCTACCGGTGATCCATAAAATCCTGTGAATCTCCGAATAACCCTCCCAACTTCTTCTTCCACCTCCACATCAATATGCGATTTCGAAAAAATCTTTAGCGTTAAATTCAAACCTTCCCTCCAGCCTAAGGATAAGCTCCCTCTTGTTCCAACAGCATCAATGTCAATACCATGACTGAACTCACATTGTGACAGCCCTAATTTGACCCTAGTCGGAATGTGGTTTCGGAACTACAAAATCGAGTCATAAAATTTATTTAAAATTTTATTTGCATAACTTCTATGTGTGATAGTGCATGTGTGAAAATTTGATGTTTTAATTTAGTCTTATGAATGGGAATTTTACTTGAAAGGACTTAGTTGAGAAACCATAAAAATGTGATAGGTAAAAGTTGAAGTGGCCAAATTGTATATGGATAGCATCATAGAGGACTTGCATGTTAATTGGACCACTATGATTATAGTGGACGGTAATGATGATGAAAAATGTGGCGTTTTGTGTATTTTATATTAGTGAAATAATATTAAATAGTTTTATATTAGAAAACCATGAATTAATAATAGAAAAAGGGTGATAAAAACAAAGTTTCCCATTCTTCTCCCCTTTTTGCCGAAACTAAACAAGAAATTGAAGAAAGAACACTTAAGGCATTCGGCCATCTTGTGTTGGGAATTAAGGTATGTTCCATGAGTTTGCTTTTAAAATTTTAGTGAATTTGAGATAGTTGCTAAGTCTTTTACTTAGCCCATGTGTAAATTTTAAGTTTGGTGTTGTCATGTATATTCGGCCATGGAAGTTTTCTACTTCATGGATAGTGTGTTAATATTTTGAAATAGATATAGTAGAAGGATAAGGTTTGAACTTGTTAATTCTTGAATTGGTTGAGTTTGATAAAATTTAATATTTGTGGCTTAATTGTTTAATGACAATCGGCTATGTTGAAATGCTAACTTAGTGCTAAATTGTAAGTATTTAATTGAGGGTTAGCCAAAATTGAGCTTATGATAGTAATTTGAGTTTGTGAAATTTATGTATTTTATGGTCCAAGTGTGATAAGAACCATATGGTTATGGCATGTAAGCATGAAGATTAGATGATGGATAATTTTAAATGTGAGATGGTTAGAAGTTGATTTAAAGGCTTAATAAG
The DNA here is from genome assembly GCF_025698485.1 of Gossypium arboreum. Classification (NCBI taxonomy): domain Eukaryota; kingdom Viridiplantae; phylum Streptophyta; class Magnoliopsida; order Malvales; family Malvaceae; genus Gossypium; species Gossypium arboreum. The sequence continues at coordinate 125,544,782 of NC_069072.1, read as the reverse complement.
TTAGTTTAAGGTGAAGTCATTACCTTATGATATTCAGTTTTGGCTACTATGTGTTGGATCTTGAATATTTTAATGTTTTGAATTAGTAATGGATGAAAGATAATGTTTGAGTTTGCTAAATATTGAAATTAAAAGTTAAGTATATGAATTAGGAGCATGAATCCATTCGGCAATTTAAGATAAATTGTGAAATAATGCTTAATATTAGTAGTACTTGTTTAATTGGCAAATTGAGCTTAGAATGGATGAATTTATGAGTTTGGGACAAAGTATATATATATTCGGCTATGAATTTTCGTGTTTAATTTTGAATGTTGATGTTTCAAATTGAAAATGGATGTTAGTTGAGTTATAATACTTGCTTAATAATGAAAAGAACATGAGCTTAATGCTCAAATAGCATTCGGCTTTGGAGTAAGTTAAATTAGTTAGAAAATGAGTTCCAAGATAGTGAATTATGTGTTAAAAGAGGGATTTAGGTTGTATATACGTGATTAGATTGAATACAAGAGGCTATGTTAGCTAATTGAGGGATTCGGCCATAGTATTATAGTGAATAATAATTTGAACAAGGGTTTTAATTGTATGATAGGTTTTCGGCTACGGTTGATTGGATAATAAATTGGTGTGAATGCTTTGAATGAGATGTGTACATATTTTAGTTTATGTGCTATGTAGAATTTGATTAAAATAGTTTGGAAATGTGAATTGCCGAAATTATCTTGTATATGTAGCGAATAAATGGAATTGATGAGAAGTATGTTTGGATGTGCATTAAGTTTAAGGGTTAAACTTTAAATTGTTATGGCTTGGTCAATATTAGATGGAATACTGAATATGTGTGTGTGTCTATGAGGAATGAATATAAATTGGGGCTTCGATGATTGAATTATTTTATTTGCTTAGTTGGAGCTCAAAATCAAAGGGAGCCAAGTTCGGCCAAAGGAAAGGCGAAAGCGGTTGAGTAGCTGATCGGAGTTGTTCGTCTGACTAAAAAGGTAAGTTCCTAAGTAATTTAAGCTATGGTTAATATTGCACATAAAATAGGTTGGATAAGAAATCATGGTATGTATGAATTTGTGAAAATCGAATGTGAGATTTATCAACCTATCTACGATATGGTGGTAGCTATAAATAAGAAATTTCAGCACTATGTGTGCGAGGTTATGCGGCACTATGTGTGCAAAAACTACATGGCACTATGTGTGCGAGATTATATAGCACTATGTGTGCGAGGAAACACGACACTATGTGTGCAAATGAGTAAGAGCACTATGTGTGCGGACCTTTAAATCGAGCACTAAGTGTGCGATATCTATCGTAGAGAATTGTTTGTGCAAATGAAAAAGTTTAAAACTTTAAATTGGGAGTAATGAAATGTGCATGGATATTAGACATGGGACTTGATTTATATCTGTATATTAATAGATAATGCTCGGGAAAAGAGAAAGAAGAGAAAAGTAATCGGCTCAATTAGTATATAATTGACCAAAGATATAAATTAATGATAAATAAATTTAAATAGATTGGAGATTGATTTATAGATAGAGTGGCTTGGTTTGTGCTTTATTTGTTAATTGGATCATTACATTCTTTTTAAAAAATTTCTTAGGACTTATTGAGTTAATAACTCACTTGGTGTGTTTATTGGTTTTGTATAGATCACCTTGTCGAGGAAAGCTTGGATTCGTTACGAAGTCATCACATCTTTTGACAACCCCTTTTTGGTATTTTTGTTTAAAACTCAAATAGACATTATGGCATGTATAGAATAATATTTTGGGAGGTTGCTATTTTGATAATATTGTATATATATATATATATATATATATAAGGCCATGTGAATATGGTTAAAGTACTATGTATGGATGTGATAATGGTTTTATTATAAATCTTGAAGTGAAATCAACTTGACATATGAATCCATATTGTGATGAGTGTAATTATGTTATGCTTGAACTAACATGTTAAGCATTCGAGATACATTATGTATGTATATTCGATCAAGAGGAGAAAAATCACCTTACATTTTTACCCTTGTTTTAGTATGTGCATACTATAGAAGTTACTCATGGAAACGTGCTATTATTGTTGTAATTACTTAAATTAATATTGGACACGGGTATTAGGGTGTGACATTTTTATTGGTATCAGAGCTACGGTTTAGTCGATTTTAGGACTACGTAGAGCGTGGGAGTCTAGCTATACATGCCATAATGCTAGTATATGATAGTGTGATGGCTTCTAACGGTTGAAATTGTTATTTTGATTAGTAAATGGAATCCACTCCAGAGAGAGCCTTAGCGGATGACGTTGAGAGTGTAGTGCCTGCTCCCATGCAAGGGACAGCGCCTGTTAAACCTCAACCATCTGTGAGTAATCAAGATGATGGGGCTAAGCAAGCCTTCTTTACCATGATGAATGAGTGGGTTGCACAATATGCCCGAACAAACCCGGCTGCTCAACCATTTCCGAATTTAAATAGTCCTCCTCCGATGCCTATAATACCAGCAACTACTGATCCCATGAGGCTGAGTAAACCTCCTGTTGATTTGATTAGGAAGTGCGGGGCCAAGGAATTTTGAGCCACAGATACTGATGACGCTGAAAGGGCTGAGTTTTGGCTTGATAATACCATTCGCGTTTTCGATGAGCTGTCTTGCACACCCGATGAGTGTCTAAAATGTGCAATATCCTTATTAGAGATGCAGCCTACTATTGGTGGAGAACCCTGATTCCGATTGTTCTAAAGGAACGAGTTACTTGGGACTTCTTTCAGATGGAGTTTTGTAAGAAGTATATTAGTCAATGATTCATCGATCAAAAACGCAAAGAATTTTTGGAGCTTAAATAAGGCCGTTTGATGGTATCCGAATATGAACGTGAGTTTGTAAGACTCAGTTGTTATGCTCAGGAGTGTGTAGCTGATGAAATTGCCATGTATAAAAGATTTGAAGAGGGATTGAATGAAGATTTAAAGCTGCTGGTGGGTATTCTAGAAATAAAGGAATTCGTAACACTGGTTGAACGAGCTTGCAAGGCTGAAGAGCTTGGAAAGGAGAAAAAGAAAGTTGAATATGAAGCTAGGGACTTTCGTAAAATATCAGCGGGTAAAAATTCTTTTTCGGCTGCAAAGAAGTTCAGAGATGATACTAACAGATCAAAGACGACTGCAGGAATTTCTATTAAGGAGCGGGCATCAACGGAATTTTGAGCTACTTCGGTTGCTAGTGTTGGCAACAATCGGCAAGAAAAACCTGAATGTCCACAATGTGGAAGACAACATGTAGGTGAATGTTAGGGTAAGTCTATTAACAGAGCCTGTTATAGATGTGGTTCGCAGGATCATTTCATTCGAGATTGCACGGAACCTGATGAGAAAAATAAGATACAAGGTACGAGATCGAGTGGTGCAACAACCAGAGGTAGACCACTGAGAAATACTGGAGGCAGGGGTGATAATCAGAGAGGGACTTCTGATATGGCGGTTCGATCTGAGACTCGTGCCCTAGCCAGAGCTTGTGCCATCCGTGCACGAGAGGAGGCATCCTCCCCTGATGTTATCACTGGTACATTCACTCTCTATAGTACTAGTGTACTTGCTTTAATTGATCCTGGTTCGACTCATTCTTACGTATGTGAAACATTAGCGTCCAGTAAGACTCTACCTGTTGAGTCTACTAAATTTGTGATACGAGTGTCAAACCCTTTGGGTTGGTATATGTTAGTTGATAAAATATGCAAGAGATGTTCATTGATAATTAAAGATTTCTGTTTTCTGGTGGATTTGATGCTATTACCCTTCGACGAATTCGATTTTATTCTCGGAATAGACTGGTTAACTGAACATGATGTTGTGGTAAATTGCAAGCGAAAGACTATAGACTTGCGATGTTCGAGTGGTAAAATGATTCAAATTGAGTCTAGTGATCTGAGTGGGTTACCAGCAGTGATATCTTCTGTGTTAGCTCAGAAATATGTGAGAAAGGGTTATGAAGCTTATCTTGCATATGTACTAGATAGCAAGGTATCGGAACGAAAGCTCGAGATTGTGCCTGTAGTTTGTGAGTATCCAGAAGTGTTTCCTGAGGAATTACCGAGATTGCCACCTATTAGAGAAGTAGACTTCAGCATAGAATTGGTTCCGGGTACGACACCTATTTCGATCATTCCGTATCGTATGGCACCGATTGAGTTAAAAGAATTGAAAGCTCAATTGCAAGAGTTGACTAACAGAGGTTTTCTGCGACGCAGCTTCTCACCCTGGGGTGCTCCAGTTCTGTTCGTGAAAAAGAAAGACGGAACTATGCGAATGTGTATTGATTATCGTCAGCTCAATAAAGTGACGATAAAGAATAAATATCCGTTGCTGCGGATAGATGACTTATTTGACCAGTTGAAAGGAGCTTCCGTGTTTTTGAAGATTGATTTGCGATCTGGCTATTATCAGTTGTGAGTTAGAGATTCTGATGTTCCTAAGACTACTTTCAGAACGAGATATAGACACTATGAGTTTTTAGTGATGCCGTCTGGGCTCACTAATGCCCCTGCGGTTTTCATGGATTTGATCAATCGGGTATTCAGATAGTATTTAGATCGATGTGTAGTGGTGTTCATAGATAATATTCTAATTTATTCTCACAATGAGTCCGAGCATGCCGAACACTTGAGGCTTGTACTGCAGATTTTGCGAGATAATCAGTTGTATGCAAAATTCAGTAAATGTAAATTATGGTTAAGGGAGGTCAGCTTTATGGGACATATTATATCCACTTCGGGTAATAGAGTTGATTCGAAAAAAATTTCAGCCATTCTTGATTGGAAACCTCTGAGGAGTGTTTCTGAAGTTTGGAGCTTTTTGGGACTCGCGGGGTACTACCGACGATTCATTAAGGGTTTCTTGATGATCGCAACACCGTTGACGAAACTACTCCGGAAAGATATCAAGTTTGAGTGGTCAGAGAAGTGTCAGACAAGTTTCGACCAGCTGAAAACCCTTTTGACGAAGGCTCCTATGTTAGTTCAGCCAGAGTCTGGTAAAGAGTTCGTAGTCTACAGTGATGCTTCTTTGAACGGTTTGGGTTGTGTGCTGGTAAAGAGTTCGTAGTCTACAGTGATGTTTCTTTGAACGGTTTGGGTTGTGTGCTGATGCAGGAAGGTAGAGTTGTTGCATATGCTTCGAGACAACTTAAACCTCACGAGAAAAATTATCCAACTCATGATATTGAGCTAGCTGCGATTGTGTTTGCTCTTAAAATTTGGCGTCATTACCTATTTGGAGAGAAATGCCATGTTTATACTGATCACAAAAGCCTAAAATATTTAATGACTCAGAGAGACTTGAATCTGAAACAACGACGGTGGCTTGAATTATTAAAGGATTACGAAATTGTCATTGATTATCATCCTGGTAAAGCAAATGTGGTGGTTGATGCCCTAAGTCGAAAATCTCTGTTTACTCTTCGAGCAATGAATGTACATCTGTCTATTTCCGCTGATGATGTGCGGGTAGCGGAATTAAAAGCAGAACCAGTGTTAATACGGTAAATTTGTGAAGTACAAAAAATTGATCAAGAATTGGTTGCTAAACGAGCTCAATGTGATTCTAATATGGGTTCAGAGTTTCAAATTGATGACAATGATTGTTTAAGATTCAGAGGTCGATTTTGTGTTCCGAGAAATTCAGAACTTACTTCGATGATTTTGAATGAGGCCCATTGTAGCCTAATGTCAGTCCATCCTGGTAGCACGAAAATGTACAACGATCTAAAAAGACAATATTGGTGGCATGGTATGAAAAGAGACATTTCCGACTTTGTTTCTAAATGTTTGATATGTCAACAAGTGAAAGCGGAGCATCAGGTGCCTTCGGGATTATTACAGCCGATCATGATACCTGAGTGGAAATGGGATCGAGTAACGATGGACTTTGTTTCTGGTTTACCGTTGACACAGAGCAAGAAAGACTCAATCTGGGTTATTGTTGATAGATTGACGAAGTCCGCTCATTTTATCCCTATTCGTACAGATTTTTCACTCGATAGATTGGCAGAATTATATGTTTCTCAAATTGTTCGACTACATGGAGTACCTACTTCTATTGTTTCTGATAGAGACCCTAGATTTATATCCCGATTCTGGAGAAAATTGCATGAAGCGTTGGGTACTAAGCTACATTTTAGCACTGCTTTCCATCCCCAGACAAATGGTCAATCTGAACGAGTTAATCAGATACTCAACGATATGTTGAGATGTTGTATTCTCGAGTTCAGTGGTTCGTGGGAACGATATTTACCTTTGATTGAATTCGCATACAATAATAGCTTCCAATCAAGTATCAAGATGGCGCCATACGAGGCTTTATACGGTCGTAAATGCCGCACACCATTGTATTGGACCGAACTCAGTGAAAATAAGATATACAGGGTTGATTTGATCAGAGAAGCTGAAGAAAAAGTGAAAGTGATTAGTGATAGTTTAAAGGCAGCATCGGATCGTCAGAAATCATATGCAGATTTGAAACGCAAAGATATTGAGTATCAAATTGGTGATAAAGTATTTTTGAAAGCCTCACCCTGGAAAATGTTACTTCGATTTGGCCGTAAGGGCAAATTGAGCCCAAGATTTATTGGACTGTACGAAATAGCAGAGCGGATAGGGCCGGTTCCTTATAGATTGGTTCTGCCACCTGAACTCGCAAAGATTCATAATGTGTTCCATATATCGATGCTTAGACGGTATAGATCGGATCCTTCATATGTGGTTGGTTTATCTGAAGTTGAGATTCAATCGGATTTGAGCTATGAAGAAGAACCGATACGTATCTTAGCTCAAGAAGTGAAAGAATTACGGAATAAGAAGATTTCTTTAGTAAAAGTATTATGGGTCAAACATGGAGTAGAAGAGGCTACTTGGGAGCTCGAAGACTCTATGAAAGAACGTTATCCGAATTTATTCGCTGGTAAGATTTTTGAGGACGAAAATTTTTAAGTGGGAGAGAGTTGTGACAGCCCTAATTTGACCCTAGTTGAAATATGGTTTCGGGACCACAAAACCGAGTCATAAAATTTATTTAAAATTTTATTTGCATAACTTCTATGTGTCATAGTGCATGTGTGAAAATTTGATGTTTTAATTTAGTCTTATGAATGAGAATTTTACTTGAAAGGACTTAGTTGAGAAATCATAAAAATGTGATAGGTAAAAGTGAAGTGGCCAAATTGTATATGGATAGCATCATAGAGGACTTGCATGTCAATTGGACCACTATGATTATAGTGGACGGTAATGATGATGAAAAATGTGGCATTTTGTGTATTTTATATTAGTGAAATAATATTAAATAGTTTTATATTAGAAAACCATGAATTAATAATAGAAAAAAGGGTGATAAAAATAAAGTTTCTCATTCTTCTCCCCTTTTGGCCGAAACTAAACAAGAAATTGAAGAAAGAACACCTAAGGCATTCGGCCATCTTGTGTTGGGAATTAATGTATGTTCCATAAGTTTGCTTTTAAAATTTTAGTGAATTTGAGATAGTTGCTAAGTCTTTTACTTAGCCCATGTGTAAATTTTAAGTTTGGTGTTGTCATGTATATTCGGCCATGGAAGTTTTCTACTTCATGGATAGTGTGTTAATGTTTTGAAATAGATATGGTAGAAGGATAAGGTTTGAGCTTGTTAATTCTTGAATTGGTTGAGTTTGATAAAATTTAATATTTGTAGCTTAATTGTTTAATGACAATCGGCTATGTTGAAATGCTAAATTAGTGCTACATTGTAAGTATTTAATTGAGTGTTAGCCGAAATTGAGCTTATGATAGTAATTTGAATTTGTGAAATTTATGCATTTTGTGATCCAAGTGTGATAAGAACCATATGGTTATGGCATGTAAGCATGAAGATTAGATGATGGATAATTTTAAATGTGAGATGGTTAGAAGTTGATTTAAAGGCTTAATAAGTTAGTTTAAGGTGAAGTCATTAGCTTATGATATTCGGTTTTGGCTACTATGTGTTGGATCTTGAATATTTTAATGTTTTGAATTAGTAATGGATGAAAGATAATGTTTGAGTTTACTAAATATTGAAATTAAAAGTTAAGTATATGAATTAGGAGCATGAGTCCATTCGGCAATTTAAGATAAATTGTGCAATAATGCTTAATATTAGTAGTACTTGTTTAATTGGCAAATTGAGCTTAGAATGGATGAATTTATGAGTTTGGGACAAAGTAAATATATATTCAGCTATGAATTTTCGTGTTTAATTTTGAATGTTGATGTTTCAAATTGAAAATGGATGTTAGTTGAGTTATAATACTTGCTTAATAATGAAAAGAACATGAGCTTAATGCTCAAATAGCATTCGGCTTTGGAGTAAGTTAAATTAGTTAGAAAATGAGTTCTAAGATAGTGAATTATGTGTTAAAAGAGGGATTTAGGTTGTATATACGTGATTAGATTGAATACAAGAGGCTATGTTAGCTAATTGAGGGATTTGGCCATAGTATTATAGTGAATAATAATTTGAACAAGGGTTTTAATTGTATGATAGGTTTTCGGCTATGGTTGATTGGATAATAAATTGGTGTGGATGCTTTGAATGAGATATGTACATATTTTAGTTTATGTGCTATGGAGAATTTGATTAAAATAGTTTGGAAATATGAATTGCCGAAATTATCTTGTATATGTAGCAAATAAATGGAATTGATGAGAAGTATGTTTGGATGTGCATTAAGTTTAAGGGTTAAACTTTAAATTGTTATGGCTTGGTTAATATTAGATGGAATACCGAATATGTGTGTGTGTCTATGAGGAATGAATATAAATTGGGGCTTCGATGATTGAATTATTTTATTTGCTTAGTTAGAGCTTAAAATCAAAGGGAGCCAAGTTCGGCCAAAGGAAAGGCGAAAGCAGTTGACTAGCTGATCGGAGTTGTTCGTCTGACTAAAAAGGTAAGTTCCTAAGTAATTTAAGCTACGGGTAATATTGCACATAAAATAGGTTGGATAAGAAATCATGGTATGTATGAATTTGTGAAAATCGAATGTGAGATTTATCAACCTATCTACGACATAGTGGTAGCTATAAATAAGAAATTTCAGCAATATGTGTGCGAGGTTATACGGCACTATGTGTGCAAAAACTACATGGCACTATGTGTGCGAGATTATACAGCACTATGTGTGCGAGGAAACACGACACTATGTGTGTGAATGAGTAAGAGCATTATGTGTGTGGACCTTTAAATCGAGCACTAAGTGTGCGATATCGATCGTAAAGAATTGTTTGTGCAAATGAAAAAGTTTAAAACTTTAAATTGGGAGTAATGAAATGTGCATGGATATTAGACATGAGACTTGATTTATATCTGTATATTAATAGATAATGCTCGGGAAGAGAGAAAGAAGAGAAAGGTAATTGGCTCAATTAGTATATAATTGACCAAAGATATAAATTAATGATAAATGAATTTAAATGGATTGGAGATTGATTTATAGATAGAGCGGATTGGTTTGTGCTTTATTTGTTAATTGGATCATTACATTCTTTTTAAAAAATTTCTTAGGACTTATTGATTTAATAACTCACTTGGTGTGTTTATTGGTTTTGTATAGATCATCTTGTCGAGGAAAGTTTGGATTCGTTACGAAGTCATCACATCTTTTGACAACCCCTTTTTGGCATTTTTGTTTAAAACTCAAATAGACATTATGGCATGTATAGAATAATATTTTGGGAGGTTGCTATTTTGATAGTATTGTATATATATATATAAGGCCATGTGAATATGGCTAAAGTTCTATGTATAGATGTGATAATGGTTTTATTATAAATCTTGAAGTGAAATCAACTTGACATATGAATCCATATTGTGATGAGTGTGATTATGTTATGCTTGAACTAACATGTTAAGCATTCGAGATACATTATGTATGTATATTCGATCAAGAGGAGAAAAATCACCTTACATTTTTACCCTTGTTTTAGTATGTGCATACTATAGAAGTTACTCATGGAAACGTGCTATTATTGTTGTAATTACTTAAATTAATATTGGACACGAGTATTAGGGTGTGACACACATTTCTTTCTTATTGCCTCCATTCTTCTACTCATAACCTTTGTTTCCATAAGAAACAAAACATGGGGCTTAACTTGTCTCAACTTGTTCTTGAGACGTCTAACTGTCCGTGGTTGCCCCAAACCACTAACATTCCAATTAAGAATTTTCATTGCGCCCGGTCGGCCAACATATTAGTGGCTGCTGATATAACATTTTATGAACCTAACTCCATTAAGCCTCTACCTATTTCTGTGTAAGATCTTTGTCGCTTCTTACCATCCATAAATTCTACCGGTAAATCTTCCGTCTCTACCTCCTCCCCCCGTACCGTAACCTGTTTCGAATTATCAATCCTACCTTTTTCCTTAGTGACCCACGGCTGTCGAGTAGGCTGACCCACTGTTCTCATTTCATCACTATGATTGCCATTATTCGTTATGTCTGCTCCAAACACCCTTCCCCTTCTTTCTCCATCAATTTCCATACGAACCCACTTGTCAGTTTCATTCTCCTCCTGTAACCATTTACTTACCACCTGCTCTCCCTTTTTAGGAGTCGCCCTCAACGATAGATCCCACCCAAACTCTATCGGTTGATTTCGTAATGTTAGGCGAACCTGACAAAAGTTTTCCCCATGCCCAAGCCGCTCGCAAAGAAAGCAAAACAGTGGTAATCTCTCATATTGAAATAACGCATATGTGAATTTGTTCGAGCCTATTCCGATTCTCTTCTTCCTCTTAAGTGGAAGTCGAGTGTTGATAATAACTCTGATCCTCACATATTGATTGACCCCCTCGTCACTAAGGATGCGTTATATTCCAAAAATTCCCGATGAAGTCCCCAAATTGACGTGCCATTCCTTCCGTAGTGAAACCAATTGGTAGATTATGAATTTGTACCCAAAACATCGTTTCCTAAAGGGGAACCATATTAGGTTCTTCACCCCTAACTAACCTGTGGAAAACAATAAGATGACAATTAAAGAACCATGGCATACCATCCAAAACTCTCTGCAAATCTATTTCGCTATAGAATCTGAATAAAATCCACTTGTCCTCCATTTCCATTATTGAAACCCTCTCAAAGGATGCCACAAATCAGCTATAATGTTTTTTAAAGCTGGAAAGTGTACCACCCTATCTGTAAGAACTCTTCCAACCAAACATAAATCGTAAAGATAATCCTCCTCATCGTCGCCACCCAACACCATCAAGGGGTCTTCCTCGTCATCCATGATATTAAGATTAGCGAGATCTTCATCCACGGTATTAGCACCAGCCATGCCGCCCCCTTTTGCCTTAAAAAACCAAACCCCTTTGATCGAAAACAAACCCTGAAGCCAACCCTAAAATTGAATCGTGCTACAAAGTAGACCAAAAACCCTAACGCATGCTAGCAAAGCAGACCAAAAAAAAATTGTCAAAAAGTGTTTTCGAGAAATCTTAAAAGTATTCGATAATTACATTTCAAAATTTTAAGTTTAACTGTCAACATTATTATTATTATTATTATTATTATTATTATTATTATTATTATTATTTTGTTAGATTTGTTGGTGTAACGTTTTGAAATAATAAAAAACTCACTTAATAACCATATAACTAAAAAATCACATTATAATAAACTTGAATTAACAAAATAATTTTAATAGTGTTAACAATTGGACTTAAATTTTGAAATTTGAAAACTAGAGGATTAAATTATTAAAATAAAAGTATAAAAACTAAATTCTAAATTAAAAAGAGCATAAGGACTCATGACATATTTTAACCTAACAAATATTTTCAGTCATCTATATGACTTGGGGAAGTTTGAGGAGGCAAGTCGATGTCTTGGCCTCCCAAAAATGATAAATTAACTATATGTTGTATTCAAATTTTATGAAATTATAAATTAATAGAATGATAAAATTATACTTTGATCTTTAAAAGTTTATTATTCATTTTTTTATCTAAAACAATTTTTTAGCTTCATCCGAGAAAATCCTCATTCATTGTTGAATTAATGAATTTTCTTTCTATATAAAAAATAATATTAAAGCAATCGAATTAAAACTTAAATTGATAAGAATTGTTGTTATTAGTTTAATTAGACCATAGGTTGAACAAGTCAATTTTATTAAAAAAATAATTATAACCATTAAGTATTTGTTTGTCCTCCTCTCGCTTGAGGGTTTATTTTCGTATTTGTAAGGTACAGTCCTTTGATGTGACGTACTAGGATCAAATAGGCCTCATGTATGTTAATACGTACTCACTCTTAAGATTAAAATGTGTCCCCCAAGTATGAATTCACCTGCATTGTGGCGAAGTGCATAGGTGAACGATACAGGCAAACTACATGATAATGAGCTATATACTTATTGAAGTAAGAAGAGTCAAGTCGGTCCTAGTTGAATAGTGGATCGGTCCAGAAATGGATAATGGCAAGCACTATAAAAATAACAAATATTAGATATAGTAAAAATATTAATAAGTATATGTATTTGGTGAAATGGCATCGTCTTTGTTACATATTCAAGGGGTTGAAATGTGTTCAAATTTAATTTTTTTTTTTGAAGAACAACTTTTTCTTTTTCTTAGTTTATACCAAGTACGAATATTTTTGCTTTATGATAGGTATGTGATTAAATAACTTGTTAAATTCAGTTCAACCAATTTATATTTAAAATAATTTTTTAATAATTCATAAATAAGATCTATTTATTATCGTTCAAAAATGTATACAAATAGATATAATTTTAAAAATATTAAAGTTAATAATAGACTTTAAATCCTTATATTTTTTATATATTTGAAATTTAATTTAATTTAATTTAATTTTTATATAGGAGTGGAATAAATAAATAAATAAAGTGAAATGCAAGAAAACATTCATATTTCTTGTGCCTTTGGAGTGTGTAATTCCGTCATCCCGGTCCAAGTCAAACGCATGCTTGAACAACTGGTAAAGCCATTCAAAACTCAACAAAGAAGCATTCAAATTTCCAACCCATTTCTTATTCATGTAGATTGAAGTTGAATTTCGGCTTTGAAAACTGCTGAATTGGTCTTGTGGGATAAATTAACTATATAAGCATTTTTTTTCTATTTGGTCTTTTAGGTTGTGATTTTTTATTTGGTTTTATTGGATAAATTAACGATAATTATATTCAACCTGTAACTGTGTCAAGCACTGTCATTTCAAAATTTGATTTCGTTAGGATGAATTTTTGAGATAATAGTCCTATCATACCATGACATATGAAATGTATGTATTCTAAGCTGTTATCACATCTCAACCCCTTAAATCTACCTATAAATTTTTACGGTTTTATCCCTAAATATTAACCCTAAATTCTTACAAAAACTCTAATTTAACAAAAACCCTAAATCTAATAAAATTTAAAAAATCTAACCTTAAGAGAGTGGAAAACAAATCTGTCCAAAATCAGCTATTTCTCTAAATTAAAAAAAAAAAGACAAACAGCCTAAAAGGTGGTAGTAAGAAATGAACTCAATTCCCATGTTCAATTTTATATCCGACTGTTTTGGAGGTTGAGTATTAATGTTAAATTAGTATATAGTAAGAGTAACAGAAGTGAATTAGGCTCACAAGCTTCACAATTCGCAAGCATTTATTTTTAAACAAACTAGGGATAACAAGTTCTTCCCATGGTTGATATGCAATAGCTACCATTATTCTATACATGGACATTGATTTCTTTCAAGCCAAGAACTTTTCCAATAAATTCCCAAAGAAGAAGCTTGTTTTAGCCCATCCGCTGGTCTCTGCCTCCCGTGCTTTCATACTTGATGGATCCTTCTTTACGTTAAGCATCATTGTCTGTCCGATTTCTTTGCGAAGTGCTTCGATTGTCTTTGCATCTACAGGATTACCGTAAGCATCTCTAACATAGAAAACATTCACTGCTTTCTCCCCAACTGTTGACACCCCTGCTCTTCTAACGGACAATCCGTTCTCTCGGAGAATCCTTGTTACTTCGGACAACAACCCAACTCTGTCCTTTGCGCAAAGCTCCAGGCTTAAACCCTGCATTCGTTACATGGATTATGTTTTTATGTACATTATTTTATGTACGAAACGCAACATTTCAGTAAGGTACATTCTACTCACCTCACTCACTCTTCTATGAATGGCAGCTTCGAGACATTTAACAACCCTTTCTTTCTCTCCTTCAGTATCAAGTGTGCAACCATCCATGTGGCGAATAAAATATTCCTACGATTCAAAAGACATTAGGATAACTTATGCATATATAACCTAATTTGATACAATACACAGACGGAAGTACTTCTGCTCCTTTCTGAAAGATTATGAGAAATGATGGGTTTACCTGTGAAGCATAAGGACCATTGGATGAGATGTTAGCATGAAAAACTACATATTGCATGTCCGTGAGCGTGCAGACAATGTCAAACATGAGCTTAGCTCGATCTTTGCACCGGACAGTAACAACCGAGTATCCTTTCTCCTCACAGCGCTCAACTGTGATCTTTGGTTTGAAGGATGGAGGATAGTCAACCTCAGTTGTCACTCCACCACCTTCGTAATCCCTATCAGCAAACAGCATTTGATGAAGCCGGCGATCAATATGTGTGAATCCCATGGAGAAGCTGGTACGAGCCACATTGTCATCGTCCTCACAACCTCGCATGATGTGCTTAAGCTGCTCCTCCATAATAGACAGTCTGTTCGGATCATTCACAGACCCGCTCGTGGTATTATCATTGACATAGAGCACACATGCTATTCTTCTATTATGTGTCCATACTTCTGCAACAGTAACATTGAAGTGAAGGTTGGCAAGGACAGCCGAGATCTCTGATAAGAGACCAGGCCTGTCCCTTCCAATGAGTTCAATTGCAGTGTGATTACCAAAAGAGTGCACTCCGACACGTTTGCCAGGGCAGTCTTTCATCCCATCTGTAGTGTGGCCCTTAGGTCCTAGAACCTGTTAAAATAAAAATACACAGTGGGCTATGAACGCATAACATGGTAGTAGGCCTCAAGAAGAGCGGAGAGAGAGGGAGAAATACATCATTTTACAAGCATCACAATTTAGCAAAAAAGAAGATAAGTTCTAGAGGAAAAGAAAGCACACACCCTCTCTATGTAATCAATGGTTTTTCCATCGGTGATCTTTTTCCCTTGTTGATCCGTGACGTGAAACACTGGTTGCAAAGAATAAAAAAGTGTCAAGTACTCAGTATTGGAAAGAGAAAAACGGAGGGGGAGAGGAACATAATGCCATTTTCCTGCTACTGCTATAGCCATATACGTTGATGCTTATCCGTAATTGATCTGTTTAACAGTAAAGAAAAGGATAAAACTACATTCTGCTTTATAGTTAAAAGGACCTCCATAATATAGGAACAAAGTTCTATTGCCTAACATAAACGGAACACATCTAGTATATATCATTATCCTACCATCCATGAACCATCCACCATCGGAGGAGACATAAGCTTTGGTAATAATGAAGTCAAGGTCCGATAGTATTTGCACAACTTCCAGCAATATTCCGGGTTTATTCACGCTGTCAACCTATATGCAAATAATGATTTAGCTGTTAGCACTAAGAATGATTGATACCGCCCATTAAGTTTGTTTTGTATTGAAATTAACCTTTATAAGAGTACAGTCACTGCAACTCGTGTTATCGACGGACACCCTGCCGGAAAAGGTATGAGAAACAAAGAGTTACAACTATAGAAAGGTCTTCACTGCTAAATGTGCCTGAAATCTTCTCCAATGCTCTGTCCTTTTATATGGAAAAAAACCCCTTATAACACAGAAATACAATTCGGTAGCATAACATTTGATCGATTTGCATATTTTTACAAACTGTAAATCCAAGGAATTAACGTGACTCAACCATCAAGGTTGTTGAATTTTGTTGCTTGTTTCGGGACAATATCGATAACAGACCTTAAAGAAGAAAAAGAAAAAAGGCATGTGGATAAAGAGGTAGAACCTTGGAGGATTTATTCTGACACTCAGGTTCTCATACTCAGGATCAAAGTATGGCCAACAAACTTTAGCCATTTAAACCGCAGCTTCACAATAATCCGAATGTGTTTCTCTTTCTGTGTCATAGCAGAATAAGCTCAGTTATCAGGAGATATACATTAACTATCATGTTCTCTTGAAAAGAGATTGACTTAAACATGTATATGCAAGATATTAAGATTCATCAAATCAGCCAGAAACATGTGAAATGTATCTGAAGGTGCACTCTAGTATTGTAAGCCACCGAAAAGGAAGGAAATTTTCCGAACATTTACCTAATATGAACAAACAAACTGAAAAGCCGAGCTTCACAAGTTCTATATCAAACGGCTTGTAGTTGAGGAGCAAGCAAAGGAGCTGTAAATTACAATGATAGACGATATCTTCAATCTTTGTGCACGACAAGAAGAGTAACTATTGTTTCCGAAGAAAACAAGAAAAGGTCTTCTTTGATGATTTAGCTTGTAGTTAAGGTTGCCTAATTTGGCAATCCTAGGTGAATGGAAATCAGGTTCACATTATGGCAACAAAAATCTGCAAATAAAGTGGAGGAAAAATTAATAATGCAAATACGGAGAATCCAAAATCATTTTAGCATCATTGTATTTACTTATACATATCTATGTATCTTTATAAACTTCATCGAGCAAAGAACATTGAAGTATTGAAATTAATACAAGCTATGCAACAAACCTCAACTATTAAATCCAGTAAAGGCATTTCTCAAGCTCTTGCTTAGTAGTTTTAACTCTACCAGTCATAAGACGGGTTTGCAACACTACTTATACCCGATCTTTCGACTTAAAGGATCAATCCCTCTAAGACTTCAAACCTGGAATAAATCATACAACAGAATAATGCATCCCTTGTGAATCACAGCTTTAAACGTTTGATACCTTTCAATTCTCATTCCTTTCTACGAAAATGCTTAGTTTGGATATGTTTGGTCCAAACCCGAAGACCCAAACCAAAGGTAATGTATGATTAGAATTGGTACTACTAATGAAACAGCAAAGAACAAAATTGACCAAAACAACTATGAATTGGCATAAAGATTTGATTTTAATTGGCATAAGGATTTGATTTTTAACATTTTCTTTTTTCCGAAACATCCGTATCAGGAACAGTCTATATACTGCCATTAAGCCTCACTATCAGCAGCATCACCACTGTTTGTTGCAAATATCTTATCAAGGCCGTCAATTCTTAAGTGGAATTAAAAGTAAATAATAATAGTAAAGTGGGAAACTGTATATGAATTTACTCCAGTTAACTAATTAGTCATTATCACTAAGGAGTCATTATCACTATATTAATCCCACAAAGTAAAGAAATTTTAACAATCAATCAATTAATTAAAGCTTGAAACTAGTGAGAGCTTTCTGCAAAACTCATCCTATAAAAATACCAAAAGAGAAGCTGAATATTCCTTAATCCGAGTTGTACATCTCAGAAGGAAACCTGAAAATTCTCAGGAGAAAAACACAGAAAAACAAAATGAAAAGAAACATGAAAGAATTCCCAACTCAGTAAAGAAGATGACTTAACTGGAAAACTGAGCAAATTTATACGCAGCCATATATGGTAGTAATTGAAACAAGAACTCCATGCAGAGAAAAAAAAAGAACAAGAACATGAACAAAGAATTCAGATTGCCCATCTCCGGGAGAGATGTTAAAAAAAGTACTCAACTAAATTACCTTTGAAAAACCCTGAACTTATATAGCTTTGCTTCTTCTTCTTCTTCTTCTTCTTCACATTCTATCTTAGTAACATAAGGGAAAACCGAAGAGAAAACTTTCTTCTTTTTTTTTTTTTCGCTGAGTGAATGAATCTTTTAAAAGAGAGATACTATGCTTTTCTACGTTGGAATACCACTTTCATAAAATCATCATGCTTTGCTTTCTATATGTTTCAACCAAAACTTGAGCTTTTCTCTTTTTTTCTTGAGCAAATGGAAGCTGAGAAAAATGGGAGAGACCACTTGAAAAAAATATGACTGATAAGAACGGCGTTGGGATTTAAATAAAATATAAAATATATTATTTTAATACAAAATGATTAAAATATTATTTTATTACTCAGTAATGACACGAGGCGACAAAATCGACTACCTTCTTATATTTTGTGTAAGTTCAAGTTTAAACCCACTTTCAGCTCTGCGCGTGAGGATTGAAATGATGCTGACGTGGATGATTGTAAAGTATTAGTAAATATATATATTTTTTGAATTATAAAAGAGCGCAAAGTCTTAACAGTAATTCGATTAATGTGATTTGATCTCAAGTTATATTTAAAGTGATAAATATTTTAACCATTAAACTAACGCATGGGGATTGATAATATTTGATTTTAACTTTCTACATTTGATATTTAAATTTGATAAATTTTTGAATTGTAATAACGGTACAATTATAAGTACAAATCCGAATAATTATAAGTATTAAACTATTACAAATGGACTATTTGAGTAACCACCAAGTACAATCAAATTAATATAGCATAAATGGCTTAAAACTGATACAATATCAAATTTGATAACTTTTTAAATGTGATATTTGAGTTTTTTTTCTTCTGTAGTTCATATATTTGATAAAAATTATATATTTTAGTATTAAGAGATAAAAAATATTAATTTTAGTTTTTAATTATAACTTTAACATTGTTTTGAAAATTTATAATTTATAATTAATTTTATTAAATCAATCTTAACATTTAAAAAATCATAAATTATATTTAATAAATTAAATAAATTTGTAATTAACACTAAAGTTATTTTATTAATAAAATCAAGAAAATTCAAATTTAATAATATTAAAACTTAATCTATAAATTGGTATCTAAATTATACTCTTTTTCTTATTTTGGTACTAAACTTTTTTTGTCACTAGTGGTATCTATACTATTTTTTTTCAAGTTGGTACCTCATTAGTCAAACTGTTAAGCCTATTTTAAAAGAGGCTAAATTCATAAATTGATACTTAAACTATATTTTTTTCTCATTTTAGCACATAAATATTTGTTAGTTAAATTGTTAAATCTACTTTTTTTAAAAAAACCAACTAAAATTAACATGTGACAAAAATGAAAAACATTATTATCTCTTATATATATTTTCTTTTCTTTCTGTAAAATTAGAAGCCACAAGTTCTGAATTTAATCAATTTATTTGATTCAATAATATGTGATAAAAATAATTTTAAAAATTGGTTGAATTGATATTTTTAATTTAATTTAAAACAATTTTTAACGGCGATAACTTTATGAAATTAAACTTTTAAGGAGCGTGAAGCACGTGCTTTGGCGGTGGGAAGAAAAAGATTAGGCAGGAAAAGAAATTGTGGACCGTAGATTTGGTATGAGGGAAGGTGATGAAAAATGGATGATGATGGGATGGTTAGGGTCACATAAGGTTGGTTCAGAATGTTTGTACATTCAATGTGGGGGTGCCTTTCCACTTTATGATTAAAGAATGGTTTTAGTAGAAACTGGAATGGCAGCCTAACCTCATTAAACAGTTAACTGAAATGATTAACATATTTAATATAAAATTCGAAAAATAAAAGTAGAAGATACAAAGAGGATAAAAGGAGATTTGGGGGGTAAATAAATTGGATAAGCAATTAGGGGTGCAGGTTAAACAAAGGGTGCAAATGAATCAAACTTTTCCAATTAATTGGAACCATGAGACACCGAATCTAATTCCGAACCTAAACGTCAATGGATTTTCACATTTTTATTTTATTTTATTTTATTTTTTCCCGAAGGAATCGGTATCACATGCTGCCAAACACCCCAATTAAGATTTTCATTTTAAACTCATTATATCACTCAATTCACTTACAGTTCAATAATAATAAAATAAATATTTTGGTTGAAATTAATTAAATAACTTTTGGGCATGGTACAACATTTTTATTAATTAATTATGATGAATGATCAATGATTAGAGGTAAGCATGAAATCTTAGGTTGATATCAAATAATCCAATTCTCATTTTCATCATATAAAAGAAATTCATTGTCCCAACAAGGTAATTAATGGTTTAGAATCAATCTAAAAAGTGAAAAGTAAACAAAATAATTTTAATGGTTAGTTGATAATAATGTCTAGAATTATTTATAGTTTCATGTTAACTCATAACTCATAAATAGATGGATAATGCACTTCAATAAAGACATTTAAACCCACGTCCTCCTATATTGATAATAATATTCATATTAATTGAAATAAGACTCAAATAATAAATACTCTTAAGTAAAAGAAAATATGTAAAACTAAAAAAAATTGAAAATTCGTATTTTTTGTAGTAAAATAATTCAAATTCATCAATTTAGTTTTTGAATTTGTAAACTCTTTTCATTTTGTCTTTCCATTATTTTCTATCCATTTTAAAACTTAACAATTTTTTTTGTTGAATTCATCAATAGTTTTATAATTTTTGCTGATTTTATTTTTCTAAATTTTATATAAAGGTTTCAAAAATTTTCTAATAATATTTCATAATTTTATAATGTCAAATTATTATTCTTAAATAAAATCTTAAGTTCAAAGATTAATAAAAAAATTAAAATAAGATAGAAAAAGTTACAAAATTCTTTTAATATATATATATATATATATATATATATATATAGTGATGTTATTTCATTCTGAGCTATTTAAAAATTCTTTAATAAATATCCCAGGATGAAATAAGATCAAACATGGCATGATGTTGCTTTTAACTTTTTTTCTTTTTAAATTACCATCACAAATGGAATAAATAGTACAACATAAATATGTTGCTTTTAATTTTAAATCTAACTTCCATATATTTTGAGAATTATTATTTTATTTAAGGAAAAATATTTAGTATATTGTTAGTATAATTTTAATTTTATAAACAGAGTTAAGTTTACATGACTTTTAAGAGTATAATAAAATATTAAATAATATTTAAAAAAAGGAGGTACACAAAAATTTTTAAAATTATTTTTAAAATAGAAAAATATTACCAATAAACCAAATAAAATTGAAAATTTTCACAAATAAAATTAAAAATCCAGCCAGCGCCTTTGTGAAAATAAAATTATTTGTCTAAAAGAACCCTAAGCAAAAAGAGAATTTGTTGGATTTTAATAGGTTTTTTACAGAAATAATATAAATTAATTAAATAAATATTGAAATGGGATAAATGTAGTAATATTTACAAATTTAGGTAGGACTTACAGTAAAAAAATCGGTACCACCTGACTAATTGGCAGCACCCCTCTCTCTAGTCACAAGTCACATCAAATTTTAAAAAAATTAATTTTTTATTTCCCTTCGACACCCACAATAGAGATTTTTTAAAAAAATTATTTTTTAAAACAAAAATAAGTTTAAAAACTTATATCAGTCCGGTACTATCAATCGACCAAGCGGCACCTATAATTTTTTTTTTTAAAAATACTTGGTGTGACTGGTGGCTGGGGAGAGGGGTACCGCCAATTAGTCAGGCGGTAACAATTTTTTATTGTAGCACTTGCTTAGTTTCGTAAATATTATTACATTTATCCATTTCAATATTTGTAGCACCCCAAACCCGGCCCAGAAGTTATGGCCAGATCCGGCATGCCACATCAAAATGTAAAAAATTCCATTCTAAGTCCGAAAATCGTACTTGATGTTCAAAAGATTAATTCATTAAAGGTTAAAGTGAATGGAAGTCGTGCACCGGTAGGAAACCAGGAAAAGAGGTGGGGAGTCCATCGATTCGCTAATACCAATCTCCTTCGGATCCAATCCTAGACATGCATACCGCCATTGCCACACCTTAACGTCATGGATATTTCTAGAAACCGATTTGATTAAGTCATTTTAGGAAAAGTGATTAATTTTGGAAAATACTTTCATTGCGGAAGCTTTGCTTGTTGTCGTGTTATTTTGAAATCAATTGTTGTTTTTTGAAAACGCGCCTAAAGCTATCCAATTTCAACAGTTAAAATAAGTATTACCTATCTTAGTAATACATATTAAAACCATCAAAAATAATTAAGCGGCCTTATTACATTTAAAAGCCCAAAACTTCAAACGTAAATAAAAGGATGTCCAGTTCACCGAAGAAAATCAAACTTTCGAGCGGGTGGCCACTCGAATTCCCGACGACTCCAAGCCCACTATGGTTGGGGATTTCTGCGTGGATGAAAATAAAAGGGTGAGTTTGGGAAACTCGGTGTGTAAGGAAAACCCATTCAAAGCCCAAGTCACTCAAGCCCATTGGGCCTAAGCCCATTCAGTAATGATGGTGCTGGGCGAGCCCTTTTCAGATTACAATAAACCGGGCCTTAGCCCTTATTCAGATAATGAGATGGCCCATAGGCCCATTTCAAAATACATGCAACATCAATAACATATGCAAGCCCATTTGGGTAATAGGTGATCTTGGGCCAAAGCCCTTTTCAGACATAATAAACCGGGCCTTAGCCCTTATTCAGATAATGATATGGCCCATAGGCCCATTTCAAAATACATGCAACATCAAGAAACATATGCAAGCCCATTTGGGAGACTACTCAACCCACCAACCACTACACTCCACCCGTACCAGCCATACACTCCATGTGGGAATAGCTCAACCCACCCACCCAACACTCCACAGCTTGCGACCTTTTTGCTCGATTATCGATAAATTGAGGCAAAGCCTCCAAGACGTGGACAAGCCACTTTCGATACTTCCTCCGTCAATATCCCAGTCCCATGCATCAGATAATAACAACATGGCATGCATAGATAACAACGATCAAACATGCATTTAGGTCAATTTAACCTAGGGGTATTTCGGTAATTTATCTCCTAAGGGTAAAAGCGTAAATTTTCACTTTTAAAGGTATTTCATAATTTATCTATTTTAGGGTTTTTCATGCATATTCCTACCTTTCACGTACTACGAATCACGCATCGAGGGTTCTTACCGAATTGGGCGTTGGCCCATCATTCCAATTTTGGCCCATTAAGCCCAAAAATATCGAGGCACGTAAATCATGCACTTTGCGGTCAAATTTTGCAGTTTACCAAAAACATTAATCGATTTACCTCACGAGCATTCGCACACTCGCAAATCTACAAAATATCGATTTTCGGCATTTCGGCTTTTGCCGATCTAGACTAAGAAAGAGGGTGTTAGTTATACACCTGTTTGCGACGATATGCTGACGAGATCCACACACGAACCGCCTACAATTGGATTACTAACACGTTAATCTAACTATTCAAATACGAACTACGTATTAATCCCTTACAATATTCGGCCAACCACACCTACAGATCATAGTAAGCTTATAAGAAATCAATAAGCAACTCATTAACAAATTTTTGTCAATGTTTACCACATAATCATAATTTCACTGCAAGCTGTCTTCCTGAGCAACAGTCACTAAATCATTTATAACTGGAGCTACGAAACTCCAAATCAAGTGCCGTTAATTTTCCCTGAAAATAGACTCATATATCTTTTATCCATAAAATTTTCAGAATTTTTGGTATGGCCAATCAATACCAGATTTTTCTTAAAGTTTCCCATGTTTCACTGTTTGACTAATCTGACCACTCTTCAATACGAATCAAATTTCTCATTGTACAGAATTCAAAATATGTTCTTGTTTATTTCATTAGAAACTAGACTCAATAAGCTTTAATTACATAATTTATTCAGCTTCTAATTCATCTCCCACAATTTATGGTGATTTTCCAAAGTCACGTTACTGCTGCTGTCCCAAGCAGATTTATTACCAAATCACTCTTTCACACATACCTTGCATGCATGTTATTTAAACATGTATATCACCAATCAATCATCACATATCTATGATTTTACTTAAGTATAATCTCCATTTCATCATTTTAAAGCACAACATGTTAGCTGATTTTTCCTTTAACATCTAAGGCACATGCATGCTCATTTGTTTGGCTCAACTTCACCTATCTTCCATTTTTCATCAAAAGAACATGAAACAACAACCATTTCCTTCATTTTAATTCATGACTAAATGCTCACAACACAACTAAAAATCAAAATATACTTCAAGAGTTAAGGTAGAATCAAGAAGAACTCATGAACCTCAAAATAGAAGCAAGGTACCAAGAACTTACCTTCAATTTTCCTCCTCCTAATGACCAAATACTCAAGAGCTTTCTCCTCTCCTTTCTTCTCTAACTTTCAGCTATGATGAACAAAGATGGACAAAACTTTGTTCTTTTCACCCTTTTTCTTTTAATAAAACTTCATATTTCATCCATTTAATTCTTTAATACAAAAGATATGGAATTCTTATCATGAAACATTTACCTAACCCATTATCATGAAACATTTACCTAACCCATTATCATGGAACATTTACCTAACCTATTATCATGGAACATTTACCTAACCTATTATCAATTTGTATCAATTTGTACCATAAATTATGGATATCAAGTACTCATATTGTCTACAACAACATGATGGCTAGCCACTTCATGTAAAATGGGAGGTTTGTCATGCAAATCCTCCTATTTTGCACTCCTATTTATTTGGCCACTTCAATTTAGCCTATAGTATTTTCAAACATTTTCACATAAGTCCTATTTCATAATTTCACTCCCTTTTTCTTATGGAACAAAAATTAACTAAAATTACCGGGTTCTATCTTAAGCTTGGGCCTTCTAGAGGCCCCACAAACATAATTAAACCTATTACAACATTCACAGAATTCCCAAAAATTGGGGCGTTACAATATTTATTTAATTATTTTATATTATTTAAATAAAAAAACTCATTTTTAATACTATTCGTAGTTTTTAATTCCATTGGCATACATATGATATTAATTCACATTTTAATAAGGATTTTTAAATTTTATAAAATCATATCTTTTAAATATACCAAAATATAAATCACTAGGTAAGTGCAGTAATAAACAAACTCCAATAGAGTGTTGACCTTCTAAAAAATATTTAATTCAGATCATTATTGTATTAAAATAGAATATAAATTTGATCCTTAAATATTTCCTCCCTTTTTGTATTAAAAAATTGAGTTATACAAAATCTCCACGTTACTTACCTTCACATACCTAAATATAACAAAAATATTATATATATTAAAGTTTTTTTAATATTAATCTTATTATATGTTTTTATATATTTGTTCTTTTGATATAATCCCTAAAATTACTTATAGCATTTCTCCAACGTTTAAATAAGAAGAAAATGTGTTTCAAGTACTTGAATCTACGTCCTCATGTACTGACAACATGTCGATACTAATTGAGCTAAGACTCAATCGATATATCTATCAAAATTTTAAACACACTTAAAAAGTAGATGATTGTAGAAATGAAAAAGAAAAAGAAAAGAAGATACCATAAGTTACAACCAATCATTATAAAATGGATTCTTTTAATAATCTTAAAGAAATTAAATTACCTTATTAACTAACTAATTTTTACATTTTATATTTTCTGAACCTTATTGACTAAATATTATAGATATATTATTACATAAAATATAAAATATAATTAGAAAAAGCAAAAGTGATAAAGAAAGAAGAGGTGTGTAATAAAGAGTAGAGGGAAGCAAAGCAAGTTGGGGGAAAAGTACATGAGGATTGGGGATCGGCAAGGATGTTGGTTTGGCGTAGAATCCAGCACCACATGTGAGGGAGGCATTTGGCCGGAGGTCCCCACCAACAGCAACACCAAACTAATGCGTTGACGCACGTCCCCAACTCCATTTTTGTATTTTTGGTTGCATCATTCAGCTGTCGCTATGCTTTTCGGGCCCTAATGAAAACATAAATAATAAACTACACAGACACACTTTGATGTTTCGTTTTCAAAGAAATTTCAAACGAGATTCATTTGATTTCTCCATCTTTTTATTATATATGCTTTTATAATTCATGAATCAACGACCCTGATGGAATACTGACAAATTTCTCATAACCTGCTTTAATTTCTTCTCTACACTAAGCACATGACGTTGACGCCTATGAGTAAATATCTTTTCTTTCTTTCATTCTTTCTTTTTTATTATTTTTTTAAAATTGTAAGTATATAATTTATTTATTTATTATTGTAATAAAAAAAGTCTGGTGGTTTACTCAAGTTTGCTTGAATCGGATCAGATCAGTTGGTCGGGTCAATTGAATAGGGAATCGGTTGAGGTAATGACTTGGAGAAGGGTATTAAACCGTTTGAAGTGGAGAAAAAAATCGGTTGAATCAAAATTTTTAGATTTTTATTTTTATGATTTTTCAATAATTTATTTAATAAAATCAAATAAACTAATCAAACCAATTGAACTGACGAATTGATAGTCTAACCGATTCAGCCATCAATCCAATTCTAAAAGTCTTGAGTTTATCACATGTGGGCGGATAGCCATTTAAATTGGTGGAAATCTCATGAACTTAGGAAATTTTTGAGAGAAATTTAAAGATGAATTAACTTGACCAAACAACTAAAATTTACATCTTAGTCCTGTCATTATCAAATTAACCTAAGGATTAACATTGATCAACCAAGAAACAATCAAACAACTGCCAAAAGCCTTAAGAGACTTACCACATCAGTGATGCATAAAGGACCAAATCTCAAATGGTATATCCTCCTCCTCATTATCTCGAATCTGTTACCATCACTATGATCTATGATGATAAGACACTTCGAGAAGGGTTCTTAATAGATCTGACAACACCCTTACAAGGAAAATATTATATATGCGAGAATGTTGAGGATCGATCCTTATAAACAATGAGATAGTAAAAGTGGAGAAGAATAAACATAAATATTTTACGTGAAAAACTCCTCCGAAGAGGATAAAAAGTACAGACAAAGAAGGCTTCAACTTTTAACTAAATAAGCAAACAGATAAGAGTACAGTAAAGAGAAAATAAACTTAAATATACTAAACGTACATACCCAAACCCTAAAAATAAATCCTTAACTTAGGAATAAAATTCTCTCCATAACTATCATGAAGCTCTCTCCAAAACTCATATGTGACTACATTTTGTTGCCCCTAAAAGAAAAGCCCTTACTGATTGGCGTGTCTCTAATTACCTTCTTAATTGGCCTCACCTCTTAGCTCTCTTGAGTAGTGCATGCGACTACATCTTAATTGGCACATCAAATCAGGGTTACATTAACCCTTTAAATAGGCTAAGATGACTGAAATAGTCTTGAAACAATCAAAGTTCAACTGGAAGAAGTCCTGCTGGGAGTCTAAAACGCGACTACATTAGGTGAGATATCGTCGTGACATCGCCCCTGCTCTTACCTCAAAAGATCGTCGCCTCGTCCCGATTACCTTCATCGTGATATTTCCCCTTGCTCGTTGTGTTGTCGCAATGCCACATATCTTCTTGTCGTGACTTTGCCCATCTGTCTCTGATAAATGCCTGCAAAACGTCTAATAAACGTGAGGTACACCTCATTGAGAACATGACTAGAAACTAAAAACTAAAGCCCAAATATCGATACTAATAAAGCAAAAATTTAATTTGAAAAAGTTAAATGATGTGTCACGAACCAACTAAAAATCTGACTAAGGTAACTGCACTTATCGATTTATAGTATAGTTACGGTGAGCAAAGATATCGTTCCCACAAAGACTAAAAGTGCTAGTAATTACCATCTTTCTATTATTTAATCGATAAATTCAAGTGATTGATTAAAACTAATATTAACTAAATTAATTAACTACGAATGCAACAAAGAAAAAATCAGGAAAATAATCAAATAATAACCAAGAAGAGAAAAAATACCCAAGAAATAATTCACTTAGACTTCATCTGTCACTATCAATCTAAATTACACAATTTCTTCACGTAGTATCTTGATTCGTAGAAATCCCTGAATTATACTAATATCTTTCTTCAAGAATAAGAGCAACTAACTCTAGGTTGATTAATTGAAATTTCTTTATAATTATCACATTAACTCGATCTATGGGTTCTCTATTAAATTTGACTCTAATCCGGTAGATTTATGTCATCCTATTTTTAGGATTACATGCAACTCCACTCAATTACGCTAGATCCACTATTAAATAGGGTCTATTCCTCCTCTAATTTAAGCACATCAAACATGGATTAATAGTCTAGAAATATTAAACTAAGAATTAAACATATATAATTGAGAACAAGACCTAAGTATTTATTGCGTAAAATAAAAATTAAACGACATAATCCATCATAGGGTTCATCTCCTTAGGTACATAGAAAATTAGTTCATGCTTGAAAATAAAAAAAAAAACATCTAGGAGACAGTATAACCACAAGAAACTAAGGAACTCATAATAATCTGTAAAGAAATCAAAAGGAAATACTCAATCTTGAAGGAAATCTACTTCAAAATCCATTTCAAGGGTGTTTTTCAAGTTTTTTTTTTTAGTATTCTATGATAGCTTATTCCTATCTTCTTATTTTTGTCATATATAGGTCTCAGAATGCCCCCCAAAGCCTAAAAATCACGTTTTCCCATTATTTGGAGTGTAATTCGCGAAATCGACACGGCCATGTGTTCAGGTCATGTTGAATGGTCCAGCTCATGTGGTTCTTGTAACTAGCTCCAATTTTTCGGTTTTTGCTCGTTTGTCACTCTTTTTGCTCCCAAATGCTCTCCTTAGTATAAAAACATGAATTTAAAGGATTAGAATCATAAAATTCACCATTAACATCGAATAATCACCCAAGAACGCATTAAGAATGAGGCTAAAAACATATTACTTTTAGCACTTATCAAATATCCCTACACTTAAGCATTTGCTTGTCCTCAAGCAAAATCCTCAACCCACAATCAAGTTAATTTCTCTGAATTTATTGTTTCCACTAATAATGTCTTAGGATAATTTACAGATAATCATGCATTGAAAATTTACACTAAAATGACACTAGACAGCACAAGCAATCAAGCAGAGAAGTTTAAGCTTTAAAAACATTGGGCAATCTCATTTATCTCAATAATTACTTGAAATTTAAACTTAACAAGAAATAATATCTTCACTAAAGATTCACTCAAAGCACTCAAAGTGCTTCTAGTTCAAGTAATATGCACTCAATAGCCAAACGAGAAATGTCATTATCATAGGCTTCCTTGAAAATCAAATCTCCAACACTATAGAATGAGATGACACACCAATCAAGAAGTATTTATAAGGTTGTAATGGGACTTAGGTTAAGAGTAT
Source organism: Gossypium arboreum (assembly GCF_025698485.1). Classification (NCBI taxonomy): domain Eukaryota; kingdom Viridiplantae; phylum Streptophyta; class Magnoliopsida; order Malvales; family Malvaceae; genus Gossypium; species Gossypium arboreum. The sequence goes on along the minus strand of NC_069072.1, from coordinate 125,515,507 downwards.
GAAAAATGTTAGAAGAGTTGGTTATAATCGAGAGTCAAGTTGATTAGTTACCAGACTAGAAAAAATCAGTCGTTGAATTAAATGAATTTACGAGCTTTTCAACATAATATGAAACTAAATATTCAAACTCAATTTCTTTTTATATATTTTTAAAATTTTTCTCTTTTATTTTTATTTTTAGAACAAAATAAAATTCAGCAATTTGAACAATGAAACATAGATAACTAACCAAATCAAATCTTTACAAAAAAAAAATAGTCAATAAAAAGATAATTTTACAACATATATATAGGTTGTAATAACCCAAATTTGACCGGGCCTTGAAACCCAAAACCAAAATTAAAATAAATAAATGTTTATTTGTTAAAAAGTCCCTTTACAGCCCAAAAGTTAAAACCTACACTCAGTAGCCCAAATACCCTTTAAACTATCCCTTAACCCGTTTACACCCTTGACCCATTACAATTACAACCTTGGCCCAAAAACCCAAAATTATCAACTAGGGTTTTCAACCCTAGCTCTTTCCCCTTGCGCCGCAACAGTTTCTGGAAGCTTCGGGGAGCGTCGGTGCAACTCCCCAGATCGAGGCCATCAATGCATACTGACGCGCCACCAATGCGTCCGTCCCTCTCGTGACTGTCCAAGCACCACAATCTCAGGCCTCCCTTCTAGCCTTGGCACCACCGTTAACGCCGAGATCATTGGGATACCTGCAAGAAAAGGAAACACAGCAGATACGAAGAGCAAGAAAAAGGAAACTAAAAAGTATCTCAGTGAATCAAGGTCAAAGATACAATGAGCAAGAAATAGAAAGAAATCGAAGATTTCTTTCCCAATTTTTGTAATAAATAGTGGCTATAAAATCCCGAAAAACCAATGTTAATAAGGGCGAATTTTTTTTAAGAGAATAGGGAAAATATACTGACATTCATTCAGAGAAATACAAACAGTCCCTAAAAGGTGATTTATTTGTACCTTGTTCTTATTTTAGCATGCATATACAAATCACTCTAAGCAGAGATTGTTGAGTTTTAAAAAAAGGAAGGAAAGTTACCTGTATCATCTTTGGAAAAGGAAGGGTTTTAGCCTCCGACCACTGCACTGGCGGCGTGAGACGTGGGAACCAATGGACGGAGGTTCCACGGAACTCCGATGGCCAGCCCCTAGTCCTCTTCAGAGGATTCTATCTTTTTTTTTTAAAAAAACGATATCCAAAATGATTTTTAAGCCTTAGTTTTGGCTTATATAGCCATAATAAAACGACACAGTTTTAGCTTAATCTGATAAGCTTAAAACGACAACGTTTTAAGACCTCAGGATCCGCGTGTTGACCCGATTACCCGAAAAGGATCTGCGTGTTTTCTATTATTGGGATAATCTTCTAATCGGTCCCCTACATTTTCAATCCTTTTAATTTTATTTATTTTATTTTAATTTGGGCCTGGCTTTTATATTTGTTTTGATTTAGTCCTAAACGGCCTTTAAATTCGGTTCTACAGAACACGATCGTTTTGGGATTAGGGTTTAAATTACCCAATGAGTCCCTCGACTTTCAATTTATGTTTTGATTAAATTCAAAATTTTTTACTATTTTACAAATTAGCCTTGTAATTTTATTTAAATTCAATTTTAACCCTTTCTTTTCATTTTATTTTCTTTATATAATTTATTTATTATAAAAAATATACTTATATTATTACTAAAATACCATTTATATATTTATAAAACTTTTATTTATTATACATTGTTTACATATACGTATATTTATATTTTATTATATAGCATTTATTAGGTTTTATTTTTATATTACTTATTATTTTTATATATATTATATATCACATATTACCAATTATACAAATTATATTATTATATATATATTATTTAAAAAATGTAAATTATTTTTATTAGATCATATTTTTAACTCACATTATATACACATTTCATTTTTTATTTGCTATACATATATTATTTCATTTTAAACTAATATTGTTATATTATAAAATCTCTTACATACTTTCAAACCAATATATTATTATATAATTATTATTCTATTATTCTTGTTACTATGTTATTATATTATATATTAAACACTATTGATATGAAATGTCTTGTTTTTTAATTGCATGTATATTTTGTTAGCAATCAATCATTTTTTTATTAGTTCTTCTATATGTTTGGTTTTGTATATATCATGTATGTGTTAAATTTTTCATTATAATTATATGCATATTGACATTACATTTATTCTATTTGTATATCATGCATTATTTGATTATGTTTGATTTTATATCACGCATCATTTAAGAATTATTTCATATGTTTATATATCTTTTTTATTCGTTCTCAATACATGCTATATATCTTTGTATGTATATTATTAACATTTGCAATTTTATATGTATGAATCTAATGTACGTTCTTTATATCATTGCCATCATTTTGTTTAGATGCACGTTTATTTACCAACTACAATAATATGTTACTATGTATGATTTATAATGTAATACAATTCCCTACGCATCATCTTTAAAAAGACAAGGCTCCAAAATTTTCGGAAAATATAAAGGCAATGCTTGGTGTTTGGAAGTTTCGAAAAAGTAGTGCCCTAACTTATTCGGTTGCGACTCTTCTTGTTAAGTTCGAATAGTCAAGTATCCTTCTAAGTTTTTAAAGGTTTTCAAAACGTAAGCGACTGTCTTGGGACCGCAAAGCGATATGTCCTAACTTACTGGATGTAGCATTTTGTCGTTTCGAGATAGGGATTTCAAAAAGGGGGCTAACTTAGTGTCAATACTTTGATACAAGTGAACCCAAATTTTCAAAATCAAAATATTTTAAAGAATATTACATCTTAAATTTTTTTTTTAATTTCCGACATTAAAGACATTTGATAATCAATTAGGTACCAATTTTTGGGCGTTACGAGGGTGCTAATCCTTCCTTGTACGTAACCGGCTCCTGAACCCATTTTCTGATTTCATAGACCAAAACTAATGATTTTAAAACAAAATGTTTTAAAGGTGATCCAATCACACCTAAAAAAGATTGGTGGCGACTCCCGTTTTCGTTTTTTAAAATCGATTCCCATTTTCCAAAACTCGATTTGAAAATGGTTTCGACATAGGTTATGGGTTAACATTGACGAGTTAGAAGAAAAAAAATGTGTTAGAATCAACGGGGTTCACTGAGGGTTAATACAACCGTTAAGCTGATTAAAGGTTACATGGGTTAAATCCTAAGTGCCTCTATTATCTCAGTATATCAAATCAATATTGTGGTCTTGACATGTATAACCGAAACAAGTTCTAGAATAACAAATTAAGTTGACATACTCACAACCAAAAACAAAATGAGCACGGAATAAAATATATGCTCTATAAGCTCAAAAGCTCACAAAAAATTATGGTTTTGATGTCAAACTTGTAAATTTAAAATTTCAAGATAATATTTCAATTGAGGGAGACAACTTAAAACAATAATTTCTGGAAAACAGCTTATCATGCTTGACTCTCTCATGTCTTAAAATATAAATCAACTAAAGCACAGACATCCACAAATAAATCCCAAAACAGAATCAATAAAAACTCTAAATTTAAATAAATTAACTTCAATGATATGTGTGAGAAAATTACTCAAACACAAACAACAATTTAGGGATTTTATCGCATAAGCACATAAAAAACCTCCTAACACTTAAGATGTACATTATCCTCAATGTACAAACAAATATAATCACAGAATAAACATTATCATAAAGGAGTGAGAGAATTGAAATTACCCTAAATTTGGATGAATTTATTAGAATAGTGAAAAGTGGAATTATAGGCGAATCTAAATGAAGTACATGTTTCCAAGCAAACTAATAAAAAATAGATAAAACTAAATAAGATAAAAATATAACAAAATAGAAAATCAGTTGACAAAATAATAAAAGTACAATTCATAATAAAATAATATAAAATAACTAAAAAAAAAAAAAAACATAAAACTAAATGAAATCACCTTGGTTGGGGTAGAAAGGAAACAAAAGAGGAATAAAAAAATAGCTTTAAAAAGGAAAACAAATATATGGCCATGTGCCAGGCCATGTAAGCCACATGGCCGTGTGGCTAGATCGTGTAGAATCACCTAGATTGTGTATGATTCAAAAATAGAGAAAAATAAGCCCAGTAACCACACGGTCTAGGACATGCCCGTGTCTTTAGGCTATTTGTCACACACGGTAGTGTTCCAAGCCATGTGCAATGCTCGTTTGCTTTTCCCACACCTGTGTGCCAAACCGTGTAACTCTCTGTGCCCATGTGGGTTAAAATAAAATTGAAAAAATTAGCTCTAGTATACACACAACCGTGCCTCTAGGTCGTGTGGATCACCCCAGACCATGTGGATCCATTTTTTTTGAATTTTTTTTCAAAATTTTTAAAAATTAACATGAAATTAAAATGAATAAATAAGTAAAATAAAAACACTCGGGTTTCCTCTCGAGAAGCACTTATTTAAAGTCTAAGATCTACTTCCCTTTTTAGCTAATGGTTAAGGCAGATTTTAGAGTTGAAGCTCCTTTATCTCATTGTCAATATTACCACCAAAATAAACTTTGATACGAAGATTGTTTACCTTGAATGTGCCATAATCAAGGTGTGTTACCTCAATTGTTCCATATGGAAATACGTTTTGTACCATAAATGGGTTTGACCCTCTTGACTTAAGCTTGTGGATCTGGTTTGTCTAGCAGCACTTTGTCCCCAATTTTGAATTGGTTCATCCTCTTTACATACACACTATGACATTTCTTAGTTATTTCTTTGGCCATTCTTGGGTTCTCATCAGCCTTTGTTCACCATTCATCTAATTCATCGAGCTGCGTCATTCGCTCTCCATTCATCTCTTAGTTTCTGTCACCTTGAAATGGATGTTGTTTGAACATGTATTCATTAGTAGTTTCTTGCAAAGAATGTCGAACTGTATGATTACTAACATTAACAGAATAACGAGTATCATTTCGCTCACTAGGAACTCTAACAAAATCATGTGCTTAAAGAGTAACATTTTCATCACCTACACTTGACACAAGTTCAACATTAACCACATCAATAACACTTCTAGCAGTGGCTAAAAATGGTCAACCTAAGATCATAGGTACCTCAATAGCCTCATCCATGTCCAAAATAACAAAATCAACAAGTAATATAAATTTATCGACTTTAACAAGTACATCTTCAATAATACCCCTAGGATACCTAACTGATCTGTCAACCAATTGGATATTCATTTTAGTGGGTTTTGGTTCCTCGAGACTAAGTTGTTTGAACATTTTATAAGGCATAGGATTTATACCAGCCCCTAAATCAACCAAATCTTTTTCAAAATTCAAACTATCAATAAGACAAGGAATGGTAAAACTCTTTGGATCTTTAAGCTTGTTGGGTAGTTTGTTTTGGAGAATGGTCGAGCAATCCTTATTGAGCTCCATAGTTGACAAGTTGTCTAACTTCTTTTTATTTTTGAACAGCTCCTTTAAAAATTTTGCATACTTGGGCATTTGCAAAAGAGTTTCAACAAAAGGTAAGTTAATATGTAATTTTTTTAAAAGATCAAGAAATTTACCCTATTAGTCTTTTATGATGTCTTGCTTTAATGCTGTCTGATTGGAATTCGTGGTTTGTATTCTCTAACCACCATATTATGCTCTTTCTTTCTTTCTTCAACCCCATTGTAGCGACGTAAAATTTGCTTTCGGTCGCTAATTGTGGCAATTTAGTGAAAACTTGAAAACTAAAGTTTGATTTTGAAATAAATGGGGGAGTCGCCATCGATCCTTTTTATAGGTATGATCGGACACCTAATAAATTTATTTTTAAAACAAAAAAAGAAGGCCGAGTTTAGGTCTACGTCAAAATCCAAAGAAAAAGTAGGGTTCAGGAGTCGGTTACGCGCGAGGAAGGAATTAGCACCCTCGCGACGCCCAAAATTGGTATCTTGTAAAACACGCGTTGTCTTGATTCTCAAGAATACAAGTTCAACTTAATATCTAATCGCGATTCGATTGAAATACTAGAATTCGAAATTTTTGGTTTTTTTTTTTAGAAGGGTGTCCCGCTTTTAACACGAGTTGGCGAATTTCACCCAACATAGCGATGAAATCGATGACTTGATGTTAAATCGGTACATTGCCTTATGTATGGAAATTAATTAGGAGACGAGAATAAGATTTTTGAAATAACGCAAAGCAAATTGATAAATGACAGAGCTAGAAATATATTGAAGCAAATATAAGTGTGACAAATATATTAAAAACCATAAAGATATATGAGATATTAAACGTAATGCTAGAATTAAACATGAAATGGAAACAATGAAGATATATACATGATAATGATATTAAGAATATGTACGTAAAATATATATGTAAATAGTAATAGTATTAGAAATATACTATAATATTCAAATATATACATGATATGTATAAAATACAACATTTAAAAGGTATATATATATACATAATATATGAAAATGCATATACAATAAAATGTTAAAATACTTATATAATATATACATACATAATAATAATGTTGAAAACATCTATTAATAATAAACATATACCTATATGTATTAAAGAAATATACATAAATTATAAGACATATACTAATATTCATAATAATAAGGATAAAATATATACGTGTAAGATAAATGCATAATAACAAAATAAGAAAACGGTACATTTTATAAGTACATGAAAATATCTATACATATATGTAAATAATAACAATAACATTAAAAGTAATAATAGTGAAAATAGTAAGAATAATATGGTATTAAGAGTATACATATAAAAATATCATATTGAGAGTATATACACATGAAAAACACGCTAATATTAATACTAATAATAAGGATAATGTAGAAAATATATATACGAAATAGTACAAAAATATATAACTAATGATATTAAAATATACACATAATAATAGTATTACAAAGGGTACACATAGCATAAAATATATACATGATATGGCATTGAAAATACATGCATAATATAGTATTAAATATTTACATAGCATTTACATATTAAAAATAATAATATTAAAGTGCTTGTTAATTATATAAATATGATAATAATGAAATAATAACATAATAATAATACTTGATCATAATAATAGTGAAAATACAAAAGAAAGTATGACATAATAATAAAGTAAGGAAAGTGAATAATAATATATTAAATATAATAAATAAAATAATAAATATAACAATGTTTTTAAAAAGCATTTATAAAGAGTATATATATATACACTTACATGATGAAATATACACTAATATTTGTAAATAATAATAGTAAATATAATAATAACAATAATATTAAGTATAGTATAATATATACATAACAAAAATAATAATAAATAACAATAATATAATAATAATATGGCAAAATTAACATTACAAATATTATTTAAAACAAGAAAAGACAAAAAGAGGACGAAATTGAGACCAAAACAGAATTCTTGGGGTGAAATTAGAAATAAAATAGGAAATTGGGCCAGATTGTAACGCGAGCATGACTTAGAGGGACCAAGAGTGCAATATTCCCAACTATTAAAACATTGCGCATGGCCAAAGACTAAATTGAAAAGCGCAACAAAGTCCAGGGCCGAATTGAAAACAAAAAATATCTGATTGTAAATGCATGAAAAAGTGGAAGGGCTAAATGCGCAAGTAGCCCTTCTGTTTATAAAAACACGCGGATCTAACTGGAGCGGGTCGGGTCTACCCAACCCAGGGCCAAAACAGCGCCGTTTCAGGTTAAATGGAGGGGGGACCAAAACGCTCCCCTATAAAAGTTAAAAAATTTTAAAAAAATTCATTTGGAAGGGGAGAAAGAAAAAAAAAAGGGGGAGAGAAAAGGGAGAAGGGAAGGGAATTCGGCCAGGGGGCCGGTCATCGACCGATCGTCGGTCGTCGTCTGTCGCCGGCGCCGGCCACTGTACACGGTGGCTGGAAAGGTAAAAATTTTTTATATTATTTTTAGTAATATTTATTAAATACGTGCTTATAGATTAAAAATAGGTTAGAAAATGAAAAGGAAATAAAAATAGATCACCTTAATCTTTCGGTTTAGATTTTAGAGTGTTTGGTTCTCCGATTTGTGATGGTCCTTCTATTTTGACACTTGTTTTGCTTCTGTTTCTTTCTATACTCGATCTGCTATGGTGTTGTTGAAAGATTGATACCTTATTTTTTGTATTCTGGAAATATCACTGCCTTTTTATTTGAAAGAAAAATCCCCCCCTTTTTTACAATTCTGATTCGGGTTTTATAACCCTTTTACATTCATTTTTTATTGTTTCTGTCTCTTCTCTATTTACTTGCTTGTAGGTAGATGGGCGGTGCTGCAGAGCTGGTGGCAGACGTCGGTGGTGGATGGGACAAGGGCAGGTGCAAGTGGGCAAGTGGTTTGGCTAATGGGTGATTAGGGTTAGGTGTTTTTGTATTTTGGGTTTTGTAGGTTAGTGGGCTTCTGAGTTGGGTTCAAAATGGGTTAAGGGGTTTAGGGATTGGGTTATAAATGGGTAATTTGGGCTGATAGGTATTGTAATGTAAATGGGTCAGGGGTATTGGGTAAGATAATTTGGCCTCTCGGGTTATTGGGCTGTCTTGTATTGGGTTTAATTTGTAAATGTAACTGGGCCAAAATTGGCTTATAACACCCATCATTTTTCTCAATAGCTTCTAGATCCAGTTTCTTTTCAGGTTCAACTAACCCTTCCATGCTTCAAAAAATGATTGCGTGGGCTTACTCTTTTGGGTTTGTAACACCCTATATCCGACCCAGTCACCAAGCCTGAGTAATAGGATGCTACACTACCGTCACATATCAAACTCATAGTAATTTGTTACGTTATTAACAAACCATTCTTATTATAAGGAATTCGCACGAATTTTAAGTCCAATATACATCAATCAACATTAAAACATGCTCAATATACTTTAAACAAACTTATGATATCAATTAAACATACATTAGAGCCACTTAGCAAAATTCTAAAACAAGTTATGTAAGTATCAATACTGAAACAAAGGTATCAATATTTCTCTTATATGGTATCGATTCAGATTGAAAAATTTATACCAAAACAACATTCTCTTTCTCGTAAAAAGAATCAAACATCGAAATTTATCGGTACATTTATTAAAGTATTGATTATTTTACCCTGATAATGATACTTGTGGTAATATATTGATACCAAATTACAATACTAACTTTTTACACATCGGAATATCACAGAGTTATCATTTTTAAAACTCAAATATCGATACCTCAGTTCCAGACCACAAAAATGCAACACATCTAAGCATTTAATCCATTCCAATAAATATCTAATCAACATGCATCATTTGCCTCTTTAAACCAATGTCAAAATTGTAACACCCCGTACCCGAGACCGTTTCTGGAGTCGAACACAAGGTGTTAACGGACTTAATTCATTAATTAAACATTTCATACAATTCATTTTAAAATTTCCGGACACAAGTGGCTAACGCATCACATCGCTTTAAAAATCATATCTCGAGTTACTGAAACTCAAATCCAATTCGTAAATTTTTCCTGAAACTAGACTCATATATATATCTACTAATTTTTTCTAGAATTTTGGTTGGGCCAATTAGTAGAGTTTATTAGTTAAAGTCTCCCTGTTTCAGGGTTCAACTACTCGACCTCTGTATTACAAATCAGATATCTCCCTATACAGACCTTCAATGACTATGCCGTTTGTCTCTAATAAAACTAGACTCAATAAGGAATCTGTACATATAAAGCATGACTTCTAATTATCTTTGTAAAATTTATGGTGAATTTCCAAAGTCTTCCATTTCTACTATTTTTAGTGATTTTTCAAACTCACGTCCTTCTTCTTTGTCTGAATCTATTTTATGGTAAATTTTACCTATTTCATGGTTTCCATGGATTAGCTAGCAATTTGACATACATAATACCAAATATGATCATGATTAGCCATTCCAATGGCTAATCATTACCAAGCATTTCTATTTCCATACCACTCAATAACCATATCATAAGACCATACATATAAAATGATTATAATGCTATACATGCCATACTCAAAATATACAAGCCATTATGCCAAGATGGTATACGGATAGTGTGGCGTGCCTCCGACCGTTTCCGATTTCGAGCTGGCTTGTCAACACTACAAGGAATGAAAAGGAGGGAGTAAGCATAAATGCTTAGTAAGCTCACATGCAAATAGCAAGTAACATAACCATATAAGCAAACATAAAACATCATTTGCATAATCATCACCAAGACATTCATATCACCTTTTCATTTATCATCTTACCATATTGTTGTTATATCGAGTTTTCAACCCGAGGGTTAAGTACATACCTGTTCAAGTATCCATTTCACAACACTTACCAATATGTCCCTTTCATCTTGAGTATTCCTCCATTTGAGTAGAACTTACCCGCTGAACACATCGAATATAATTCGGATACATGGAAAGTTTGCACATAAGTGCCACTATATGTAGCCAAGCTACCATGTAACCCGCCCATAAGTGAACTCGGACTCAACTCAACGAGCTCGGGCGTTCGCATCCGTAAGTGAACTCGGACTCAACTCAACGAGTTCGGATGCCTAGTTACATCTCACGAACTCGGACTCAACTCAACGAGTTCGGACGCTCGCATCCATAAGTGAACTCGGACTCAACTCAACGAGTTCGGATGCTCAACCATCCTAGTGACATGTCACTTGTATCCTCATCTATTCCTAAGGTTCAAACGGGCTTTTTCCTCGAACACTTATCCTTGCCGTCTTCCGTAGAATGCCGAAATCAATACTCGGTAACAATTATATTTAACAAGTAGTTCACATAATTTGCATATTATTTGAAATTAACCACAAAGCATACATTTCATAATAAAATTCAGCATAACATATAATTAACATCAATAACTTAAAAATAACCATTATGCTACATTATTTACACATGAACTTACCTCGTATGCGAAAATGGCTATTTTTACCATTTCGTCCACAACTTGGTATTTTACCCATTTTAGCCCGAATTTCAGTTTTCCTTGCTCTATCATTTAAAATATAGTCTAATTAGGACTCACATTATTCAAATTGACCCAAAATCATATTTTGGAAAAATTACAATTTTGCCCCTAAACTTTTGCATATTTACACTTTTGCCCCAAAACTCGTAAATTAAAATTCAGCCTATTTTCTTATGTTTTATGACATGCTGATCATTTTTCCCTTCTATGGCAACATCAAATTCTCACTCTAACATGTACTTATGACTATTAGGTATTTTTACCGATTAAGCCCTTTTGCTCGTTTTCACTTAAAACCGAGTAGCACAAGTTGTCTAACATAATTTAAAACCTCAAATTCTATCATAAAACACCAAAATACACAAATTTCACCTATGGGTATTTTTCCAAATATAAACCCTAGGTTAAATTATTGCTAGCATAAGCTAAATCGAGCTACAGGGACTCCAAAAACGTAAAAATCATTAAAAACGAGGCTAGAACGGACTTACAATCGAGCTTGGAAGCTTGAAAACCCTAGCCATGGTTTCTCCTTGCTATATTCGGCCATGGGGTTGAAGATTAGCAAAATTGGCTTTAATTTTGTATTTTAATTCATTTTACCCTAAATGACCAAAATGCCCTTACTACTAAACTTTCCAAAATTCCTTCCATGTCCTAATTTTTGTCCATAGACTTAGAAATTGGTAAAATTACTCTTTAAGGACCTCTAATTAATAATCTAATTCAATTTTATGCAAAATACTTCTAGAACACAAGTTTTGCAATTTATTCAATTTAGTCCCAAATTTCAAATTAAGCACTTTATGCATAAAATTTCTTCACGAAATTTTCACACAATCATGCAATCATATCATAGACCTTAAAATAATCATAAAATAATTATTTCTATCTCGGATTTTGTGGTCACGAAACCACTATTCCGACTAGGCCCAAAATCGGGATATTACAACTCTCCCCCCTTCGAGATTTTCGTCCCAGAAAATCTTACCGAAAAAGTGGTCTTCACTTTTAATCTCATATTTGGTGTCAAGAACATGCACTTAGACTGTACCTCCAATACATCTCTTCAATTTCTCATATGATCTAAAAGCTACGGTCTCAACTCTCAACCGTTCTTAAATTTTCAAACCTTCTTAATTTCCCATGATATCATGACATAAAACCCGGATCTCAACTTGATTTAATGGAGACCGAATTCCAAGAAATCCAACAATCAAAGAGACTGAAATTCCATGAATCGATGAGTAGGAATTCATTCAATACAGATGTGATTTATAGATCTCGCCAAACATTTAACAATAGGATACATCACATTTTCCTCTTTCCGCCATAGAAATAATTCGATATGGCCTCAAGAATAATCCTTCTCATTTCCATCCCAATATCAACATTGACAAGGATAATTTTGATAGATCCCAATGCTCGGCTTTAACCCTTTAACAACTCCGATTTTATGTAACATCGGATGCTCTAAACTATCACATTACCTCACCGTCTTGAAACACATCACAATTCATACAACAATACATTCTTGAAAGTCGAAGTCTTTGCTCAATGTAGACTAGTCTAGTTCAGACGCTTGGTTACCAATATTCTCATCTATCCGAACTCTGTCAACATGTAATAAACTTTTAGCTTTCACAAGATGGAAACCTTATCATTCAGTAGTGACTTAAACTAATATTCAACTCTTTCTAATAAATATACACTTCTCGTTCAAACTATTTACTCTTTTATACGTACAAAATGAAATTCTATTATCGACTTGGGAAAAATAATCGACATAATTGTCACATGAAATCTTTCAAATAAATAATTTACCATACCGACTAAAACTCGCGCTTTTATCACCTATGCCTTTACTGATATCAAATCCTTACATAGAAATTAGAAAAAATCCCAATACTAAAATCACCACATTACCAAGATCAAATTAAAAGTATAGTCATATTTGACATGATTATCACGAGCTGAAGAGCGTACTTCGAACATGAGTCGTAATTGACAAATTATGGAACAAAGATAACAAGAAAACCGAATAAAGAAATCCAAGATAGAGAAACCCGAATAAAGAAATCCGAATAAAGAGATCCGGGATAAAGAAACCCAAGATACGATACTATGCCGAGAATCGAAAACCAAATTCATAGAGAAAATCAGAATACCCGATAATTCTTCAAAGAAAGAAAGTCCAAAAGAAAACATCATTTAATCCCACTGAAATCAAATATAACAAGATCAATATATCTTCCCATACATATATATCGATGAAGCATCAAGTAGAAGAAAGCAGAATCATAATATCATATGAATTCTCTCATCAATTCTTATCGACGAAATGAAATAGAATACCCGATAAAATAGAGCAATATAAATTATAAACCATCAGGACTACCAATGCTTTCATCCAACACCAAAATTAGAAGACATTCCCATATAACAAGAATTTCTTGGAAGATCAATAGCCATAGAAATATTTCGAGAACGGGTGAACACATAGAACATCTCAAAAGAGATCTAAATCTGTCCAGGTCATTCTTGTCACACTCGGATAATTCACATTTGAAATATCATTTCCCAACTAGTTCTGCCGTCACAAATTTTATATTAAACCATTCACTAAAAAGGCCAATTCTGAATAAATTTCGATTTACACTTTTCTCGACCTTGCACTTGAGTAATTCGATTTACCAAGGAGAATTCCTTTTCTAACTAGGACGTGCATAACTCCAATAATTTTTACGTCAATCCGATACTTTCGCTCGACTTTACTTATCAGCTCATTTTCAATCTCGGATCATACTTATAATTATTCTATCATTGAACTCTTTGGGTTCTCAACCAAAACTTATTCAATACAAATCTCATGAAATTCCATTATAAGTACCACTTTGGTAAGGGGAGGGTTGTAGGACCTCGACTCGACTTTCTTATACATACACATATGACACAACTTCCATCATCATAGTAACATCATCATAATCATGTCATTCATTCATGTTGGCTTACACCAATTTTCCTATTGTCCCATTTAGACAATATACTTATGCATACATTCTATGTTTTCTAGACAGCTTTACTTATCCATTCAATTAATTAAATTAATTCATGCTCATGACATTATATAAGGCCAAACAAACATAGATATTTGCATCACAATCACAACTTTCATTTCGTGCATCATCATGTACATATCATTACAATCATATAATTCAGTCCAACAATTTAACATAGATAAGTTCATTTCATTATAATCCTTTACCTCATAAAATTATATACCATTAACATTCATCAACATTCGACATCCAATCAAGACAAGGACATTTTCATTCGTATCATAATATTATGACCTTTATTCATACCTCTACTACTTTCTATTTATTCCGTTCATCTTATCAAGTAAGCCACATACACTACATCATATGAGCATTAAGCAAATATGAATATTTATCACAACATGAACTTTCATCTCACATATTATCACATATGTATCATAAACCTTTATTCATACTTTTCTGAACCGAGACTTATCATAATCATAATTTTACTCAAATACCTTTACTTAACATTGAACATGGTTGGCGCAGCTCGGTTGGAGAGTACCTGTCTAAATAAGACGGTACTTATACGTCGGAAGACATCACACTATCACGGATCGTGGCATGTATAGCTAAACTTTTACACATGCTAGGTTAGTCCGAGAACCGACTAAACCTGCTCGATACCACTAAATGTAACACCCGTGCACCGAGACCGTTTCCGAGTCGAACACGAGGTGTTAACGGACTTAATTCATTAATTAAACAGCTCATACAATTCATTTTAAAATTTCCAGACAAGCTGGCTAACTGCATCACAGTCGCTTTAAAAATCATATCTCGAGTTACGAAACTCGAAATCCAATTCCGTAAATTTTTCCTGAAACTAGACTCATATATATATCTACTAATTTTTTCTAGAATTTTGGTTGGGCCAATTAGTACAGTTTATTAGTTAAAGTCTCCCTGTTTCAGGGTTCAACTACTCTGACCTCTGTGTATTACAAATCAGATATCTCCCTATACAAACCTTCAATGACTATGCCGTTTGTCTCTAATAAAACTAGACTCAATAAGGAATCTGTACATATAAAGCGTGACTTCTAATTATCTTTGTAAAATTTATGGTGAATTTCCAAAGTCAGAACAGGGGATCCAGAAATCGCTCTGGCCCTGTTTCACAAAAATTTAAACATCTCATAAAATATAGCTCATATACCTGTTTTGCTTATCCATATGAAAATAGACTCATCAAGCTTCGATTCCATAACTTATTCATTATTTAATTCCATTTCTACTATTTTTAGTGATTTTTCAAACTCACGTCACTGCTGCTGTCTGAATCTATTTTATGGTAAATTTTACCTATTTCATGGTTTCCATGGATTAGCTAGCAATTTGACATACATAATACCAAATATGATCATGATTAGCCATTCCAATGGCTAATCATTACCAAGCATTTCTATTTCCATACCACTCAATAACCATATCATAAGACCATACATATAAAATGATTATAATGCTATACATGCCATACTCAAAATATACAAGCCATTATGCCAAGATGGTATACGGATAGTGTGGCGTGCCTCCGACCGCTTCCGATTTCCGAGCTGGCTTGTCAACACTACAAGGAATGAAAAGGAGGAGTAAGCATAAATGCTTAGTAAGCTCACATGCAAATAGCAAGTAACATAACCATATAAGCAAACATAAAACATCATTTGCATAATCATCACCAAGACATTCATATCACCTTTTCATTTATCATCTTACCATATTGTTGTTATATCGAGTTTTCAACCCGAGGGTTAAGTACATACCTGTTCAAGTATCCATTTCACAACACTTACCAATACGTCCCTTTCATCTTGAGTATTCCTCCATTTGAGTAGAACTTTACCCGTTGAACACATCGGAATATAATTCGGATACATGGAAAGTTTGCACATAAGTGCCACTATATGTAGCCAAGCTACCATGTAACCCGCCCATAAGTGAACTCGGACTCAACTCAACGAGCTCGGGCGTTCGCATCCGTAAGTGAACTCGGACTCAACTCAACAAGTTCGGATGCCTAGTTACATCTCACGAACTCGGACTCAACTCAACGAGTTCGGACGCTCGCATCCATAAGTGAACTCGGACTCAACTCAACGAGTTCGGATGCTCAACCATCCTAGTGACATGTCACTTGTATCCTCATCTATTCCTAAGGTTCAAACGGGCTTTTCCTCGAACACTTATCCTTGCCGTCTTCCGTAGAATGCCGAAATCAATACTCAGTAACAATTATATTTAACAAGTAGTTCACATAATTTGCATATTATTTGAAATTAACCACAAAGCATACATTTCATAATAAAATTCAGCATAACATATAATTAACATCAATAACTTAAAATAACCATTATGCTACATTATTTACACATGAACTTACCTCGTATGCGAAAATGGCTATTTTACCATTTCGTCCACAACTTGGTATTTTACCCATTTTAGCCCAATTTCAGTTTTCCTTGCTCTATCATTTAAAATATAGTCTAATTAGGACTCACATTATTCAAATTGACCCAAAATCATATTTTGGAAAAATTACAATTTTGCCCTAAACTTTTGCATATTTACACTTTTGCCCCAAAACTCGTAAATTAAAATTCAGCCTATTTTCTTATGTTTTATGACATGCTGATCATTTTTCCTTCTATGGCAACATCAAATTCTCACTCTAACATGTACTTATGACTATTAGGTATTTTACCGAATTAAGCCCTTTTGCTCGTTTTCACTTAAAACCGAGTAGCACAAGTTGTCTAACATAATTTAAAACCTCAAATTCTATCATAAAACACCAAAATACACAAATTTCACCTATGGGTATTTTTCCAAATATAAACCCTAGGTTAAATTATTGCTAGCATAAGCTAAATCGAGCTCTGGGACTCCAAAAGCGTAAAAATCATTAAAACGAGGCTAGAACGGACTTACAATCGAGCTTGGAAGCTTGAAAAACCCTAGCCATGGTTTCTCCTTGCTATATTCGGCCATGGGGTTGAAGATTAGCAAAATTGGCTTTAATTTTGTATTTTAATTCATTTTACCCTAAATGACCAAAATGCCCTTACTACTAAACTTTCCAAAAATTCCTTCCATGTCCTAATTTTGTCCATAGACTTAGAAATTGGTAAAATTACTCTTTAAGGACCTCTAATTAATAATCTAATTCAATTTTATGCAAAATACTTCTAGAACACAAGTTTTGCAATTTATTCAATTTAGTCCCAAATTTCAAATTAAGCACTTTATGCATAAAATTTCTTCACGAAATTTTCACACAATCATGCAATCATATCATAGACCTTAAAATAATCATAAAATAATTATTTCTATCTCGGATTTTGTGGTCACGAAACCACTATTCCGACTAGGCCCAAAATCAGGATATTACAAAAATAACTAAAAGACGGTTCAAAACATCAAAAACATGTTCGAGCAAGAATCAACAAACCAAGGTCCAAGCCTATAGTTCCTAGGAATAATTAAGCTACAAAATATCCAAAACCTCATGGTAATATCATGCAACAGTTCTACCACATTATTCAACGTCCATTGACCATACATATAGTTCATGGCACTTCAACATAGCAAATATTCAAACCAAAACAATACAAATGAAATAATTATGACATCCATCAAAAGTTCTAGAAAATTAAACCCATAAAATATCATAAGGATTACAATAATAATCAATCAAAGTATAACCACATTGCCTTATCCCCACAGTTCAAAAAATAATATTAACACCACCTATGCAAATACTAAAGTCTAACTTGGACCACTTCCTTAGTATCTCCGCATTGCTCACATCATAAACGCTAAATATCTGCAATGGTTAGAGAGAGAATGTGAGTTTAAATAAGCTCAGTGAATGTCAGAGTAACAACAATGTATACACAACATCAAAGGTTAAACAAGAGCATGTTATAATACATTCACAGCCATATTCTAATAAAGTCACAATAACATGTTATAATACATTCACAGCCATATTCTGACAAAGTCACAATAACATATTCACGCTTCATTAAATCATAAAACTAACATATTCTCTTATGTATACCTACACTCAACTTTTATACAAATAATTCATTTTACAATAATTCGTCAAGACTAACAACGTATACATGCTTTAATAACTCACAAGTCTAGCTGATATATTCACATGCATTCATAAGTTAAATAAAAATGACCCAAACCACAATTATATACGCAATTTACTATGAGAACATGCTAACATTTTGATGAAACTTAAATCAACTCATTTAGTATATTATTTACATGTTTATGCATTCATCTCACATCGTATTATTACAAAAAATAAAATCACATTTAAACAATAATTTGACACTTGAGGCTGTGAAACATAAAAGTTAGCTCTATCACCACACATCGGATACACGGATCTCTAGCATACCAATTGACTCATAGAGTCAAACATATCCCAAAAAGTGAAGCGTAAAGTTAACACTCTTCAACACGCCAAACATATCCCGTTGAATGAAGCTAAACTCACACTTCCTTATCTCTCCAACCTGTCTTAAGGCCTCAATGCCCAAAAACACAATACATATAGGTGAGTACTCAAAATCCTATGGCATGCTAACTAGATCTAACGGTTTCAAGAGATGACAAGGCTAAAATATCTACAAGTACACATTTTTAATTACTGATTTAATGCATATCATCTCTATTCATATACATCAATTTACATCACAACTTGTACACAAAGTATGCTTATCGGATTCACATTTAATTTCATTTTAAGTGCCACAATAATGCTCATTGAGCCATCACATTTCTGACCACATATGTGTGCAATAAAATCAGTACAACATATATCATATACAAGTGTTCTCACATATTACCTGCAACACATGCTTATCGAAATTTCGCTTTCTTTCGCTACATATTTGCATTATTAGCATATCATTATCACTATTATTTGGCATGTATATCATGCCCACAACACAACACAATTCACAATAATCATCACACACGTTTCATATCACAATATTTTATTATAATAATCAATCCACAATTATTCACATAATTATATAATTGCCAAAATAAAGCAAGAGAAATAGAAAGCTTACGCTCAGAACTTAGGATAGAGGTTTAGGCTATTCCTAAGCCCCCAATTAACAATATAAATCTTGTCTACAAAAAGTGATTCCAAACACTCACCGATCGTACTTTCGCCTAGTTGCCGAAAGCTTAAACTAGCTTTTCCTTGCTTTTTGCCTTGCTCGTAGAAGTCTCCAACAGTTCCGATTTTGCAAAAATAATGACCACACAATATACACAATCAACAATCAGCCAAAAACTCACTTCAAACAATCAAAACACAAGCCTAAGCTAAATTCTCTTGTCATCGAAACCTTCGACTTAACAAACTTGAATTTCAATTATCTCAGTCTATACTTAATCATTTTGCCTAAAATTGGTTCCGTTAATCTAATTATTCAACTACGATTGATTCTCAACCTTTAAACTACTCAAAACTACCCAATTTATTGTATTGAAATTTTCGACATGTTTATGACAATTTTCATGAAAATTCATTAAAATGTTAAAAATCTTCAACAAAACTTTAAAGTAAGTTTAGAAACCTTTAATCATGTCAAAACTAATTAAAAAATACTTTGAAATCACATTTTTATTCAAAATCCTGAAATTCACCATTAACGACCCAATTTTCGACTTTTATTTAAAACATGTAGTTTAACGACTAAAAACTCAATTTAAAGGATCAAATAACATCTAAAACTAATAAGGAATCAAATAATTACCTTAGTTGATGAAAAATCGAACGTTTGATCGAAAATCTGATAAACCCAAAAATTTAACAATTGAGAAATCTATGATGTTCTTGGATTTTTCTTTTTTTGAAATACTATAAAGAATTATGGGTTAGGGAATGATAGAAATCAAAGGAATAAAGTTTGAAAATCAAAATTGAATGAGAGGAGCTTTGGAATGCAATGAACGACAAAACAAAATATGGAGAATAGATTAACATGTTTTATAAAGATGAAGGGGGAAAATATGGTGAAAATTTAAATTTGGTTTAATTGCCTTTTAAAAACTTATAATTTAGACCTTTTTAGAAATCAGTCTTTTATTTCAAAATTGAAAGTTTTTTAAACGTTATTTTCGAAAATTGTTTTAATTTCCAAAATTCCATTAACAAAAACATTTCCGAATACCATGCCAACGATATTCCCGAGCTCACTAGAGCTAAAATCCCTATTTTACCCTCAAAACTTCTTGGCCCAATTTTGGGGTGTGACAAGGTTAGTTTTAGTGTTACTAGGTAAGCTACTTTGCTGTCTTTTTGAAATCGGTTTAGCAAGCTGTCCAATCTGATTTTCAAGCCATTGAATTGATGCTTGCTGATTTTTTTAGAGCGGTCTTAGTGTTTTGAAATTGAGTTCTCCTCAAGGTCCAGTTTCTTTTCTTGTTGATAAGGTTGCTGAAAACCCGAAGAGGGTTGTGACCTTTGATTACCCTAACCACCCCAAGAGAAATTTGGATGATTTTTCTGTCATGGATTTTAGTTATTGCTATAGGGGTTATTTTGAGGTCTAGAATTGTTACACATAAAGTTGACTTGCTCATGCTCCATGTTAGAATCGAAGGGTAACATTCTAAATTAATTATCCCCGCTCCATTCGCATCACATTACACTACCAAATTTACTTGTTTAGAAAAATTTAAACCATCAATTTTCTTACCAAGAGCTTAAACTAGATTTGCTAACACAGAAACTGCATCAATATTAAAAGCACCAATTACTTTAATCAGTTTCGTTCTCATGACTTGCCACTGATAGTTATTTATTGTCATCTCCTTAATAAACTCTTTAGTTGCCTCAGCTGTCTTATTATTCAATGTTCCGCTAGTTCCTGTAGACTCAAACTGTTGTAAAAGATTTGAACTTGTAACCACAAAGGTAACCCATGATAAGGACACCTTCTCAAAAGATCCTTAAATCTCTCACATGTATCATATAATGTCTCAAAAGCAATTTGAGCAAAAGAAGAGATGTCGTTCCTCAACTTACCTATTTTAGCCGGTGGAAAGTACTTCAATAGAAACTTCTCAGTCATCTGATCCCAAGTCGTGATAGAACCTCGTGGAAGTGAATTTAACCACTGTTTTGCCTCGCTGCTCAAAGACAATGAGACCAACCGTAAGCATATGGCATCATTAATAACGCTATTAATTTTAATTGTGTCGCAAATCTCTAGAAAATTAGCCAAATAAGTATTCGGATCTTCATCTTACAATCCATCAAACTGAACATACTGTTGTACCATCTGAATTGTGTTCGACTTTAGCTTAATTTTTTACAACAGTAGTTGGTCTGACTGTAATCAACCCAAATTTCCTGGGCCTAAATCAGAAACCCAGATACAAACTATGAAACCAAAATAATATTAATGGTCCAAATATTAAGGGTCCATTTACAACAAACAGCCCAATTAAACAACCCAATTATAGCCCAACAATAAAAACCCTAGTGGCCCAATAAGCCCAAGACCTAAACAACTTTCAGCCAAACAGCAGAAACAAAAACCCTAGGCGTGCCGCTGCCTCCTCCACGTCAACCTCCATACACAGCTGGCCTATGGCCTCTGTACCTGCAAACATGACAAAGAACACAACAGCACAGCAAAAAAGAGAGCAAAAACTTTGTATTTTTTCTTTCTCTTTCGGCTATAAAAGCCATGAAATCAAATGTATTTTTTTTTACACACGAAATACAGAGAATCCAAACAAAAAAAAAAGAATTAAAGGTGATTTGCTTCATTTTTTTTATATATCTATTACTCTTTTTTTTTCAAAAATAAGAAAAGAAGAACAAAAGTTATTAAAGTTAGTCCTTTTATTTGTTTTCTATTCTCGTTTTATTTTCTATTTTTATTTTTAAAGAAATAAGCAATAAAAAGAAAAAGAAGTCAAAATTTTTACCATCTTTCCTTGAGTGCACCACTGTGAGAGGTCGAGGTTCGTCGTTTCTGATAAAAACGATATTTTTTTAGGCCGGGAAGTCCAAAAACCCAAAAAATGGGACCTTTTGTTTCCCGGTCACCATGGACGACGACACTGTCGCCAGTGATCGGCTGCCGCCACGGTGGTACGACGGCTGGAGCCATGGCCTTTACTTGGAGGGAAGGGAGAGAGTTGAGAGAGTTTTTGAGAATTTTTTTTAAAAGAAGTGAAATGATTTTTTTTTTTTTAAATTGACTTATATAGGGGTTACAAAATGACAACGTTTTGGCCTATTTCCCTAGACACCAAAACGGCGTTGTTTTGCCATTGACCCGAAATTCGACCCAGAAAGGCCTCAGGATCCGCGTGTTTTTGCAGAAGAGTCTAATTGCATCTTTAGTCCTTCCGCTTTTTAATCATTTTGCAATCCAGTTTTTTATTTTATTTTTTAATTTCTTCCTTATAACTTTATTTGGATTTCATTTTAGTCCCTTAAGCAACGATGCCATTTTGGGGATAGGGAATAATTTCCCAATTAGTCCCTCCCGTTTTATGCGCGTTGATTTTTAGTCCTTATTCGTTTTTTTATTTTTAATTTATTATGATTTAGGCTTTTAATTCATTTGGATTTCAATTTAGTCCTTTGTTTGGCTAATTCCATTATTTATGTGTTATTTATTTCTTATCCTTTATTTTTTAATAGCTAAATTTAATACTATTTGTATTTGTTATATTTATTTATTTTGTTAATTATACTTTTACGTTTTAAATATTTAATCCAATATGGTTTATATTTGTTTTACCGATTTATTTATTTATTTATCTTTCCTTTAAATTTTTTTGCTTAGATTTAACATTACTATATTTATTCTATCTATTATTTAGTCATTTATTCGTTATTTCTTCCTTTTATTATTTTTATATATTTAAGTTTTTACTGTCTATTTTCATTTTATTTATATATTCGTGTTTCTTTTTTCCTCATTTATTTTGCAATATGAGTTTTAAACTTCATAGGTTTCAACTTAATTCGTATTTTGATTAATTTTGCTTATTTATTTACTATATTATTTATCTAGTATTTAAAATTTATACATTTTATCTTTATATTTTATTTTATCTACTATATTATTCATTCGCACGTACTATTCTTTGATCCTTGTCATTATTATTCATTCAATTTAATACTAAGATAGTAATCGCAAGATGATTATCATCTAACCGTTGCTTTGTTATCGTCATAAAAGTATCAATTTTATCTATCATTATTTTATCTCATTTCGTTAAAATCACGTCAAAATCGCGTTTAAACGTATTTATTCAAAATAAGCCGTTTTATATTATACCACAAATAAGAGGAGTACACATCGTTCAAATGTTGCATTTGCTATTATTCAAAAAAAGAAAATTTTCAAAATAAGCACTGTCCAGTATTTTGGAGATTCGAGAAAACGTACGCTAACTTACGAGGTTTCGATTTTCTCGTCGAACCTAAATTAGCCAAATATCCCTTTAAATTTTTAAAATACATGAATTTTAAATAAATGCAATATTCCGCGTTTAGAAACTCGAGAATGGTCGTGCCCTAACTTACGAGGTTTCAATTTTTTCTCGTTGGATTTAAACAACCGTATATCCTTTCATAAATCAAAGTAAAAAATTTAAAATAAAACGGTTAAAAGGCAAGCTTATTTTCGAGGGTTCAAATGTCATATCCTAACTTACGGGATGCGACATTTTGTTATCTCGAGACGAGAGGGCTTTTAATGCTCGTTTCAATTTTTTCAAGCATTTTTTTAACCAACATTAATAAAAAAGGATAGTATTTTAAATTCTTTTCGAGTTTTCGACTTTCGATGTTAAGACATTAATTAATCAATTAGGTACCAATTTTGGGCGTTACGAATATGCTAACCTTTCCTCGTACGTAACCGACTCCCGGATCCGTTTTCTCAAATTTCGTAGACCAAAATTATTGTTTTAGTAAATCAAAATGTTTTATTAAAACGATCAATCACAAGGTGACCCAATCACACCTCATAAAAAAGATTGGTAGCAACTTTCACGTTTTTTCGTTTTCTTAAAATAAAAAGTTGACCCTTTTCAAAATGGTTTCGACACTGACGATACTCAATTCAACCCCAATCAGAGAAAGCTTAACACAATCAAACATAGTACGAAGAGCAAGAGGTGTAGGAGGCTGCTGATTATTTTGATTATTCTCCATCCCCACAATAATATCCTTTTCTTCTTGACCGTCTATTAAAATTTGTTGATTTTGCCTTGCTTATCTAACTTCTCTCTAATTTTTGCGAGTAGTTTTCTTGATTTCACTATCATAAACTAACAGTTCCAACAACTTTCCTCTAGTCATAAACCAAAAGAACTTGTCAAAATCAAACAAAAAAAAAATTTAGAATGTAAAAAATTAAATTAAAAACAAAAATACTAAAATGAAAATAAAAAATGACTAAACTAATAGAAATAAAGCTTTCCTAATATTTTAGTCCCCAGCAATGGCGCCAAAAACTTGATGCAGTCATAAACCAACTAAAATTCTGATTAAGGTAAGTGCACCTATTGATTAATAGTATAGCTACGGTGAGTAAAGATATCGTTCTCACGAAGACCAAAAGTACTAGTAATTATCGTCTTTCTATTATTTAACCAATAAATTTGAGTGATTGATTAAAACTAAAATTAACTAAATTAATTAACTACGAATGCGAAAAAGAACAAATTAGGAAAATAATCGAATAATAACCAAGAAGCGAAACAATACCTAGGAAAGAATTCACCTAGACTTCATCTGTCACTATCAATCTAAATTACACAATTTCTTCACTTAGTATCTTGATATGTAGAAATCCTTAAATTATGTTAATATCTTTCTTCAAGAATAAGAACAACTGACTCTAAATTGATTAATTGAAATTTCTTTCTAATTAAAACCCCTATTATCGCATTAACTCGATTTACGAGTTCCCCTATTAAATTTGACTCTAATACGGTAGATTTATGTCGTTCTATTTCTAGGTTACATGCAACTCTACTTAATTACGTTAGACCTACTCTTAAACAGGGTCTATTCCTTGTATGATTTAAGCACATCAAACATGGATCAATAGTCTAGAAATATTAAACCAATAATTAAACACACATAATTGAGAACAAGATCTAAGTATTTATTGCGTAAAATAAAAATCAAACGACAAAATCAATCATAGGGTTCATCTCCCTAGATACTTAGAAAATTAGTTCATACTTGAAAATAAAAAACATCTAGGAGACAGTATAACCACAAGAAATAAAGAAACTCATAATAATCTCCAAAGGAATCAAAAGGGAATCTTCAATCTTGATGAAAATTCTACTTCAGAATTCGTTTCAATGGTATTTTTCGAGTTGTTTTCTTGAGTATTCTATGACAGCTCATTCCCATCTTTTTATTTTTGTCATATATAGGTCTCAAAATGTCCGAAAAACCCTGAAATCGTGTTTTTCTGCTATTTGGAGTGCAATTCGCGAAATCGACACGGCCTGTTACATGACCATGTGGCAGCACGTGTGGCTCACACAGTCGTGTAGAATGGTCCAGCCTGCGTGGCTCCTATAACTCGCTCTGATTTTGTAGCTTTCGCTCCTTTTGCTCTCAAATGCTCTCATAAGTATAAAAACATGAATTTAAAGGATTAGGAGTATAAAATTCACCGTTAACATCAAATAATCACCCAAAAACACATTAAGAATGAGGATAAAAACATGTTAATCATAGCACCTATCATTAAACCACTAAATTTTTTTAAAGAAAAAGCTTAATAATTATATATTATTTCTAATCAAACTTATATACCATCAAACAAATAAAAGTTGAAAAACACCCATAGATCAAGTTTCTCAAATTTAATGGCTTTGACACAAAGTTTCAATTTAATCCAACTTGAATACAAATTGCTCGAAGTCCAAATTCATTGAATATTTTCTCTTCCTAACATTATTGAAAGAACTATTGAAGCACACGTATATGTTTATTATAGCATATAATATTTCCTACTTATCCTTATGCCAAAGTTCTACTTTCCAAAATCGTCTTCACTTGATTAAAAATAATTTTTGACATATTGATAGTATTAAAATTATTACATAATCCCTTAATAAGTTTATATTTTAAAGGATTTTACTTAGATAACCGTCTATGATTCACATTTCAAATTGCAGATATATTCATTATCATTTATTTTTATTTATTTATTTATATGATTAAAAGATTATTTAATTATAATTAAAAAGTAATTCTTTTATGAATATATATATATATATATTAATTTTAAGCACATGTCTCATTTTGTTAATGTTATTTTTTTAATATATATATAAGAATTATTGCTACTCTTTCCTCCAACAAGTTGCAATAATTTAGGGTAAATTGTTGTTTATTTTTTCTCTCTCCAAGCAAGTGCATATTATAATGATGAGTGGCAAATGTCCACCATAGTTGGGAAACTTTGGTTGAAACTTTAAGCTCCACTATGGGCCCTGCCCTGCTTCCAAGATAATACATACCACGCAAAGAATTTAAGATTTAGGAAATTCTATCCACCTCCCAAAAAAAAAGAAAAAAGAAAAAATGTAAGAAAAAGAATAAGAAAAAAAGGTGTTTTGATCGTACATAAAACCTAGAGAGTCTAACTCACATAAGCTAAACTAAAATAACTATCATGTATTTTATTTATTTTATTTTTAATTTTTAAATTATGACAATTTTAATATTTTTATTCTTTTGGAATTTAAAATTTAGTCCCTTTATTTTAATTTAAGATATTGTATCTATGTATTTTTATTTAAAAATCTTGATTCTTTCATCTAATTTTACTATTAAAGTTATTGATGTATTAATTAAAAACTAGTAAAATAATTTTTTTAAAAATTCACCATTTTATTAATTTGATCCTTATTTTTAAAACTAAATTAAAAATTATAAAGTTAGAAATTAAACTTTTTTATTATATTTTGAATGAAAAATTCATGATTTTTTTTGTAAATTATAAATTTAAAAATATGAAAAGTAAAACTCTTTAAAATTAAAAAAATTTAAAAATTATGAAAAGTAAAACTCTTTAAAATTTAAAAAATTATTTTAAAAATTTAAAATTATGAAAAATATAAAAAATTCCAAAAGTTTAAAATTTTTTATTTACTCCTTGAATGGTAATTAGAGAAGAGGTGTTTATGGGTCATGCAACTCACATAGTCCGATAGGCCTAATCTATTCTGGATCGGGCTTAAACTTATATTTTTAATCTTGAGTTGGCTTGACATGTTTCACTACCTAAAATAATAATGAAATTTAAAATTTTATATTAATATTAATTTTTATAAATAAATTTAAATAGAAAATAGTTTGCTATTATTTTTAAATAGTGAAATGTGAAATTTGGGTGAGATGGGCACGAGGCTAGATTTTTTTTTTTTTTGAAATCAAGCTTTGGCTTGATTTGACCCATGAATACATCTAATGATAATAAGGTTTTTCCAAAGTTTAATTTATTTGATCACTTCATATTAAATTGTTTTTGGAAATTTTTTTTTAAATTTGAAAAAGTTTTTTAATTTAGTAAAAATATAAAATTTAATTAAAACCAATTTGGAGTTTGTATTGTTATTTAAAATTATTTTACACTAATATGGATATACTTTATAATTAAATTTAAATAAAAACATTTTGATATATAATTAATTTGAATTAAAATAAAATTCTTCAATCCAATTTAATACAAATTGAATGAATAACTCGAATTTGGAAAGAATTTACTACAGTTCAAGAAGTAAATAACACGAACCCTAAATTGTGACCTATTGATTGGGTATTCATCTTCTCTAAGGTTTGAATCTCATTGTACCGAGAAAAGGAGTAAATAATATTTTTTTTGAATTTTTGGAAACATTTATATTTTTCATAAATTTTAAAAATATTTTTAAAAATTTTAAGAGTTTTAATTTTCATAATTTTGGAAATTTTCATAAAATTTATATATTTTCTAAATTTTTATGATTTTTATTGAAAGTATTAAATTTTTTTTAATTTTGAAAAATTATAGGAACCCCATGCATATTTATACAATTGGTATAACTATTGGTGAAACGTTCACTTGTATTCCAATGCTTTTCGTTTCACTTGAATGTTATATGTTTTAATTTTCTTTTGAATCTACTTATTAGTTTTAAAAATAAGTATTCATTTTTTATAAATAAAGAGATAAATTTTAAAATTATAAATCAACTTTAATTTAATATGCAATTTGATATATGAATTTTAATTTGGTGTAATTATATATATAAAACTTTGATCGTGGTTCGAATATATAAACGAAACTTTGATTTTAATTCAAATGTACATGTTTAAAGAAAAAAATACCCCATTTTATTTTTATTAGATAAATAAAATTATTTATGTCCACAATATGTAAATATAAAATGGTGCTATATCAATAGTTATGTTAGTAATTTGTGAAAATTGAATCAAATCAAAGTTTCATATATAAAATCATAGTTTATGTATAACATTGCATTTTTGTTAGGGTATTCTTCATATCCGTTTTACAGCTTATGTTCAAGGTTCGTGGTTGCTACTCCCAACGATATCGTCTCTAAGCTCTGAACTTACGTTCTCCTCTTAAGAGTGCAATATGCCTTACTATTACACCCAACAACTTATTAATATAACATTACCAAAATTCATCCCTAAATAAAATATAAATATTTAAGTTTAATGATAGATCAACTTATTTACAATTGTAAATATCTCAAATAGTATTAGATTGTCCTTATTTGCTATTTTTAACAATATAGATGGCTTCAATGACCTCCTTATTATAATTGAGAAATGATTTATGAAACAATAACAAAATGTAAAATTTTCTTTCATGATGACATTTTTAGACATGATTTAAATAAGAATTATATATGTTAAGGTGTCTCATCTTCTCATACAATCTTTTTCTCTATTATAATTAATTGAATTCCGATGTGTGATCTAATGGTTAAAGATTATTTATTTATAGAACTTATTCAAATTTGAATTTTCGTGGAGTAAATGGTAAATCTCTATTTCACTTGGCAACCATTGAAATCAACCATCTTCTCTGAGAATATGCCTCTGATATGAAGAGCACTACCTACAGATAGAACAAAGTATCTTTGGATACCTCTGTTTTGTTGATTAGGAAGCTTGTTAGTAGAGCTACATCTTCCAACAATGTTGTCGCTTCACCATGTGGAAAAGAAATTATGAGTCTCGGGTATTTATCTTTCAACTAAAGTGGCAAGAAACTCAATCACACACTGAGTCTGTACCATACTAGTGGGCATACCATATAAATAAACCATTTACAATAAGGTAGTCTGTACCATACTAGTGGGCATATCGTTTTTATCTTGGTACTAGTACGTATTTGTACTGGCATGTTTTAGTGTATCATTTTGGATTTATCGATATTTTTAAATATTTTTGACATATATATAAATTTATATTATAGTCTAATTTTTAGTTTCTTGATAATTTATATCTATCCATGTAAACATTTTTCACACAAATATATATATTTGTAGTCTAAATTTTAATTTTAATAAATTATATTTTATATATACAAACACATATATCTCAATACATCCATATAAATATATTTATTTGCAAATATAAGCTTTAAAATTATTAATTAGATTCAATAATTTAATTTGATAACTACTAATTTAAATGTAGTTATAAAAATTAAATGGTTAAGATGAAATAATTAAAAGTTAGTTTAAAATATCAATATTTTATATCAATTGATACAAGTCAATATGTATTAATATAAGTTGGTATTGACCGAAACAGATCAAAACACACGCAATAGTTAAAATACATTGAAGGTTTTATCTAAATAGAACCTAAATTCTGATTTAAGACTAGAACAATACGTGTAATTAGTTTGAACATTTGGAGCATCAACATGTAGATTATGGTTGGCTCAAATTGATAACTGCCAATAAAAATATTTAGTTTACTAAACACTGAAAGGAATCAACATGTAGATAATGTTTTATGTAATTATAAAAAAATTATGAATATTCTAACTATTTGTGTAAATGGATAATGTTTTGTATTATAAAATTGTAATAAGTTATGTAATTAGATAATGATTGTGTAAACATGCAAATAATTGCACAAAATAGTATAATGACAGGGTCCATGAAAATTGGTAAAGTAAACACTTTAGATGGCTCTCCCGCCTTGGGTTCTTTTCGCTAATGGAAATGAAAAATGCTAATGATTTCCAAGCAAAGCCCCACCTTGTGGGAAGCACTGTACTTCGGTCTTACCATACAGAACCAAATTACAGGTTTTCAATGTCTGATAAAAACCCTCTAAGCCTTATCTTATTCTTGTCTTGTTGGAACTTTCGAGACCGATCATGGTAGCTAATACCCAGTAGTGTTGTTACTATGCATGAAATGACTTCACACTTCAAAACTTCGTTTTGCCTAGCATGTTACATTGATGATCCTACTTGTTTGTAGGGCTATGGTTCTAATGCAGTACTTCTAATGCGACAATTATATATGTATATATTGAGATGTTTTGACTATAACAGTGTTTTAAATGTCACTAAGATGGTGACTGCAAAAACAGTATATTACATTGGTTTTTTTCCCCTTTTCCATGTTGATGTTGGAAAAGCAGTGACATCTGAGATGAAATTCTAAATGCAAGTAATTGAAGTAAATATTGTTCATCGTTTTGTAAATTGAGGAACTGCCTTTTCCTTCAACTGGTGGAAATGATCGGCTTCTCCTTCCAGAAGGCGCAATACCTGTGGGACAACCCATCAATGCATTACTACTATTTAAAATAGGAATGGAGAAAATTCAATTCGATTCTAAAAAATCGAAAAAAATTTAAATTTTGAATTATTTAAATTAAATATCGAGTTAATCGATTTAACTCAAATTTTTTTTCAAATTTCGAATTTAAATCGAATTAAATTTTTAAATTTCAAATAATTCAAATAATTTGAACAAACCTAAATACTAAACCCTTCTACTTCTCTTTTCCCTAACCGATCCCCTCAAACTTTTTTACTTTTCCCTCAAAATCTTTTTCCTTTTTACTTTCACTAAAAATTTTACTTCCCCTTAAACCCCCAAGTTTTCTTTCTTTTACTTTCCTTCGAAACTTTTACTTCTTCAAACTCTAAATTTTTTTTATTCGATTCAATCGAACATTCACTCCTAATCTAAAATAAAATTTTGCAAAAACAGGATCAACAAGATGTTATTTGAACTATTCATTTCTTTTTTGAAGTATTCATATAATATGTGTTCAACACATACTCGGGTAGGGCATAAAGGTATAATCTTCGAAATATGTTGAAAATTTAAAAAATGAAAATCAAGCTTGTATACCCATGTCAAACATAAAAAATTAGTTATGATGAGGAGTACATGATATGGTATCAAAGGGTCATTACCTCCGCCATTGATGGCCTCATTTCAGGGTTCATTTGCACGCATAAGTAAGCTGTCTTAGCCATAAGGTAGAGTTGATAGGTATCATATGACTCTTCAATACGAGGATCAATGAGCTCATGTAGTGCTAACTTTTCGATCAGTGGTTCTGCCTAAATGATCAAACACCATGACGGTAATGAAAACAAGTGTAAAACTAATCAATATTGCCAAAAAAAAATATTTATGAACACTAATTGAGACCTACATACCCATTGTCTCAAAGATACATGCTGTCCTTCGCTTTTGTCTTCGCTTTTGTAGTCAATTACTTTGCGACCTGAAATTAGTTGTAGGAGAACTATCCCAAATGCATACACATCTGTCCTCACTGAAACAAACCCATTTTCTGCATACTCTGGAGCAAGGTATCTACATGAACCAAAGGTCCATTTTACACTAGTTGGCATATTAATGGTGTATGTACTCAGTCTGAAAATGAATTGAGAGGTCATAGAATAGAAGTCTCCTACCCTAATGTTCCCAGAACTTTTGTCTGTAGTGTTTCATCATTTATCTTCCATCTGGCTAGACCAAAGTCACCTAGCTGTGTGTAGAAACACAATCATTTCAATGAGCATGCAGTTCCATAGAAAATCCTATTTATCATAGAAATTTCTAAAACAGACAGCATTTAAGGTTTTAACAATCTTTTCGCTTTAGCAGACAGCGTACTGTTAAGTTACTCGAACTTGAGTATGAAGATGTGATCTGATAAAAGACACCTAAATCACATTGGCTAAGTGGTCAGGATTATTAGGCCTTAAAAATAGGACCAACCCTAGTTGAATAAAGGACTTAACTGACCATAGGGACTAAGTCATGTGTGAGAAGTATGTTGCCTGGACGCATGTCCCTATGAATAATAGGACCACCACGGCATTCTTCATGCAGAAAACGTAAACCCTTTGCAGTGCCAATTGCAATAGCACGTCTTTGATGCCAATCAAGAACATTTTCTGTATTCTCTGTATAAAAAAATCCACAATTCCAAAACATATAGAAAATTTTGTAAAGATGAAATGACACATAAATCAATACTTGGGTCTGTAAAGATATGTTTAGTTTACCAAATAAATGCCAGTAAAGGGACTTGTTGCATATATACTCGTAAACCAAAATGTTGAGGTTCTCCTTGCAACAATAACCCAGCAGCATCACAATGTTCTTATGACGTGCGAAACTTAAGACAGATACCTCGGAATTGAACTCAGCAAATCCTTGTGTACTTTCTTGTTTCCGGACCTTTGCTGCAATCAGCTGTCCATCTTTGAGCTTACCCTTGTATACATGACCATATCCACCTTCCCCTAACAAGTTCTTCTTTGAAAAGTCTTCAGTGGCTTGTTGAATCTCAGTGTAAGTGAATGCCTTTGAATCTTGGATATACAGTTCAGTCCTTAGTCCACAAGCAACACAAAGAAGAGGTGATCCTGTGGATTTGTTGCGGAAGCCATGCCTTTGCTGCTTTTGGATGATATTTGGCGTGTCAAATAGCATACTTCCTCCTTTGGTATATGTATCTGAAAGGAAATAATGT
This sequence comes from Gossypium arboreum, assembly GCF_025698485.1. NCBI lineage: Eukaryota > Viridiplantae > Streptophyta > Magnoliopsida > Malvales > Malvaceae > Gossypium > Gossypium arboreum. The sequence goes on along the minus strand of NC_069072.1, from coordinate 125,482,237 downwards.
TCCATTTTTGTCAGATACATACTCGTAGCTAGTTTTCGTAGCGTCTATTCATATAAAATTGCCAAGATTGCTTGCTTACCTGATATTTCCAGCTTAGAAGAAGAACCAAAATCAGATAAAAAGTTATGCTCTTCTGATTTCAATGTAGATGAAGGGGTGAAGAGGCCACTCTTGGAGCTTTCCAAGTAACTCGTGGACAAGGAGTATCTTCTTGATGAGGTTTCCGAAGGATCGATATTTTCAGTAAAGTGAAAGTTGGATGGAGGTACAGGCTTGGACTTGGACATGGAGTACACCTTTTGGTCTCCAATATCTGGTTCACTTATTGTATGGTTTCTCAAAACATCAACGTTCAAGCTGTCTTGAACTAATGCAACTTTGCAAGGTATCTGTTTAAGGTATAACTTCAAATCCCGTCTGAGGTGTCTACTAAGATTGAATGTCATCAGTAATGAAAAACCAGAGATATACCATACAATCAAATATCGTATCCAACACCAGACATTTTCAATATCATCTTTTAAAGGTTACTGTATGAATTAATCGAATTAAACCACAAAAGCGTTCATTTTCCAAAGAAAACAAATAATTATTATGAAACTATATATAAGGCAAATGATGGTTGCAAAATAATTACCTATCAAGTACAACCCATGCTGGCTTTGAGGCAACCACTTCTTGTAGAACAACATTCTTTAAGGGAACCCCAGCTGTAATTTTAACTCCAATGCTCACCTAAACATGAAAAATACACAAAAACACAATTAAAGTACATGAACAGAGTTTGAATCCGCAATGAACTTTTTTGTGTAAGTATAGTATGTATGCAAAAATAATAAGAAGAAGAAATAAATAGTACCCCTTGCTCTTCACATTCTTCAGCACTTTGGTGGAGCAATTTAACATATGAATCAACCTTGTTTGAGATTTCTTCCTCCATGGCACGAAGGCTTGTTCCAAAAGATTCTGGACATGGTTTGCTTTGGTAACCCACTATACCAACCCGGGGAAAAGAAAAGGATAAAACAGTGAGTTAATTTGACTGATCATATATATCCCACATTCATATTTTTGTATTTTATGTAATTTCATCCAACACCTAATAGATTCAACAAAAATCTGTAGACCATCACGATTGCTTTATCACTTAAAGTATAAATCAATATTCTCAAACACAAACATCAAAATCATCATTAATAGGTATACAAGAAGAAAGATAAGAGTGCTTACTAGGGTGAGTGACTCTATGCAAAACTCCAAGCATAAGAAGCGTATCCCCACCACGCAGAATGTCACCTCTAACTCGTATATGATTGATGATAATTCTAAACTCACGTTCATTATGATCCTTAGTTGCATCGAATGCGATAACCACATAAGACGGTGTATGAGGAGTTGTATTGCCCTCCATTGTTGAGTCTGCAACTCTCTTGGAGTTCCAATGGTGTGTATATATATGACTTTCAAAAAATGGTTGAAAATCTTGATGGGGTGTGGTTTGATTCAAACATGAAACGTGGCCTGGGGGATAGAGATGTGTAATCCAATGATTGTATAGATTTAGTTTTGTTTTGAAGAGGGGGTTTAATTCTTTTTTCCTTTTTTCAATCCATGTAATGTAATTTGTCTGGTTTTGTAGGGATAGGGAGATTGTTGAAGAAATCAGAGCAGATATACTTTTGGATATTCGGATAGTATACCTGAAATTGGAGGGAAATGTGCCGTCCAAAAACAAAGACAATGGGAATATTATCAAGGTATAAGTTGAAGACCGAATCTGGATTCTTTGTTTATTCATTCATATTATTCCTTAAAACCATGGGTTAGTCACACTAGTCAGTGCTTTAACCATATGTTATACAAGGGGCTTTACTGTCTTCGGGTGGATTCCATTAAGGTTTATTTTAGACTTGGATTATTGGAATTTGAATTTTTTAAGGTTTCAGTCCTTCTCTGTTCAAGTCATTTATAGATTGAGCTCGTTTAATTTTTTTTTTTTTGAAATGAACCAGGCTGGACTTTATAGAAAAACAAATCAAAGTACAAACTAATCCATTGAAGATTGGCCTATGAGAGTGAAGAAATAAACAAAATAAAAAATAAGAATCAAAATAATAAACAAAACGAAATTGAAAAAGAAAACAAATTAAATGCCAGCCTAGACTTAGCTAGCACCCACTCTTCAAAAGTAAACCCTAGAAGCTTGTGTTGGTGCCAGATTCCTAAAAGGCAAATGTTCCTAAAAAATTGATCTTTTGCATTTCTTTGCCTTTCCTTCTACCCAAACATTCCCCTCTCTGCTATCAATCTGGTTCTCTTGGTCCGAGGAGCAAAGATCCCACTTCGATTTCGTTCATCGTTCCTAAGTCCAAGTAACTTTTTTTCCCTGTTCTTAGACATTCTGTAAGGTTATGAGTGAAAATGTTTGCGGATCTAGGCACATAAGCAAACTTTAGTTGTTGAAACGATGTCTTTGTTTGATGTATATTGTCGATGATAGCCCAAACCTTCAATCTATCTCTGGCACTTCTTTTTCTTTTGTTTATGATGGATTTCGCATCTCTTTCTATGACCATTTGCTGGAGACCCAACTGGATGATTAACCGTACTGCTAATAGACAGGCAAGGCCTTCCACTGTGAATGGAGAAGCTACACGATCATAGGCTTGCTTGAAAATCAAATCTCCGCCACTATAGAATGATATGACACACCAATCAAGAGGTTTTTACAAGGTTGTAATGGGTCTTAGGTTAAGGGTTTGGAAAAGGTCATAAAAGTTGGTTAAAATCGATAATCGAGTTGGTAAGTTACCAAACTATAAAAAAAATCAAATGTTGAATTAAAAGAATTCACATTAATAAGAAATAAATAATAAAAATGAGTTTTTCAATGCAATATGAAGCTACCGGTTCAAGCTCATTTTTTTATTTTTTATTTCTTTCTTTTTATTTCTTTTCGTGTGTTTTTAGAAAACAAAGTAAAACTCAGCAATATAAATAATAAAATATAATCAAGCAATAATCAAATCAAATCTCGATAAAAAAGGAGTCAATAAAAAGGATGATTTACAACATAGATATGAGTTACGGGTTAGGATCAATAGGATTCACTAAGAGTTAATACAACATGTAAGATGATTAAAGGTTAGGTCGGTTAAATCCTAAATGTCTACATCATCTTAGTATATCAAATCAATAATGTGGTCTTGACATGTATAACCAAAGCAAGTTCTAGAATACCAAATCAAGTCAACATACTCACAACCAAAAATAAAATGAGCACGAATAAATATATGATCTATAGGCTCAAAAAATCACAAAAAAAAATATGGTTTTGATGTCAAACTTGCAAATTTAAATTTTCAAAAATAATTCTTCAGTTCAGGGAGACAACCTAAAATAATAATTTTTGCAAAATAACTTATCATGCTTGACTCTCTCATGTCTTAAAGTATAAATCAAACAATTCACAACAATCCACAAATAAATCCCAAAACAAAATCAATATAAAATCCAAATTAAAAATATTTAACTTTAATTGTAGGTGTACGGAAATTACGTAAGCACAAAAAACAATTCAAGGATTTTATCACATAAACATATAAATAATCTCCCTACACTTAATATGTAGATTGTCCTTAATGTACAAACAAATAGAAATAGAATAAGTGAAATATCATAAGGGAGGGAGAGAACTAAAACTGCCTTGAATTTGGATGAATTCGCCGGAATTGTGAAAACCAAAATCGTAGGCGATTCTAAATAAAGTACATGTTTGAGCAAAATAATAAGAAAATAGAAAAAAAATAAGATATAGAAATTACAAAATAGAAAAAAACAATTGAAAAAATATAACAAAAAATGTGTCAAAACCTCCTTAAAACGAATTTTTTTAACGAAAACGGGAGTCGCCACCAATCTTTTAAAGTGTGATTGGATCACTTTATAAAATGTTTTGGTCTACGAAATTACGAGAAAACAGGTTCGGGAGTCGGTTACGTTCGAGGAAGGATTAGCACCCTCGTAAAGCCCAAATTTGGTACCAAATTGAATAATTTTGTCTTAATGTCAGAAATTTGAAAGAATTTAGAAATGAGATTTCCTTAAAACCGTAATATTTTAAATTAAAAGTATCAAGATTCATTCGTTTCAAAAGAGTACAAACATCACATCCAGCATAATTGGACACGATATCTTTAAACTTTCATAATTGAAATCATCTTGTGATTTGTAAAAAAAATCGTTTAGAAGGATATTTTAGATATTTAGACAAACGAGAAATCGCAACCCAGCCTGTTAGAGCACTACTTCTCAAATTCCTAAATATCAAAATATTGCCTTATTTTTTTAAAAAAATCCTTTTGAAATGAGATATTTTTTGTTTTGAAAATGATGATGTATTTTACAAAAAATTAACATTAAATAAGCCTAGCTACATAATGCATGCTTTTATCATTTTATAGTATAGAGAATAATAAATAATAACATAAATTACATAATATACGTTATCACCTTATGCATGGCCATATATTACATATATATACATGCATTATCGTTATATGCAATATATGCAACAATGGCAAAATAAATTAATACAAATTAAACATACATAATAATATTTTATGCAAATATAACAATATAAAATATTCAATTAAAGATAAATGATATGTAAAATTTAACCTATTAAGCAACGAAAGAAAACCAAAAGCTAAGCAAATTAAAATGTATAAAATTTAAGTTGAATAAAATAAGCTATTTAGAAATATACTAAATAATATAAGAATAATAAAAGAGAGCCCTTTTAAAAAAATGATATATACATATATAAATTATACTATAAAATATAATAACTCAATATGTACGAAAAATAATGTACTAAATATTGCTATTACACTTATAAAAAATAATTTAAGAATGTACATAATTAATAAATAATAAAATAGTATGTATTTCATAATAAAATAAAGATAATGTAAAGAAATATGATAAAATATTTAGTGTATAATATTATTTATAAACAATACAAATCATATGATAAATAAAAAAAATATATATATATAATAAAATGTATAAATATAATATATAAAAAATATCATATGGAGTAAAATATAATATGTAATAAAATAATATGAAAACAAATAATATATAAATATAGTGAAATATATAAAATGTATATAAGATTTATAAGAAACATATATAATAATATAATATTCATAAAAAATTATTATTTTTATACATAATTAACATTTTAAAATATATAATACATATGTTTAAAAATATTTTAATTAGTACAATATAAATGATACATATGTCATATAAAACAATATAATAATATATAATATAATGGATTTTCCATATTTAATAATAATAACATACAATTTTAATATAAAATAATAATATATATTAAATAAATAATAAAATTCAAAATAAATAAATTTATATGTGAAAGGGGACTAAAATTAAAAGTAATTAAAAATTTTGGGGCAAAATTAAAAAAATAAAAGAAAAATTTAGGCCTATTTAAAAAATACATTAAAGCCGAGGGACTCATTGGACAATTTTCCCTAATCCCAAAACGACACCATTTCCACGAATTCAGTTTTAAAGCCACTATGAGGACCAAATTGAATCACAATTAAAATACTAGGGCTAAATCAAAAAATAAATAAAATGAAATTACAAAAATTAAAATTGCGAGAGGACCAATTGGGAAATTACCCCACTTTACGAAAACACGCGGATCCTCCCCGGGTAATCGGGTCAACACACGGATCCTGAGCCTTGAAACGACGTCGTTTTAAGCTTATTGGATTAAACCAAAATGGCACCGTTTCATAGGGCCATATAAACCAAAACTTAAGCCCAAAATTCATTTTACACTGGGTTTTAAAAAAAAAAAGTTTGAAACTCTCTGCAGAGGGGAAGAGAGGGGTTCTGGTCTCGGCCTTTGGCCTCCGAGCAACTCAGCCTCACGCGCCACCATGTACGGTGGTCGGAGGGTTAAAACCCTCACTCTTTTCGATGCAGATTTCGGTATATCTTCTCTCTTTCTTTATTTTTATCTATAAACTAAGCAAAACTACATGTAAAAACCATAAACAATAAAGCAAAACTGAAGAGGAAAATCACCTTTTTCAGAAAGAAAACTACTTTTTGTATATATCTGTGGTAAACTTTTACAATTGTTCGTAGAATCTTTGTATACAAGTTTGATGTTTCTCTCTATCCTTCGTGTGTTTTGCTCTCTGCGTTCGTGTGTAAAATCGTAAGTGTTTTTGTGGGTGTCTTCTGTGTGTAAAAAAAATCTCTCTGTCCTTTTTTACAGATTTGAAGAAAGGCCTTATAGCCCTAGTCTGTTATGGTTTAGGAAAGAAATCAAAGATTTCTTTCCATGTTTGCCTTGGTTTTCTGTCATTGTTTCCTCTTTTGTTCGCAGGTAAACCGCGAGGATCTCGTTCTATCACTGATGTCTGCGCGCTGATAGAGCCAACGCCGGATCGTAGCGCGAGGAGATCTGACGATTCTGGCGTGATTTGCGCATCAATGGTGGCGAGATGTACGATGGCAGAGTCGAGAAATCATGGCGCGCTTGGTGGTGACGATTGGGCCATTGAATCTGCGCGAGATGAAAGGTCGCGTCGCTTAGAGTGCCCGAAGCTTCCAGAACTTCATTGCGGCGCTGAATTCTCAGGAAACCCTAGGGTTTCCTGAGATGTTTTTACAGCTTTGGGCCTTTTGGGCCCCGTGTAAGCCTGGGTCAAGGTGTTGGGTTATTTTTGGGGTGTAAATGAGTCCAATAGGTTTAGGCTGTTTGGATTTGGGCTTTAGCACTGTAAACGGACGGTTTATAAAATAAATGGACTTTATTTTTTTATTTTAGTTTAAGGACCGGGCGAATTTGGGCTCTTACAAAATGCATAATAAAATAAAATAAAATAAAATAAAATATATAAATCCAAAATCGACTTCAATGGTGTTTTTTGAGTTGTTTTCTTGACTATTCTATGATGATTCACTCATGTCTTCTTATTTTTGTCATATATAGGTCTCAAAATGCCCAAAAACCTTAAAATCGTATTTCCTTGCAATTTAGAGTCCAAATTTGCTAAATTGACATGGCTTGCCACATGACCATGTGACAGCCCGTGTGACTTACATGGCCGTGTGGAATGTTCTAGCTCGTGTGGCTTTTGTAACTTGCTCCGATTTTTAGGTTTAACACGTCGATGCATATAGTCCATGCACATCAACATGTACCCTACTCTGGGTTTAACGCGTGCTCATACGATATGGGTTCGGCTATATGATAATTTGAACCTACATCGTACAATCTCATAGAATTATGCAATGTGGGTTTGCCTATATGATGGTGCGAACTTACATCATACAGTCTCATAGAATTATACAATGTGAGTTTCCTATATGACGGTGCGAACCTATATTGTGCAGCCTCATAGAAGGGTAAGCGAATTCAAAGTGCGAATTGTGTAGAATATGGGTTAGGACCCAATCGAGTAACGAGTCGGTAATAGTGAGTACCATAGCACCTATAATATTTTTATTTAATTAATTCAAATAAATTTAATTATTTCTCTCAATTAAGTATGAACCAATTAAGTGTATATATAACTTAAAATAAAAAACAACCAATTAGCAGTAGTATGATCATCTCATACCTGATTGAGTTTTTGTTTTTTCTCCATATATTTTTATTGATACGAAGTTAGAGGGTTGATTATTGTGAGAGATTTACATTGAGTCTAAGGTGTTGAGACACACAAAATGGGAGGTTTCTTTGTTCTTAAGAGAGTTTATCTCCTTTCCTAAGGAGGAAGGGTCATTTTATAGGGAAAATGCCTTGAGTGTTCTGTATGTGAGCCCTAGAGAATAGTGGCCCAGTTTTATAGACCTACAATTAAGGTTAAGGGGCCACGTGACTAGACGAGAATGGTTGTTCAGTTTGTGGTTGATAGCAGGAGGCCATTGCTTGGGATGTGATAGATGTGACGAGATAGATCTTTGATATTGGGATCGATAGGGGTAGTTCCTTAGGTGGGCGAACCTATGTATTAATGAGTCATTGTGTTGGATGGATGCTCTAAGCCAAGCCGGGTTTGGCGAGCATCCCTTCGTGGGGATGTCACATAACAATTTTATAACTTATTAATTTTAGTACAAGAAATACGATAATTCTCTTTTTATGAAAAGAATGTGATAGCGTTATGATTGAATACATATAAAAAAAAAAAAACTAGATACTTCAACTAGATGTATCCATGTGCTACAAGTCAATTTTAAAAAAATTCCCAAGCTTAAGCTTGAGCTCGAGCCCAACCTAGCCTAACCCACCAACAAGCTCATGTTATTGTCTAAAAAATAAAATATTAAAAAATATAATTTTATATTAATAATTTATGCATCTATACTATATATAAAATGATTGATTAAATTGGTTTCATGAGTCAACTCGACACCAACTCAACTATGAAATTACTAAAATACTCTTACATTGAAGTGTAGTTTCATCTTTTCATACTTTTCTATAATTTTCAAATAAAACAACTGGAAAACATTATTTCAGAATTGAATACAAGACCAACAAATTCATATAATAAAACCCTTGCCACTCCACTAATCATCATCTATTAATATAATTTTTTAATATGAAATATTTTTGTTCGCCCACATTATTGGTGTGACAAAATTTATGCCTCGCTTGGTAGACCATTGAAAAAAATCATTGAAAATTAATATTTTCAATAATTTAATTTTTACACATGTTTAATAATCTAAAATAAAAACAATCTGATAGAACTTTTCTAGAAAAAAATGTGAAAAATAATTAGATTTATCATTTGATGGAGAATATTTTCAATTAATTAAATTTTAATTTATTTATTTTAATATTATATTATCTTATAAAAATTACATTTAAAATTTGATTTTGTGTAGAATAAGGTAAAATGTGTAATAGTTAAAAGGATAAAATGTAAATTTTATTTATTTTATAATTTAAAATCTATATTTATCAAACAATTTAATTATATGTCATAACTAATTTTAAATAATACATCAAACAATTTTATAACATAAATTTTAATATTTAATTTTTCAACCTTTATTTTTAAATTTTATAATTTAATTTAAATTTGATTGATGTGACCTGAACTGAAAATAAAATATCTTCACCATGGCCTATGAATAGGTTTAACGTCAACTAAAGTAGTGATGCAATTACAAAAAATTTACGTTATTTATCAAATCTATAAGTGACATTGGTTAATCATTAATTAAATTCCAAATATTATAACCAATCACATAATGCTTCATTTAATATTTAATAAATTATTTTGATACAAACAAATACCATTTTCATAAATTTTTTTGATGAATTACAATAATAGGGTAAAGCCCGAACAACAAACGTGATTAACGCGACTTAAACCTAGACCACAATTGAAGCAATGAATCTTTATCTATCAAGTCATCACATGAAGTTTCATTTGCATAAAATTTTATTCTATAATTTATTTCAAAAACACATCATTATTTTTTATTTTACAAATTGATGGCCAAAGTTAAGCAAACTTCATCTTAGAAGCACGTCTCAGCTTCTCCTTTCGCATCCGTCGCGCCTTTAAAACCACCCGAAATGCAATTACCTTTCTCCTGAACCACCCTATCTCCTTCTGAACAACAAATGAATTATTATTATACCAAATTCGATAAATTATAAAATAACTTTCAGATTTGACCATATCCTACTGGTTTATATGTATTATTTTGATCTTCAATCCGTACTAAATAATTTAGATTATGTTCTAGTTAAAATTTCAATGCATTTCGATTTATTTTTATCAGTTGATAATAAAATTTGCTTTTTAAATAAGATAATTATGAAATCTTATACCCATTTCTCCGGTTCGAACTTCTCTAACTCGTCAAAGGCCAAAGGAAGGACGACGTTGAGCAACTCCTCTGAATTATATGTTCAAAACAACTAGCATGTTAGTTTAAATATTATAAGTAACTAATACATGTAAAATTCTTAATTACTATCAAATTAATACCTTCTTTCATTTAGAGAAGTAAACTATGTATATGAAAATACAAAAAATATCATAAGGTTAATTATATCATAGCAACTCAATTTTGAATAACAACTTAAATTAATTTTAAAACATTATAATTAAGTCTTTTAAAGTATTAGTATCGTATTAATAAGGTTTTTTTTAATATTGTTATTAGTTTAGATGTTAATTTCAACTTAAATTTAATATTGAATATATTTAAAATACATGAATAAATTATAAATATGCATTTACCTATTATGTAGGCAAATTAGATATGCCATGCTAAAAAGATAACCTTTATAAGTTTTATTGACATTATCTTGTTTTTTAACATATCAAACCAAAGTTGTCCATGTGTAGGTATACGCATATCTACATTTAATCCACATATTTTAAATATACTCAATACCAAATTTAAACTAACCTTTAACGCTTAAATTGACTACTAGATTGATGAAAAGATTTTATTAATGCAATATTAATACTTGGAAGACTTAATTTTATATTTTAAAATTTATATACCAATTGAAAGTCTAGATGGGTTAAAATTGTTTCTTCTTTCACACCAATCTTGTGTAAATATTTACTCGAAATCATAACAAAAGGATTGATACGAACAATATATAAAGATCATATACCATCGCTATAAGCCTTTTTCTTGGGGAAGCAACCTGTCTGAATAGTATCCTGCTTAGAAGAAAAAGCGTTATGATTAAACATGTGCATAGAAAGATTACCACAATATAATGAGATTTAAATTTAATATCATAAAATTGATAGATACTTACATATAATGAGATTTAAATTTAATATAATGATATTTAAATATTTGATTTTATATAACAATGTAAAAAGATAAAAGAATATCTTCATGATAATATGTCTTGAAAATAACTATATTTTTTAGTTATTTGCAATTGAGTTAGAATTTGATTAGGTGTGACACTAGAGGGGTAGGCACAGCCTTTGGCCCCCTCTTAAAATGAAAATTTTGTATTTTATTTTTTTTTAATAATTCAAAATGTTATAAATTAATATGAACCTAATTGATAAATAACACCAATTTAAATAAAATTGTAAATAATAATATAGATATATATTATCTACCATTATAAAATAATGAATGAACCTATTTATAAATAAATTTTAAATTTAAATAAGGTATGTTGTGAAATCATATGCCCAATTTACCTTTTTGCGCTTCTGCAGTATCCTTTCATAGGCCAAAAGAATGTTGATGTTGCGCAAGTCCTCTGAATCATATGTTCAAAACAACTAGGAGGTTATAAGTTCTGCTCAGGTTTTAATTGATTTGTTAAATTAGTAGTATCCTATCAATTAAATTTTTTTATTAATATAATTATTAAGTTGGGTGTTGATTGTCAACTTAAATATGACGTAAAGAGAGAAAGATATAACCATCGTAAATTTTATTCACACTATTTATTTGTTTGTAACATGTTAGACTCGAATATATACATTTATCTACAATTTGATTCACGTCATGTTCAATTCAAGATGAAAGTGGTTATTAAATTGATGGAATGACAAAATTGATATAATACTAATATTTTGAGGATGTTTGGAGTAATTGATCTAATTGTTGGAAAATATAGATATCACATATATAATAAGAGTAATTACATGTTATTATTTATTATCATAATTGATTAGCCTAAATAAAAATGATCTAATTTGGTTAAGGTGTTTATTGGGCTTTAATTATAACATAAAGTATAGGTCAAATATGTGTAGATACTCTAGTAACTAATTAATTGATGATGGGTTAAATAGAAATTAGGGCTAATATGCCAAAATTATATACTAGGGTTATGGTCCCCAAATTACACACAAGCTAACTTTTCTAATATCATTTTTAGAAAAGATAGAGCCACCTTCTCTATATTTCTTGTGTGTTAATTTGGAAGATCAAAACTCTAAGATCTGTAAATTTCAAGAAATCGATGAATTCAGGTATGTTTTCGCATCTAATTTTATTTTTTATTTAGATTTATTCTTGATGATTTGACATGATAAATTATAGTTTACAGTTTTAGATATTTTACGGTTCTAACACTAATATCTTACTTAACATTTTGACTTTCACCTAAAATGGTAAGAAAATGATTGATATGAAAGATGAGTAAAGATGAAATACCATTGCGTTTGGTGATGGTGCTATTGGCTTGAAAGTTGGATTGGAGTACGGGTCGTGCTTTGTGGTAAATATAAAACAGCTTTTTTACGGCAGTGATATCTGCTTCACTTTGAGAATCCAATGCTATCTTGAAATGAGGCAACCTCCTTGCAAGGTAAAACTGCAAATCCTGTCTAAGCTTCCTGTTAAGATTTGCAAGTGATTATTCACTTAGAATAATACCAAAAAAAATAAAAGCATTAAAAGTTTAGGTAATTCATTTTAAAGAATTCTCATGTGTTGTTTGCTTTAAAAAATTTTAATTATTAAAATTTCACTAGTTGAATTTTTTTTAATATAATATTGAGCGTAAAGGATGAAGGTTACACGGTTTGAACCTATGCTATATTTTAATTACAATATCGGATTTTACCATTATATATGTTGTTCATTTAAATTTGAATAATTTAACAAAAGGTGTATATATGTCAAAAAAAGTTTATTAACTAAAATAATCAATTAAGTTCTTTCAGTAAATGAAATTTGTGGTTGACCAAATTATTAAAATAAATTGATAGACTAATTAGATGGTAAGACACGACAGCTTCGGTTTAACATAATATTTTCTCATGAAAATGATTAAAATAATTAAAAATATAAAAATTATTAAATATTAAAAATATATATTAAAATTGATTTAAATTTATAAAATTATAAAAAATAATAACATAAATATTATAGAAATCTAATAAATTGTAATAAATTTTATTTTTTATAAAATTAATAAACATATTTAAAATTTTATAAAACTTATAAAAATAGTAAAATATTATAAAATATTAAAAGTGATATAAACTTGTAAAATTTATTTAAAAAATCATAAAAACTTGAACTAGACCGGTTAGACTGAAATCGACAAGGGTGCTAATCTGGAGAAAATCATTAGATTGGTTAACTTGAGAACCAGGCGGTTGAATCGTTTTTTATATATTTTATTTAATTGAATTAGATGGAGTAGTCAAACTGGTCAAACCAATGGTCTAACTGGTTCGACCTCCGATTTGGTTCTAAAAACATTGGCCAAAATATTTCATATTGACATATGTTATAGTTGGATAATAGAATTTTGGTTTAATAGTACCTAACTTTACAAAAATACTTTATATCATACCATACTTAGTATATAATTTTAACTTTTCAATGTGTAAACTACGGAGATAAATTTTTAATTATTAATAATAATTCATCAATAAAAGGAGAGGGTCCTACAATTATTTTTTTATTTGTGGAATATCAACAATATTTTATTCAATATGAAAATGATCATAATGATATGATGATTTTTATCATTATCTAACGGTTGGTATGATGTCATGTGTTTATTATGATTTTAGGGTTTAAATAATTTTTTAATAATTTTTACAATTTATTATATTATTCATAAGTTTTTATACAAATTTTAAATATATTTTTATTAGTTTTATATTTTTTAGAATTTTTATATTTTTATGATATTTATTAGTTTTATGATTTTTATAATTTTAAAAGTTTATGTCAATTTTACTTTTTTAATATTTATATTTTTTACGTTTTTATAGTTTTAAATTTTTTATGATTTATTACAATTTTATACATTTTATATAAAATTTAAATATTTTATTTATTTTATAATTTATTATAACATTTTTATATATTTTTAATTTTTATAAGTTTATATAAATTTTAATATTTTTAAATCTTTAATAATTTATAATTTATATATTTTTCTGATTTTTATAATTTTTTTTATGATTTTTATGAGAAAATATTATGTTAAACTAAAAGATGTTACATGTCACCATTTGATTTGTCTATCAATTTATTTTAATGGTCAACATGGTCAACTAAATATTTCATTAACGGATGAGCCTACTTGACTATTTTAGTTAACGGTGGGGCTCAATTAGGTGCGAAATATGAGGGTTTAATTGAATTTTTTTCATATTTTTAAAGGGTTTCTTTTACATATAAGCCTTAAAAAATTTACATACTTAAAAATAACATTTTAATTTTAATTTTAAATAAATTAATAAAATAATAATTTTTAAATTTTTATTAAAATTATACAATATGAGATGAAAAACATAAACATAAGAAAGAAAGGCTTGGAAATATTTACCTGTCAAGTATAACTGCCTTACAAGATGCTGCCTCTTTTATAACAATACCCTTAATAGAAGCTCCACCTATAATTTTAACTTCAGCCCTTACCTATAATGATAAATTTGTTACTGCGTTAGATTATACATTTTCATAAGCGCCCAAACGTAGTTGTCTTTAGTTTCTTTGATAAAATAAAGGTTGAGTTGAAAGCTTAAAAAGATTTTTTTTTAAATTTAAAAATTAGAATTAGAGTTAAATTGATAAATTTTATAAATGTTGAGGTTTAAAATTATTGATTTTTACTAAAGAATTGAACAAAACTATAAATTCTGTAACCATTGAGGGCTAAATTTTTGAAATTTTTATATTTAAGATCAAATTAATAGAAAGTGTAAAAGTTAGAGAGTTAAATTTGTTATTATACTAATAGAAACAACTCACGTCAGCTATTTGTAACTCATTTAGCTGCAACTAACGATAAAGTGATTAAATCGACAAATTTAATTGTTAGGTGACCAAAATAAAATCAAAAACATAATTAGATGACTATTTTTATAGTTTACCCTTATTTATATTATCATTTTATAATTATTTATCTTTTAACTATGAAAATGATCCTATAAATTACACAACCATCCAATTATTTATCTAGATTATTATAATTATCTAATAGCCACATTGAGTTCTAACTAAATTTGAAGTCATACTCCTAAACTTGTCAATGCTTTTTATTTGTACAACTCAAACTTAAAATCTTACTTAAAAAATATCAAATTCCTTATCTTTGGACCCAACAAGAATTGGTGGTATTTTTGAAGTTAGACATTTATATTTATAGATGATATGTATGTAATAATGTAGGAAAATTAGTACCCCTTGGCGTTCACAATCTTGAGCACTTTGGTGGAGCATACGAACATATGTATCAACCTTCTTTGAGATTTCTTCATGCATGGCACAGATGCTCGTTTCAAAAGTACTTAGAAGCGATGCTTTGCTTTGATAACCCACTACAATATATCCCAGCCACACCAAGAACATTAAAGTGTAAAAGAGAAGATGAAAATGAATATTACCAACATGTTTGAGCAACTCATCGAGCACTTACAGGGGAGAGTCACTTTGCCCAAAATTCCAAGTACAACAAGCGTATCACCATTCACCAGAATATCGCCTCGAGCTCGAACATTAGAGATGGTGGCGCTAAGCTCACGTTGGTTAAGATCCTTAGTGGCATCAAGCGCAATAGCAACCCGAGATGGTGAAGGGTTAGTGCCCATATTAATATGGTATTGTTATGCAGGCAGATGTGGTGGAAGTGTTTCTTTTGAGTATGGTTGATATAATTATGGAGAGTATGGGTCCTTCATATAGAAGCGTGAAAAAAAAAATGGCCTATTGGAGATTGGCATTGATAGATGAGGAAGATTCTTGCCAAAAGTCAAACTAGATATACTTTTGGTTTTCTTATGCATTTTGTCTTGAGATGGAAGGTGTTTCTTTCATTTATTCTGTATCTTGTTTGATAGTTGGTTCGTTGTTTTCATTATGAGGTATTTTTAGCCTCTTTTTTAATAGAAGCACTATAGTGATCGAGAGAAAGAATGCTTCACATCCAATAAAATAGTGGGTGAATGTACCATTTATAACAAAAAATATATAGTTTGACATTTCACAAGAATCTTCCATATCCATCAATGTAATTCTCCCATAGGTCATGTTTATTTTCAACCTAAAGAGCAGCTATTACATTTAGGCTCAGCAAATTTAATTTGATTCGAAAAATTAAAAAAAAAAATGAATTTCAAGTTAATTAAATTGTGTTATTCGAGTTATTTAAATTATTCAAGTCAACTCAAATAACTTGAGTCGAGTTTCGATTTCAGGTCGAGTTGAATTCCACAGTTCGAATAATTCGAATAACAGATTCGTGTAGATACCCTTTTGGTCTCTCATCAACTTTAAAAATAAGCAAATTGGTCTCTTTCAAAAAAAATTATAAAATAATTCAAAATAATTTTTAAAATTCAAAATATTTATAACAATTTCAAAATTTATATTTTAAAAAATTTAAAAATATATAAAAGTTAATATTTTAAAAATTTCCTAAAACAATAATTTTGGAACCTAGTTAATGATTCAAAGTGATCATACTCAAGTATCTTTTTATTATTATTTTGATTTGGAAATTTTTTCAAATATATATTATTTCAAACTTATGTGCTCTAACATAAAATTAGTTATCTTGTAATAATATTTTTATTTGACATGTTTCAATTTTTTAATTTAACTCGAATAATTTCACTTAATTCGACTTTACTCAAATTTCATTTCACTAGACTCAATTTGAAAAAATTTCAAATTGAATTAGGATGACAAAATAGGACTCGTGAACTCGACTAACTCAAAAATTTTTCACTCGATTCGATCGAATGCTCACCCCTAATTACTTTTATTTCAAAGAATTTAGGTTCCATTTGAGTTTAGGAAGTAGAAATTATTTTCATTTTTATTTTCTTAAAAAATGGAAAACACTTAAGAAACTACATTTGGTTGAAATTTTTAAAATTAATTTTAGAAAATAAAATTTAAAATATGTAAAAATTGGAAAATAAAAAAAAATTCTTGTTTTCACTAAAAATATTTTGTAAAAAAAAAAAAGTTGAACACAATGCAAGGGGAAAGCAAAAATATGGTTTAGGAAAACCAAAATTGAATAATATATTTTTGGGCCAAGGTATAACTTTAGGAGTAAATTGACGATGTTTGGGGGGCACCGCCTTGAACCAATGATTTCTTTTTAAAACTTTAAATGTATTAGCGCTAGTTTAAATTTATATAAACACAAACAATTTTTAGATATTAAACATATTACCTTGGTTCAAATCTACATAAATGTAGGAGGTTTTTTTAATGCTTTTCTTTTTTTTTTCATGTTTCTATTACAGGAAAAAAAAAAGGTAAGAAACATTTTTTCATGTTTTATTTCTAAATTGAATCTTTATTTTATTTATCAAATATGTTTTTCAATTAAAAAAAAGACATTTTTAGAAACAAAACTAAGTTTTAATTTTTCTACTTTTCAAATTTTAAAATTCAGATTCAATTTTATAACCAACCCAACTCGGCCTAGACGATACACCCAAGCTGAAGAGATCACATTAATCATCGAAGTGATCTTGTTTGTTTTTTTAAATCTATTCTTAATTCTAAACTTGTTCAATAATAATGATTACTTTATATTAATCAATTAAAAACTACCATTAACTTAGCAGTGGAAAATAAATCAATAATCTTTGTATAATAAATCAACTTGTGTAAACCACTTAATAAATTAACAAACATTCTAAAATCATAATCAACAAGTAATATTAAGTATGAACCGTTCCATCTGTATAAATATCTATTAATAACATACATCCTAATTAATGTGATTAAAAGTAATTGCCCTATACCACAGTTTTTAATAAAATAAAACAATAATTGTAATAATATTAAATCATTGGTGAGAATAAGCCGAGACCCTCTGCATGTCGAGTCCGCATCCTAGTCTATTGGGTTATCTAAAATGCTAGAAAATGAGGGGAGTGAGATATAGAAGCTCAATGTGAGTCCCTCTACAATAACCAATTCAATTTTCAATCATAAACATTACAAATAGCAATCAATTTCACTTATAAGTCAATTCAATACGGTAATTCGGGTTTGTTACTTAAGCAAGCGAACATCAACATTCAATCAGAATCAACCGGACAAATTCAGTTATCAAATCATTATACCTTTCACAATAACCATATGCACATTTAATAGTTCAACCGTTTCGATATGTACCTTTCATGAGTATACACAATGTGTCATGTAATGGTCGTTTAACATTTCGTTTAACAGTCGATAATCCTACCCTCGAGCACTAAATCACACCAAAATAGAGAGTTCCCCAAAACCTCTCCTCTAAACACACCAAATTGTGGGCTTAATACCACAACATTCGTTCAGATTTGGTAATTGCAGATAAAAGTTATTGGTAATCGCGGAAACACAGCTGCTCCTAGTAGAAAGCTGTTGGAGGGACCGTGAGAAAACAGTGCAAAAACGTGCAATTAGGATCTACTGTAATTATGGGTACACAGTAATACTGTCACAGTTGGAATCTGCTATGACTGTGAATACACAACGAACATTTGTTTAACTGTGGAGTCACGATCGCTCGTAGATAATAGCTGTCAAAAGGATCGTGCAACACAGTGAGATTGCAGTTAGAATCTATCGTTCTGTGGGTACACAGTCAAACATTCATATATGTAGTCAATATGAGTTGCCATTCTTCCTCATTTCATATCATCCCCCTACATGCATATACAATGCAATCATTCCTTAAAGCATTTATTCATTTATATTTTCAACATTCTATTTCATTCCATAATAACGATATTCACGATTTTTTCCATCAATCTATAGTTCAATCATTTAGGCACACGAGACGTTTATTCGGCATTTATAACAATGATAAACGTAAAATAATTTTGGATCAAGTAATCAATCAAAAGTCATTAAAATCATAAATTTATTCATTCATATTTTCAATCATTCTAATTCTAGTCCAGGACCTAATTGTGTAATCTAGCTCTTTAGATGCTATTAAAAACCTACTCAGGGATTGATTTGCATAAAATAACAAAAGTTAAGGAAAAACTGAAATTTTTTATATTCAGGGGCCACACGGTCTTGTGACCAGTCCATGTGTGAAACTCTAGGTTGTGTACAAAACGTAGGGGTGAAAGTGCAAGAGACACACAACTGTATGTCCAAGCCATGTGTGAAGCCCCAGGCCTTGTGCGATGGATCCACGCGACCATGGGTTCGGCCGTGTGCGGGGCCTTAGACTGTATGCTAAGCGAAAGGAATGAGTTGCAGGAGCCACACGGTCGTGTATCCAAGCCATGTGCGAGTCTCCAAGCCCTGTGTAAAGCACGAATGCAAAGGGAAATGTAGCGACGTAAAAATATGTTTTGGCTTAGTTACTAATTGTGGCGATTAAAAATTGGGAAGTTGAAATTTGATTTTGGCATAAATAGGGAGTCGCCACCGATCCTTTTCCTAGGTGTGATCGGACACCTATTAGATTTCTTATTAAACAAGATAAAAGGGTGAGTTTGGGTCTACGTTAAAATCCAGAGAAAAATTAGGGTTCGGGAGTCGGTTACGCACGAGGAAGGTATTAGCACCCTCGCAACGCCCAAAAATTGGTATCTCATAAACACGTGTTGTCTTGATTTTCAAAAATACGAGTTCAATATTAAAATTTAATCGTAATCAGATTAAAAAAGACGAGAAATTTGGGTTTATTCCGATTTTTGAGAAGGGTATATCGCTTTAACACGAGCCCATTGACGTTCACCCAACATAGCGATGAACTCGATGACTTAATGTTAAATCGGCATATTGCCTTGATTATTGAAGTTAAAAAACACGAATAAATATTTTAAAATAATGAACAACGAAAAAATACAAGTACGGACGGAAAACGAAAGATAATAGTTGGGAACACATCACAACACATAATACATACAACAATGATATTTAAGAAAATGACAATGCGTGATATTAAATGTAACAATAGTATCATACACAAGAATACAATGAGAATATAACGAATATAATGTATACGGATAATTAAGAGTATATATGTAAAATATATATATATATATATATATATATATATATAAATAACGATAGTATTGGAAAATATACTATATAATGTTCAAGTATATACAAAATATAGATGAAAATACAATGTCAAAAGTATATATCGCCTAATAATATTAAAATAAATGACGAGTAATAATAATAAAAATAATAGATATAATAGTAAACATAACAATATGTGAAAATAATATTATGTATAAGGATATATATGTAGAATAAAATATACATACTAATAATAAATATAATAAGAATAAATAAACGTAATAATAACATATACATGGGTAATAGGATATTTTAATACATACGGAATGTGTAAAAAGAAAAATAACATACGGGATATATAAAATACATATTGTACATATGCACGTAATAAAACATATACTAGGTTAATGATTATAATAGTAATGATGTTAAAACACGAAAGCATTATATCATAACAAAAATACTATAATACATATATATACCCAAAATATACACTATTATAATAATGAAAATGATAAAAAGAATAATAATAGGTACGATCATACTATATATATATATATATATATATATATATATATATATATATAAAAAGAACGTGCATACTTGTACACTAAAACATGCATCACTATTAATAATATGATATTATAATAATAATAATAATAACATGAAATTTTAAATGACTAAAATTAGCATTATATAGATATACATGCATACATACATAAAGACGATATACATTAATATGTAAAATAATAATAATAGTGATAAAATAATACTAATATTTAATGAAGAAGCGAAAATAAATAAAAGGACTAAATAGAATCAATAGCAAAGTTTTAGAGTCAAAATTAAAATAAAGGTAAACAAAAGGATCAGTTTGAACACGCATGTAGCCTCGGGGGGCAAAAGTGTAATAATCCCAGTCTTTTAAAATAATGCGCATTGCTAGGGACTAAATTGGAAGTCACTGCAAATGATGGGGTCAAATTACGAAACATAAAATATTTAATTGTAAAGTCTCAGAAAAGCGGAGGGACCAAGGGCGCAAATAGACCCTTGGTCCAAAACACGGATCCTCGGCTTCCTTTGGTCGGGTCTCGGGTCGAGGCCAAACGACGTGCGTTTTGGCCTCTCGAACCCACACATCAAAACGGCTACTGCTTCCTTTGTCTATAAAAGTAAAAAATCCAAAAAACTTCATTTTCTTCTTGTTTCGAAAAAAGCTCTCTCTCTCTCAACCTCCCTCCGTCCTAGGGTTTCCGGTGAGCTTGGTGCTGCCTCTCTGCATGCGTTGCCATTGTTGCCACTTGCATGTGTGTGGCCGGAAGTTCAAGAGGTAACCCCCTTTTTTTTTATAATATAAATATAGATATATATATATGTGTATAAAAAGAGAGGAGAAGTAAAATGAAAGAACGGAAAAAGAAAGAAATAGAAGATTTCAAAAGAAGAAAAAAGAAAAATGATGGAAATCACCTTGTATTGTTCTTGCTTTTGATTCTCTGCTATATTTTTTTGTCCTGTCCGATCTAGAATCACTATTTTTGTATTTGAAGATATGTTATCTGTATTATTCCTCGTTTGTGAAAAAAAAAAACCCCCCCTTTACAGTGTTTTGTTCGGCTTCTTTATAGCCCATTTGGTTACACAATTATTATTCTTTTTTGCTATTCTATGCTTCTGCTTTGCTTCTGTTGTTTTTGCAGGGTATGGGGCGTGATGGCCGAGGTCGGGCGTGCTAGTGGGGTTCGTCGCCGGTCAGACGGCATGGGGCGTGGTGGGTGAGTGGGGTTCGGCGCAAGTGGGCAAGTGGGGGGTAGGTGGCTAGGGTTAGTGGGATTAGGGTTTCTGAGTGCTGGGTTTAGGTTGTTGGGTTGGGGTAGTTGTTTAGGCTTAGTGGGCTTATTGGGTTAGGGGTTTTTGATTAGGGTAGGTTAGTTTAGGGTATTTGTAAAAGGCCCAAAATTGGCCTACAACAGGAAACAAGGGGACATAATCGTGTGAGAGACTGTGTGTCCCATGCTGCTGGGCCACACGCCAGTGTGGTAGATCGTGTGTACCTGGGTAGTTTCGAATTTTGACCCCATTTTTTGTAAAAAGAAATACACCTGACTTTCTCGAGACCTCAGGCGAGTACCCCACGCTCAAGTTTGATCCAATCACCTACAAAGGTCTTTCAATTGACAAAATTCAAGAATCAAAAACAAATTTTCAATATTTGTGGAGGTTTTCGTCAAAAAATTTAAAGATTTATAATCGAATTGAAGGATTTATCAAAACGTGATATCTTCTAGAATTGAAAGGTCCTAATTGACAGGAGATGAGATACTTAACAATCTTGATAAAGATTCAACGGTCTAATGACTCAGATTTCATCAATTTGGAGAAGAACAGTTGATGAAGACTTGATTGAATTTTTCAAAAATTTTAAAAGTATTTTTCAGCAAAGCTTAAGGGCTTACAAGAGTTTTGAACTAGAGAATTTTAAGAGAAAGCTAAGGTATAAAGAGAGAGAGTTAGGGTTTTAATTTGATAAAATAACAATTAGGGAATTTTAGTTAAATTGGAAAAGGACTTAAAGAGTTGAGTTGGAGAAGGGTTTGAGGGCTTATAGGCAAATAGCCCATTGGTCTAAAAATTATCAAAAATAAGAGAGAGTGGCATGGATGGAACCTTGGATTATCAAGGGAAAATTGGAACAACCTTAACCATTGGCTAATGCCCACATTCATTCTCAAAACACACACAAATAAATATATAAACCATGATACCTAGGTTCTATATGTGTAGAAAAATAAAAAGATGAAATCAAATTTATAAGATTTGAACCTAAATTCTCATAACTTTCTAATAAGCTTCTAACCAATAATGCTATGTTTCAATTTTTAACAACTTTAAGAATTATAACCCCTAATTTTTGGGACGTTACAACTCTCCCTTCCTACTAGTTTACTAATTACTTAATCATATAATCCATTATTCAACTTCGATTATGCTTCCACTACGCTAGTTTTTTTTTTTTTTTTACAACCTCTATAATTATAAATACACAATATCGTTATAACAAAATTATTTTGAAGATAAACTCATATTAAAATGCCTGTTTCAAATACTTGACTACCTAAGCTACTGATATAAATTAAAAGAGAATGAAGTAAGAAAGATATAAATCCTTAAGAAAATAATAATTCAGAATCCATATTTTCTTTATTTTAATTCTAAACAGGATATATATATATATAAGTTATGCGTCTAAACAGCTAACGTTTTCATTAATCTAGTGGAGAGAAACATCAGACGGGAAATCGTGTGGATATTTATTGACAGTTTGTCTCAGTAGTTTCTCTTGCTCGACAAGGTTAGATGGAGGAAGATCGTAAACATCCGTGAACAACTCCGTAAGCGGTGGTTTCTCCGTTCCCTCCGCCACTTGAATCGCTTTCAATAGCTGCATTGAAAAAATTGCTCGAATTATTTACATTTGCATACACCATTTTCTTCTCAACATATATGTATATACTTGCCTGTTTCTTTATGCTACTTCGGAGATCAGCTTCATCTCTTTCACTCCACCAACCATTGAGTTCAACCCATTTTCTAAATCTATTTACCGGGTCTCGACCCGTTTTCCAGTGCTCGATTTCACTGAGAGAACGATATTTGGTGGAATCGTCGGATGTGGAATGGTGTCCAACTCTATATGCAAGAGACTGCAACAGTTATTAAAAATTTATTATTTGATACATCGACGGACATTCATTTAACCAGATATGAAGTTACCTCAACTAGGACCGGTCGTTGCTCATTTATAGCCATATTACGAGCCGCACGAATGGCGCTATAAACAGCAAGTGCATCAGTACCGTCGACTCGAATGCTTGGGATTCCATAAGCTTGGCCCTTAACAACAACACCGTCGCCTGCCAAAACAGGACCGATTTCGTTCCGTCAAGTCTACGGTTCAAGTTGTGTTTTAAGTTAAAACAATTGATGGAAACGTACTTCGAAATTGATCTGATGTTGGTGTACTAATGGCCCAGCCATTGTTGCGACAAACAAAAATAACCGGGGCTTCCATAACTGCTGCAAAGTTCAAACCAGCATGAAAATCTCCCTGAAGAAAAAAGGGCAGTTCATAATTAATAACAATTGTGAGAAAATAATAAATAACCAACAAGATCAAGCCTTAAAACCTCGCTGGTACCGCCATCACCGATAAAGGCGACAACGCAAGCGTCTTTCTTATCCATCTTAAGAGAGTACGCCATGCCTGCAGCTTGAGGAAGCTGAGTTCTGTCAACCACAAATCCAACCAAACACTCAGACATGAAAACCAATGGTGGAAATTTCATTGTATTGATTCGTAGTTCGAAAACCGAGCAATCTTACGCAATCGGGGATGAAACAGTGACGAAGTTGTGCTTGCTTGAGCCGTAATGAACCGGCATCTGCCTACCTTTCCCACCATCATCCTTGTTCCCAAAGCATTGGTTGACAATTTCTTGCAATGTGAAACCACGCCACAAAAGAACTCCTTGTTCCCGATACTGAGGCAAGATAATATCATCTTTGGTAAGTGCAGCAGCGGATGATATGGTAGCCGCTTCTTCACCAAATGATGTCATATAGAACGATATTCGCCCTTGCCTTTGTGCTTCATATAAGAAAGTATCCATAATTTGCAGACAAACCATGTCTCTGTACATTTTCACTGCCAATTCTTTGTTAACCTATCCATTTCATTTTCACATCAATTTAATAAATATTGAATTTGTCAGAAATCTTGAACGCAATTATAATAAGTGTACTAAACATATCGTGTTAATTGGGTTAATTGGGTTTACCTTTTCAAAATCACTACCATCTTTGATTAGCTCTCCATCATCACCAAGAACTCGATAGCAAGGTATTCTTTTATCATAAGACCCTGAAATGAACTTCATTTCTGAAGTACATGCAACTTTTCCTCCTGGAAAATCTAAATCCTGCCCAAGTTTAAGATAACAAGAATTGCTTAAAGTAAATGTAACTATATATATATTTAAAAAACTCTTAAACAACAATTCAATAATCATACAGTGGCAAATTTTGGAATTAAGTTTTGGAAAACTTACTAAATTTTAAAAATTTTAGGAGTTTAATTAGAAATTTTGAAATAAATTAAGGTTTGATTAAAAAATTTTAGATTAATTAAAATTTTCAAAATGAAAAAATATAATAAAAATTTTCAAAATTTTGAGGCTTAGTTAAAAATATTTAAAATTTTCAAAAAAAATCAATATTTTTCAAAATTTTGGGGCGAGTCCCCGTAAGGATTTGCCTCTATGTGTAAGGCATTACCAAACTTTTGCAATTCATGGAGTGTTGGAACTTTTTTTAATTAACTACCAACTTATTTGGATTGAAACAATTATCGAAAAAGTAAATTTCTGTTTTAAAGGTATTATTTCATATATTTTCATAATAAATAAAAACGTCATTTATTAAGTTCTATTGAGTTGGTAAATTTTAATATACGTGTAACCTTACATTTATAAATCTAGATTAAAGTTATTTATAAGTTAAGTTGAACTAGATTCGCGTTTATCACGTGCAATATATTAATGCTATTTATAGTTGTCTAAGTCTAGGTCATCCAAAATAAGTATATTAAATTTTGTCAAAATTTGTTAGTATTTAAATATGATTAATTCAAACATATTTAAACTTTCTTATATTATTTTATTTTAACATATATAATTATTTTTATTTAATAGTTAGTAATGATATTTTTTCTTTATTAAACTAAATAATCACAACTTAACATATCTTTTAATATTTACATTATAGTATAATATATTTAATTTTCTTATGATATAAATTACATAATATATAAAATAAAAAATATATATATCATAAACTTAAAAGATGACAAGACCAAGGGCTTTGAATAATAAATCTTAAGTTTGACTCATATTTTAAATAAGTCTATTTTTTAAAATTAATTTTTATGTTTTTAAAAAAATATTTTTCTATACCTTATCAATTTTGAATGAATTTTGAGTTGATCGAATAAATAATGCGTAATCGAATCTAATCTAAATTATATAAATTTATATTGATGTGGCATTCTCAATCACATAGATTTATATAAAAACATATACTTTTCTTGGTTTCTCCCCCATTTTCTAGTAAAACCTTGGTCTCTCTACTCTTTGCATTAAAAATTACCAAAACCATAGATTATCCAAATCCAAAATTTAATGGTTATCTATAGTTTCAACATCAACCGCCACCATTGAGCACTGCTTGACGGCGTCCGATCAACTCCAAAAATCAACATAATGCTCACCTCTTCTTCCCGCTCATCGTAATTGATTTATCAAAACCTTGTTATGAAAACTTCAATTTTTCCGCCCTGACACTTCACCACAACACAGTATTACTAAATCTGCATATCAAACTCTGGTCTTGGATATAGATGAACTCACTCACCCAATACTCAAGTCCAGATGGATGGATAGAGTTTACAGGTTGAGAAGGCTGTGACTGTAGGGGAGGTCTGCATGCAGATGCAGCCCCTAATTCTAATCCTAATCCTAAACTAGGGTGGGCTCACAAGGAGGGTTTTGTTCCTAGATATGTAGAGAGGAAAATGTCCTACAAAAGAAATTCTCTTGCGTGGTGGAAGTGATAATGTCTCCAAACTGCATAATTGCGAATCAAGAAGGGATGATGTTGGTTTTAATACGAAAAATTCCAAAAAGTGACATGGCTTGGATCCGTTATTATGCAGTTTGGTCCATTTTTAGCCTATGGTGTAGGGTAGCTACTAACTTGGCCATACCTGCTGTTTCTAGCTCCAATCTGGTTCATTCTTTCTGACTGATTTATTAGTGTGGAGACGCTACTATACACTACCCCTTTCTTTTGGTGTATCTAAAAATCTATATATATTATTATTTAATCTCTTGGTTAAGTCATCGGGTACTAATTCGGTTAATAAAATTATAAAAATATGGTTAATAAAATTATAAAAATATTCTTTCGTAATTAAAATAATTAAATTATATTATTTGAGAATATTTTATTTTTATTTTAAAAATTAATAAAAATATACATATGTTGGGATTTGAACCCACATCATCAATTGTATTAATTAAATTTTAATTTACCACTCAATTAAAGTTTTATTTTGATATTTTTATACATTTTAATTTTATTATGCACACTTTATTACCTCCATCAATTGTATATCTATACTTACTATTATTTAAGCTCTTGATGAATTGATGTCACGAGTCATATTAATAATATATTTGACTGAATTGGTGTTACAAGTTAACTCTATCGGCTCAAGATTGATGACAATACAACGATAAACAATTTAATCTAATTTTTCATTTTAATATCCTACATATTTTATGCGTTGTTATTATTGATTGATTTCTTCAAATCATATATTTCATTATTTATTATATCTTATTTTGAAACACAAATCTATATTCTAAATGTATAGTTTTCATATACTGTGTGATATAATTTTTAGTATTAATTACCATCCACTAAACAGTAACAAATTTTTTATATTTTATAGTTATTTGATTTGATTAAAAATATTTTTAAATAATAATTTTTAAAAATAGTAAAAGAATAAAGAAGTTTTTCTAATTGAATGGTTTTACTAAATGAGGTTATTTTTAGATTTTTTTTAAAGAAAAATAAGTTTTGATTTGAATTTTTTACTCGATTGAATCATGACATCAAATTCACATCAAATTTAATCAAAATTTTTATATAAAGTTATAGATATAGACTAAGGAATTCTAAAAATTAAGTTAGCATCAAATTCAACTTTTAATATATATATATATATATATATATATATATATAATGTTTATGTTGGATTTTAACCAGGCCGGCTTTGAGGGCTGTTTTGAGGTGTAGCCCCTAGGGTCCAAAGACAAAAGGAGATCAAAAATATTTATTTCATTAATAAAAAATGGCTTAAAAGATAAAATATCTTTAAAATAATATTTATTTTAAATAAAAAGATTCTTAAATATTATTTGTTGTTTGGTATAAATAATAGGTTTTAGCAGGTAATTATCCGACCAATATTAATGGAGTAAAAACTCAACAAATAGATCTAAGCTAATGTCAAATGTTTTTAATTATTATTTTATTATACTCTAAAAATAAATGACATCAATCTAGACAGAATTTTTTACTCCAGTAACAATATATAAAATAATTATCTTTTGATAAGTTCACAATTAAATTGAGGTTGGATTAATTCATCATATAGTTAAGTAAAATTCTTAAATAATAATAATATGAATAGATATTTTTTTCTTACTTGAATATAAAATTTGTATTTTTGACACATTAAAATCGAAAATTATGGTTTATTGTGATAACCATCACGCCATATCCACTTATAATTGGTTTTTGTATATTTGAATCCTTATACTTTTTGTATATTTAAAATTTAATCCTTATACTTTTAAATCCTTATACTTTTTGTATATTCATGTTTTAAAAGTCAAGTTCAGTTGTTAACTCCGTCCAATTTTCGTAATAAGTTCACTTGTATGATATTTTAAAATAAAAAGATACTCAATTAATTGTCATGTATAACATTACACATTAGACCAAAATTCTTATGTAATTTTGAGTTTTATCTTTTTTATTAGTAGTAACTAATTTTAAAATAAAAAATAGAGAAGGATTTTTCAAAAACATTGATGTTGATGTTATCATTAATGATTTTGCATCTCAAAATGTTTGTAGAACCCATTTTATGATTTTTGTATTTTTGTAGTTGATGACATAAGAGTAAATTGAATGAAATTTTTTTGTTAGAAAATATATAATTCCTTAATGTCATAAAATATATTATTTTAATGAAATTACTAGTATATCATATTATTTTATCATATTACATTTTATAAACTTTTAAAAGGATCCGATTTATTATTTAACGTAAGGCCCAAACATATCAACAACGATCCTGATTTTAACATCAGCATTTTGTCACTATCATTGAAAAGGATATAAGTAGAGGTAGTTGACGTAGTTGAAAGTATAATGCCAATTTTAGAAAAGCTTAAAAATATATTATTTTATCTATTCTTTATTAATTTTATATTTTAATGTCTATAATCTAATGTTATATATTTAATTTTTAATGTATAAATTACATTATAAAAATTAAGATTAAAATATGCTATAAGTTATCGTACTTTTTATAAATTTAGAGTTTAGTCGTACTTTTATTTCTAATATTTTAGTCTCTTTACTTTTCAAATCTAAATATTTAGGTCCAATTGTTAACACTAATAAAATTATTTTATTAAATTCTGTTTCATTATAACATTATTTTTTAGTTACATTGTTATCATATGAGTGTTTCTTTTATTTTAAAATGTTACACCTAGGGGCGAAGGTAGAAATGGTTTTTAGGGGGAGCCGAGATTAAATTTTAATTTTTAAGATAGTGAAAATGCAAGTTCACCATTTGAATAGCTTATATCTTTATAATTTTTTAAAGGATTAAATCAAAATTTTATAATTTTTAGGGAGCCAAAGTATAATTTTACCTTTACTAATTTAAAATTTTAAAAAATTTAAAGAACCTAAATGAGAAATTTTCCATTTTAGGAGGCAGGACCTCTGTCAGCCCTCTTCGGCTACGCCCTTAATCACACCAATAAATTTAACAAAAAAAATAATTGTATTAACATGAAACTGAATTTTAAATTTTAAAAATAAAATAACTAAATTTTTTAAAATAAAAATACATAAAATGAATTTCAAAATTATGAAAAATATAGGAACCTATTAACATATTTTAACCAAAATTTAATATAACTTAAATTGAATTCGGGCATTACATATTGGGGAAAAAAGTAGTTCAGCTCTACGAAAGTTTTTTCAGGTGCAAAGTCCGAACTCGCTCTCTCAGTGATTAAAGAATGAAGAAACCAAACCAACCCTTAAATCAAATTACAGTAGTGTGTAAGCTTGAATACCGACGAGAGATTCAGAGTTCAATACTGGATCGAATTTTTATTTTTAATTCTGAATTCATGAGATGTAATCAAACTATTCAAAATTGAGTTTAGTTAAATTTATTTATTAATCATACGTAAGTATAAAATTATTTTGGTTAATTCGCCAGCCAAAATTCAAAAAATACATTATAAAATCATATTCGGAAAATCTAATGAATGGATGAGACAGTTAAGGTTGGGATTAATAAAAGTATGAGTTTGGGCATAAAAATAAAAATAGTAAGTAGGTACCTGATCGTCGTCGTCGTCGTCTTCGACTTGTTTTTGAGGTAGGGAGGATTTGAAACGCTGAACCAAGAAAAGGGAAGCCATAGTATTAACGCATGGCCATGAACGTGGGACTAAAGCTGAAGCAACTCCAGGTTGTAAGGGATATCTCCACCACCCTCCTTTCATTTCACCTGCTTTGCCCCTCAGTTCCACCTTTGAAAGTGCCTTGATATGATGAACCATGCCACTTGATCTTCTTCCCCAACTCGCCATACTAATTCCAACAAGCTCTTCTTTTTCTTTCTTTTCTGTTATAATTTTATATGTTTAAGGGCTAATCTGAAAGAAAAATGGTGGTTAGAGAGAGATGGATAAATTTAGAAATGAGTGAAAGCAAAAATTTGTGTAATGTAGACCTCCCTCCTTTAGGTAGCCATAAAAATACAATACCAACACCACATGTTTAAATGCAAGTAAATTAAATATTTATACAAAATTACAAGGGATTTTCCAATTTTCTGAATTAACTCGCAATTAATAAGGTAACTAGTTTTTTGGGGGGACTAGTGTGGTAGTTTTCATTGATAGAGAAGGTTACCTAATTAACTCTTTTTGGTCCTTCGTTATTGTATAATTAATTAACTAGTTATAGTCTCAGCACAATTTGGGGTTATGTTTGTGGAAGGGGTAATTTCAATTTATAGATTTTGGCCTCACAAACCCTCACATTCCTCCTTTCATCCTCCCAATATTTCTTTACAGCTAGTAGCAATCTGTAACTATTTTAATTCATATTGAATACTAACAAGTTTATTTTTAATTTAATTATTAAAACAGCACATAGGATTTCAAGATGGTTTGGACTCTAAGAAACTAAAAACACCCCTAAATTCAAGGATTATGGGATAACGATTTTAACTCATTCAATTAAGTTGGTTCTAATTAACTGTACTTATCTCAGTTCAATCAATTCTAAACGATTATGAGCTACAGTACCTAAGCTTCTATATTGTCACACAGCTTAGATTAGGAAATGATGATCTTGGAATGAAAATTGGCTTAACTTTCCCCACCGCCGTACCGGCAGCCGACCTAATTGCTTTACAAGGCACACACATCAACTAACAAATTCAAGACTCAAATAAATGAGAGAATTCCATATACCAACTTAATTTTCATAATATGACTGAGTTCTCATTATTTTTATTTCATCATTTTAATAATTCTTCTTTTTAGAGCTTGCAAACAGATTCATTAAAACGTTGGCTTGTTTTTGGCTAGACCCATTTTTAGCATTGGGATTATTGATCATTAAATGTAAACAAATCAATTGATAACTAATAAAATCCTTTAAATATAGACATGGATGAAAAGAGAGTTGTTTAACAATTTGTTTGCAAGTGAAAGGCACCATCATGGGAATACTAAAAGAAAGAGAATCCAAATGCAAGAAGTGAATCAAACAGAAAGGAGATAGAAAGGGAATCCAAATGGGCTCCGCCGTTGTTGGGGGGGTTTCAAGCTAAATTGAAGTTGAACAGTCATCTCATTCATATCATTTTCCATCCCCCAAAACCAACGGTTCATCATCATCCACCTGCCATTCTAGATTCTACACTCGTGGCTCTTCAAAACAAAAACTTGATTTTCACCACCTTATTAAGACAAATATGTTTTAATCTTCTGACAGCAACTCATCATCCAAATGACCAACACAGGCTCAAAAGAAACACACCATCGCACATCCTATGAAGTAAACAATTTGATGGTATGATTATTCCTTGTATAATAGCTATTCATCACCTTGTATCAAAAGTTCAAAACAGAAACATATACAAATCCTTCAATGGGTTAAAAGCATGAAACAACCATAATCATACAAAGGGTGCTTCTTTAACCTGTTAATTGAAGAACAATAGAGACAGTCTTCGGTTATCCAATTTACCCCTCAGCACCCTCTATCTCAAGCTCTACATGAATACTGCTATTTTCTTCCAACTCCCAAGTTAATAGTTCCAATATTAAATATATATCTTTTCCTCCCTTGTGCTGTAACCTATCAGCTTCGAACATGAATACATGTTTTTTTGTTCCAATCCAACTGCATCCAACGGTTTTCTTCAACCTCTGCTTCATGGCCTTCTTCACTCGAATTATACCTTCCCATTTACCACTCATCTCGTATGCATGATTCAACACCGAATAGGGTAAAGATGACTGTGGTTTCTGTTCTATCATCTTCTTGGCTATTGTTTCAGTGATGTTCAGGCTGGTGTAAGTCATAGTAGCAAGTGCTAGTGATTTCCAAACTAAAAAGCTAGGTTCAAAAGGCATTGTTTCTAAAGTATCAAATGCTTCTTTGAATTTACCAGCATGGCAGAGCATATCAATTACACATGCATAGTGCTCATCACGAGGTGTAACTCCGAATTCTTCCTCCATTGAAGAAAAGATACTCATTCCTACATCAACAAAACCGCCACACCTGCAAGCTAATAGAATTCCAGAAAGTGTTATTCGATCCAGTGCCAAACCTTCTCTGAGTAGTTCTTTAAATAGTTCCAATGTCTCAACAGCTCTGCCGTTGTGAGCCAAACCCATAATTAAAGTATTCCAAGATATTAGATCTTTTACATGCATTTCAGAGAAAACCTGCATTGCTGAGTCAATTAATCCAATATTAGTATACATATCAACAAGTGAAGTTGCAACAATTAATTCCGACAAAAAACCAGATTTTATCACCAAAGAATGGATTTGAGGTCCTTGCTCAACTGAAAGAAAATTTATACAGCTTAGAATACTACTTAGAGTGAACTCAGTAGGCCTACAATCCTCCCTAAAAGCAAGCAAAAAAAGTAAGAAAACATCATCCTGTAAGCCATGCCTAGCATAACCTGAGATCATAGAATTGCAAACCAGAGAATCCCAACGTTGCACTTCTTCAAAATGCTTAACCGAGTCCTTCAATACATTGCATTTCGAGAAAAGGTCAATAATGGCACTCGAAACAATGGGATTCGAGATGAACCCCATCTTGATACATAGAGCAAATATTTGGTTACCCTTATCCAAATTTCTCAAATTAGTACAAATAGCAATCGCTTTGGACATTGTATATTCATCTGGGGAATAACCAGACAATCTCATTTGATCAAACTGTTTCAATGCCAAGTCTTCATGACCTGACTTACAACAACCCGAAATCAATGAATTCCAAGACACAACATCCACCTCTTCCATACTTAACAACACACCAAAAGCATACTGTACCAATCCAAGCTTACCATACATATCAATCAACGAATTGCCGATCACTAAATTGGACAAACAAACACCACTCGTAATCATGTTACAATGAATTTCCTTGCCTTGTCTAGCACAAGACACTAATGTTGTCAGAATTGAAAACGTGAACTTACTCGGTCTAACACCAAAGTTCTGCATTTGCTTAAACACTTCCAAGCCATGATCCCAAAATCCCAACAACCCACAACCCGAAATCATCGAGTTCCAACTAACAACATCTTTCTCGGGCATTTCGTCAAACAATGAACATGCTTTCTTAAAATGACCAAACTTTAACAACCCATTCAACCTAATGTTCCAAGATATGACATTTTTGTCGTTTATCTCCTCAAACACTTTGGAAACATCATGAAAAGAGCCAACTTTGAGGTAAAGGTCCACAAAGCGATTACCCAAAAAAGTTGTGCCACTGAATCCGAATTTAATCAACTGAGCATGGATAGTTTGGGCAAACTTAATGGAGTTGAAGGATAAACAATGGTTTATAAGGTTGTTGCAATGTGAAAGCGTGGGTTTCTGAGACCAATAAATTGGTTTTAGGAAAGGGCGCATGCATGGAGCAAATGTTTCTTTATACGAAGCAAGCTTCGAAGTGTTACAAAAGAAGCTGAGAAACTGATAAATGTTTACTGTTATTTTTAATATTTTTATTTTTTTCTAGAGGTGTGCATGAGCGGGCCATCTGGACAGGCCCAAAGACTTACCCAAAATGTGAGAAGATTTGAGTAAAAAGTATAGACTCGAAAATTGGGTTTGAGTAAAAAAATAAGACCCGTTTAAAAAATTAGCCGGGCCTCGAGTAAGGCATTTTTGGCCGGGGCTCGGTCCAATTTAATTTCACTACATAATAAAAATCTTTTTAAATATTATTTTCTTATTGTTTTCTCCTTATTTTGCTATTATTTTACTATAATGTTACTACTATTTTATTGTTATTGTTTGGATATTGTATAAAACATATTTTATTGTTAATTTTTTATTTTAAAGACATTTGTTAATTTTGTTATTATTTTAGAAACATTTACTTGTTAAGTTGTATTTATTTTAGTGTTATTTAAGTATACATATTTTTAAAATTTATTTTCAATTTATTGAGAAATATTAATTTGATGTTTTAGTATTTTGATGGTTTATATATATTTTAAAATTATAGAAAAATTAATATAAAAATTAATATGGGCAGCCGAGTTGAGCTCGAGTTTTAACATTTTTATTCGGGTCGGGCTTGGACAAAATTTTGGGCCTATTTTTCGGGCCGGACTGGACAAACAGGCCTAAATTTTTAGTTGGGCCCGGCCCGGCCCATGCACACCTCTAATTTTTTTCCCCGAAAATTTTAATATTCTTATTATGAATTATTTATAATGCCACATGTTTATTTTTAGTTAAAATATGTTGCTAGTCCCTATACTTTGAAAAAAATTCAAAATTTAGTCCCTATACTTAAAAAGTTAGAAATTAAGTCCTCCAACTATTTTGATTTTAAAATCTCTGTCTATTATTAAATTCGTAAGCATTTTTATCAAAATTTGTCAATTTGAGATAATGATTAAGCTGCTCTTGTGTAACTTATCTTATGATTGATGGAGAATATACATTTTAAGTTGACAAATTTAAATAGAAACTACCAATCGTAATAATGATTGGACTAGAATTTTTAAATTGAAAAAATAAGGGAATTGAATTTTTAACTTTTAAAGTATAAGGACTAAGGGCCAGTTCTGCATTGCTTTTCAAAAGCACTTCTAGTTTCAAAAGCACTTCTGGAAGAAAAATTATGCAGAACAAACTGCTTTTGGCTGAAATTTTTAGCTTTTCAAAAGTGCTTTTGAAAAGCACTTCTGGAAAGAAGAAGCTAAAATTTTTAGCTTTTCCTCCCCAAAAGCATTTTTAGTGCTTAATTACTTTTTCACCCCTCCAATAATATAGTACTTTCCCTTTTTTTTCTTAGTACTTAATTACAAATGTGTTTAAATTATTAATTAAAAATAAAAAATATTTTAAAATACTAATTACAAATATTTAATAATTATATTTAAATATTTAAAATATAGTTTATATACTCTAATTAAATTTTACAAATAATTAATATTTATCGCTTAAAATATTTAAAATTTATATTTTATATATTAAAATATTAACAAGAAGTTATAATAATATTTTATATTCTTACTAAAATATAATAATATTAACTAATTTAAATATTATTTAAATGCATATTTGTTATTTAATAATAATATTTTAAAATGGACATTTTATTTTTCAAAAGTATTTTTTGACAGCAATGCTAAACACTCAAATACTTAAATCTCAACTTCTATAGAGGAAGATTAGGGTTTGTAGCCACCTTGGTGCAGGACAGCCAATTCAGTCCAAACTAGTAGCTTGGTCCAATCTCTGTTCTGGAACAAAATGAACCAAGAGTTTTAGTTTGGTCATCCAGGCAGAGATGAAGGGAACTAACCTCTGAAACTATATTGCTAACAGGCACCAGTGGTGACAAATCATGTTAAAATCTGCATCTGTGAAGTTAACACTCAGATATCTTCACTACTTTCTTTTTTTATCTTCACTTAAGAGGAAAAATGGATTCCCAAAAAGAGCTTTCTTTAATCCAATTGTATATCATGGAGGACTAGAGATTATCTGGAGAAGGGAATGCAGCATTCTGCAGTGAAACCAAAGTTATAAACCAGCTCATTGCAATGAGATAAAAATCAAAGCAATTACAATCAAATCTTAAGTAAAACCTGTCAGAACACATACCTACAAGCAAGTCAAGTACAATATCACAGAAAAACCTTTTATCTCCCCGTGGAACTTGATGAGTGAAGCAAGTATAAGAAGCTAGCCCGACACAACCGTTGCCAGTTGCCACTACGAAGATGCTTGTTCAACTGTCAGCGCAACTGAAACCAGGATTCTTCTGAATTTGCTTTTCTCTCATTATCTTTCTAACAATAGCTGATGTTTCCCATTCACCAGAGGTAGCAAATAAGCTGGATAACTGTACGTAAGCACTGGAGTTTCCAGGATCAAGCTCGATAATCCGCTCTGCCACCTCCTTTCCAAGAGTTTTGTCTCCATGCGCAACACAGCCTCTCAAAACAGATAACCACAAACTTGCATCCGCCTTAAAAGGCATTTCTCCTATGAGATTCATTGCTTCCTCAAGGCAACCAACACGGGCAAAAAGATCAACCATGCAAGAGTAGTGCTCTATCCCCGGATCATAATGATAGTCCCTTTTCATTGAGTTAAACCACTTTCGTCCCTCCTCTAGAAGTCCACAATGATCACAGGCAGACAGGACTGCTATAAATGTTACGTTAGTTGGCCCTACACCAGCATTTATCATTTCATTGAACAACAACAATGCTTCAAACCCATGACCATTGGTAGCATAACCCATAAGCATGGAATTCCAAGAGATTTCATCTGATTTTGTCATTGTGTCAAATATTTTTCGCCCATATTCAACTAAACCACATTTGCAGTAGAAATCAACAAGGGAGGTAGATATTATTTGATCAGATTCAAGTCCAATGTGAGTAGCTTTAGCAAATACTTGTTCACCAAGTTCAATGCTGGAGATGCTAGCACAGGCACTGATGGCACTAGCCAAAGTAAACTTGTCGATTCTCAGGTTTAATTTATTCATCTTGAAGAATAGATCTAATGCCTCAACTGGACAACCATTTTGACTCAGACCTACTATCATTGAATTCCATGATATCAGGCTTTTATTTGGCATTGTCATGAAAATCTGCTTTGCATCTTCAATTCTTCCACAGCTGGAATACACAGCGATCATAGAGTTAAGCAAGATTGTATCATAGGCTTCGAGCTCACTAAACAACTTGCAAGCATCATTAGGCCATCCAAACTTGGAGTAAGAATCAATCAGAGTGCTGGCTACGATAACATCAGAGATCGCACCAACTTTATGAGCATGACCATGCATCTGTTTGACATGTTCCAAAATGTATAAACTACTGCAGGCCCTCAGAATAACTGCAATCGAAGAAAAGTCTTGCCGAACCCCTTTTTCCCGCATCCTATTAAAGACAGCTAATGCTTTAATTTCCTCATTGTTCAAAACATGTCCTGAGATCAAAGAATTCCATAAAACAACAGATGGATCACTTTTTCTATCAAATATTCTTCTTGCATCAGTCATTCTGCCACAGGTTGCATAACCAGAAATTAATGCAGACAAAGAAAAATCATCCGGTTCTGTCATCAAATTCAAAACACGACTTGCACCATCCAAGTCACCACATTTCCCATATAAGTTTATCAGAGAACTGCACAACACTGGATCAAGCTCTATTCCCGCAACCAACATATGTGCATGAATCTGCTTCCCATATTCTATAGCTCCCAAATCAACGCATGCCCCAATAACAGTTGCCAACACAAATGCATCACCCGAAGATCCCGATTCTGTAAACAGCTCAATAGCCTTTTTTGCTTCCCCATTCCGAGCGTAACCGTGAATCATCGAATAGCAAGCAAACCCATTTTTCCTAGGCATGTCATCAAACAAAGCCCCTGCAACTTCTAACTCGCCAGCTTTGGCAAACCCGGAAATGACTAAGTTCCAGGAGAAATCATTTTTATGCGGCATCAACTGGAACAACTCCAATGACTTCTCTTTATTTCCAGATTTCATGTACCCTTCAATCAGTGTATTCCAAGAAAAACAATTTCTCTGCGGCATTTCATCAAACAGTTTCCAAGTCTCAGCCATAGTACCGCACCGCGCATACATTTGGAGGAGGCGATTTCCTACTGTAATAGTGGAACCAAGGATACCCTTTTTGAGGAAAAAGAGGTGGAGCTGTTTCCCTAGGAGAATGGAGTTGCGGGTTGTACAAGATTGAAGCAAATGACCATAATATTGGTGATCAAGCTCCATGGTCATGGGAACTAGCTATGTGGTCTTTGGTAGATGATTTTATCAATGTGTTACGGTCATCACACAAAGAAAAAGACCAAAAATTGTGCTTTACGAAACTGTAAAAACTAATATATATAACTTCTTGGTTGAGAATGTAAATGGATGTTAATGCTTTTTGCCCAAAGCTCCAACATTCAGCTTTAATCACTTACTCTTTTAGATTATTGGCCAAAGCTTCATGTGTTTATATATTGAAGTTCGAATATGGATAAGCCCCAATTGCATCAAGAAATTCCATTAGCAATACCTTTTTGCAGTCATATATATATATTTTTATAAATTTTATTCATGTATTTGGAGAATTTTCAAAACAAATCATATTTTCATCTGAGAATGTGTGAGACACCAATTTGGTATGAAACTTCATTGGTACTGCTGTTTTAATCATTTTCTTTTTGTTGTTGTGCTCATTGCAAGCAAACCTCATAATTAAATGCAGCATCTCGGGGAAGCAAAATCATTGATCCATCTTCAATTTAAAGGGAAAGAAAGAAAGCACTTTAATTAGCATCTCTGAATATTATACAGTCTTAGCTGCATTTCTCTGCTTTAACAAATCTCCTGTATGAACTGAACCCTAAACATTTAACATTATTTGAAAAAGATAATTACATGTTGAACGCCACTTTTAAAGATGGCTCAACTCTGAGGATTGGCCTCTTTTGACCGCAATGCTTTGGTTTTGTTAGGGAAGATAAAAGCCAAGCAACCACTTCTCCTATGCCTGCATTGCACAAAAAAGAACAATCATTTCAATTTTAGACATAGGAATCTGCCTGTGAGCAACGAAGGCCAGTGACACATACAGAGATTATTGATTCCTAGATCTTCCCCTAATGTTTAACAAATTTAATATGCAAACTTAGGATCATTTGAATTGAGCAATAAGTTGTAACATACCTGCGGCTGGTAGTGCTGATGCTCCGGTAGCTTCTGCCGCTGCCACTGCTGCTGCTACGGATGCTTTTGGTGCTGCCACTCTTTATAGTCGATCCGCTGCTGTCGCTCTCGCTCGACCCCGATCTCTTCTTCCACCATTCTTTATCTACAGTCTTACCAGATGCATCTGCTACAGTCGGCTTTGGAGAAACTTTTGAATTACTATTCGTGTTAGGATCATTCTTCTTACTCTTATTCTTCTTCATCTTCTTCTTTTTCTTAGACCCTAACGAAACTGGAAACACCATTTTTAGAAGAAACCCTCCATTATCTACTAAGCTCCCACTCCTACTAAGTTGCTGTTTCTGACTGTTCTGCTTCTCGTTCTTGTACTTGCGTTCATCGATCGAATTTGAACCTCTCCCTTGGGCGAAACTCTCCTGCTTCGGTTCCACAACAACGACAGGCTGATGTTCCACGAGATCTTTCAACGAAAGTTCGTAACAAGACTCGGGCATTTTACTAACCATTTCCATAAGCTCCTTTTGGCCTCTAGCTATGGCTTGAGCTCTCGACGATGGCGATAGACACCGGTAATTAACGTTGTTTTCATGTTGAGGACTAGATTTCCATAAAGGAGGACTGGAAATTCCGGACTCATCGTCCGCCATCAATGTTTCAACTTCGAACCTCCCTTCCAAGGTGTTCCAACTGCTGTAATTTGCGTAGTTTTGAGCAGTTTTTTGCACTTTGGGACCGTAGTTCATGGCACGATCATAACTGTCATTACAATCACTGAATCCTCCAGTTAAGTGATCCGATAAACTGACATAAGATTTGGGCAGTTCTTTGGTAGGATCAAACATGTTTGGTTGGTAAGAAAATTGGGTGAAAGGAGAAGAAAGAGGCAGGGGAGCAATTGAAGATGGTTTAAAAGGTGGGTGTGGAGCCATTATCTTTCACCGACCCTTTGAGTCACTTTGTGATTTTCTAAACAAAACTTGGTTTTAATGGTGACGATTACCGAGATTATAAAGTAAGATATGTTACGTTATCTTAATTTTTCTTTTAATAAAATGAAATTATGAAGAAAATCCCTTGGATTGGATTTGGCTCTAATGGGGGAGTTTTGGCTGATTAAAGTCAAGAAATTCTAGAGGGACATCCCTTTCTTCATTTTTTTTTTTTTTTTGGTGATTTGATTTTGGATTTTGTTTTGTTTTATTTTAGTTTTTATGTGGATTTAAAAAAATCCCTTGTCTCCCCCTGCTTTTAATGCTTTGACTTTTTACCTCTCTCTCGTGGGAATGTATTTAACAAGTTCACTATTTGAATAATTAAATTTTGGATTTCATTGGTTAGTT
The DNA here is from genome assembly GCF_025698485.1 of Gossypium arboreum. Classification (NCBI taxonomy): domain Eukaryota; kingdom Viridiplantae; phylum Streptophyta; class Magnoliopsida; order Malvales; family Malvaceae; genus Gossypium; species Gossypium arboreum. The sequence goes on along the minus strand of NC_069072.1, from coordinate 125,441,420 downwards.
AATATCTTTATGGGATAATAACACATTTCGTATCATATTTTTCAAATTATTTAATGTGGCACCTCTATTTTACAATGTCTAAACTATCAATATGTTTTATTACAATATACGTACTTTCATAAAATAACGAATGTGGCACATCTGCTTTAAAAATTTTTAATCTGGTACTTGAATTATTAATATATATTTTATTATAGTACCTAATGTTAGCACTATTAGTAAATTGCTAAACCAGCTAATGAAAATTTGACACGCAGAATTTTTTTAAATCATTAAGTCCACATGGATAATATAATATTATTTAAAAATTAAATAAAAATTAGATTAAATTAAAAAACAAATAACTAAACATATAGCTAATAAAATAAATAAATACTTTTTTTTTAACTTTCACATAATGTTGTATTATCCAATTGGACTAGATGATTCGGAAAAACAATTCTACGTATGAAATTTTATTGCCTAATTTAGTAATTTACTAATGTTGTTAACACTTGGTATCATAATAAAACACATTTAATAGTTCAAGTATCACACTGAATATTTTTAAAATACAAGTATTACATTATACATTTTGTGAAAGCACAGGTAACAAATGTGACATCACCCTTATAATTACTATGGCATAAGTTATGATTGGACTTTTAAATTATATCCTTTTTATTTTTGTATTTAAACATTTTATGTTCTTAAACTATTATTTTCATCTCATTTTATTTCAAATGTTATCCGCATTCAATAAGAATATGTGACATGTCATGTTCTTATTGACAACTTATTTTAAGGTAAATCGGGACAAAAATTATAATTAAGTATTAGGGGGAAAAAAGCTTTAAGTACCAAAGTAAAATAAATGAGAATAGATTAGGTGCTAAATCATGTCTTAACTAAATTATTATGATGGGTGGTATTAAATCTGGATTCAAATTGTAACGATCCAGTTTTTAGCAGTGTCAGAAAATTCAATATTGTACTGAATTTAATGAATCCAATTACTAAATAACTTATAATGGAATAAATAAGTGTAGGATGTGCAATTGAAGGGTCGAATTAGTGAATGTGAATAAAATAAATCGGTTATTAAAAATAGCACAAGAGTAAATTGTTATATGGCGAAATAAGTGTAAATAATTTATAATTTAGCAAGGTCTTAGATGACAATTTCACAAAATCATTGTGAATTTATGGTAATATTAAAGTGAGAGTCATATAATCATTTAACACTAACCAATATTAAAGTCTACTAAACTTTCAATTAGTTAATTATCTAAGTTAATTAAACTAAACACCATGTTAATCATGTAAATCTATATATGGAAGATGGTGGGATGAAAAAGAAAAACTATTTTTTTTCTTTTTCCTTATTCGGTTAAACCATCAAAACAAAAAGAAATAACATTTTTTCAAGCTTCCTACCATTGCAAATCCATAATTAAGACAATTGATAAGTTTTTTTCGTGAATTAATGATAAACTTTTAATTGTTAATGCCAAATCCTTAATGCCCATTTGTTTGATAATTGAATTAATGGAATTATGGTTCAATTCCCATCGTTTGGAGTTTTAGGAATTTGAATGTTAAGAGATTAGAAATTAGTTAGTTTATGGCTCAAATAAGTTACTAATATGATAAAAAATTATGAAATAGAGTTTGAATTAAATTTAGATGATTTGCTTAATTATGTATTGTTAAGGACTGAATTGTAAAGGATGGAAGCTTTGAAGACTTATAATAAATAATGATGATAGGAGGTCCCTGTGTCATATTTATGAAGTCGATTTTAAATTCAATCAGGAAAATTGAAAGTTATGAGCATTTCGGTTAATAGGAATTATAATGATTAAAATGAATAAAATATAGTCATGTTTAGTTACTATTAATATGTGAATTTGATTGAGAAACTGATATTGTTTTGAAACCATATTATCAAATGTAGTGAAAGACAATGCTGAAACGTCAAAGATGAATGGGAAGAAAAAGGCAAACATCGAATAATTACTGCAGTTTTTGTTTCTATAATTCACTTTTAATAACTTGTTCATAGACTAATTAGTTGTTATAATTGAATACGAAACAAATGTTGAGGTAATCGTATCTTTCTAAAAAAAAAAACTATGAAATGATGACTTTTGATATCATGGTTGTTGGTTCAAGTATGAATACTTGAATTGTGATTTATATGTGTGTGTGAATGTTTATGTTTGATATAAATGTATATATAATATCGAGAAATTGATACTATATTGAATTTTGTGATAATGGTGATAAAAATGATTAGGCCTCATTAATCAATATTAGACATAGTCCGGGTATAGTCGGCATATATTATAGGATCACTGATATAGTGATTTACTAGCCATAATTGCCGCACAATCTGGGATGGTTGAATAAACAGTATAGACAATTACTTAAAACCATCATTGTTGAGCAACCCGTGATAGTAGAATATAACAAATATTAAAAGTCATCATTGTCAAGCAACCTGGGATGAAAAAATAAAATAGTCCTAATTACCAGAAGATCATGGACTTACTCGATATATATATTTGAATATTCATTCTTATGTCTATAATCGGATAATAAGAGCCAAAATGAATAAGCAATGGAATTGATATTGAAATGTGAAATTAATAAGAAAGTAGGAAAAATGATATGATGAGTTAAAGTAGTAAATATTAATGTAATTGATACTTGTTATACATATATATATGTAAATATTTACTTTAGTTTATTTTAATAAAATAAATTTAAATTATATTAGCACTACTGAGTATTTGATACTCAGTGCATGATTTGTTTATTTTCGTGCGCAAGTCCCAAACGAGGATTTCCATAGGTTGGAAGTGTCAAAGCATCCATTCTCAACAACTCAACTCGGGAATCATTTTGCTATATCTTTTGTGTTTATATATGTGTTTGAGTTGGAATGGCATGTAAATAGGTTGTTTTGGGCATGTTGCTTAAGTGGTCATTTTAATATATTTGGTATATTGGCTTATAAGGTCTCATAAGTTGAATTTTAATCGTAAATTAGTAGATAATTATTCTAGTTTATATAAGATTGTTTATGTAAATTAGTTGGTTGAATGATGTTGCATTGATGGTTATAATTTGATGATATTTGGTTGTGTTTACATGTGTTTAATTTCTGGTCTTAATTTGGTGTAAACTTTAGGTATATTTAAGATACCATTTGGTATGGTTTGGACACTTGAAAATGTGCATCTAGAGCTATTTTATTATTGAGTCTCAATATAGAATGAACATGTTTCGAGACTATAAGAGCAAAATTTACCTTATATTTTGATCTATATACTTAGTGTCTCGAAACTTGGCAAGCTAGTCTCGAGACAATCCTATTTAAGCTTTGAGACAAGTGGCCTTTGTCTTGAGATAAATAAACTTCGAAGCTAAATTAGTTTTGCACTGCTATGGGTCTTAAGACAAGAACCCCTTGCTTCGAGACATTTAAACATCGAAGCAAAATTAAGGAAACAGAGGAGGTTGGTCTCGAGACATAAAGAACCTTGCCTTGAGACACCGCCTCTAGTGTCTCAAGACATGTTAACATCGAAACAAAAATACCTAAAATAAAATTAGGCCTATCTCGAGACAATAAGTCCTCTATCTCAAGACATAACTTTGAAATTTGACAATTGAGTTTGGATTTGAGGCCAAACTCTAAATTTAACCTTGCATAACTTGTAACATGATGAATTGAATCCTAAACACTATGAATGATAATTATGATTTAAATTTTATGATTATGTCATGAAATAGCTTAAGTTGCTTTGAAAGCGTAACATGACATCACACATTCAGATTCGATGACCAGGTCGGGTGTGGGGTGTTACATTTAATGGTATTAAAGCTAGAGTTTAGCCGATTCTTGGACTAAACCGAGCCCTGAGATTGGGTTTAAAGGTACATGCCATGATTAGTGTTAATTCTGAGTTGATTTTATTGGAAAAAATTACTGCAAAACAAACTAGTTAGCACTGACTAGATAAAATAAATTGAGCGTAAATAAATAATGAAGTAATCATTGTGTCGTGGAAAAACCATTGCCTTAAAAGTAAATTTACCTCGATCGATATAATCAAGTAATGGACGTTACCCTCTAAGGTTAACATAGTACTTCTATATTCGTACACCCGAATAAAAAAGGTGAAACAAAATTGTTATTGTTCTTCTCAAAATGAATCAGGAAATAAGAACAAGAAATAAATTGGAAGAAACCCGGATAAATCACACTAGGTTCAATTCCCAGAAAAGATTGGAAGGGTCATAAATGGTCTCACTTAAAATCTAATCTCTTATGCAGAGTATCGCTCTAATGTAATTTAGTAAAATATTGGAATTTTTAGAGAGCAAAAATGAGAGAAGTTGTTTGCTTGTTTACTATGTTGTGAAAAGGTGAGAGAAATGATCTCCTATTTATACAGTTTTCTGAAGGGCAAAGTAGTAAAAATGCAGGGAAAAAAGGTAAAATTGGTAGAGAAAATGTCCTAAAATACCGTAACAGTAAAAAAATATTTTCTGTTGACTAGATTTTTCTGCGACAGATCTTTGGATAGGATACAAATATAATTTTCTAAAAAATAATACAGAATTTTTATCGAAAAGAAAACACGTGCGGTACGTGTCGTAGACACGTGTTAACATGAAAATGGATCAGGCTAGGTGATGGACGTGTTAACACGGACACAGACTAAGCCAGGCGGTAGCAACACACACATGTTAGCCTTTTAGCTCCAATTACTCAAAGAGGGTAAGAAGCAAGATTATATTTAAACCCTCTTAGAAGCCTTTTCCCAACCAATGTGAGATTGCCCTTTTCTTTTGCATTACCAACATTCCCCCACTAGTGCAAAAAAATTAGAATTTTTTTTGTAAACATGAGAAAAAAGGTAAAACATGAGAAGAACAACAGCGAACTTAGCCGCTTAAGCATTAATATCTTGTGGATTTGAACTAGCACATAGTGAAATAAATGATTCTTCTCTTTAACAAGTGAGCAAATCTTGAACTTGTTATGATAAAGGTTAACTCATGACACACGACTAATCTCAGAACCAATTGATGTTCCGCGATAGATCAACAAGTTTTAGCCACTATACCTTGGGATGTTGATAAGTGCTCTAGAAAGATTGCCCAATGTCTTTCATAGAAGATGGCTAGTTTTTCACACTTATGTAGGTGATTTCATCATGTCTATCTCAATATAGACCACCCGAATAAGGACTATGAAATCATTAAGAGAATTTTATTAAGCTCATCCTCTCAAATTTAAGTTCGGTGAATTCATCAAGTCAGTCTCAATAGGACCACCCAAACTTTGGGATATTAACTTATTAAGAGTAAGAAACTCAACCTCACATGTTAGTGAATTCATCAAGTTCGTCTCAATAGGACCACCCAAACTCTAGGATATGAATTCATTAAGAGTAAGAACTCAACTTTATGCATGTACATCATTTGCCATAGGGATAGGTACAATGCACACTGTGAGTATTTCCATGGTTTCGTTTGACCACATTGAACTTAGAAAACTAAGTTAGGCATCCGTCATGAATTCTTCAGCCACTGGGTTTAAGACACATCCCCTTCAACGAATTAAAAACCATTTTCCTACTTAACCCTTTGGTTAGTGGATCAACTAGGCTCCTTTCAGACATCACGTACTTTAAAGCAAGTATTCAATTCTTTATTAAATGTCTCACAGATTCATGTCTTATTTGAATATGCTTTTTTTACCATTGCAAGATTGGCTCTTAGCAACGCAAATTGCGGCTTATAAGTCACATAATAGAGATACAGGAGGTGCCGATTTTTCCCATAAAAGAATCTCTGCAAGTGAATTCCTAAGCCACTCAGTCTCTTGCACAGTTAAGTTAAGAGTTATAAACTATGACTCCATCGTGGAGCGTGCAATACAAGTCTGTTTAATATATTTTCAAGAAATAGTTGCTCCACCCAAAGTAATAACATACTCACTTGTAAAGCTAACTTTATCATTACTAGTTACTTAATTTGCATCACAAATCCCTCTAGGATTGTAAAGTATTTGAAAATTTCCAACTCCCAAGTTATAGTACCTTTAAGGTATTTAAGCAAACGCTTTAGAGCATTCTAGTGCTCATTGCTAGGATTATGGGAATATCTACTTAGTCTATTGATTGCATAAGCAATACTAGGTCGAGTATAGTTCATCAAGAACATAAGAATTCCAATAAATTTAGCATACTCTATTTGGGAAACACTATTTCATTTATTCTTTATCAATTGTATGCTAGAATTAAAAGGATTTTTCACAAGGATTACATAAAAGTTACTAAACTTCTTTAGCATTTTTTCTGTATAATGAGATTGGTTTAAAGCAAATCCCTTTTCTGATTTAGTAACCTTAACTCCGAAGATTACATCTACCTCTCCCACATCAATCAATCAAACTCGATAGATAAGAAATTTTTGGTTTTATTAATGACTTCAATGTTGGTAATGAAAATTAACATGACATCCACATAAAGGCTTATGATGACACAATTATAACCAAACATCTTAGATATATATAGGTATTTGCACCATTAACGATAAAACCAAAACTAAGAATAATCTTTTGAAATTTCTCATACCGTTGCTTTGGAGCTTGTTTGAGACAATAGAAAGATTTTTTGAATCTGCAAACTTTATCTTCCATGCTAGGTGCCACAAAACCTAGAGGTTGCTCCATATAGATCTCCTCATCCAAATCACCATTCAAGAACATTGTTCTCACATCCATCTAATATACCAACAAATTGTGAATGGAAGCTAAAGCAAACGAAACACAAATGATTGAGATCTTAGTTACAGAAGAGTCTGTATCAAAATAATTTATTCCAATTTTTTAAGGGAATCTTTTTACAATTAGTCTTGCGTTATACCTCTGTATTGACCCATCTAGTCTAAGTTTGTAACACCTCTAACCCGTATCCGTCGTCGGGTTAGGATTACGGGGCATTACCTGATGAAACACAATGCAGCTTGCTCATATAATTCATTTCATGTTCAAAGACATAAATTTCTTTACAAATATTCGAACCAAATTTTCATACATCAAGCCAAGTTCACACAATTTTTAATATATAGTCAATTAAAATCAAACATGCTATATTCATCATGTTACATATACAAACTATGCTCCAAAGTTCAAACATATTAATATCATCTATTTAATCACATATTAAAATCAACTAACATGCATCAAAGTCATGTTATTTGTACTTAATAAATATAATATTCGAACCATATGACTTTAACATTAATGGCATTCGCATACTTAAAATATATTCAAGCATATATCATTACATTTCATATATCGAATACATGTCAATACATCTATTTCATTAGATATATATCAAACATATCATTTCATAACTTCTGCACATGCGCATATTAAAACAAATTAAACCATATTACACTGCTTAATGTCCATTCACATATGCGACATTTGTAACATTACAGCATGGCCGAACATACTTTTAATGCTAACATATTAGGCGCATATCATCCTAAAAAAAAAACTAAACCATTTCTAAACACAAATATCAAACCGTAGCTATCTAATTCCATTAGCTATTTAATAAACATACCAACTCACATATATCATGCACAATCGTACATTAATCTAAGTTAAGCTATCCCACACGGTTTATTAAACATACATACATAATTCAAAGACAAACATTACTAAATATCATTATTACCAAATTATACGCATTTCAATATAGCACTCATAACCATTTTCTTTTGAACACAAATGCTAAACTAAAACAAACCTATTCCATATGCTAATATCATATCAATTCATTTATCATCTATTCGGCTATCAAATTAGCCACAAAAATCCAATCAATTTCACAACTCAATTCCAAGCTATCACCTTATAATCAAATAATTAAATAAACATATTACTTATTAACTACCTAAAAGACAAACAAACATACCTAAAACATATTCATCATTTTCCATTTAAAAATGTACCTAATCAACCAATATACAATCAATAATATTTTTATAACTTAGTTAATATAACCTTATCATAATCAAAACATATCCATCACCACATTAACATCACATAACCGAATTGTATAACCAATACATCATACATATATACCATGAAACATACTTCCAAAATAAGCTTATAACATGATCGAATATACACAAACATTAACATCATGATCAAGCCATTTTCGCATGGCTATATATATAAAATTTCAAAACCAACCATATCCAAACAAGCCTATACATGCCATTTGTCAAAAGTACAAGCTTTCAAAGTACCGCAATAGCGATCGATAGTGTGACGATGTTCCAAGACGATCCCCAAGCTAGTAGATAGCTTCCAAAATCTATAAAACATCGAGTAAACACACAAAGTAAACTTGAAAAGCTTTGTAAGCCATAAGCAAATAAATCATCAAAAGAACATTTACATTTTAATTCTAGTTGGCTGAATATAACCAATATCACATACATATATAATCACCTTTTATCATGTAAAATTCATATTACCACATCAAGTACTATACTTACCTTAATCTTTCATGAATATATAAACTTCACACACACCTGAATCATTTAGCTTAATTACACATCCGATCTCGACTCGACATTGCCCGTTGAACCTTTCAAAATTGACAAGGATACACAGAAATCATATAAGCTCGTACAATGCCATATCCCGGATAATGGTCTTACATGCTATCACATATCGATGACACTTTCCTAGACAGGGTCTTACACGAATCATATATGATGCCAATGTCCCAGACATGGTCTTACATGTTTCCCACATCGAAAGTCCTAATGTCATGATATACGTATCCTATACTATTCCTATGGTTCGTACAAGGCTTTTAGACATCGTAATTCAATCAATTCAAGCTCGTAACAAGTTCTCCAATGCTTAATTCAATTCAGCACATACATATATTTAATTACAATTCAATTCGGCACATATAATACATATATATTCGAATTTAACAACATTTATTTACTTATGAACTTACCTCGTACGGAATGAACGGACCGGAACGACTATTCAACAATTTTCGACTTCTCCCGATCCAAATTCGATTTCTTCCTTTCTTGATCTAAATTAATACAAATTTAACTTATTTAATTATATATTCATTATATTTTCATTCAGAACACATAAATGGGAATTTTTCACTTTAGCCCCTAATATTTCACATTTTTTCAATTTAGTCCCTATTTCAAAACAACACAAAATACACAAATTTTCAATAAACTCATGTTAGGCTGAATTCTCCCTAGGTCCCTAGCAGCCCATTAATTTTATTTATTTCACATTTGACCCCTCAATTTACAAATTTTACAATTTAATCCTTAATAAGCATTTTTATCAAAAATCACTTAATAAGCTATGATAATCTAACAACAAATATTTATTTTTTTATCATCAAACAACAAAACATCAAGCTATCAACAATGGTAAATCACAAATTCATCATCAAATTTGAAAATTAAAGTATGGGCTAGCTAGAATATGAAGCAACGATCTCAAAAATATAAAAATCATCAAAAACCAAATGAAAATGAACTTACAATTGAGCTTGATAGTAGTCGAACCCTAAATAGCCATGGATGCTTTTCTTTCTTCTTCAATTTCGGCAATAAAGATGATAATGGACTAAATTTTTATGCTTTGTTTTATTTTATTAAGCTTATTAACATAATTACCTTATTAACCTTAAAAATTAAATAACAAAACACATAATGGTTGTCCATCTTTGTTCACTCAATTATTCAATGGTCAAATCACAACATAAGGACCTCACATTTAATTAATCAAAGCAACTAGGCACTTTAACTTATAGCATGCTACTTTTACATTTTACGCGATTAAGTCCTTTTATCAAATTAAACAACCAATCGATAAAATTAAATCACGAAATTTTCACACATATCAAATAACATGTTGTAAACACCAAAAATAATATTAAAATAATTTTACAACCTCGAATTTGTGGTTCCAAAACCACTGTTCCGATTTAGCTAAAACCGAGTTGTTACAAAGTTTATTTCTAAAGACACATTTATTACTAATAGGTCTAAAACCTCTGGGCAAGTCTACTAGTTACCAAGTGTGATTAAACATAATAGACTCTAGCTCATTATTTATGGTATATCTCCAAAAACTAGTATATATTGATTTTATGGCTTCATTATAAGTTTTTGGATCCTTATCTATTAAAAATGTGTGAGCAATAAAATCACTTATTAAGTCTAAATCTCTAATTCCAGTTACAAAAGAAGTAAAGAAATTCGTGGTAAAACTAGTGGCAGTCCTTTGTCTTTTACTCCTCTTAGGTTCAGTATCATCATTTGGAATATCTCTATTAAGTGCATTAGAAAAAAAAACATATTCACTAACTATATATCAATACTTATGCTAGATTTCTTTAATGGAAAAACATTCTCAAAGAAAACATCTCTAGATTCACATATAGAATGATCATGAAAAGACATAAATGCAGCACTACTAAGAGCATACACAACAAATACAACATCAACAGTTTTAGACCCGATTATGCTCTTGTTAAAAGTAAGCAAGCATACTTTTGCTAAACACCCCTACATTTTCAAGTATTGCATATTGGGGGCATAACCTTTCCACAATTCATATAGGGTACAATCTAATTTTTTATGAGGCACTCTATTAAGAATATGGTTTGCAGAAAGTACAACCTCCCCCCACATACTGTCAGGTAAACCAGAACTTATTAGTAAAACATTCATCATTTCTTTTAGAGTTAGGTTTTTCCTTTAACTCTATCATTTCATTGTGGGACATAAGGAGTAGAAAATTCGTGTATAATTTCATCTTTCTCACAATCCTCTTTAAGAAAATTAGTGTCATATTCACCACCTCTATCACATCTAAGACGTTTTATTATCCTATCAAGCTGGTTTTCTAATTTTGCTTTATAAAAAAGAAAAAAATTATCAGTTTCATATTTCGATCTTAAGAGATAAACCTTTGTATATCTAGAGTAGTTATCTACAAAGGTGATATAGTAGCATTTTTCACTCTTATTTTCTGTGTTTTTGAAGTATGTTAGATTAGTATGAACAAACTCCAAAAGTTTAGTCTTTCTACCAGTGAGAGCTTTTAAAGAAGGTCTAACATACTTGGATTCAACACAAATTTCACATTTATTAAAGTTACTATTATCTAGATTAGGGAGCAGATTCATTTATTAAATATTCACATGACCTAATATAGCATGCCACATACGTAGAAACTCACCAAATTGTTGGACTTTTTATTATTTCTCGGTTTCCTGAAGCTGACAGCCTTCTTGTTCAGGGGTTTCGCCATCTTCTTTGAGTTTTCAGTATTTTTAAAACTTGTTAAACTTGGGACCAGAGCCAAATTCCACAATATTAGATTTTAAGGAAAATTCATTTGAAATAACTAGAGCCTTATCTTTAAGACAGTTGGCCTCCTCTATCTTCATGTGGCAAATTAGTTCCTCCAGAGAAATGTCCCGCTTCTTATGTCTCAAGAGATTGCGATAGTCGGAATAGGACTTTGGAAACTTCTCAATTAGGATGTTTTCTTGGAGGATTTCACACATCTTCATCTCTTCAGTTAGGATGTTAGAAACTAATTTCTCGCAGTCATTTACTTGTTCCATTATGGGTTTGTCATCAACCATCTGGAATTTGAGCCACTCTTCAACAACATACTTCTTGATTTCAATATCATCAGCTTCGTACTTCTTCTCCAAGGTATCCCAAATGGACTTAGCTGACTTATCTTTGACAAACAAGTCTAAGAGCTTGTTATCCATGTAGCTTAACATGTGACCTCTTACCATCTTGTTATCATTGTCATGTTTAACTAGTAGTATAAAATTTGCTTCTAATTTGTTGGAAAAATAAATAATGAAGTAACCACTGTGTCGTGGAAGAACAACTGCCTTAAAAGTGAATTCGCCCTGATTGGTGTAGTCGAGTAATAGACGTCGCCCCCAAGGTTAACACAATACTTCTATATCTGTACAACTGAATAAAGAAGGTAAACAAATAATGAGCGTAAATAACTAATGAAGTAATCACTATGTCATGGAAGAACAACTGCCTTAAAAGTGAATTTGCCCTAATTGATGTAGTCGAGTAATGGATGTCGCCCCCAAGGTTAACACAATACTTCTATATTTATACACCCGAATAAAGAAGGTGGAACAAAATTGGTATTGCCCTTCTCAAAAGGAATCGAGAAATAAGACCGGGAAATAAACTGGAAGAAACCTGAATCAGCCATACTAGGTTCAATTCCCAAAAAAGATTGGAGGGGCCATAGACGGTTCCGCTTAAAACCTAATCTCCTAGACAAAATATTACTCTAATGTAATTTAGTAAAACACTAGAATTTTTAGAGAGCAAGAATGGGAGAAGTTGTTTGCTTGTTTGTTGTGTTGTGAAAAAGTGAGAGAAATGACCTATTTATACAATTTTTTGAAGGGCAAAGTATTAAAAAACGCAAGTGCAAAAAGGTAAAACTAGCAGAGACAGTTTCTTAAAATTCTGCAACAGAAAAAAATTAGATTTTTTTCAACAGATTTCGAATAGGAAACAAATTTATTTTTTGAAAAATAATACAAAAGTTTTATCCAAAAGACAACAAGCGCAGTACATGTTAACACGGACACGGATAGGGCCAAACGACGACGGCGCACGTGTTAAGCTTTTAGCTCTAATTACTCAAAGAGGGTAAGAAGCAAGGTTATATATAAACCCTCTTAGAAGCTTTTTCCCAACCAATGTTAGATTTGTTGGATCTGGTGACCTAAGTGCAATATTTTCATATAAGTACACTTGTAATTTTTTTAATAGATTGGTTAATAAAACTATTTATAAATTACAATTAATATACATTGAATTATTGTTCTCAAATAGTTTTTGCACACAAAGCAAAATAGAAGCAAATGTTGCTCATTAGTTGTCAATGTTTAACTAATAGTAAGCGGTATAACGTGGCCGGATCGTAATACAAAAAGATAGCTTGTATTAGTAGATGAACCTAAACATGTCCTTAGCCTAGTCGAAAGTAAGCAAACCAATTGAAAGACTAATATGTCATCTATTAAGTCCAATTGAGGGGATGCATTATCTTAGGCATCAAAGCGGATGACTCCCAGAAGATAGAGATGTAGATGTGACCCAAGCAGAATAGATCCTTAATCTGTTTATGAATTTATTCACTTGTGACGTTCATATTGTGGCATACCTAAATCCTGAGTGGATGATGGACTATGTATGCGTGACTCGTACATTTTTATGTAAATAAAAGCCTGAGTTTGAATAGATAACAAACTGAAAACTGGTGCATTGGGTGTACAACTTTTACAATATGTAGCATCATTCACAACAGTAGAATTCATAGCCCGAGACATGAGTAAATGATATCCTCTCATTGGCATTACATAGTTGATGAAAAGTAAACATGACCATGGATCTTTCGTCTTTGTGATGAATGACTTAATTACTATTCGATAGTAATTGACTTTTTATGAAGGAAGATGTAATAGTTACCATAAGATAAAATAGGATCATATTGGGAGAATGATTTTTTTCCCAAAGAGATCAAAGATATCCTTAATAGGGTTGCACACTTATGACAAGGTCATTGGACGAGCACTGAATAGTTGCTTTGGTAATAATATGTCATTGGGAAAAGCTTAGTCACGAGTCGTGGAATGACTTCGTGACTAAATGAGTTTATAATTAATAGGCGAAAATCAGGAACTTAATTATAAATCATTTGAGCCCTAATTACATATGTCCAATCGGTCCCTCTGTTAGCTCGTTGAAAACATAAATTAATTGTAAGTTTAAATAGAAATGAACAGAATGAATAGGAAAAGAGAAATGGAAAACATTTAGGAATAATTATGGTTTTTTCCGAAATGGAAAAATGGAATCATTTGGAAATGAATGTAGGTTTCCAAAATTGGAAATGGAAATGATTTATTTGCAATTCTATATGGATTACTTAAAAATGATTAGAAGAATGAGTTTATGTTTTTGAGCTGTTTTGAAGCCCAAAAATGAAAATAAATCATTTGGTCACAGTGAACATGTTAAGTTATGAAATATTGAACATATTTTCTCAAAATTTTACCACAGTTAAAATCGTCAAAAAATTTACAAAGGGTAAAATTGTTAAAATTTTACTAGAGGTCAAATAGATATTAGAAATTTGTTTAATATAGAATATTAAATTTTATTTTGGAAAATATAAAAACTGAATCATGTTGGATCACATTACAGAGTACTAGGTTAAAAGGCCCAATAAGTACTCGTAATTGGACCTGATGTGAGAGAGGCCCAAAACCCCTTATATAACATGAAGGGGTGAAAACCCTACTAGGAATACTAGGATGTGTCCCCTACCCCACTCCTGCTCTAAATAGGAAGTTGTTTTTCTATTTGAAATAAACCACTGCAACTCAACAAGTCTTTTCCTATAAATTGATGGCACTAGTAGAGCTATTAAGACAACTTTAATATATTGTTACTCTACTGAAAAATAGAAAGAATTTATTCTCAACTATCAAATATGTTTTTCCAGAATAACAATTCTACCAATTTCTATTAAGAAGAGAAAATTTTTGTTTTCTCTCCAAATAAAAGAGAGAAAATTTTTTCTAGTTTTGTGTTTCGGTTCAATTGGTTCGAGCCCACACTCGAAGTAGTTCGTGATATAAGAATAGTGGAGAAGATCATTTAGTTGAAAGTTGGGAACAACGAACATACACTAAGCCAGAAACACAGGTATGAATTCAATTAGGGTTTATTGCTATAAATATCATAAATCGGGTCGATTTTCAAATTTTTAATTTTTCATTGTGCAAGAAAACCTTTTATTTCCCTTTTTCTTTTGCATTGCCAATAGAGTTTGGATGCTAAAACTGTTAATGTTTGTTTTGATATAGTTAAAAGATGCCTAATGACTTAGAAAATGAGGTAAATGATGAGCTTGAGCTGAAAGCTTCTCGAGTTAATAAATGAGACAAATATGAACATAATGAAATGAAAATAAAAATGGGGCAAGATGTGTGACTAGGAATACGAAACCCCGACATAAAGGTCAATGAGATGAGGCACTCTTACGCACTATAACGAATGTTCTACAAAGGGTTGTCCGTGTTGCACCCCAATATGCTTCCTCAACCAGAACTCGAAAAGTTCCAATTAAAAAGTTACGGAAGTACAACACCACTTAGTTTAAAGGTGTGAAAGGTATAGATCTTGAAATTAAAATAAAAGTATAGGGACTAAATCTACAAGCTTTGCAAAGTATAAAGACTAATAGTAGAATTTAACATTTAAATAAAAGATAAAAGGATTTTATTTGTGTTTGAATTGAAGTTTGTTTTACATCATATTAAAGAAATTAAGGTTCTCTAGGTTGAATAACTCTTTGCCTCTTTTTAACCATTCATGATTAATAAGTTACAAGGTAATAAGCTGGGAGACGACGAGCTGCAGAGTGACTAACGAGCTGGAAGGTGATGATGTCATCTTTTCTTGATTGGGTCGGACTCCAAATCACCAAGATAGATTGAATCTCAGGCTGAATTGTGATATATTCTATAACAAAAATAAACCCTATCATATTAATCGCATTATTTTTGTATTATTGAACATATTAAGCTTTTTTCTTTTTTTTTTTTATATTGACCCATCTTTGTAAATTTGCTGTATTAATGCTGGCCATTTTAGGTTGATGTGTCTTTATAACTCGTCGCCATAAATATAAATTCAAAATTTAAAAGAAAAAGAATTTAGTGGACCAAAAATAAAACAAAAAAACTAGTGGTTCAAAAGACTATAGAAAGGCAATCCCTACAAGAAATTGTCAAGTATTGACATATATGACATAGCGTTAAACAAGTTTACCACTATAAGACATCTTTAATTTTGATTTTTTCCCTTTATTTCATTTTTATCTGTTTATTTTTCTCATTAAATTATATATAGATTTTGATTTAATATATTATATGATGAAAAATTTTAATTTAATATGTAAAATAAATGAGAAAGATACCTTAATTTTAAAAATAAAATTATTAAGTTAAGCCTACATATAAAAATTAGTTTGATTTAATTTTTATTATACTACAAAATTCCATTACTTATGTATCCATAATTTGAGGCTACTTACTTAGTACATAAAAATTATAATTATTTAAAATAAAAATATGTATATTTATTTTTAAAAACTGTGTTAATTTATTTAGACATTTTAAATTATAATAATATTTAAATTCTATATAATAATTATTTGATACACATTCAATAAAGTTTGTTTACTTCATAAAGTGTGTTGAGAAGTTATCACATGTCTTGATATTAAAAGATAGCGAATAATTTTTAATCCTTTAAAAATTCACCGTTAGTGTATTTAATAATAAATTTATAAATTTTTAAATAAAATTCATTTAAAATTTAAAAAAATTAATAATAAAATCAAAATCAAAATTGGATATGTAAACATTAATTAAATATATCTATCATGACATAAGCTAATGAAGCTTTGATTATGTTAAAGATCTTGAATATCTTATAAAAATTATGTGTGAATTAATTTAACTATTATATATATAACATAAAGCATTCCATTACAAATTCACACTGCTCTGTTGAAAACGAGAACTTGGAAAATGTGGAGAACAAGATAAAAGAAGAAAATACTGAAACAGTTTACGTGTCAAAGCTGTCGCACAACACACGTGGGGTGGAGGTGAGGGGCACTTTAATTTGCTTCACACACTATAATTTTATAAGACTCTGCCTCCACACCTATTCTAGAAATTCCAATATCGTTGAATTAATTTATGATCAACAACTTCCCTAATTTTGTTTTCAGATTAAAGCTTTTAAAAACATCCAATTCTATTCAAAATTATCATAAGACTCGAAAAATAAATTTTAAATTAATTTTTCACGATTTTATAGATTAATTGTTCAAGCCCGTTTAAAAAGTGAAATGATTTGAGTAAAAATATAGACTCAAAAAATTAGCTTAAAAAAAAATACTCGTTTTCTAAATAGGCTAGGCCTCAAGTAAACTTTCTTGACCCGGGCTTAACCCGGCCCAAATTTACCTAAAATTTTCACTATTATTTTTGTTATTATTTGTTGTCATTTTGATGTTGTTTTGCTACTATTTTGTTATTATATTATTCATATTTTATTGTTAATTTTACTACTATTTTAAAGATATTTGCTTACTAAATTACAATTATCTTAGTGTTTTTAAATGTATATTCAATTTATTAAAAATATTTACTTTAATATTCTCAATGTATTTGATACATTATATTTTTAAATTTATTTTTATATAAAATTTTTAATACTAGTAAGTCGAGCTAAACTCGAATTTAATATTTTTTTTATTTAAACTAAATCTAAACAAAATTTTAAACTTATTTTTTTATCAAATTAAAATTAAATCTAAAATTTTAAATTAAGCGGACCCGCTGGAAAACGAACGCACAATTCTAACTCACAAATCGATTAGTTAAAAAAGGAAGATATTTTAAGAAAAAAATTATATTTTTATGTTATGTTAATTTAATGAAGGGAAAAGGAGCCATTCACTCTTTCATTTTGTCACTTTATGATTTAATATTTCTTGCAAATCATCTGTCCCACACTAAAAACAAAAATTTCTTTCCTTTCTTTTACATAATCAAATTCAAGTTTACATCATTTTCTTAACATTTTATTATATAAGAAATTAGATTATGCTATATTTTAAAAATGGGATAATACGTAATTTAGTTTTTAAATTTGTTTATATGTATTTAATTAGTCTATAAATTTATATTACGTCAATTAGGTTGATACTCCACACTAATATTGTTAATTTGTGCTGATGTGACATAATTAGTTAATCCGGCGATATCACGTGGTATTTTAAGAGATTATCACATAGTACAATTAAATTGACTAGTAATATCACGTCAACATAAACTAATAATATTAATACAAAATACAAATTTAAAACCCAATTAAAAATTTTTATTTACTATCATAAAAGATGTAATAATGGCGGTGAGAGTTTAAGTTTTGTAGAATAAAAGTTTAATTAACCATCAATTTTGAATTTGTTTATAAGATTGGTAAAGAAAAAGAATAAAAATGCAGAATTTAAGGTGTGAGTGTGATGGGAATGGTTGTGTTGTCTTTTTGATAAGGCTAATACTTTTCTAGAAAGGAAAGGGACATGACACACAGCTTTGATGGTATGAATTAGCAATAATCACATACACATATTTGTCATCATTACATATAATGAATGGGTTAATGCACAGTATGTGTTTCTTAAATAAGATTTCTTTTAGTCAGATTTAAGGATTCTTTCTTGAATCCCACTCATAAACTGGATTTGTTGAATCATTCAATTCAATAATAATGACCATCAAGTTGTCATGTCTTACGTATAGCTTTAGTTATAAGATATTTAAAAATTATATCTGTGGAACACGGTTCAATTATTACCAAATTTCAATATGTTTGAGCCATCATTCCAGATATTTTATTATTTGACTCTTAAATTATTTTAATTTTAATTTCAACTTCAAAGTCATATTTCTTATATGTTTTGTTGAGTTTGGAGGCCAAGTGGCCCAAGCTAAACATGGACCAGGGTCCTACTCTATAAATTTAGAAAGCCTGAGGACTTAAGAACAATGGGTTCTCTTCATGTTGGGCTTAAATTTTAGAACGATTCAGTTTGTGTTATGTTGGTTTTAATATTTTAAATACCAATTAAAGATATGTTGTAGTTTTTTTAATCTTATTTGTAAAATCTTTATTTTCAACCTACCAAACAATAATCCATTAAAGTTATTATACATAAATGATAACCAACCAAAAACTCAGATAAGATCCGAGTCTTTTACCCGTGATCCAGCCAGGCCTCACCAGATGGATATGTGCGATGCATACAGTGAGGGGACAATTAGGGGAGTTTGTGATATTAGCTCGCATATACCCAAAGAATTCGCATGCAGGGGACAGCGAGGCCTAAGAGGCAACCCAGAACAATACACGTGTTCAACATGCCCGAGGCTTGCTCAGAATGTCAGTCTTATGAATAGTAGGGTCAAGTCCATGAACAGTGATAATATGTATAAATATCCAGACGTTTCCTTTAATGAGATATACAAAAAAATTACTCCACTTTAACAAGTTTTAACATTTTAGCTATTTAAACTTTGTTTGATAAATTTTGTGGGTACAAAAACTTGCTAGTACTAAAAACATTAGTTTTTATTTTTCTCGAATCATATTTAAAGTTACCAAAATCGAATTCTCTCATAATTTTGAATTATTTCACTTCAAGTGGGTATAGAGTAAGTTCCAATAATTCTTGCATTGCTCTACGTGAACAATTGCATCATTTTGATAATAAATAATGTATTTGTAGTACAATAAAATTGTTTATTATTTTTCATTAAAAAAATAAATTAGGGGTGATAATGATTTTAAATATTATACATCTATAGACAATACAAATAGCAAGATAGAACATATCTATTATGGAGCGCTCATTGATTTAATAATATTTACTCTCACCTAGCCTCCTTACTATTCCTATCTATACAAACACATTAAATATCGCATTTAAATAATTTAATTAAATAAAAATTTAAATTGATTTAAAAATCATAATCGAAACTTGATCAATGTACAAAGCTATCAGAATCTTTCCTTGGATTAAAGGAACCTTCCACAAATACTTTAATTAACTTTGTCGGTAATCAAAATCAATGTTTGCACGTAAAACTAATTGAAGTAGTTTGTGCTTCGGCAAACTATCCGTATCCAAGACAACAAAACTGAAAATTGCTCTCAAAATTCCCTTGCAAACGACACTTATATTTCTTAATTTTCATTTAATATTGGAATTTATTTGATAAGGACTTTGCTTTTGGAATCTTTCACTCCCGGCTGTACTCTTTGTGATTGATTTTATATTATAAAATATAAATTTAAATATTTGGAATCAACACGAATTGAATGGGATAATGTAGCAGACCTACCAATCTAACCAAAATCGGATCGGATGATAAGGCATATATTTACGCGGAGCTTAAAACAAACATCACAGTAGAATGGTATGCTTAATAGGTATGTACGGTAAGAACATGCATGAAATATGAATATCACAATGTATGTACGTATGAATTATGATTCTTTAACGCTTCATGAAGCTCGCAGGCTAACCTTCTCGACTACGATGAGCGATCTTTCGAACGGAGACTTTGAGAAGTCGAAAGAAACTACGGAAGATCCGACGTTTTACGTCGCCTCTTACAGGGGGAGCATTGCATTTCTTCTCCATCTTTGCCACTGATTACGTTTGCATGAGATTCACTATTTATATACATAATAATTAATAAATGAGAGAATTAGTTATATATATTTATTTAGTTGGAGAGTTTGATGAATAAAGTATACGTAATTCTTTATTTTATATATATGATATAAGATAAGGAATGAACGTCTTTGTCAAAGCCATGCCAATCACTCATCATCAAAACAGGTAGAAGAGGCAACTTCTTTTTAATTTCAGTCAATAGATGTATTATTGTAAACATCGAATTAATGCACTCCCTTGTTAACTATCGAAGGCTACAATTAGATAAATCCATACATTAACTTTTTGAAGAAGTTTAGCATTCTAAATCATAAGTGGAAGTGGACTTGTTTCCTAAATATTTAAATTAAGTTCGAGTTTTGAAGTCAACATTATTAAAAGAGTTTTACCTAAATATTATCTCAACCCGAACAAAACTATACTCAAATCGTAAAGTAGATGACCAAAACTATACTCAAATCGTAAACTATACTCAAATCGTAAAGTAGATGACTAAATTTTGTCTCACACACTAGGTTTTGTTATATGTATAGTTTGAGAAAAATATTTAACAATTGATACATAGGTGGAGTGGTAAAATACTTGCACTTAAGTATTATCTAAGCATTGGTTCAATACTTACATATTGTATTTTTAGTTGTTTTATTTAAGCACTTTATATAAAATTAATATAAATACAAAAAAAAAAATTATATTAATTCAATTATTTATTAAATAAGAGTTTTTAAGTAATTTCCTGACCATTTCATCTACACATTATATTATATTATATAAGTATGCATTAATATAGAAGGTTAACCAAGAGTTTAATATTGTTTTTATTTATTTATTTTTGTTTTTAATATATATGTGGGGATATTTTTAGTTTTGTTTCTTTGAGCTGTAGCGTATACAAAATTTATCAAGTCAATTTATCAAGTCAAGTATGCTATCTAATTTATTAAAAACTGTTATCAGAAGATTTTGTCATAATAAAGCATTATGGTGGTGATTGCAAGATTAGAGTTTGAGATGAGGAGGATGCCATTTGAGATTTGGAAATGAGTATTTGGTTGATTAAAGTTCGCTGGTATAATGATGATAGGTTAAAATATAATTATTGGTGGTTAAAGTATTTGAAATGTCCTTATATTATAGAGACTAGATAAAATTAATACATTTATCAATAAATGGATCAATTTAATTTCTATATTATTAAAAAGAATTAAATAATTTTGTATAATTTTATGGTTTAATATTATTTAATTTTATGTTTAATTTATCAAATATAATCCGATAAATATGATTTAAATTGAGTTTCAAGATTAATTCAATAAAATTAATTACTAAAGTTATTAAGTAACTATAAATTTTATCAAATTAACTCAATTAAACAATAGGCACCAAAATATATATATTTTAATTAAGCAAATAAATAAGGTGGGACATCCAGGCCGGCAGCAAAATCTTGGTTCTGCCACTTTATTTGGCGCTTGCAATGAAAATGACCATTTCATTTTAACCATCTTATTTATTTATTTATTTATTTATTAGCTGGCTTTGACGCGTATTAAAAAATGATTTCTCACCAAGATTAATTTCTCACTCACACCAACATTTATATTTTAGGCTAGACCATTAAAAATATTAATTTTATTAACAAATGATAAATTTACTCTTAACATCTATATCTTTTATGAATTTAGTTATTAATTTTTAAAAAATCGAATTTTATCATAATTATTTTAAAATGAGTAAAATTATTATTTTCAATGAAATATTAATTGAAACGTTTAATTTTTAAATATGGTAGTCTACAGGACAATCCATGCATATTTCATACTATTTTTTTAAATTTTTATTAATCTTATATTTTTAAATTTATTTTTATAGAATTTAAATTATTAATTGATATGATGTGTAGGACAAATAATTTTATGTCAATATGAAATATGCGTGGACAATCACATGATTGGCACGCCAACATCATTACAAAGAATTAATGTTTTAATCAATATTTTATTTAAAAAAAGGCTTTAACTCTTTTTAAAATTAATGGTCAAATTTATCAAAAAAATAATGATCAAATTAACAAAAGTTATATCTATTGAGGTCTAAATTTATAATTATATATATTTTAATACTAAATAAAAATATACGTATACAAGTGACGGTGGACATGAGAATTCTTTTAAGATATTAAACTTTGAAATTAACTTTACTTTATTCTTAAAAATAAAAATATTTGAAACTATAATCATTCAAACACTGATTAAACATACATGCAAATGGAAACCCTAAAAGGAGACACTTATTTGGAGTGCTGAATACATACTTGTAATAAATGGTATGTATAGTTATTTCCAAAATAAATAAATAAACTGTATGTATAGTAATAACATTATATTAAATATATTACCATAAAAACATTATATTAATTATTAAATGTAATAATGGATAAAAATTCATCATTTTTCATATATTTAATTAAATAAAATTTATTATATATGCCAATTGCCAACTTTAAAAAGTGTTTTAGGAATTAGGTTAACAAATCCAACTAGTAATTTATATCTATATATAATATATTTCCAACTTATGAAATATAATGTATTTTCTGTAAATATATTAGGTAATTATATATTTTAAAATCTTAATTATTATATTATTTATTTTTAATCAAGTTATATTTTATAGGATAAATTATACCTACTGATCACTCAATTTTGGGTAGCTGACAAAACAGTCACATTGGTTTCATTTTAGTCACTCAATTTTAGAAAAATGACAAAATAGTCCTTTTTGCCGTTTTCAGTTACAAACGTAACGGTAAAGTGACATGGCAGATGACGGCTTGCTTGGTGTCATTAACCGTCCAGCTAGCCGGTTAGCACCAATTTAAACAACCGTATCAACAACCATTTAGGATTTATGTAGCAGAATAAGAAGAGAAAAAGAAGAAGAGGAGAAGAGAAAAAACTGAAGATGCCTAGAGTGATTCTGGTGTGCTATTGTGGAAACCCAACCAAATTAAACACGTCTTGGTGCAATGAAAACCCAGCTAGAAGGTTTTTTGGGTGTAAGAAATTTGGGAGTGGGTTTCGAAAACCATGTCGTTTTTCATTTGGTTTGATCCGATATTGACGCCCTGTTCACAAATTGTGTTGTTGGGTCTTCTGAAAAAATGAGGACCTTGGAGGATGCAAGGAAAATGGGAAGAAAAAACATGGTTTTTGGTGCTTGTATTTGAATTGTGTTGCTATTTTTTAAACCCTAAATCAGCTTATGTTGTTATTGTTAGCACTGAAAACCAGCTTATGTTTTGTAATATTGTTGCTAATATAATGTTTTGTTATTCATTCATGGCTGCTGGTATACTACTGGTATACATGGTTAGCCGGCTCATGTGTTGTTGCTTACAAACTTCAAAGTTGAAAGACTTGAAATGGAGAATATGTGGTTGTTGCTTACAAATTGTAATATTGTTGTTCATGTTTTGTAATATTGTTGTTGCTTACAAATTGTAATGGGAGAATATGTGGTTATTGTAATGGTCTGGTATTCTCACACATTTGATTCCATTTCTAAGTTGAAAGACTTGAAAGAATGTTTAATCTTCATTTCATTTTTATTTCTCAATGCTCATATGTTAGAAGAGATAAAACAGATGAAAAAAATAGAAACATTTGTATTTCTCAATTCTCACACATTTGATTTTATTGCCAAATTGCATGGATTAATGCTCATATATTAAGGCCAAAGCCAAATTGTTTACAAAAGGAAAGAAGGGCAAACTATTGCCAACTTTGCCTACAATTCAATACAATTGAATAGATGTAAATTGTAGGAAAATTTATAAAAAAAATTCAGTGACTATATGCTTAAGTTTAGATAACAGTAGCAATCATAGGAAAATTTACAAAAAATAATCTACTTAAGTTAATAAATCAGTAGCATGTATAGGCAAATTTACACAATTTCAAAAAGTTAACAAAATAAAGTCCTGTTCACAATGTCATCATTGGTCTGTCACATATGTGTAACACCCCAAACCCGACTAGACATTATGGCCGAATCCGGCGATGTCTCAAGGAAGGGATTTTGAAAACGGAGCTAACTCGATAAAAACCTTAAGCTTAAACCCTTAATTACTTCCATTTATTTCGAAACGTGTATTCATTTAGTCAACTTACCTTAAAACGTATCATTTTAGCAGAAGCTTAGGAAAAATCCTCGTGTTTAAGGAAAACAGTTCGTAATTCAAGAAAATTAAGTTTTAGGTTAAACCATCATAGTTATAAGCAAGTTAAAACCAAAAACCTAAAACCAACGCCAATCAGTTTAAAAAATTTCAGAGAGTCCTAGAAAATACAACTCTCCAATCTCAATGCCAAAACTTAAATAAACCATAAAACAAAATTAAACAGTAAAGCGGGTGGTCACTGTCGAGTCTTCCGCTGCACCGATCCGCCTAACTCTGTGGGTTACCTATACAGAACAAACAGAAAATGGGTGAGTTTACGTAAACTCAGTGTGTAACCCAGCAGAATTAGGCATGCAAACATACTGATTATCAAACATCATATAGATACACATTGGGCATAAGCCCATTACAGATGTAGATGCAGATTCGTGCCTAAGCCCATCTCAGATACAGATACAGATTTACAAATCAGAATCAAAAATCAGATGTCCTACCCTCATCCTCTACACACTATCTCCAACCATCCCTACACACCATGTGGGGTTTAAAACACCCACCCAGCCCTACACACCATGTTATACCAATGCGGCACATAATGGATATAATGCAGCTATGCTGGCATAAACTGCCTTTCAGAACACTTCCTCTAATAAACATCATCCCACCCCAATAACAATATTAGAAACAAAAACAGTTATGCAATTTAACATGCTCAACATGCTATCAATTAGATCACAGATAGTCATACAAATCAATAACCACACATGCACAATTCTATCATGCTCAGTATAGGGTATCAGTCAAACAGATCATACAGTTTAAGGTTTGTCATCCCTTATCGACCCTACAGTAGGCCCACAGTCGTTTGGGACGACTCATGCAATCCTAAGGGAAAATTCAGTTAAATGGGCCCACACGCTCATGTGGGTTATCCGTATGGGCCCACACGTTCTGTGGTCCACACATCTAGATTGGCCTTGTCTGTGTGGATTACACGGCCTGGCCCAGATACCACACGCCTGTGTGGCATACCCGTGTAGGCCCACACACCCAATTTGGCCTAGTCTGTGCAGCTCACACAGCCACACTCCGGCTATTACACAGCTGTGTCATCGCACATGGCTTACCACACGGCCGTATGGTGTTGATAGTGGTGTTTTTTAGCTTTTGTTGAACCTGTTTTTCTGCGTTTCAGGTACACATCTGATTTGATTTTGATGTTAATGCAAACACGAGCCCTCCAGAACCTAAAAATCAACAAACTAACGCTCAATTTCAGTAACACCTTCGAAATTCTAACGGAAAAAAATTCCTCAAACGAAATCTCACAGCATTTAACAACGCAACCACATACTTACCAGTAACGAAAAGGAATCCCTAATGCTTAAATCCCTGCAGAAGCACCAACAAATTTTTGTTCTCCACCTAATCGAGAATAACAAACCAACCCTTTATCAATACTTGGGTGAAAATCGTTAAAATTAAGCAAAACGAAAATTACCCAACGAACACGGCTAGGATTACACAAAAGAAACGAATTAGAAAAATCGAAAAAGGTAGGAAAAAGAAGAAAATTTTAATTAAAGGAGATGGGGAAAACAACGTAAAAAGGAAAAAGGGATTTTAGAAGAGAAAATAGAAATAAAATAAAATAACGAGAATATCCCATAATCCCTTATTATCTCCACTAACCCACTATTTAGAATTCCAACTGCACTGAGACACTTGCACAGAATCGAACAAAAATAAATACCCATGTTTGTGCAGGGATTAGAACACATGACCTCCACACAACACATAGACTCCATTACCACTAGAACTAGCAGGCTCATTCTGCTATGAAGTTATAGGCAATTAAATATAAGCTCACTGAATAGTGATAAAGCTTAATTCCAAAAATAACAAAATTTACTAAAGATAAGGCTTAAACTTGGAACCTCACACACACACACCCAAAACACTTAACCACTAAAGCAGTTACACAGTTGTGTCAAACAATAACAGAAACATAAAAAAATATTTTTGGGCATTATAATATGACTCTTGAGTAGAAGGCATCTATCTAACAGTGGTTGGTTTCCTCTTCAATAGGAGTTTTTCTCTTGGGGTAACATCTTTTTGGTGAGTTGGGGTAGATTGTTAATGAGTTGGAGCAGCCTCCTATTCAGTTGGGGTACTCTCTTGTTGATTTTGAGTAGCCTGTTGCTGAGTTGGGGCAACCACTTGGTTATGAACACAAACTTTGTATCTTTTGACCTACAAGAATAAGTAAAATCCATCAAACAAATACATATAATAAGAAAAGGCAGGTGACTTATTGGAATGGTTTGGCCAATTTCCCTTTCACAACTCCTCTTATTGTGGCCTATTTTGTTGCATTTACTACACCTTATGTCCACCTCTCTCTTGCTCATCCTTCCAGTTGTTTGTGGTTCATTAGGTTCTTTCCTTCTTACCTTAGTAGGTTTGCCAGGTGGCATTCTTAGTATAGGAGGCAGTATTGGCAGCATGTAGGAGTTTACCTTGTTAAATCATTTAGAAATTTTATTCACCAACATGTCAGACTGGCTCCTAATTGAGAAGTGGGACCTTGACCGATGAGTAGGGTTTTTTTTCCTTCAACCAATCATAAGCATGTTGATTGATGTTCTTCAGTTCAGCTATGACATCTTCAAAATCCCTTAGAGTACTTACTTTGGCAGTTTTCCAAAGCAAATCTTTCAATTCCTTTATTTGGAAACTAACCTTTTTAAAATTGGCATATAAGTGTCTAACACAATATCTTGTTTCTACATTAGGAAACAACATATATATTGCTTTTAAAAGTCCCTATAAATAGAACAAATATAGTTTAATTTTTTGACAAATCTTAAACCCTAAATAAAAACAACATAAAATAAAATAAATAAATGGAGTTTTACCTTTTGTTTGTCAGACATGAAAGATATCTACTATGAGCTTATAATTTTCAAGTCTAGTATGAGCAGCTCCAAGAACCAGAGCCGTGATACTTGGTTTTCATTTTTGACAGCATCATATACAATAGGATAGTTGCCATTATTTGTATCTATCGCAACAGCTGCAAGTAAGTAGCCACCATAGTAGCTCTTTAAGAAACATCTATCTAAACATATTATCCTTTTACAACCAACCTTATAGCCATCTTTACATGCCTGCAGATAGATATATATCCTTTGAAACAACCTGTTATCTAGATAATAGATTGTTGTTGTTCCCTTATTTTGGCTCATAACCTCAAACAAATACTCATAAATCTTCTCATATTGAGCCTTATGAGCTCCTTCAATTAATTTCAATGCTCTAAGTTTAGCCCTCCTACATTGGTTAATGAGACTAGGCAATAGAAACCTTTTTGGACATCTTATTGCAATGATTTCAGAGAATAATCAGAATCAACAATGAATTTTTCTTTATAATGTTGACCTATCCAAGCTGAAGTTACATTCTTATTTTTATAGACTTTAGAGCAAGTATGGTTAGGGTTTGAACTCCTAATTTGCCAAGTCTAGTCAGTAAGGTCATTAAGGTTTAGTCTAGAGGCCTATATGAACCAAGAACATTTTTCACTACAGACTGCCTTTAACCTTTTTAGATCATTTTTGGGAAACTTAATAAAATAACAATTCAACCTACCATAATGCTTGGCAGCTTCTTTTAGACTATCTTTGGACTTAAATAACATTCCAACCTTAAGTTTAGGATTACTCATGTCATTGTCTGGGTTGCACTCAAGCCAATTTTGGCCATCTGAGTCAGATTCATGTGGACTATCTAACCTCCCATAATCATCACTATATATAGTTCACCTACTTCTATATCATCCATGTTTAAACCATCTAAATTAACCTTTATCCTATTAGACACATCACTTTTAGATACATCACTGACAGACACATTACTACTAGACACGTCAAAATCGGACACTTCTTCTTCACTCTCATTAAAATTGTCATAAATTAAACTTGCCAAACAAATTTCTCAATAATAAATGCAGACAACAACCAAACCATTTATTTAATACAACAAAGGCAAACACTTTAACCATTTCTTTCAGAAAATAACCAATACAAAAATCAATTTAATACAAACACAACCATTTCTGTCATGCACATGACAGACAATAACCAAACACTTTAGCCCTAAACCTAGGTAATGATAGACAATAACCAATACAATATAAGGTAAATAACAAATTTGATACTGTCATGCATACAATATAACAGCTAGGATATAGATAATGACAAATACAAACAATAAACATTATGCACATGACATACCATACATAGTATCTACCATTCACTTTAATAACCAGACCCTAAACCCTATGTGAATAAAAAATGAAATCAAAATCTGTCATGCACATTAATAACAAATGAAACCAAAATCAAAATAACCCAAAATGAACCTAAATCGAAATAACCCTAAATCTAAAAAATAAAAAAACTAAATATAGAAACTTACCCATTACAGTGGATGTAACAACATTGGCAGCTTCTCTTTTATTGATCACTGTCGTTGAGAACCAAAAACACTGATAGGTTTCTGGTTTTGTCTTCTTTTCTCCCCAAATAAAAAAAACCAAGAAATTTCTAACCCTAGACCCTATTAATTGATTTATCGAATCGATATTCTAACCCTAAACCAACCTTGTTAATCGATTCCGGAATCAATTTCAAACCCAAACCAACCCAAATCACAATCATTTTTTTTCCCAAATCGATTTTCTTTTTCTCCTCCCCTTAATTACAGTCAGTTTCTATTTTTTTGCCCTAAACCAACATAACCTCAGTTTTTTCCCTAAACCCACCCTAAACCTTGACACTTCAGCTGCTTCACCAATGTCTTGCCACATCAGCGGTCTCATTAAGACACTAACGAAAAATGTTAATAAGTTATTGTTTTGTCACTTTTTGATAACGTTAGTGATTGTTTTGTCATTTTTCTAAAGTTGAATAACTGAAATGAAACCAATGCGACTATTTTGTCAGCTACCTCAAAGTTGAGTGACTGTTGGTGTAATTTACCCTATTTTATATCTTATAACTAGTTTGCATCCCATCTTGTGAGTTTGTTGTATTTAATATCGAAAATATATTTAACAAAACCATATTTTTAATATTGAATAGATTTATAGTTAATATAATTTTGAAATTAAAAAAATTGATAATAAAATCTAAAAATAAATAATTACATTAAAAATTAATCATGTTTAACAATCTTTCTATCTCTATGTTAAACAGTTTAAATTTAATAGGAAATATATTTGTTTTTTATTATGTTTTAAAATTAGCAATGTTTACCATTTAAACTTTTGTTTTTTATTTTAAACTATTTTAATTTTGAAAACATTTTCAAATTTTTATTTTTAGTTTTGAATTTTTAAACATTATTATTAAAAAAATAAATATGTTTCTAACATAGTATAAAAGATTTTAAATAATAATAGTGTTTTGTATTGTACTTAGAACTAATAATAGAATGGGTCACCCGTTCAGGCCCGAAAGCCTATTCAAAAAGCGAAAAGGTTAGGGTAAATATATAGACTCGAAAAATGGGTTTGAACAAAAGATAAAGTTTGTATTCTAAACGGGTCAAGCCATGGGTAGGATTTTTTGGCTCGAGTCTGACCCGAATTACTTGTTTTGTTCTTTCGCTATCATTTTGTTGCTATATTACTGTCATTTTGCTATTATATTGCTACTATTTTATTGTTATTGTTTGAATATTATATAACTCTTGTTTTATTGTTAATTTTGATATTATTTTAGAAGCATTCACTTGCTAAGTTGCAATAGTGTTATTTAGGTATAAAGACTTTTTTAATGTATTTTCAATTTGTTGGAAAATATTTATTTTAATATTGTAAATGTATTTGATGTATTATATTTCTAAATTTATTTTATTTAAAAAATAATCTAAAAAAATTAATACGAGCGTGTCGATTCAAGTTTGAATTTAGCATTTTTAATTTGGACCGAACTTGAACAAAATTTTAGGCTCATTTTTTGAAATGAACTGAACTTGAACCTAAAAAATGGGCCTCGGGTAAGGTATTTTTGGCCCGAGCCCGAGCCCCTGCTCGACCTTGCCCGAATTCACTAAATGACAAAAAATCTTTTTTTTAATATTATTTTCTCATTAGTTTTCTACCATTTTATTATTATGTTGCTACTATTTTATTATTATTGTTGGGATATTGTATAAAACTTATTTTATTGTTAATTTTGTTATTATTTTAAAGACATTTGTTAATTTTGTTATTATTTTAGAAGAGACATTTGCTTGTTAAGTTGCATCTATCTTAGTGTTATTTAAATATACATATTTTTTAATATTTATTTTAATTTGTTGAAAGATATTTATTTTAATATTTTTAATATATTATATATATTTTAAAATTATATAACAAATAATATAAAAACTAATATGAACAGGCCGAGTTGGGCTTGGGCAAAATTTTAGGCCTATTTTTCAGGCTAAGGCCCAAAACTTGGGCCTAACAAACAGGCCTAAATTTTTAATTGAACTCGGCCCGGACACGACCCGGCCATGCACATCTCTCGACTCAACTTTTATCAAGTTTAGGCTATATATACACAGACCTTGTCCACCTACTGGATAGCAAATAAATAAGTCAGATCTGAAAAGCTTATAATAAAAGTGTAATAACAGCATTAATGTTGATTTACAAAGCAACAAAGAAAATAGCCATTAGTTAATGAATGAACAAATGGCCTCAGTTGCAGAAGAATTGTGCAATTTAGACTTTCAATAAATGCTTCAATCACATGCAAAGAATCAGAAGAAAATAAAAACCCTCTCTCATGAAATGGATTCCTTGGCTTTTTGAGTCTCGAAATTGAACCCTTTTTTTTTATTGTATTGTTTATCCACTTTACTTGTCTTTGGCTGGTTTTTGTTGCAGTTATATGAGACCAAGAAACCAGCATGTCGACCAGTAAACAAATCAAAGAAGGAAGGTAAATAAAGCTTGAAAGATGGATTTTGGACTTATTCCCCATTTTGACGGTGAAGATGAACTTTCTTTATCTGCAGTCAACAAACCTTTAACTTGATCTCCCAGCTTCCCCTGATCAACATAAAAAGTACTAGATCATGCGACACCCATATTGCAGGTGAAGAAAAAGAATTCTAGTGGTTTTAGTTTTCTTTTTTTTTTTGCCAATTTAATTAGTATCGGATGAATTTGTAACACCAACTTAACTAGGAATATTAGTAGTAATAGATGATGCTAGTGGTTGAATTATCAGATATAGCTCGGGACAAGGGAAGAGGTTTCAACTAACAAATAATGCTAGTACTCGAACTCAAAACCTACTAAATACCACCTCTTTAGGGTGGCTGCATGAACAAAATGCTGCTATGGTGGATTTAAATAAATTATTCTAGTCAAAAAGAAAAGAAAAAAACTTGGCTCAGTTAATGAGACTTGAAAACTGATATTGGTAATTCTCAGAGAGCCGGATGAACATCTTCTGGATATGTGATAAGTTATGAAGCCATTAAAATAAGGATATGATTTTACCTCAGCAGCATCCTTAAGCGGTCCCCAACATTCCATGCGATTGTACTTAGGCAAACTGGAATGAAAGTAAACACATACTAAAGCATCCATTAGCTCAGGGTGTTCTGCGAAAAGGACTGAATCTCCATGAAGCACAGCTTTAAGTACCTGCAGCAAGAGTTCAGCAAGCATTACCATTTACCACCATCAAAATGGCTAGATGACGGAAAAGGCGATGTCAAAGTTGACAATATAGAAGCCGAGTTCGGACACCTGAATCATATGGGGAGGAAAACTTACCAAAGGTAATTCCTTGGAGAAAATGTGGTATCTAAACTCAGCAGCAACGTCAAGCAAGAGATTTGGACCGCTTACAAAACAATGCACATTCAGAAACATGGTTTCTTTCACTTTCTTCCACTCAGCAACCACATCATCATTGTTATACCACCCTTTCAACTGCCATGGGAAGCATGCAATTTGTAAAAGCACCACTGATTAGATGTCCCAAATCAAAGTTCTTATATTCACAAAAAGGTTACTGCATACTAAGAAACAAATGGAATTCGAACCTGATCAAGGTTGATGACATTTGAGATGGTCAATGTTAAGTTAGCAGTGAAGTCACAGTGGGAGAGGATGTAGGTTCTTGGGATTATTGCAGAATAACTTTTTAGCCCCTCTCCCATGAAGACAACTTTGAGTTTTGAAGCTTCAAAAATTGCTGTAGGAACCAAAAGCCTTGCAGCCTGGAAACTAAGAATGTCAAATTGCTACTCATTTGGGAAATTAAAGACCTTTACTAATACTTGCAGCAGAGTAAGCATAATGAATGGTTTACATCTTCTTGAAGACATTCAATGAAGTTGAACAATCACATAAGAACTGAATCAGATATTTTATATTTGCCATCACTGAATCGCCTAATATATGATATGGTTTTCTCATTGTAGACAGAACCTATATGTTCACAAGGATGTCTATACCGGCAGAGATGAAAGGGTATTGTTCACTAACAGTCTAAGCAAAGTAGCCGCAACCCAAATTGATATAACAAATGATAGCCAAAGGCTCATGAACAAATTCTATGCAGATTTTAGAACTACTGCAAAAATGCCATTTTCACAAGCAAATTGCAGGTCAAGAAAAAACTAGTTGTCACAATCCAAATAATTCTTATGTTGCTAGACTAAACTATCAAAATTCTAAATATACAACTCCATCTAACATTTATATAGCAATGCCATTACAAAACAAGGGTTTCTAGATGAAAAAGGAAAGAAGAACACCTCAGAGACAAGGGTATTGTAGGAGGCTCTAGCAGGACTGCTAATGGAAGAAAGATGTACTTGAAAAGGCCTGGATTCTCTGTTCTTGGCACCAAAGCCTCTCAATGTTACTGAAGGTGAAAAGGAAGCATAGTAAGCATAATGGCAGGCCATGGAACAAGCATAACCCACACTTTCTCTTCTTCTTCATTGTTCAAAACCCACCATTGTCTTCTCTGAGAGCTTGTTTCTTAGAGAAAGAATGAAAATGAATGGTATGATTGATGGGGTAATGTGGAGAATTGATGTTCAGAGAATTTGGTTCTTTGGGTTCATGTGGATTTGTGATTCATAAGACCCCACTAGTCAAAAATCTGTCAAGGCTATCTTTCATCCACACATATGTTTTATTGCTTTTTAAAAAAACATTGCCTACTGGGAATTGTGATTGGCTGTTGGAGTTGGAACATTGCGCCATGTCATCAACATTTCCAGAAATTTTGATAACTTTTGGATAATGTCATGACGTGGCCTTAGTTCATTGATTCAATTTTGCATAGCCTACTCAGCTGCTCAAAATCTAATTCTGGTGGAGAAAAGCTAAAGAGTTTTTTTTGACTTTTCAGTTTGATTTTACAAAATCTTTTACTATTTTTGTAAAGGTAAAACACATTTATATTTACACCTTATGATTTCTAAGAAAACCCACTTTCTTTTAAGTTTAAAACATCTTATAAACTTTCCAGATATATATTTACATAGTAAATTATAATAAAAGATAATTATATCATTTTTATTTTTATGTATCTACCTTTTAGAGGTTGCAAATGGGGTTCTCGGATTCGGTTTATTTAGTATTATGATGTTTTGAATTCGGATAAGTTTGGGTTTAAATTTTTTAATTTGTATTTTTTTAGATTTGAATTGGGCTCTAATTCTAAGTCATAAATATTTTAATTTTAAATATAATAATTTATTTTATTTTTATACAATAGCAATGCAATTCAAATTTGTTTGTAAAAAGAATAAATTTTATATATATATATATATATATTTAATAGAGCTCTTTTATATAAAATAATTAAAGTGTTTATTGTATGTAAAATGTATTATTCTATGATATTATATGAATTGACGCAAATATTTGATTATTATATTATATTGACAACTGAATAACTTTTATCTTTCTTATTAAATTTATGAACCTAATACTCATATTTTAAAATATTTATTCCAAAACTCAAATAATTTACTCATTATTACCTAAACTCAAAATAAACTAATTAACATTATAGTCCAAACCTCAAGTCTAAAATAAAAAAAAATTGAAAATCAATACCCAAATACAACTTATAAAAGTTAAAGCTCAATTCAAAATTTAACTTAATAAAATAATATTTTAATAAGATATTGAATTTTTAATAATATTTTAATAATATCATAAACTAACAGTGAAACTTGTGTCTTCAAACAACATCCTAGGAGTTTGACAACATTCCTGTGGTTGATTTGGTAGAGCACCATTATTTTATTAGTGAACTGTTCAACTTGACTAGGATCTCCAATTATTGATTTTTTAATGGCAACTATTTGATTATCAGCCAATATTCTCTTGTACACTGTCCCTTGCCCTCCTTTTCCTAAAATTCTGCTTTCATGGTAATTGTTTGTTGCCTTCTCGAGTTCCTCAGCTGTAAATACTCTAACATCTTCACGGTGCCCTTGTCGTCTTGAAAATTGTTCCCGCAATAAAATGCCACCAGTTTGCTGAAAGTTAACTTCTGTTATTTTAGAAATCTGCCTTTGCTTGAGCATCCAACACAACAATACTATCCCCAAGAGAAGACCAAGAAACCCAATGCCAACCCCTACGTTCAAAGCATAAAATAATAATAACAGTTGTATTAGCCATGGTAGTGTATCTAAAAGTGAAAAATCATACAAAATGTATATTGAGAGTAATAAATAACGAGATTGTTTGGGTCAAGCCGATCCAATTGACTCAACATTGAGTTGGGAAAGTTAAGGGTGAGGCCTGCTTGTGAATCTAGTTCCACTTGTTTACCAAGTACTTCATAAAAATAAAATCGAAATTATTGTTAGATATAAAAAATAAATAAATCCATAATGGGAAATTGTGGTTAAGGATGAGCTAGCATGGACTCATGCCAAGGCTACAGACAGGTTTATTGATTTTTTTTATATTTTAATTATTTGTATTTTAAATAATTTAACTAGAGTAAGAGATTAGATTAAATATGGATCAGTATATAATAATAATTTTATGCTTTTAGAGTAAAATTTTAGTGATACTTAAAATCTTCCGGCTCCGTTATGTTTTTGAAAATATTTTTTATGTTTAGATAATCAGCTGCATAAGCACTAGTGATCTGATGGAACCCATGGCTGTTTTTTATAGACTGTGGGATACCAATGCTTCAATTTACAAATTTGGAAGCATATAGAAAAGGTTAGGGAAGCTTCCTCGACCTTACTAAATACTAACAGTAGGGAGGATGTAAGTGACCCAAAAGACGAGTGGGGAATATCAGTGTTGTCTGTTCTTTGGCTTTCGCTGTTGAACAACGCGCGGTGACTTTGGACTGTCCATAATTTCTTGGAATTGAAATGCGAACTTTGATTCTGTCAAATTATATTTAGTGCTTCCATCAAATATATATACATATTTAGTGCCTTTTGGCTTTCTATTGCAGATTGCGTAAATAAGCAATGTTAGCTGAAAAAACATTTTGCATAAATAAAATTGAAAAATTAAGATATTTTAAAATTCACAGTCTTCAAATGTTACATAAAATTTTAAGTATTAAAAAATGTATTTATCATCCTATTTAGGAGTTGATGAAGGATAAGAATAATTTTAGGCTTTATATATCAAAGTTCTAATTAAATAAATATAAGAATTAATATTTAAAATATTAACTCTGAAACTTTTTTAACTCACGAGTAAAATTAAAATTTATCATATATAATTTATATATTTAATTTTTTTACTGTATATTGTAATCACATTTCACCTTCTTAATATTA
Organism: Gossypium arboreum; assembly: GCF_025698485.1. NCBI lineage: Eukaryota > Viridiplantae > Streptophyta > Magnoliopsida > Malvales > Malvaceae > Gossypium > Gossypium arboreum. The sequence continues at coordinate 125,404,905 of NC_069072.1, read as the reverse complement.
CCTGCAAAATTCTTAAACCCCATCGACAATATATTATATAATTTTCTTAAACATAATTCAATTATAAATAAAATAGAGGTATTGTATACAAAATTATTTTGTAATAATCGAGTCATACTCCTTGAGAACATTAGAGAGTTATCAAAGTTTTACTTCAATCTAGAACTAAATATTAAACATGAATATTACATATTTAAATTTAAAAATAGATATAAATATTAAAAAGAAAAAAAGAAGAAGCAAAAAGCAAAGCAACATAAGTAGTTGCAACTCAGAAAAAAGATATTGACGGATAGAAAATTTGAGGGTTGACGTTTACTTCAGGCCTATTCATTATTTATGAAGCATTGAATTGTAGGTGACCCAAAGCCAAGGCCGAAACTTTACAACCATCAAATCAACTTCCACAAGTTGATGTACTACACGCGATTATTGAGCATTCGACGTGAATTTGATGGTTGACGTTTACTTTACAACCATCAAATCAACTTCCACACGATTATTGAGTGTTGGACGTGAATTCATTACTCTTCTACTTGACCAGGTAATACTCATAGTATCAAACACGTTTACACTCGAATATATTTCGTTTTGGTTTAATTTTTACAATAAAATCAATTATTTATTGAATATCATGTTACATGTATAGTAATTAGCTTATTTTTCATTTTCAGTTATATCCTTTAAGATAAATTCATTATATTTATTTTATTTAAAATCAATTTAGTTAGGATATTTTAATGAAAAATAAATTGATTTAAAAACTTAATATATATAATTAAATTTAAAATTAATTTTTAAAAATTTAACTAAAAATTATTAAAAAATAAAAAGTTACAAAATAATATGTTGGAACATTTTCAAATATTTATAGTGTTCCAATAACTATAAATGAATAGATGTAATTAATCAAAAATTGTATTTTTGATTTTTAAAAGAATTATAACTATTTAAATAATATTATTTGAATAGTTATAATTAAATGAATAATTATGTGTTTATTTTAAAGACATTATTATTAGAAAGACACCTATTGATGAAAGATGTCTCTATGAAGAGATATGAAAATTTCTATAAATAGGAATGAGATTTCATTTGGAAATCATACTAACAAATTCTAATATTCTTTCTTTCCTTCCTTCATTTTATAATATTATTAGATTATTCTATAAAATATTACTGCAGAAATCATTTATAGAAATTGAGTTTCTTGTCATACATTGCTCAGTGTGTAGTGGGCTATTCTCGTCAGTGCAAAACGCAAATACCCATTGGCTTCATTGTATCCTCGAGGTTAATTTGCTTGAAACTCGTTTGCACACCGAAGATAGGTGGGGGCAAATATAACCTTAACGATAGTGGCTTGATACACGCCTTGGAGCCTTATCCTATTTCTTCTTCTGTTCGAGTTCTGTTCGTATGTTCAAGATTTTCCTCACCGGAGATTTGTACTAACAATTTTAAGGTTATATTTCATGATGACTACCACAACACATGAAAGTGGAACACTAAGGGAGTTGGCTTCCAATTTTGTCAAACTTGATTGATTTGATGGTGGCAATTTTCGACGATGGCAGAAAAAGATGCACTCCTTATTATCAACTTTGAAGATTGCTTATGTTTTGGATACTCGAAGACCTGAAGAGACTGAAAACAAATCTGTTGCTGCAACCCGAGAAAGACAAAAATGGGACAATACTGATTACATGTGCATGGGCCACATATTGAATAGTTTATCTGATGGTTTGTTCGACACCTATCAAAACGAGGTCACTGCTAAAGAATTATGGGACAAATTGGAGACAAGATACATGACCGAAGATGTTACAAGTAGGAAATTTCTTGTCAATCGTTTCAATAATTATCAAATGGTTGATGGTCGTTCTGTTATGGAACAATTCTGTGATATTGAAAAGATGTTGAATCAATTCAAGCAATATGATATGAAAATGGATGAAATGATTGTTGTATCCTCCATAATAGAAAAACTTCCTCCATCTTGGAAAGACTTTAAAAGAAGCCTAAAACATAAGAAAGAGGAAATATCTCTTGAGGCTTTGGCAAATCATCTTCGTATTAAAGAAGAATATCGAAAGCAAGATCAGAAACTAAATTTTGAAAATGCCAAAGTGCATGTTACGGAGGAAGTACAGACTACTAAACCATTCAAGAGAAAGTTCAAACAGACTGATAGAGCACCTAAGTTCAAAAAGAAACAAAAGGGCTCATGCTATCATTGTGGTAAGCCGGGACATTTCAAGAATGAATGTCGATTTTGAAAGAAAAAATCATCTTCTAAGGCTGATAATAACGAAAAGTTCGTTGTAATGATATCTGGAATTAATATGGCAGAAGATGATAATGCATGGTGGATTGGTATTGGAGCAACCAAACATGTGTGCAAAGACAAAAGCATGTTCACGAAGTTCACACAATGTGAAAATGACAATGTCTTATACATGGGAAATTCTTCCACTGCAGTAATCAAAGGCAAAGGGTCTGTTGAACTACAATTCACTTCTGGAAAGGTTTTAACCTTAAATGATGTATATTATGTACCAGAAGTTAGAAAGAATTTAGTGTCTAGAAGTTTGTTAAATAAGTTTGGTTTCAAACTTGTTTTTGAGGAAAAATAAGTTTATTTTGTCTAAGGGAGGAATTTTTGTAGGGAAAGGGTATATGTATGAGAGGATGTTCAAACTGAATATTATTAATAAGAATAAAAATATTATTTCTGCTTATATGGTTGAATCTTTTTGTTTATGGCATTGTAGATTAGGTCATTTAAATTATAGGAAATTGAATGACATGTATAAGTTAGATTTAATTTCTGTTTTTAATAATAATATTGAAATATGCAAAACATGTTTGTTGACTAAAATTACAAGAAACCCTTTCCTTAAGGTTAAAAGAAAAACAAAATTGCTTGATTTGATACATAGTGATTTATGTGACATGCATAATACTCTTACATTAGGTGGAAAGAAATATTTTGTTATGTTTATTGATGATTGTTCTAGATATTGTTATGTATATTTATTGCATTCAAAAGATGAAGCGCTTGATAAATTTAAAGTTTATAAATCTGAAGTTGAATTTCAGTGTGAATCATTTATCAAGTGCTTAAGATCGGATAGAGGTGGAGAATACTATAATCCAAGTTATTTTGAATCTACTGGGATTGTCCATCAAGTTTCAGCCCCTTACACACCACAAAAAAATGGTGTAGCTGAAAGGAAAAATAGTCTTAACTGAAATGGTAAATTCAATGTTATCATATTCAAGTCTTGGACAAGGTTTTTGAGGAAAAGCTGTTCTAACATCTTGTCAAATATTGAATAAAGTTCCTAATAAGGAAACTAAAATAACCCCCTATGAACAATGGAAGAAAAGGAAACTAAACCTTAATTATTTGAAGGTTTGGGGTTGTAGAGCTATTGTCAAAGTTCCAACACCTAAACGTAAAAAGTTAGGTGAAAGAGGAATTGAATGCATATTTATAGGATATGCACATAATAACAAGGCATATAGGTTCATGGTAATTGAACCAAATGATTCAATTTCAATTAATACTGTTATTGAATCAAGAGATGCTATTTTTGATGAAAATAGATTTAATTATATATCAAGACAATTACAGCCACAACAATTGATACATTCTTCAAATGAGAATGAGATTCCATTGGAACAAATTGATAATAATGATGAATCTTGTCAAGAATTAAGAAGAAGTAAGAGGATTAAAAAGGTTAAAGATTTTGGACCAAATTTCATTATGTTTCTTGTGGAAGGAAAAGGTGAAAGTATATACAATAAGATACCTTATTGTTATAATACAGAATCTGATCCTATTACATTTGAAGAGGCAATGAAATATTAAGACTCTGCTTTTTTGAAAAAATGAATAAATGATGAGATGGATTCAATAATGGGAAATCAAACTTGGATCTTAGTTGATCTTCCACCGGGTTCCAAACCAATAGGTTGTAAATGGATCTTCAAATAGAAAATGAAGGTCGATGGAACCATTAATAAGTTTAAAACAAGGTTGATAGCCAAAAGTTTTAAACAAAAACAAGGTATTGATTACTTTGATATCTATGCTCCAGTAGCAAGAATTGCTACAATTAGACTCTTAATATCACTTACCTCTATATATAATTTGGTTGTTCACCAAATAGATGTTAAAACTGCATTTTTAAATGGTGAATTGGAAGAGGAAGTGTACATGGAACAACCGGAAGGATTTATTGTTCTAGGACAAGAGCATAAGGTTTGTAAGCTTGTTAAATCTTTATATGGACTTAAACAAGCACTAAAAAAATGGCACCAAAAGTTTGAAAGTGTTGTTTTAGCTAATGGCTAAAAAATAAATGAATCCAATAAGTGTATATATATCAAATTTGAAAATGGAAAAGGTGTCATAATTATATATATATCAAATTTGAAAATGGAAAAGGTGTCATAATTTGCTTATATGTAGATGACATGTTCATTTTTGGCACGGATTTGAAACAAAAAGAAAACACAAAGAAATTTTTATCAAATAACTTTGCTATGAAGGATATGGGTATAGCAGATGTTATTCTTGGGATTAAAATAATCTGAGATGAAAGCACTATAGCTTTATCACAATCACATTACATTGAAAAGATGCTTAAAAAGTTTGATCTTTTCAACTGTATACCAGCATCTACATCCATGGATCCTCAAATAAAATTAGTATCTAATGCTGGTAGGAAAATTAATCAATTGAAATATGCAAGTCTAATTGGTTTTCTTATGTACATAATGACTTGTACAAGACTAGATATTACATATGTTGTTGGAAAATTGAGTAGGTACATAAGTAATCCAAGTAGTTTGCATTGGAAAGCTTTGAATAGAGTACTTAGGTACTTAAAGAAAACTATTAATTATGGATTGTGTTATAATAGATATCCTCCAGTTTTAGAAGCGTATTCAGATGCTAGTTGGATTACAAGTTTAGAAGATCTTGCATTTACTAGTGGGTGGATCTTCATTCTTGGTGGAGGAGCCATTTCTTGGGTTTCCAAGAAACAAACATGTATTACTGATTCCACCATGGCAGCAGAATTTATTACATTAGCCGTTGCATTTAAAGAAGCAGAATGGTTAAGAAATTTGCTTTATAATGTACCTTTATGGCCTAAGCCAATTTCACCTATTTCTATCCGTTGTGATAGTGAGGCTACTCTAACAAAAGCATATAGCCAAGTATATAATGGAAAGTCTAGACACATTGGATTAAAATAGTTATGCCTGACAATTAATCTCTGATGGAGTGATCACTATTAATTATATGAGGTCAAGTGAAAATTTGGCGCATCCTTTGACAAAAAGTCTTGCTAGAGATGTTGTAAAAAGGACCTCAAAAGGGATGGGACCCAAGCCCATTAATTAGAGTCACCCATGATGGAAACTCGACTCAATGCTTGGTATAACGTCATGTCTTAAGTTCAATGAGACAAAGTACATCATTAGTATGTGACTGTTAGCACTATAAATAAATCCATCCTAAGATTAAAGTGCTAGGTACCCATAATGATAAGGGAATGATGAGTAATGTACTCTTAATGGACCCATAACATAATATGTTAGAGTGTTATAATTACAGGAATGCTCTTAATGGGATCTACCTATGTGAGTGGAAGTGTGGCCGCTTCTAGGAGCTCAAGTGCTTGGCTCTAACAACACTCATGAAAAGAGGACACAAACACATGACCATAATAGTGTCCTTAGATACTATGTATTGACCAATGTTGAAATCATTGTGTGAGATGTGTTCGGAAAAATCAAATAAAATAATTGGTTCAAAGCTTAGTCTACCATGCAATTTCGATTAACTTTAACATGTTTTCACTAAGTGAAGGTTCAATCGTAAGATACTTTCATTTATGCAAATTGATTTCCAAGAATATCAAAATCTAAAATATTTGAAAATAGGGGGAGATTGTTGGAACATTTTCAAATATTTATAGTGTTCTAATAACTATAAATGAATGGGTGTAATTAATCAAAAATTATATTTTTGATTTTTGAAAAGAATTATAACTATTTAAATAGTATTATTTGAATAGTTATAATTAAATAAATAATTATGTGCTTATTTTAAAGATATTATTATTCGAAAGACACCTATTGATGAAAGATGTCTCTATGAAGAGACATGAAAATTCCTATAAATAGGAATGAGATTTCATTTGAAAATTATACCAACAAATTCTAATATTCTTTCTTTTCTTCCTTCATTTTCTAATATTATTAGATTATTCTATAAAATATTACTACAAAAATCATTTATAGAAATTGAGTTCCTTGTCATACATTGCTTAGTGTGTAGTGGGCTATTCTCGTCAGTGCAAAATGCAAATAGTCATTGGCTTCATTGTATCCTCGAAATTAATTTGCTTGAAACTTGTTTGCACACCGAAGATAGGTGGGGGCGAATATAACCTTAAAGATAGTGGCTTGATACACATCTTGGAGCCTTGTCCTATTTCTTTTTCTGTTCGAGTTTCATTCGTGTGTTCAAGATTTTCCTCACCGGAGATTTGTACTAACATAATATATATTATTATATTTTAAAATGCTTGTATATTATTAAAGATGCTAGTAATTAGCTGAATAACCGAAAGCTATTAGTAGTAGTCAAATTAATTATTAGTTAGCATTAGTTGAAAATAGGCTATAAAACATCTTGCTATTGTAATTTAAGAATGAGGCAATATACTTTTCATTTAGGTACAATACTAGTCTAGCTTGTAGTTCATCTATTGTTGGTCATCTTCGACACTTTCAACATGGTATCAGACCTAACGCCGATTGTCTAATTCCGGAGACAACGATTTTTTGCTATAATGGCAAATATTTTTGAATGACCTATTGATTACGATCATCCTCTTTATTTACATCCATCTTATATACCTGGCACTATATTGGTTTTTCATTAGCTCACTGGTATTGACAACTATAATATTTAGAGTCGTGTTATGCAAATTGCATTGATTACCAAAAATAAATTGGGTTTCATTGATGGTACTTGTTCCAAAAGATTGGTTGGCAGAAGATTTGTACTCATAGTAGGAGCGATACAACACTATTGTGTTATCTTGGATATTGTATACGGTAAGTAAAGAGCTCTATGCAGGTATCGTTTTTGCTTCAAGTGCAACAGCAGTTTGGCAGGATCTTAGCGAACGATTTAACAAGGTTGATGGTTCAAGAGTCTATTTCTTGCATTGATAAATTTCTTCTCATCTTCAAGGAACTGCTTTGATTTCAACCTATTTCACCAAGCTCAGGTTGTTATGGGGTGAGTATGACTCCTTAGTTCTTGCTTCTTCTTGTGGTTGCGTAAAGACTAAACAAGTTATTGATCACATTGTGTAGCAGCGTCTGTTTCAATTTTTGATGGGTTTACATTTTGAGTAAACTATTCTTTTAGTCATTACCTTTTAATTTTAATTTTCTTTTAAGTTGATTTTAAATAAATTATTTCTTTATTTTAAGATTTTACTTTATTGAATTAACTTTTAATATTATAATATTATAATATTAAAATTAATGATTATTAAATTGGTAAACTTAAAATATAATTAAAAAAGACATATTGATGGCATTTGTCAAATTAAATATATTTTCAAATATAATAAGAGTTAATAATATTAATGATTAAAGTAGAACAAGGATAATATAAAATTACAAAATATCAAATTTTAACAAATTTAACATTAAAAGAAATTAATTTAACAATATATATAAATAAATAACTTGTAATAAATTATTAATAATACTATTTAAATTATAATATATTAATATTAATATTAATATTTGAACCATAATGAAATTTTATATTATTTTAATATTAAATATTATTAAAATTAAATAACATTAATATAAATGATTCTAAAATAATTAAATATTTTAAAAAATATTTTGTAGTTATATTACTTGTCAATTTATTAATAAAATTTTAGGATAATTTTAAAAAATAATATTATAAATTTGGTATACACAACCGACATGTACATCGCATGAGAATACAAACTGTAACGCCCCAAATTTCTTATGTTTGCTTCTGTAAAATTTTGGCACAATTATCTGTCAGCTTCAGTGGTTAAGTGTTTTAGGTATGTGTGAGAGGTCCTAAGTTTAAGCCTCAGTTTTGACAAATTTTGTTATTTTTAGAATTAAGCCCTATCTCTGTTCGATGGGCTTATATTTTATTGCTGTAATTTTATATTAAAATGAGCTTGCTGGTTCGAGTGGTAAGGGAGTTATTAGTGTGTTGGAGGTCTTGTGTTCGAATCCCTACATTAGCATGGGTATTAAGTTTTTACTCAGTTGACTTTGAGAGTCTCGGTTGAATTAGGATTCTAAGAAGTGGTTGTTAGTGGGATAGAGGGGAGGAATTTAGGGGATTTCTGATAACCGATTTTATTTGGTATTATCCCATTCTTTGTTTCAAAAATTTTCTCTTTCTTCCCAAAATTCCCAAAGAACTCTGACGTTATTTTTTTCTGCCCCTTTTCCTTGTTATTTTCTTTCTTTTCCCTTTTCGGCATTTCTACTTTTTGTTCTTTTCGTCAGCTATCGCGATCTCGTATCTGGATATTTGAGTGTTTTGGTGCGTTTGGTAAGTAGGGTAAGTGTTGCGTTTGTTTTGTTTGGTGAATCTTTGTTTGATGCAAATTTGATTTGTGCTTTAGGGGAAGTTCAAGGGGCTGGAGGCTACTGTTCAACACACTAGTAGAGTGGAATCGTCGTTGTTCGTTTAAAGGTAAAGGTTTGGATGGGTTTAAGAGTTGCCTTCTCCTAATGTGGTTTGATTTAGTATATTTTTTTAAGCATCTAACTCGGGGTTTAATTGATTAATTATAGGTTCTGGTGGTCTTGGAAGAGTTTTTGCATCGAAATGATACCAGGTGTGTACCCGAAATACAGAAAAATGGGATTCAGCAAAAGCCAAAAAACCCCACTGTAGATGCTACACGGCCGTGTGGTAGGCCGTGTGCGACGACACGTCCGTGTGATCGACGAAGGCCAGGCCGTGTGCAAGACACGGCCGTGTGGTGGTCGGAGTGTGGCCGTGTGGGCCATACGGGCTAAACCAGACTGGGTGTATCGGCCAAACGGGCGTGTGGGCCCACACGGGTGAGTCACACAGGCGTGTGAACTTTGGGCCAGGCCGTGTGATCTACACGGGCAAGGCCAATCTGGGCCCTGTTATGCCCACACGGGTGTATGGGCCCATCATACTAAAATTTTTCGTAAGGTCGCACGGGTCGTCCTAATCAATTTTGGACCTACCGTAAGGTCAGTAAAGGCTTACTGAACCCTAAAACTATGTGTTCTGTTAGACTGATATACTGTTATGAGCATGCCTATGTTTGTTATCTGCTATTTGTTTATGAATGCATGTTAAGCACGATTTATTTGTTAAGTTTGTATGCATGTTCTGCTATTGTGATTGGGGCGGGATGATGTATATTGGAGGAAGTGTTCTAAAAGGCAAATTATGCCTAGTATCTGGCAGCACGGCTGCATTATATCTGATATGTGCCGCATCGGTACAATATGGTGTGTAGGGTTGAGTGGGTGTTTTAAACCCCATATGGTGTGTAGGGATGGTCGGAGATGGTGTGTAGAGGATGGGGGTAGGATTCTGAAATCTGTTTTGCATATCTGCAACTGTGTCGGTATTTGAAATGGGCTCAGGCCCGAATCTGTTTTTGTATTTGACATGGGCTCAGGCCCGAATGTGAATTTGTTTGATTTGTGATATTTTGTGAAATTCTGCTGGGTTACACACCGAGTTTACGTAAACTCACCCCTTCTCTGTTTATTCTGTACAGGTCACCTACAGGCTTAAGCAGATCGGTGCAGTAGGGACTCGACGGTGACCACTTTTCCAGATCACTGTTTAAGTTTTCGATTTATGGTTTTATTTTATTTTATATTATATTTTGGGTACATTTTGAGAGCTTGTATTTTCTGGGACTCTGGACTCTTTAAAACTGTTTGGGCTTTTGGATTTAACTTGTTTAGTCGATGACATTTTTACTTAAAAGACATGTTTTTCTAAAAACGCAAATTGTTTTCTTAAACATGATGGTTTCCCTAAGCTTCCGCTAAATTGAATATTCATATGATAGTAAACGAAAGCAATTAAAGATTTATGAGTTAAAGGTTTTTATCGAGTTAGCTACAATTTCGAAATCCCTTACATGTGACATCGCCAGATTCGGCCATAACGTCTATGTAACGCCCCCACGCCCGATACCGTCGCCGGAGTCGAGCTTGAGGGGTTACCGAACATAATTTATCAAATTAAGAACTTTAAATCATTTGTTTCTACATTCACAGCTTTCTAACTACCCGCATCACAGTTACAAGAAAAATCATATCTCGAGTTACGAAACTTGAAATCAAGATCCGTAAATTTTCCCTAAATCTAGACTCATATATCTATTTACTAATTTTTTTCTATAATTTTTTGTTGGGCCAATTAGTACAGTTTATTAGTTAAAATCTCCCCTGTTTCAGGGTTCGACTGCTCTGACATCTATGTACTACGAATCAGATATCTCTCTATACAGAATTTCAATGACTACAAGGTTTGTTTTTCTTAAAACTAGACTCAATATGGAATCTGTACATATAAAGAAAAACTTCTAATTATTTTTTTAAAATTTATTATGAATTTTTAAAGTCAAAACAGGGGATCCAAAAATCACTCTGGCCCTATTTCACAAAAGTTTAAATATCTCATAAAATATAATTTATATTCCTATTTTGTTCAATCCACATGAAAATAGACTCATTGAGCTTCAATTTCATAACTTACTCATTATTTATTTCCATTTATACTATTTTTAGTGATTTTTCAAATTCATATCATTGTTGCAGTAATATTCTGTTTTAAGGCAAGTTTCATCTTTCCATGAATTTTTATGAACTAGATAACCTATTAAACTTCCATAATATCAAACATGATCTAAATTAGCCATCACCATGACTTATCAGTATCAAACATTTTCTCAACCAAACATGGTCATATCATAAAATTATTTACACAAAATAAGTATATTGCTATACATGCCATACTTAAGTTTTACAAGCCATTTACCCAGATGAAAGTCCTTTGGATAGTGTGATCGAACCTTCGACCCGTCCCGATTCCCAAGCTAGCTTGTTCAAAACTACAGTAAATAAAGAGGAGGGAGTAAGCATAAATGCTTAGTAAGTTCATATGTAAATAACAAGTAACATAACTATACAAATATACCAAACAACTTTAGCATGGTATCACCAAAACATATATCACATTTCTAAACATCATTCATCATCTTACCACCTTATCGTTGTTGTATCTAATTTCAACCCGAGGGTTAAGAACATACCTGTCCAAATTGTCCATTTCACAACACTTACCAAAACGTCACTTGCATCTTAAGTGTTCTTCCATTTCACTAGAAATTTCACCCGTTGAACACATCGGAATACAACTCGGATACACGGATAATTTGCACATAAGTGCCTCATATGTAATCAAGAAATCATGTAACCCGCCCTTAAGTGAACTCGGACTCAACTCAACGAGCTCGGGCGTTTGCATCCATAAGTGAACTCGGACTCAACTCAACGAGTTCGGATGCCTAGTTACATCTCACGAACTCGGACTCAACTCAACGAGTTCGGATATTTGCATCCATAAGTGAACTCGGACTCAACTCAACGAGTTCGGATGCTCAACCATCCTAGTGACATGTCACTTGTATCCTAATCTATTCCTAAGGTTCAAACGGGCGTTTTCCTCGATCACACATCTTTGCCATCTTCCACGGAATATCGAAATTGATACTTCGGTGATAGTTCATACTCATCAAGTAATTCACATAATTACATATTATTCAACAATAACCACAAAGCATAATATTTCATGATAATAATCAGCATCATATCATATAAACAACATTAAATTGCTTAAAATGACAATTATGTTACTCCATTTACACATGAACTTACCTCGTATGCGAAAATGGCTACTTTTACCATTTCGTCCACAACTTGGTATTTTCCCCATTTTAGTCCGAATTTTAGTTTTCCTTGCTCTATCATTTAAAATATAGTCTAATTAGGACTCACATTATTCAAATTGACCCAAAATCATATTTTGGCAAAATTATAGTTTTGCCCCTAAACTTTTGCATATTTACACTTTTGCCCCAAAGCTCGTAAATTAAACTTCAGCCTATTTTCTTATGTTTTATGACATTCTGATCATTTTTCCCTTCTATGGCAACATCAAATTCTCACTCTAACATGTACTTATGACTATTAGGTATTTTTACCGATTAAGCCTTTTTCTAGTTTTCGCTTAAAACCGAGTAGCACAAGTTGTCTAACATAATTTAAAACCTCATATTCTATCATAAAACACCAAAATACACAAATTTCACTTATGGGTATTTTTCCAAATATAAACCCTAGGTTAAATTATTGCTAGCATAAGCTAAATCGAGCTACCAGGACTCCAAAAACGTAAAACTCATTAAAAACGAGGCTAGAACGGACTTACAATCGAGCTTGGAAGCTTGAAAAACCCTAGCCATGGTTTCTCCTTGCTATATTTGGCCATGGGGTTGAAGATGAGCAAAATTGGCTTTTAATTTTGTATTTTAATTCATTTACCCCTAAATGACCAAAATGCCCTTACTACTAAACTTTCCAAAAATTCCATCCATGTCCAATTTTTGTCCATAGACTTAGAAATTGGTAAAATTTCTATTTAAGACCTCCTAATTAATATTTCAAAACAATTTCATACTAGAGACTTCTAGAATGCAAGTTTTACAAATTATTCGATTTAGTCCCTAATTTCAATTTAAGCACTTTATGCATAAAATTTCTTCACGAAATTTTCACACAATCATGCAATCATATCATAATCATCAAAATAATTATAAAATAATTATTTCTATCTCGGATTTGTGGTCACGAAACCACTATTCCGATTAAGCCCTAATTCATGATATTACAGTCTAGGCCGGGTTTGAGGTGCTACGCAAACTAGTTAAATACTATTATCTATTGGATATCCAATCCAAAAAAAAAAAATCAATCATTTTTTAGATATCAAAATTCACAAAAATCTAAATTCGAATCTAGTAATATTCTTTATATGCATAAAATCAAAATTATAAGTACTTTGTAATTAGTGAATTTAGATATTAGAATCCACATCTATTATCTGAATATGCGATGCAAGTTTGGATAATGGACATTTGAAGCAACTATCTGCATCCGCAAATTTTAAATTTGAATTCAAATATTAATCAAATCCGAAAAAAACAAATTAGATATTTAGCTTCAACTTGAATTAAGTATTTTAACTTTATATTTAATTCAATTATATGTTAATTTTGAGATAAATTCATTAAATTATTTATTTTCATGCAGAATTAATAATTACCATTATTTAGAATGCTTTAATAGAAAAAAAATATAAAAGTAAAAGAAATTTTAAAAATTCATCTCAAAGTTAATTATTGTTACTATATATAATTAAATTAAAATTAAAATTTAAAATTTTAACTATAAAAATTATTAATATATGAATGATATGTTTTGTTTTCTTAAATGCTGGGATGCTATATCACTTCATTTCTAACATTCTTTTTTTTCTTTTATGTTATGATATTAAAAATGATTTTGCTTGATAATTGAAAAACTAAATATAAAAAAATTAAGTGTTAAGTTTAAGTTATGAAATTTGTTTAATATATTTATTAAAATTAAGTGCACAATATGATTAAACTGTTTAATTAATGTAATTTTTAAAAATTTAAATGTAAAGTATTTAAATGTAAAAGAAATAAAATGAATTGAAAAAACTCTGCACTAGTGTAATTATGTGAGGAAAATGTTTATTTATTACATATATTACAATAGTTAGACATAAAATAAAAAATAGTTAATACAAATTTAAGCTTAAAATTAGAAATATGAGTAAAAATTTTAGTATAAAAATAAGATCTTTTCAAAATAAATAGAAAGTTTTCCTTCTCTTTTCCAAAAGCAAGTCAAGTGAGTGCCTAAAATTATCAATTGAAATTAGTTTATGGTTAGCTCATAGACTAAAACATAGTGAAAAATAGTATTTCTACCGAATGTAGCATGAGTGATAAGTAACTCTTTATCTTTTATTATTTTCACTCTTTTCATTCAATCATTTACTTTTTATGTTGGATTATCAAAAGCGTTTATAAATCACCAAAATATTAATTTTAGATTATTTAATTATTTTCAATTGATTATTTAAATAGGGACCATGTTATTTCGATAATAACCAATTAGTTTTTTATACTAGTGAATAAGTATGTTCCAATGGAGAAAAGAGTAAAGGGTTTACAAATATAGTGATTGAACCCTGAATCTCATGTTAATCAACTTGAAATTCACACAATTTGTTGCTTAACGGGTGGATGATCGGCAATAACCAATTAGTTTTATCCTTTTATAGTTTCAATATATGATTAATGCTATAGTAAATTGACTGCTGAACAGAATTGCCAAAATCATAGCTCAACTAAATAACAATATCAACACATAATTTGTTTGTAAATTGAATCACAATGATAAACATTATAGCAGTTCTATAACCTGCAATTTCATTGAAATATCACCAGAAATTTGAAGAGAACAAAGGCAGAGTAATAGTTATTACAGGCAGATGACAAGTCTGCTTTATGTGTATATAATATAGGATTGTAGCAGTCAAAATGTATCGGACATAAGTGGATGAACATCTGATACAGATGTAATGCTGGAATCCATGTAAGATCCGTTTGAGGATGAAGTGAAGTCCCCAATCTCAGTTGGTTTTGTGACAACGACCTCAGCTTGTTTTGGCCGAGTGGGGAAGCAACCTCTCAAAATTCTAATTCTCTCCAGTTCCATGGCCACTTCTTTCATTGTTGGTCTATCTTTTCCATCTAAGTTTAAGCATCTTTTAGCAAGGTAAGAAACTGCGACTAGTTCCTCCTTTTTTAGCAAGGTAAGAAACTGCAACTAGTTCCTCCTTTTGGCCATCCTTCAAAACTTGAGGGTCAAGTATATCTAGAAAATGGTTTTGGTCCACCGAGGAGATGAAATAGTAGACTAGGCCTTTTTTTTCTTGGGATCCAGATGTTAAGATTGGCTTTTTTCCTGTTAAGAGCTCGACCAGAACTACTCCAAAACTATAAACATCATTTTTCTCAGTGAGTTGACTTGACTGGAAGTATTCAGGATCTAAATACCCAAAGGTTCCTTTAACTTGAGTTGTCAAGTGAGTTTGATCAATGCCGATTGATCTCGATGTTCCGAAATCTGATACCTTAGCTCGGAACTTTTCATCTAGTAGTATGTTACTACACTTTATATCTCTGTGAAAAATGGGGACAGAAGCAGATGAGTGCAAGTAAGAAACTGCATTTGAAACTTCAGCTGCTATGCGTATTCGAATATCCCAAGATCTTGGGTATTCTTCATTTTGGTCATGCATTAGCTGATAAAGGGTTCCATTTGGAATGAATTCATAGACGAGTAGAGGGAATTCGGTCTCTAAGCAACAGCCTAATAATTTGACAACATTTCGGTGATCAACTGCGGCAAGTATAACGATCTCATTGATGAATGGGTCTAGATGATCTTGGTCTACTATTTTGGACTTCTTTACAGCCACAATGCTCCCATCATGCAACATTCCTTTGTAAACCACACCTTGGCCACCACGACCCAGGATTCTCTTCTCGTTATAGTGATCGGTTGCAGTTTGTAACTCTTTGGAAGTGAAGAGTTTAATATTCTCCACACTACCTTCTTCAGAAGACAACTTTTTCTCAAGCAGTAGCCCACCATTTCTTTTAAAATGCTCTTGCTTGCGTTTTATTTTTCTTCTTTTCTTCAGTTTCCTATAAAGCCACCAAACTCCAGCAAGGAACAATGCTGCAGCTAAACAAATACCTGCGATCAAAATGAAAGTCAGTCATCGATTAACTTCTGACATTCTTAATATCTCCATTTTAAGCTAAAATTTGAGATAAGATTTTCCATTTTAAGTTCTAATGTCATACTATCCCAAGAGGAGAGCAAGAAAGCCAATGCTAGTTCCTAACAATTAAATGAATAAGGTAAACTATTCTCGAGCAGAAAACAGAGATCTGATAGACTTGATCTAATCTTTTGGCAGCTTTTCATGTAATACAATATAATTAAATAGAATGGCCTTATTCTGAGTGATGAAATTGTTTATGGGTCAAGCCGACCCCCTTGAGGCAACAGTGAGTTGCGAAAGTTAAGCACCAGTCCTGCTTGTAAATATAGATACACCGGCTTACAAAATATTTCATAAAAATATAATCTAATTTTTTGGACATAAAGATATAACGAAATTATAGCTTGCACCAGCAAGGATGCGCAACTGACCGTCAAGAGATATGTCGACGATCTCAATGCTACTGGTGTTTAAGAATGCTTTGTTGGGTGTGACACTGATGTCACATGTGATGAAAAAATTTTCACTGATGTTGCAATCGCCGCTGGTACCAAACGGATATGGGATGGTAACTTCACCGCAGCGACTTCGGCACCCGGTGTTCGCTTGATAAGCAACCGCTTCCGTCGCTATTACCGCCAATATTACACTGAGAAAGATCATATGCTGCATAATTAGCACTGCTGATCTCAAACCCATAACCATTTTCCTATATTATACTTTGTTACGGACATCAGTGCTTTAATTTACAGATTTACAAATTTCCAAGCACATAATAGGGCTTTTATATAGGCAAGCTTGCTTAGGATGATATCAGTAACTCAATGGTTAAATTTCCTGGGAAGTACCTGCAACTAGATCAAATTATTCCATCTGTTATTAAATGGATCAATTTAATCTCTATACTATTAAAATATCAAATAAGTTCAAATTATAATAAAATTAACATTTATTATATAAAAATGTATTGAATTTTTTTAATTATAGTTAAATTCTAAACAAAAATTTTATTTACAGAAATATAAAACTTTAAAAATATTTCACCCTATTAAACAATAAATGATATTCTTTAAACCAAAATGTTAATTCAATTTTAATTTGATCTTATTTAATTAATTTTAATAATAAAAGACTAAATTATTAAATAAATTAATTTTATCAAGTAAGGAAATTGGCACATTTACCTTAACTCAAAAGACCAACGTGGATATCTTGTCTTCGGCAAGTTTTGGTAGTAAATGGATGCTAACTTTGATTTGGTCAAATAAAGTGCCTCACGTCCTTTTATTGCATGTGCGAAATTGTGTTAATTTGTTCACCAAAAATTCCTTGTACTTTTTATTAATACTAAAACTATCACTATTGTAAATACAATAACTAAAATAAGTGAAATTGATTTTTTTTAAACCAAATTCGAACTCAAACTATTTTTTACACAAGTGAATATTTGATTAATAAGTCATAACTTTTTTCAAAAGGTGAGTATTCGATTAATAGATCATAAGTTGGGTTTAAGTGAAATCAATCTTTATGTATAGGGATTCCTTCCTTATAATCAAACCATAATCTTTAAGAACATTGATAAAGTTTTTAAGTGTATGAAAGTTAAATATATGAGGATATGAATATGTTATTGAAATAAATATTTTAATTTTATATATTTAAAAATTTATTGAAAGATTGTATGTACATAAATCAAGACATGCCTTGGACTTGTATATTCCAAAATATATATATATATATATATATATATATCAAGAAACAATACTTACAATTAGGGTAAAGTTAGGAATTTTTTAGGAGGTCGGAATTAAATTGTATATTTTATGATATTAAAATATAATTTTATCATTTTAATAATCTATATCTTTATAATTTTGATAGGACTAAATTAAATTTTTATCATTTTGGAGGGCCAAAATGTAATTTTATCATTACTAATTTAAAATTTTATAAATTATAAAGAATTTAAATGAAAATTTTATGTGAAAATAGGGATAATAGAATTATATATTTTAAGTTATGAAGGTGGACTAAGTTTTAAATTAAATTAAATTATATATATATATATATATTAGCTAGATTTGGGGATGGGAATAACTTACATAAGGATGATCTTAAAATTAAAGTTTTAGGCATTAATAAAATTTTGTTACATCATCCAATTTTAAAAACATAAAATTATTGTTATACACTCTTTCATAGAGAAATTAATTATTATTATACACTCATTCATAGAGAAATTATTTTATGAACCTTTCTAACTACATTGTTCATGATCCCTTTTAATTATTTAATTACATTTCAACAAATTTTTTATTTCATTGACACACGATTTTAATAATTTTTTTTACCCTGAACCCTAAATAAAAAATCATGAATCTTGAATCCAAAATATAGAACCCCAAACTTTAAACCCTAAACTAGATCTCCAAACCTCAAAAAAGTAACTAAAAACCATTTAACATTAAACTCGAACACTAAACCCCAAACCTTTAAACTTTGAGCTTGAACCTTAAACCCCAAATTCAAAACCCAAACTCAAAAAATTGCACAAAAATTACAATTTTTTGGTTGCTAAAAATAAAAAATATTAACTTATGGAAAAAATAAAATGATTAAAATTTATAAAAGAATAAAAGGCGTTTGTTTACAATTTACAAAATTAATTATTTTAAGTAATTTAACTAAGTTAAATTAAGTTGGGGAAGATATTAGATATAGATGTGTGTATAATAATACTTTGTTATCTTTAAAATTCAATGATGTGACACTATTTTATTGGTGCCTAAAAATTATATATAAT
This sequence comes from Gossypium arboreum, assembly GCF_025698485.1. Taxonomy (NCBI): domain Eukaryota; kingdom Viridiplantae; phylum Streptophyta; class Magnoliopsida; order Malvales; family Malvaceae; genus Gossypium; species Gossypium arboreum. The sequence goes on along the minus strand of NC_069072.1, from coordinate 125,386,036 downwards.
TTATTCCATTTTATTATATTAATTATGTAATGCCCCAAAATTCTCATTTTTGGTTTCTGTTAAAATGTGACACAACTGTTGTCTACTTTAGTGGTTATGTGTTCTATGTGTGTGTGAGAGGTCCCAAGTTCAAGCCTTAGCTTTGGCAAATTTTGGTATTTTTCTGACTTAAGCCCTATTCTTGCCTAGTGGGCTTATATTTGATTATTTGTAGAACCATATTAGAATAGGCCTGCTGGTTTGGTGGTTAAAATTGGTGTTGGTGTGTTGAAAGTCTGGAGTTTGAATTCCTGGGCGAGTGTGGGAGATTATTTTTACTCTGTTAACGGAGAAAGTTCGGTGGAATCAAAATTCTGTATTGGTTGAGATGTAGTGGGTTTAGTGGGAGTTAATTGAGGGATTTGGGGGATAATTGTGATTTTATTTTTATTTTTATTTTCTATTTTCAATTTCCTGAATTTTCTCCATCTTTTGACGTTTTGCTTCTCCTTCCCCTGCCGAATTTTATTTGTTTTTATGCTCCTATTCTTCGATTTTCCAAATTGTTTCCTCTTTGTTCAACGGTTGTGTGTGCACGTCAGTAAGTAACTGCTTCCATCTACTTTTTTACGTCTTGAATAGTTTTCTAAAAGGGGTTTGTGTTGGTTCTCTTGGATTAGGCGAAGGTTTGAGCGTTAAAGGTTCTTGTTTGTTACTGGTAAGTTTGCGAATACGTTATTGATGTGGTGAGTTCCCATTCGTGGAATCTTTTCGTCAATGTTTCAAAGTTGTTATTGAAATTGAGTGTTGTTTTGACAATATTTAGGCTTTGGAAGGCTCGAGAGTGGTTTCGCATCAATTTGATACAAGATGTGTACCTAGAAACACAAAAAAAAGGTTTCGACAAAAGTCAAAAACCCTACTTTTGATGCCAAAACACGGGCGTGTGATCGATGAGGACAGGCCGTGCACATAAGACATGGCCGTGTGATGGCCAGATAAGCCGTGTGCGACACACGGGCTAGACTAATTTGGGCCGTGTGGGCCACACGGGCGTATGGGCCCACACGGGTAGTCCACATGGGCGTGTGGGAATTTAGGTTAGGCCATGTGATCGACATAGGCCAAGGCCAATCTGGACGTGTGGGCCCACATGGGCTGGCCATATAAGCGTGTGAGCCCATTTAATTGAAATGTGTTCTAAGATTGCACGGGTTGCCCAAGTCGACAGTGAACCTACTGTAGGGTCGGTAAGCACTACTTAGACCCCTAAATGCGTGAATTGTATGTATGATGTATGTATAAAGAATAATGATTATATGAATAAATACTGAACTGTATGTGTATTAGCATGTCATATACTGTATGTTGCATTGCAATGGGATGAGATGATGATATTTGGAGGAAGTGTACTGAAAGCCTCTTAAGCCTAATATTTGGCAGCTCAACTGCAATTTACTGATTATGTGCCGCATTCGGTACTACTTGGAGTGTAGGGATGAGTGAGTGTTTTAAACTCTAAATGGAGTGTAGGGATGGATGGAGATAGTGTGTAGAGGTTAGTTGGGTAAGACTCTGTTTACTGATTAATGTATATCTAATACTGTTACTATAATGGGCTTAGGCCCTAATACATATCTGATACTGAGACTGAAATAGGCTAAGGCTTGAACTGCTACTGAAACTGAAATGGGCTTAGGCCCAGACTGTATTTAACTGTTTGCTCTGATTGATTGTATGCTTGTTATCGGTTGAGATTACATACTGAGTTTACGTAAACTCACCCCTTTCTATTTTATCTGCACAAGCAATCCCCAGACTTAGACGGATCGGTGCGGCAGGAGACTCTGCGATGATCACTTGTCTACTGAACGGTTTCTATTGCATTATAGTTTTTATTACTTATTTTGGGTTATTTGATGTAATTTGGACTTTTTGGACTGTTTACCATTATTTTAGGAGTTTAACTATTTTCATGGATTTTAAGAACTGCAAAACTCAAGGAAAACTCGATTTCACTAAAAATAACGTTTTTCCTAAATGCGAACGGTTTTCTTAAAATATCACCATTTTAAAAGCTTCTACTATACAATATGTTTCTAAATGAATCCAATTTAATGAGAAAATGATTTGGAATTGTCAAGAGATAAATAGAAGTTAATAAACGAAAGAGGTTTTAACATGATAAATTCATTTTCAAGTTTCATTCCATGTGACATCACCAGATTCAACCATAACATCTAGGTCGAGTTTGGGGTGTTACATTTAGTGGTATCAAGGTCAAATTGCAAAACTTACCTGCGGATTTGGGGTTTTAAAACTTTTTTTTTAAGAACTGATTTTCCAATGATTTGAAATGATATGACTGAGAATGTGGTACATCAAGTTTTCGGCGCCGATTCTGTAAGTATTTTGATAAACTATTATAGATAGTCTATTCTGAAACACTCTAATTAGTGTATATTGAAACTGTAGTGAAGCTGAAACTGCTAAAGACTATACTTGCGAAAAACAAAATCTGAATTTATGATACTGCTTTCCATAAAACATCTGTTAATAAATACTGGAACTGTAACTGATTCATAAAATTTATAATACAGATAAATTCGATTAGACATGAGCGTACGGGGTATCCGTGGACGTGGTACTCGAGGCCGTGGTAGAGACCGTAGAGGGGCTTGAGCTGAGTCTTCTTCTCTGGGTAGCATGCCAAATTTGGACACGAGTGAGACATCCGTGTCACCTGTTATTGAGACTGGGTCTCAGGATCACATGGCTGGGGTTGACACATTATTCTAGGCTATGTTAAGGATACTGAAGAGGGTCGTTGGGCCCAATACTGGATCTGGAGACTGAGGTTCAGTTACGGAATGAGTTCGGTCTAATGAAGCAGAACTTTTTAGGGGTGTCACTGGAGTTGCCCCTAATGTGGCTGAGTACTAGTTGAAGGCCACAGAGAGGATTATAGACGATCTGGACTGTTCCCTTGAGCAGAAATTAGAGGGTGCAGTCTCATTGCTTCACGATAAGACCTATTAGTGGTGGCTAACCGTTAAGTAGGGCACACAGCCTGATAGTCTTTTTTGGGAGTTCTTTAAGTCTACCTTCCAAGGAAAGTATATGGGAGCAAGTTACATTGATGCTCGTAAATGCGAGTTTCTAAATCTCACTCAGGAAGACTGATCAGTGGCCGAGTATGAGGTCGAATTTCTGAAACTGAGTCGCTATGCGCAAGGTATGGTGTCAACTGAATATGAGAGATGTATCCGATTTGAGGATGGCCTCAGGGATAATTTGAGGGTGTTGATTACTCCACAGAGGGAGCGAGAGTTTGCTGTACTGGTAGAGAAAGTGAAGATTGCCGAGGATGTTAAGCGCGTTGAGCACCAGAACAGAGACCATGGAGGGGTAAGAACAAGAAGGATTTGAAGCCCTCGAGTTCGGTATAGAGGCTTAAGAAAAAGGCCAAGGCTGATGGGTCAATTAGAGCTAGCCCCCTATTGCTTCTACTAGTTTGCAACTGTATGGGGATTGTGGTAGACACCATCAAAGTGAGTGTTGGAGGAGGCATGTTTGAGGTGTGGGTCATTAGAGCACTGTATTCGGGAGTGTCCATTGAGGGTCGATCAGATGCAAGCTCCGAGTTCTGGTACTGCACAGCCACAAAGAGTAGTTCAGCAGCCACCGAGAGGTCGTGGTCAGGCTAGGAATGGTAACGGTATGGGCAGTAGACAGAGAGCACCGGCCAGAGGTGCTGGACAGACTGAGGCGAAGCAACTTGCTCTTGTTTATGCTGCTCATCATCGAGAGGACAGAGATGATTCAGACGTCATTACCGGTATATTCTTAATTTTTGATGTACTCTATTTTGATCTGATAGACATAGGATCTACTCATTCCTACATAGCCTGTGCTATTTTTAAAAATCAAAGGTTATCGGTTAAGAGCACTACGAGTGAGGTCATTATACTGAGTTCGTTGGGGCAACCTATTCGAGTTAGCAAATTGTATAGAGATTTTCAACTAGAGGTTCAAGGATCGATGTTTCTGGCTAATCTAATGGAGTTTCCATTTGGAGAGTTCGACCTGATTCTAGGTATGGACTAGTTGGTCAAGCACCGTACCAGTTTTGATTGTGTGATTAAGAGGGTTGTTTTAAAAACTGAGGAGGATAATGAGATAGTAATGATTGGGGAACGTCGAAATTTTTTGACAAATGTGATTTTTACACTGGTGGCTGAGAAACTGGTTCGTAAGGGATGTGAGGCGTTCTTAGCCTATATTAGTGTTTCCATTTCTGGGGACTCTATTGTAAAAGACATCAGAATTGTAACGGATTTTCCAGACGTCTTTCTTGAGGAGTTACTAGGTTTACCTCGGAATTAGGAAGTGGAATTTGGGATTGAGCTTCTTTCTGGTACAACTTTAGTGTCTATCGCCCCTTATTGAATGACACCGAAGGAGGTTGTGGAGCTTAAGGCTCAACTTCAGAAGTTGTTGGACTGTGGTTTCATCCGTCCGAGTGTGTCTCCGTAAGGAGCATCGGTCATGTTTGTTAAGAAGAAGGATGGGACCATGAGGATGTATATTGATTATCGACAGCTGAACAAGCTGTTATTAAGAATAAGCATCCACTTTCGAGGATCGACGACTTATTTGATCAGTTTCATGAGGTTTCAGTATTTTTAAGATAGATCTCTATTCAGGGTGTCATCAGCTCAGAGTTAAGGGTGAGGATATTCATAAGACTATTTTCAAGACTCCTTATGGGCATTACAAGTTCCTAGTTATGCCTTTTAGGTTGACGAATGCACCGACCGCATTTATGGATCTGATGAACCATGTGTTTTAGCCCTATCTGGATCAGTTCATCATAGTGTTTATCGACGACATCTTGGTATACTCTAAGACTGAGGAAGAGCATAATGATCATCTTAGAGTAGTGCTTCAGATTCTACGTGATAAGTAACTCTACGCTAAATTCAGTAAGTATGAGTTCTGGCATTGTGAAGTCACTTTTTTGGGGCACGTAGTTTCTGCAGAGGGGATTCGAGTTGATTCTTGAAAGATTGAGGCTATGCTGGATTGGAAACAACCAAAGAATATGTCTGAGATCTGTAAATTTCTAGGTTTGGTGAGTTATTATAGGCGGTTTGTGGAAGGTTTCTCACTGATTGCAGTGCCCTTAACTAAGCTGTTATGTACGGGTATACCACTTGTCTCGATTGATGCGTAGCAAACGAGCTTTGAGAAACTCAAGACTATTCTGACTGAGGCTTCTGTTCTGATACAACCTGAATCTGGAAAGGAGTTTGTAGTGTATAGTGACGCATCACATGTTGGATTGGGTTGTGCGTTAATGCAGGATGGTAAAGTTGTGGCATATGTGTCTCATTAGCTCAAGACGCATAAGACAAAGTATCCGACACATGATTTGGAATTGGCTATTGTAGTTTTTGCCTTGAAAATTTGGAGGCACTATTTGTATGGTGAGAAGTGCATTATCTACACTGATCACAAAAGCCTTAAGTACCTCTTGACTCAAAAGGAGTTGAATCTTAGGCAGCGTAGATGGATTGAGCTGCTCAAGGACTATAACTGTACTATTGAGTACCATCCTAGCAAGGCCAATATGGTGGCCGATGCGTTGAGCCGTAAGGTGATGACTGATCTGAGAGCGATGTTAGCTCAACTTAGTCTGTTAAATGATGAGAATCTTTTGGCCGAGTTGCAACTTAAGCCGACTTGGATTGAGCAGATCCGAGATAAATAGTTGAAGGATAAGTCTCTAAGTTTACGTTTCTATTAGGTTGAGAGTGGCAGTACTATATACTTTAGGTTGAACAGTGATGAGGTACTCTATTTTTGTGGTCAGATTTGTGTACCGAATGATACTGATATGAGACAATCTATTCTGAGAGATGCGCATAGTAGCCTTTATGCTATGCATCCTGGTGGGAATAAGAAGTACCAAGATCTTTGAGAACTGTACTAGTGGCCGGGATTGAAGCGTGAGGTTACTGATTTTGTGGCACGATATCTTCAGTTACCTTCAGGTTTGTTACAGCCGGTTAAGATTCCACTATGGAAGTGGGAGCAAGTAACGATGGACTTTATTAGTGGGTTGCCCTTGACACCCACTAAGAAGAATTTTGTTTTGGTCATCATAGATCGATTGACTAGGTTTGCATACTTCATTCCGGTTAGGACTGACTTCTCTCTTTAAAAGTTGGCGAAGTTCTACATCTCTGAGATAGTGAGACTACATGGGGTACCGATCTCGATCATTTTTTATAGGGATCCTCACTTCACGTCTCGATTCTGGAAAAAGTTACATGAGGTTCTGGGTTTAAGATTGGACTTTAGTACTGCGTTCTATCTTCAGACCAATGGTCAATCTGAGAGGGTGATTCAGATACTAGAGGATATGCTGAGGAACTGTGTCATCAAATTTCGAGGTAATTGGGAGGATTATCTGTCATTAGCTGAGTTCGCCTACAATAACAGTTTTTAGTTGAGTATTCAGATGACACATTACGATGCTTTGTATGATCGTAAGTGCCGTACTCCTTTGTATTGGACTGAGCTGGGCGAATGTTGCGTGTTGGGTTCTGAGCTGGTTTCCGAGATTGAAGATAAGGTTTGGCTGATTAGGTATCATCTGAAGGTAGCTTCTGACAGGCAGAAGTCTTATGCTGATTTAAAGAGACGTGAGATTGAGTATTCTGTGGGGGACCTCGTGTTTCTTAAGGTCTTGCCATAGAAGAAGGTCTTGAGATTCGGTCACAAGGGTAAGTTGAGCTCTAGGTTTTTTGGGCCTTACCAAATTCTGAAGCGAGTGGGACCGGTCTTTTATCAGTTGGAGTTACCTCAAGAGTTAGACCATATTCATGACGTATTCCACGTCTCGATGTTGAGGCATTACCGCTCTGATCCATCTCATATTGTCCCTGTTGAAGAGATTGAGGTTAGGCCAGATCTGACCTTTGAGGATGAGCCGTTTCAGATTCTGGATTGCGATGTAAAGTTCTTCAGAAAAAGTCCATCCCTTTAGTAAATGTGCTGTGGCAGAATCATAGCACTGAGGAGGCCACGTGGGAGTCTGAGAATACGATGCGTTAATAGTATCCTCATCTATTCTGATCAGGTAAATTTCTAGGCTGAAAATTTCTTTTAAGGGGTAGAGTTGTAAAGCCCCAAAATTCTCATTTTTGGTTTTTATTAAAATATAATACAACTATGTGTCTGCTTTAGTGGTTATGTATTCTGGGTATGTGTGAGAAGTACCAAGTTTAAGCCTTAGCTTTGGCAAATTTTTGTATTTTTTTTTACTTTAGCCCTATTCTTGCCTAGTGGGCTTATATTTGATTATTTGTAGAACCATATTAGAATAGGCCTGCTGGTCTGGTGGTTAAGATAGGAGTTGGTGGAGTTGGTGTGTTGAAGGTCTGTTGTTTGAATCCTTGCGTAAGCATGAGAGATTATTTTTACTCTATTAATGGAGAGAGTTTCGGTGGAATCAAAATTCTATGTTGGTTGAGATATAGTGGGTTTAGTGGGAGTTAATTGAAGGATTTTGGGGATAATTGTGATTTTATTTTTATTTTCTATTTTCAATTTCTCGAATTTTCTCCATCTTTTGACTTTTTACTTCTTCTTTCCATACCGAAATTTTTTTATTTTTATTACTCATCTTTTTCGATTTTCCAAATTGTTTCCTCTTTGTACAACTGTTATGTACGCACGTTGGTAAGTAGTTGTTTCCAGCTACCTTTTTGTGTCGTGAATAGTTTTCTAAAATGGGTTTGTGTTGGTTCTCATGGATTAGGTGAAGGTTAAGATTTCGGGGGTGCTCTTGCAATGGTTTGAGCGTTAAAGATTCCTGTTCGTTACTGGTAAGTTTGCGAATACATTATTAATGTGGTGAGTTCACATTCGTGGAATCTTTCTGTCAATATTTCGAAGTTGTTATTGAAATTGAGTGTTGTTTTGACAATATTTAGGCTTTAGAAGGCTCGGGAGTGGTTTCGCATTAATTTGATACCAGGTGTGTACCCGAAAATGCAAAAAACGGGGTTTCTACGAAAGCTAAAAACCCCACTGTCGACGCCACACGGGCGTGTGGTTGCTCATGTAGTAGGCCGTGTGCCATAAAATAGGCGTGTGATAGACGAGGCCAGGCCGTGTATGCAAGACACGACCGTGTGTGGCATACGAGCTAGACTGATTTGGGCCATATGGGCCACACGGGCATGTGGGCCCATACGGGCGTGTGAAAATTTGGGCCAGGCCGTGTGAACCACACGGGCTAAGGCCAATCTGGGCGTGTGGGCCCACATGGGCAGGCTACAGAGGTTGTAACACCCCTCACCCGTATTCACCATCAGAATAGGGTTACGAGGTATTTCCTATCAATTCACAACATATAGCACACATTTATCAAACATAAAACATTCATTCTGATAAACCATTTAATACAATCATACTGTCCCTGAAAAGGGCCTACAAGGCCTTAAACAAGATTTAGAAGTGGTTCGAGATTAAACTGATAACATACGAAAATTTTGGAAAACTTATAAAATTTCAAACATATAATGGTCACACGCCCGTGTGAACATGCCGTGTGCCTCACATGGCTCCAGACACGCCCGCGTCCCAGACCGTGTGAAAACAGGGTATACATACTGACTTGGGTCACACGACCGACCAAAAGCTCGTGTGTCTAGCCTGTGTGCCCTTCGAAGTGGCTATACACGCCTGTGTGCCAAGCCGTATACTAGGCAGTGCCAAACCTATAAGGTATACTGACTTATGCAACACGACCAAGTCACATGCCCATGTGCTAGGCCGTGTGCCATTTAAGGGATATACTAACTTGTGCTACATGGCCAACCACACGCCCGTGTGTGAGGTCGCGCGTTTTGGTTGGATCCGTGTATCCGTTCGAGTCCGAGTTGTGTTAATAGGGGTAAATGAATAATAAATTTTTATGATTGATATTGAAATGGTATGGTATGAGAAATGGAAGTGAAATAGTGAATTGAAAATATAATGTGAAATATGTTGCAAATATATGGAGTATATGAGTTATGTACTCAAGAAATGATTATGGAATGAATAATGCAATTGTATAATGAAATGTGAAATGAATTGTGAAAAGCTATTTATATAGCAAGTATGAGAATTGAGATATTTGTGAAATAAATGAAATATGATATGATCGTTGTAAAATTAAATATTTTATATGTGTTTATATTTCAATTGTATATTTTGTAATTTCTTATCTTTAATTATTCGAATTATAAAAATACCACTGAGTTTTTACTCAGCGTATGGTTTTGTTTTCCGTGTGTAGATTAGGTACAATGATTTTGAAGAGTTGTAATTGAGATTGTGAGCATCCATCTCATCACATCTCCAAGTGCCAAGAGGGTATGTTTCAAAATTTTGAATAAAATGGCACGTACTTAGGAAGATCAAGTGTGTTCCAAGTAGTAGGTACAAAAATGTAAGTTATGAAAACTTAATTTTATTTTTAAATGTTCAAATATATTAGTGATCAGCCAAAATCACTTTGGCACCAAATTTAATATTCCTATATCAGGTTCCTTGGATCGAACCGGGTATAGGGGTGTTACAAAAGTAGTAACAAAGAGTTTTTCACTAAGATGACAACCAACCCAAAGTCCGTTTGTGATTATACACAAAAACTGTAATAGAAGAAGCACGTTAAACTAAACTCTTAACATGAGAGGTTTTACCAACATCCTTCAAAATTAAATTGATAAAAGGTGTTGGATATGGTGACCAAAAGATGTTAGGATACTTCTCGTTATAGAATTTCCTAACGATTTTATAATTTGCAGCATTATATGTAATTAGCTAGACCACATTGCTCGAACCAACAGTTTTTACAATCTTCACAAACAAATTGCAAAGAGTATCGACATCTAAAATAATGTCAAAAGATAAATAGAATCTAATAAACGGAAGAGGTTTTAACATGATAAATTCGTTTTCAAATTTCATTCCATGTGACGTCACCAGATTTGGCCATAACGTCTAGGCTGAGTTTAGGGTGTTACAAATTATGAGATGAATAAAGATGTGGTATGTAAATGATATTAAATAATTAAAAAAACATAAATCAAATTAAGTAATTGGTAAAAATATTTTAATTTAAGTTGATTTGATTTGAATGTTTTATGGTTGATGATGGATTAGCTTGATCCATAAAAAATTATGTTTATGGACACATGTTTACTATTAACTTTTTAATAAAAAAATGAAAGTTAAAATAAATAGTGAAAGAAAAACTAATCAAATGATGATTTTTCTAAAAATAGAGATTAGCTTCCAGCAAAATACTTGGGGGAAAATTTGTTAGGAAATAATAATTGTGCGAGTGGGCTAAAAATTTGTTAATCCTTTGATTTTATTTGTGGAGTTTAAAAACTTCACTGGCAGTAAATTAAATAAATTTTTTTATTTTTTTAATATTTTACTATATCCCTAGAGAACATTTGTCAATCTCCTGACCTTACTTGTGGAGTCTAAAAACTCTATTGATAATGTACTAAATAATATTCCAAATAAAAAAGCATTAACTTGACAGTGTATTTTTTTATTCTACAAGCATCCTTAACAAAATGACATTGTATGTTTTTTTTTTAATATTTTACTATACTCCTGTAGGACATTTGTCCACCCTTAATCATGCTTATAAAGTCTAAAAACTCTGCTAATTGTATATAAAATATTTTCCTTAATTTTAAAATGTAATTTTATTTAATTTCAATATTTTTATATTTTATATTATTAAAATATTTACATATTTTTATGAATGTAATGATATCTATCTTGCACATATATATTTAATAATATAAATTTTCTTTTATAATTATTTTTAACTTATTAAATTTTATTAACTTTATTTTTAAAAAGAATTAATTATCGAAACAAAACAATTAAAAACATTAAAGGATGTATTTTAAAATGGTAACATTTTTAAAGGCTTGATAAATTTAAAATTTCAAAATGTTATATCGACCCTAAAGTATGAAAAGAGGAAGCATATAATTGTAGTGGCCCAAAGCGATGACGGAGAAAACGAGGACGAAGGGGAAATTGATTGATGGGATCAAAAAACCATCGAGTCACTTACCAAGTCTTTTCTTTTGGAATTAAGTGGTAAATGACTTGGAACTTCCTCAATAACAAATGCTTTCACTCTTTTCATTAACAAGGCCAACAATTGCTTTCTATTCATACTGCAATAATGAAAAAACACAAACAAATGCTTCATATGGAAAAGTGAGCAAATAATGACTTACTCTTCTGGCCTTGATCGTCGCGAGTAAAATAATTCATCCATTTATAGAAAAAGACGTAACTATCTCATACTCGCCTGCAATTGCGACATAACTCAATCCCCTTTGCTTTATATGCAGTTTGCTTTGAAAATATATCAATTTATCTATCTACTATAAAACTACCAACTTTAAAATTACAGATAGTCAACGATATATTATAAATATCTTATTAAGTGAATGTCTAACATGATAAAGATAAAGTTTTGATGTACTTTAAATTCTAATAGTTATTAGAATTAGATCTCTACTTCTTTTATACTTCTTCTGCCTATAAATAGAGACTCTGATGAAGTATTGTAAATCATCCCTTTGATTAATAAAACACATTCTCTGTTGCTTTTATATTTTCTTTGTTCTCTGTTGCTTTTATATTTTCCTTATTCTTTATTCTCCATATCTCTCTTTATTTTATAACACGTTATCAGCATGATAATTCTCTATATTTTTTCAAAATCTTTCGAAGTCGTCCCACAGATCAAATTCTTTTTCACCTTAAACTTTCACCCTTACAATTTCTCTTTGAGATGTTGAAAGATTCAATCTCAGAATGGATTATGGTTTTTATTCCCGATCTTTGATTTATTTTACAAGCATGGGTAAAGTATAGATTTGTACTCGTGATAATAGTCAAGGTGATGACAATGATGTTAAAGATCTTCAGGTATATTTTACCATATTTTATTTATTATATTATATTTATTATAGTTGGAAAATAATCATGAATAGATCGATTTTGATTTGAAATCTCACGCATGTTTGCGATGATGATTATGAAATTAAGAAACTATTGGGATGTTTATAAGTTCGTCCTACTAGATTTGTTGCATTCCCTGAAGTGAATAACATAAAGAAAATAAAAGATATAATTACGGATCACTAAAATTGGGAAGATAATAATAAATAAAACAACAATGAGAGTTCTCAAGATAACTCTTCAAAGGGTAAAGATAACTTATGTTATTAATGTGATATGAAATATTATACCCAAATATTTTATTTTTGTTAAGATTCTTTGAGGAAGGATATGAAAATGTAGTAATGAATTTTATTATTACAGATAGAAAATATTTATTTTTTGGTACTAAAACAAATAAATATTATTCCAATATTTGATAGTAAAAATTAGTTGAAAGCTTTAGAAGAGCTAATATATCAATATCTAAAAAGCACAAAATTTGTGATTTAATGCATTACTTTTAAAATGATATTTGTAATGGATCTCATATTGAGATTGTGAATGAGGAAAATGTTATATTTTATATGAATAAAAAGGGATTGAGTTATTAATTTATATTTATTGTAATATTCTTTTGTCATCATCCCTATTAAAGATTGAAAGCAAAATATTTGATTGTGAAAGATCTACTTATGAGCGATAGAATATAATAATTTTAACTAAAGCTTATTATGGTTGGATGCACTTAAAGTTGCAAGTTTTTTTAAAAACTGTGAGTATAACTCTACAATATTCAGAATAAGTTCTCAATTAAAATTATGTGGTAAAATATTACTGATGAGAACTTGCAAGAGAGAAAACTTATGTAAGAAAAGTCATTGGTTATGTTCCTGTTGTACACCTGGAAAATAAGATTCACTTTCAAAGTTTTCTATTTATACATTTTTGGACATTTGAAGATTTTGACGTATTCCCTGAAGCGAATATTGCATATAATTATTTGGAAATTATATTTATTGACTCGGTGGCATTATAGACTTCACATTGATTTAGACATTTCTAGTAGTAAATGTCACAACAGTACTTATATGTGGATACAAATTAAAAGGAATGATAATAAAATTATCAATTTGTTACAATTTACACCCCACACCTGGCCTAAAAGTTTAGACCGAATCCGGGATGCTACATTGATCACGTGAGAAAATTTTACAAAAATAAAACCCCTTTATTACTTAAGAACATTTCCGAAAACGTTTATTCCGTAGCGAACCAAAAACCAATAATCGATTTAAAAAAAAACTCTGTCTGAAAAGTTCCAGTCTAATTGTACGAATAAAACATATAACAAAAATTTGTACCATCGTCTTATAAAAAATTGTAGTTCAACTTAACCAAATAGCAATTAAAAACTGAAATTAAACTTATAGTTCATTTCCTCCAAAACTGTCCGAAACCTCCTCGTACTGAGCCCATTAACAGAATCTAGAATTGTATTTGAAAGGGGAAATAGAAGAGAGGGTGAGCTACTCGAGCTTAGTGTGAGAACAAACCAATTAAACTACAGAAAAGGAAACAGGGAACTAGAAGCAGTTCAGAAGCAGAACATACTTCAGACAGATGACAATTGAGTGAATTCACCCAAAATCAAACACACACCATATGTACTTTGCAATAATATAGGTCAATCAGACACACATAGTCTCATGTACCATTTAGACACAGTAGCAGTAATCCTTGGACAGTCACAGTAACTATCTAGTCAGACAGCCGCAGTCAAAGACTACAAAATTCCCATAGGCACAAGTACCTTTCAATCGAACAGTCAATCAGACATTTCAGTTGAACAGTTAATATGATGCATATGAATGCAATTGAGTTAAGAGACACCCACCTATCCAGCCAACACACCTCTTCGTCCCCCATCACTCCCCATAAGAGCTGTAAGCTCGTCCCATCAATCACTCTACTCAGGACCTCGTAAGGCTCATCTAACCTTGCACTCTAATTGATGTCATCTCAGGTTGCCCGACAATGATGGCTATCAGGATTGTCTATGACCCTCTGGGTATTGAGACTAATAATATGCAGATAGACTGCCAGACACGTATATTACACAGCAAAGCTAGTGTATAAGCTGTATTGTGCAATGTAGTAAACCGCAGTACAAATATGCAGTATGAGCTGCCAGATCAGATAATAGTACGTAGCGTAGCTAATGTACATGCGGTACAGTCCAATACGGTAAATTACTATACCGTTAGGTTGCAGTAAAATTGCCAGTTCAGTCAATAATACACAGCGGTGCTGATGTATGTACTGTACGACGCAGTGCAATAGTCTGCATACAGTCAAATTGTCCACGACCCTTAGGGTATTAGGACCTCTCATGACTTTTTGAGTATTAGAGGCTAATAACCAACAGATAAGCTGCCAGTTCAGTTTAGTCAATCTTCCTTCTCTTCAAAGTCCCACCCAAAATAGTTTATGCATATGTATGAATGTATGCAGTCAGATGTACACAATAAGAATACCAGTATCAGATAATTAATCAGAAGTAGACATTCTCATCCAATTAGCTAGTTACAGAATCATACATGTGCACACTCATAACTCGAATTCGGTAACAAGCTTATCACAAAACCAATCACAAATGACACTCATATCAAGCCTAGATAGGAGTCATAATTACCCTCAGTAAGGCTTAGTCGAGGGTTGGAGCACGTGGAGTTCCGATTACACTTAAATTTGACCTAAAATCATTAGTTGGCAAGATAGGGCCACACGCCCGTGTGTTCCTTCCATGTGGAGTAATCCAGGCTGTGTGGGGGTCCAAACGCCCGTGTGAAGGGTAGCACAAGGCCATGTGCCAGAGGCATACGCTCGTGTGATGCAGGGACATGGCCGTGTAACTCACTGTCTAATTTCGCTAAAATAAGGTGTAGGGTAGACACGATCGTGTGAGGGTTTCACAAGCCCGTGTGCCCACCAGACACGACCATTTGTTCCAAAACACATGCCTGTGTGGGATCCTTAAATCCCCAAATCAACCACACAACTGTGTGGCCAGGTCGTATGACTCTAAATCTCTAAAAATTTAATTCCCAAACCCGCATGCCCATGTGCCCAAGGGACTCGACCATGTGAATTCTGACAAAATCCCCAAATCGGCCACACGGTACCCAATTTGGCCTGAAAACCCTAGTTGTCAAATCCACATGGCCATGTGCCTTGGCACACGCCCGTGTGGTGGCCGGAAAGGTCACAAAACCACTCCAAAATAGACTGAAACCACCATTTAAGCCATCAGAACAGTCCCTAATCTTCGCCCTATCAACGTATATCAGAAAGTGATGATTTCCCATCACTTCCATCGACTAAAAATCCAAACTAATGGGTTAGCATACAGTCAAAAGAAAATCGAATAGAAAATTTGTAGAAATAATAAACACATAAGGCAATGTAGTTACAGTTCGAATCCTAAACCTATTTGCGATCGGAGAAGACGGTAGAGGCACGAAATTCCTGAATCCATCAATCAACCATTTTGAGAAATATTTAGAAAGTAGAGGAGAGGGGAGGAGAGGAGAATGTGAAAATAGAAAAGTCAAAAATAAAATAAAAAGAAAATCAAAAGCAGCTTTAGTCATAAAACTAATAATTTCATAATTACAAAATAATTATAAGTATTAACTAAAAACAAAACAAAAATAAAATACCTATCAAAATGTTCACACTAAGACTCGAACCTGGAACCATGAGGTTTCCTAACACTCTCTCAACTATCAGACTAGTAGGCTAATAAACTGTAATTTATACATATTTTTCCCCCATGCTTAACACATTTTATGGATGATTTTTTCTTAGAATTGGTCAATTCGATGCTCTTAATGCTTTAATTTCGTGTTTTATACTTAGGCAAGCATAGGAGAGCAAAAGAAACAAGAAACGGCCCAAAAATAGAGAAAATGGGCCAAAGTACGAAATCAACACGGCCTGGACTTCCTCACTTGGGCAGACCACACGGCTGTGTCAATTTGGCAGAATTGAAGCACGACTCACACGGGCGTGTCACACAGGCGTGTCCCTGTCGAGTCCAAGTTTAGTCCAATTCGGAAAAAGGCCAATTTTGAGGGTTTTTAGGCATTCCAAAGCCTATAAATACACCCTAGAGGAGGAAGAAAATGGGAGGCACAGAGAGGAAGGAAGGAATTACTCGAAAGAAGCTGTTTGATCCATCTCAGAACCTGGATTCATCCTCAAGACTGAAGATCTCCCTTCAATTTCCCTTCAGGAGTTTTGGGTTTCTTTATGTTTTGTATTCATTATTCTTCTGAGATGTTTTCCTTTTTAGTTATGAACTAAATCCCCTAAATACCTAAGGGGGATGAAACCTAAGACGAATCTTGTTATTATTTTCTGAATTGTATGATAAATATTTAACTTGTTCTTAATTATGTGTTCTTAATTCTTGTTTTGATATCCTATGATACTGATTCAAGATAAGCTCTTATTCAGAGGAGGAATAGACCCTGTCTAAGATTACATTTTTCATAATTATGCGGAGTTGATTGAGTGTCTAGAGATAGGGTGACAAGATTTTTCCGGATTAAGGTGAAACCAAGTAAGGGGATCCATAGATCGAGTTAATGCAACCTTAGGGTGTTAATTAGAGAAAAGTCTCAATTATTCAATCTAGGGATTAGACGTTATTAGTCTTGAATAGGGATAATAACATAACTTAGGGTGATAATACTCTAGAACGTCATATTTTTATGTGCTAATTATATATTTATTTTGAGTATGATGCTACTAATTTGAGCTATTTATGGTCTTTTATCTTTTAGGGACTAAATTGGAGGAAAGAGGAAATTTAAGGGCAATAAGTGTAAATTTGAAGATATAATGGGCCAACATGCAAAGAAAGAGAGAAGTGGTGCCAAAAATGCAAACATGGAAGACCCAAGGACTACAATTGAAAAGAAGAGATTTTATAGCAGAAGACTCTATTTTAATTTCAATTATATTAGGATAATTATTAAGGATTTTTATTTAGATTAAAATTTTAGGATTTATTTTCATTTATCTTTATTTATTTGTATTTATCTTTTAGAATTTCATTAGGAATAGACTAGGTTTTCTAGTATTATAAATAGGGGATAGAGTGGCTCATATTTGACATCTCTTTTTTCCTGTAAACACTCCCTCTCCCAAAAACTTTGTTTTTTTTGTTCTCTCCATATTTCCTTCAATAAAAATCCCATTTATATTATATTTATTTCTTTCCTAAAAATAATGAGCCATTAAACCAATCTAGCCGAAGGTTGTCAAAATTCCCCAAAAAGGTTCATGAGGCTTAAAACTCGCGCTTAGCTTTCTTAACAAGGTATTCATCGCTTCTCTGCATTACGGGGCTGACACTTTTGTCCATGTCCCTTAATAGGTGATCTTTTCAACTTGTACAAGGAATGATCGCTTTGTACGTTTTGGGAAGATTGCATAGTCAGTTTGTTAGCTTTCTACGTCAGAGGTTGGCGAATCCAAGAGACAAAATGGTGTGGTATTCGTCATTGTGAAGTGATGATCTAGCAGAAGATAGTCCCACAAAAGCGATTATTAGCTAGAGTCGGACTCCGCCAAATTTTAAGTCTAAATCTTTGGGGCTAGTAGTCGTAGGCGTCCTCTTCCACTATAACTGGCTTATCCTGCTTGTCTAAATCTTTGGGGCTAGTGGTCGTAGGCGTCCTCTTCCACTATAACTGGCTTATCCTGCTTGAGAAAGGTTACTTAAATGCCAAGGATTGAACCCAAGGTGGAATGAGACAATCGGAGGCTGAAAGCTTCCCACATAAGAAACTTTCTCTTTTCCCAACTCTATTTATTTTTATATTTCTCATTTTAATTTCTGCAATTTATTTAATTTCACAATTTCAATTCACTTTAAATTCTGTTTTTATTTTTTCAGATTTTAATTCTATTTTTTATTTTTCAAGAACGCAGGTTTTCTTGGCCAAGAAATTGTCCAGGATTTCAAGAAACGAGCATTTTTACAATCAGATCCCTGAGGATTCGACCCTACTTCCTCTTTACTGTTATTTTTACTATTTTATAGGGAATAGGATATTTTTGGTGCTCTTAACGACACATCAAAATTTGGCACCGTTGCCAGGGATTGGTAACGTATTAATCTTGTTTTTTGTTTCTTATGACCAGATCTGTTCTAGGAACTCTTGCGTTTGATTTGAAAATTGAAAAGACTTCAAGAGCCAATCGTAAGGAAACAAAGCTAAGAAAAAAAGAGTCAGCGGTGGTTGGAACTCAAAGCAATCCACCGCCAGAAATTAGAATCGACGACGAAGCAGAGTCTAGGGCTAACGAAAACCCTACTCAAACTTTTGAAGGCAAAAAAGTAGAAGTCGATTCATTAGAAGAAGTGCTTAACACTAGGGTTGACGAAAACCCTAATTTAGCATCTTAACCTATTGCTCAGACAATTCGGCAACTGGCCGAAGCACTGACAGAACAACCGCCACTATTCATCACGTATCCTACTATGGATACTGATTTTGAATTAAAGTTAGGCTTGATCCAACTACTGCCAACTTTTCAGGGGTTACAGAACAAAAATCCCCATAAGCATTTGAAAGAATTCCATATGGTTTGCCTTAGTGTGAAACCTCAGGGGTTAACTGAGGATCAAATTAAACTGCACGCTTTCCCTTTTTCCTTAGCAGATTCTGCTAGGGAATGTTTATTTTATTTACCTCCTGGATCTGTAACGACTTGGGCTGATCTGTCTCGTTTATTTCTCAACAGGTTTTTTCTAGCGTCGCGTGCAGTTGAGTTAAGAAGAGAAATCGTGGGCATAAGGCAAAAAGACGCAGAGACTCTGTACGACTATTGGGAGTGATTTAAGAAGTTGTGTGTAAGTTGCCCACAACACGGTAAAATGGAACAATCTTTGCTCCAGTACTTTTATGAAGGCCTGAAACCCATGGAGATGAATATGGTAGATGCCGCGAGTAGAGGAGCGTTAATCAACATGACTCCACAACAAGAAAGGGACTTAATCTCCACAATGGCTGTAAATTCTCAGCAATTTCGAGTCAATCCTGAACCCCCTAGAAGGGTTCATCAGCTAAGTAATTCAACCTTAAAAGATAAAGTAGATAGAATTGCTAATATTTTGAATTCTCTTGTTGTAGAAAAAGCAAAGACAGCCTGGTTATGCGGAATATGTGCTACCCCTGAACATACAACTGATGCATGTCCCAGTTTGAATGATGATACTATGGCTCATTTAGATGCAGTGGGAAATTTTCCTAGGCCACCACAAAGGCGATACGACCCTTACGCTAATACCTATAACCCAGGATGGAGGGATCACCCTAACTTAAGTTTTGGGGCCAACCCATGATACAACCAACCATACCAGAACTGAGTTCCACAACAGCCATGAGATTCAGGTAATTCTCTAGAAACTTTGGTCAATAAATTAGCGACTAACATGCTTGATTTTCAACAGAAAACCGAAGCGTCTATAAGAGAATTGACCACATCAATTGAGAATATGAGTTATCAAGGGAAGCTGCCGTCATAAACAGAACCAAACCCGAGGCAAAATGCTAATCCAGTAATGCTGCAAAGTGGAAAGGTACTAGAACCAATTCCTGGCAGAAATCTTGGCCAAGAAATTGCCCAGGAAAAACCCGAAAATAACGAACAGGTCTGAGCGAAACCCCCACTGCCGAAAATCCAACTCCTATTTCGAGGACGATTAAACCAGTGTCTAAAAAGTAAGGAAGACAAGGAGATCCTCAAAACATTTAGGAATGTTGAGATCAATCTACCACTGTTGGATGCCATCAGACAGATTCTGCGGTATGTCAAGTTCCTCAAAGAGCTTTGCACCAACAAACGAAAACTAACAGGTAATGAAAAAGTAAGTGTTGGTGAAAATGTATTTGCAGTGTTATAGCGAAAAATGCCTGCAAAATGCAAAGATAGGGGTATGTTCGATATACCATGCAAAATAAGTCATTTAGGAATTAAGAAGGCTATGTGTGATTTAGGGGCCTTCATAAATGTCATGCCTTTTTCTATTTATGAATCACTTAACGCGGGTTTTTTAACAAAGATAGATATTACCATTCAGTTGGCAGACAGGTCCATTGTGCATCCTGAAGGAGTCCTTGAGGACATATTAGTCAAATTCAATGGGCTTATCTTCCCTGTAAATTTTTATGTGATAAAAATGGAGGAGGATAACGCTCCTGGGTCTTCAGACATCTTGTTGGGGTGATCTTTCCTTAGTACTGCAAATACTAAGATTGATGTACGAAGCGGAATCCTCACGATAGAGTTTGACAGGGAGATCGTGAAGTTTAACGTTTATGGCACTATTACTCACCCAAGTGAAGTCTTGGACGTAAATCGTGTCGACATAATTGACTCATCAGTAGAAAAAACTTTTGACTCATCTTGTGGAGATAAATCTAAAATGATGTTTAATGATTTTGAATCTGTTAATAAATTATTGGCTTCCATGAATACTAAACTTCTACGTTTTATTGTGCAGGCACCAGATTTGAAATTAAAACCACTTCTCGAGCATCTCAAATGCATATTTTTAGAGAATGATGAGACCGTTGTAGACTTAAAAGGGATCAACCCCTTGGAGGAAAATATGAAACAAAAGAAAGGGGCGCAAGGACGATTAAACCCAAATATGGTGGGCGTGATAAAAAATGAGAATTTCCAAGCCCATACAAATGAAAGAATTCAGATGGAACAGCCCCAATACTAATTGAGGCGTCAAGCTAGCGACGTTAAACAAGCGCTTATTGGGAGGCAACCCAATTTTTATTTTTATTTATTTTTTCTTATTATTTTCTTATTTATTATTTTTAAATATTAATAAAATTCTCTTATTTTGTCTAGGTAAACCGAAGCAACAATAGGGAGAACTCATTACCATAATACACGAACGACAGTAACTACACGGGGAGTTCTTTTAAACTTTTCTTCTACCTATTTATTTATTTATTTCACATCGAGGACTATGTGTTTTAAGTAGGGGGAGACATTCCTCATTATTTCTGTCATTTTAGCTGCTGATTTGGTTGTTCTGCCCATATAATTTTTTTTAAACATATTTTGCCTCTTCTCTTGCCCAAGAATTTGACCACGACTTGCCCACTGTTTGACCCACATGCACGATTCTTATCTACTGAGTTAATTATGATTTTGCTTGATAGATTTCATCTCCACTATTTTATTTCTTTTAGTTTAAATAATTATGATTAATGAAGTTAATCCTATCTTGATTTTTGTAAATTTGATTAAGTCTAAATTTAAGAGGACACTTAATACAATTGCATGCTTAAAATATGTTCATGACTATTAAGGTGGTTACTGAAACTTATTTTTGACACTTGATTGTTTTTCCTAAGTCCTCCAAAATTAAAATTTCGTTTAATAATAATGTTTCTGTGGTTATGAGTGCAGCTTAAGACGTGACTAACTGAGTAACCGGGGTAGGGTGCTTGGGTTGTCATCCTATTTTGCATCAAAAGGTTGTGTGACGTGTTAGGTAAAACTTCGCTAATCGGAATTAATTTCTAAGAATGTGTTGGGCTGAGTAATCGGGGTGAGGTGCTTAGCTGTCATCTCTCTTCGCGTCAAAAGGTTCAATATTTTTCCCTAAGTAAAAGTAAATAAATAAAGTTGAAATTAAAGTAAAAAGAAAAAAATAATTAATAAATTTACATTAATAAAATTGGGGACTAAAGGGAGAAATAAATAAGGTGTCTTGATAGGTTTGGTAATTACCTAATTTTCATGAAATAATCCAAGTCGATCTTAATTTTGTTTGTGTTAATTGGAATACTTTTTCAATTTTGCTTAAAGCAAGCTAAGGGTTCTCTTTGTTTTCATATGCATTTTGACTAATTTTTATAAAATTTTGGAGTAGTATTTCTTTCATGGCAGGATTTAATTTTCACAGTGGACAGGAACCATACTTGAGGGCAAGCATGGGCTAAGTAGGGGGGAATTTTATAATACTCTAGAACGTCATATTTTTATGTGCTAATTATATATTTATTTTGAGTATGATGCTACTAATTTGGGCTATTTATGGTCTTTTATCTTTTAGGGACTAAATTGGAGGCAAGAGGAAATTTAAGGGCAATAAGTGCAAATTTGAAGATATAATGGGCCAACATGCAAAGAAAGAGAGAAGCGGTGCCAAAAATGCAAACATGGAAGACGTAAGGACTACAATGCAAAAGAAGAGATTTTATAGCAGAAGACTCTATTTTATTTTCAATTATATTAGGATAATTATTAAGGATTTTTATTTAGATTAAAATTTTAGGATTTATTTTCATTTATCTTTATTTATTTGTATTTACCTTTTAGAATTTCATTAGGAATAGACTAGGTTTTCTAGTACTATAAATAGGGGATGGAGTGACACATATTTGACATCTCTTTTTTCCTGTAAACACTCCTTCTCCCAAAAACTCTGTTTTTTTTTTGTTCTCTCCATATTTCTTTCAATAAAAATCCCATTTATATTATATTTATTTCTTTCCCAAA
Source organism: Gossypium arboreum (assembly GCF_025698485.1). Lineage (NCBI taxonomy): Eukaryota > Viridiplantae > Streptophyta > Magnoliopsida > Malvales > Malvaceae > Gossypium > Gossypium arboreum. The sequence goes on along the minus strand of NC_069072.1, from coordinate 125,363,407 downwards.
AATTATGAGCCACTAAACCAATCTAGCCGAAGGTTGTCAAAATTCCCCAAAAAGGTTCATGAGGCTTAAAACCCGCGCTTAGCCTTCTCAACAAGGTATTCATCGGTTCTCCGCATTACGGGGCTGACGCTTCCGTCCATGTCCCTTAATAGGTGATCTTTTCAATTTGTGTAAGGAACGGCCGCTTTGTACGTTTTGGGAAGATTACACAGTCAGTTCGTTGGCTTTCTACGTCAGAGGTTAGCGAATGCAAGAGACAAAATGGCGTGGTATTCGCCGTTGGGAAATGATGATCTAGCAGAAGATAGTCCCACAAAAGCGATTATTGGCTAGAGTCGGGCTCCACCAAATTTTAAGTCTAAATCCTTAGGGCTGGTCGTCGTAGGCGTCCTCTTCCACTATAACTGGCTTATCTTGCTTGAGAAGGGTTACTTAAAAGCCAATGATTGAACCCAAGGCGGAACGAGACAATCGGAGGCTGGAATCTTGCCACATAAGAAACTTTCTCTTTTCCCAACTCTATTTATTTTTATATTTCTCATTATAATTTTGCAATTTATTTAATTTTTCAATTTCAATTCACTTTAAATTCTATTTTTATTTTTCCAGAATCTTGATTCTATTTTTTATTTTTCAGGAACGCAGGTTTTCTTGGCCAAGAAATTGTCCAAGATTTCAAGAAATGAGCATTCGTACAATCCGATCCCTGAGAATTCGACCCTACTTCCCCTTTACTATTATTTTTACTATTTTACAAGGAATAGGATATTTTTGGTGCTCTCAACGACACATCATAGGGATCTTTACGGAACAAGGTAAATGAATAAATCGTCCGATTCGGAGCTAGAATAACAATTACAGTCTAGGTGGATTTTTCCTTAGGTATTGTCTTAATTCAATCGTTTTCCTAAAGTAATCCCCCAATTCTTTTCTCTGTGAATTCTTAGATTAGTTAATTAGTTAGTTAAAACAAAACCACCTTATTCTTAGGCTAGGTAATAAAAAGACAGTATTACTAGTACTTTTAGTTCCTTTGGGTTCGACAATCCGATCTTGCTAAAACTATACTACTGTTCGATAGGTACACTTGCCTACATCGCGATAATAGTTAGTTTCTAGAACGGTTAATTATAAATTTATAAAACTTATCACACAAAATCTCGCGATCAAGTTTTTGGCGCCGTTGCAGGGGAACTAAGATATTAGGAACGCTCAATTTTTATCACTTTAGCCATTTAATTTTCTTGCAATTTAATTTAATTTAAATTTTATTATTTATTAATTTACTTTTTCTTTCTCTTGGCAGGTTTTTATAGTTTATGACTAGAAGAAACCCGTTAGGACCACTACTCTTTGACAAAGAAATCGATCGCACAATTCGCAGAAACCAAAGAGAAATAAGGCGAAGCTTAAGATACACAGAGAACGAGCAAGAGGACGATACTCAACCCCCAACCGAAGAGATGGCTGAAAACCATGACAATTTGCCACCTCCTGCAATTGCGGTTAATCAAAATCCTGCTCTACGCACTATGTATGATTATGCTAAACCTTCTTTAACAGGAACTGAATTGAGCATAGCTAAACCTACTGTAGCTACAAATACTTTTGAACTAAAACCTAACACTATTCAAATGATCAACAATTTGTTTAGTTTGATGGCTTGCAGGATGAGGATCCCAACGCTCATTTAGCAAACTTTTTGGAACTATGCGATACATTTAAAATTAGTGGTGTTTTTGATGATGCCATTCGTCTTCGGTTATTCCCTTTTTAATTGAGGAACAAAGCTAAACAGTGGTTGAACTCGTTACCACGAGGGTCAATTACTACTTGGGAACAAATGACCGAAAAATTTTTACTAAAATATTTTCCGTTGGCTAAAATGGCTAAATTACGTAATGATATCTCTTCGTTTGTGTAGATAGACTTAGAAACTATTTACGATGCATGGGAGAGATACAAGGACTTACTAAGAAGGTGCCATCATCATGGGTTACCGCTTTGGCTTCTGGTTCAAACATTTCACAATGGCCTGAATCTTTCAACAAGGCAATTGGTTGACGCAGCTACTGGCGGAACCATCAATAATAAAACACCTGAAGATGCTTATGAGTTTATAGAGGAGATGTCACTGACTAACTATTAGTGGCAAATCATGAGGACAAAGCCAACAAAAACAGCCGGTGTTTATAAAGTCGATTCAGTCACCATACTCTCTAATCAGGTAGAACTCTTGAATAAGAAAATTGATGGTTTTCTTAGTTTTTCACAGGTTCACCTAGTAATGCAGTGCGAAGCAAGTGGAGGTGGATTAAGGCAGTCGGAATACCAACCTTATGGCCACAACATGGATATCGAGCAGTTAAATTACATGGGTAATAATCCTCGATCTCAAACAATCTATATAGTAACACTTACAATGCAGGTTGGAGGAACCACCCAAATTTCTCATGGGGAGGCGAAGAAAATCAGAGACCATTTCTAGGCTACCAACAACCACCCTACTGACAGGAAAAGAAGTCGAACCTTGAAAAGATGCTCTCAAAGTTTATATTGGTGTCAGAAACTCGTTTCCAGAATACCGAGACAGTACTTAAGAATCAACAAGCATCGATCCAAGGGCTCAAAACTTAGATAGGCCAGTTTTCCAAACTAATTTCGGAAAGACCACTAGGAAGTTTACCTAGTAACCCCAAATCAAAAGAGCATGTAAAAGCAGTTACACTAAGGAGTGAGAAAGTGTTAGAGGAATCTAAAAAGAAGCTAACACAAGAAGCCGTGATAAGCGAAAAGGGGGAAGAAAAACCCGAAAATAATGACAAACCAGTGCTGAAGGAATATAAACCACCAGTTCCATACCTAGCAAAATTGAAAAAAGACTGCATAGATGCACAATTCGGAAAGTTTCTTGAACTCTTTAAGCAATTACATATCAAATTACCTTTTGTTGAAGCCATCTCATAGATGTCTATATACGCAAAATTTTTACAGGAGCTTCTAACAAATAAAAGGAAGTTCGGGAACTTATCTACAGTAGAACTCAACGAGGAGTGCTCAGCCATACTAAAAAAAAACCTGCCAACCAAACTGAAAGATCGAAGAAGTTTTACTATCCCTTGCTTAATTGGTAGTTTGAATGTTGAGAAAGCACTAGCTGATTTGTACGCTAGCATTAATTTGATGCCATATAAGATGTTCAAACAACTTGGTCTTGGGGAACCTAAACCCACTAGGATAAGTATTCAATTAGCTGATAAATCTGTTAAATATCCTAGGGGTATTATAGAAGACGTACTTGTGAAAGTAGATAAATTCATATTTCCTGTTGACTTTGTTGTGCTTGACATGGACGAAGATGTGGAAGTGCCTTTAATTTTAGGGTGCCCATTTTTAGCCACTGCTAGGGCTGTAATCGATGTGGGTGACGGTAAATTGGTACTTAGAGTAGGTGACGAGGAGATTATATTTAAAATTTATGATGCTATGAGATTTTCTAGGGAATAGGATGATTTATGTTATTTTATTGACTCTATTGATCATACTACTGAAGACTCTTTTCAGGAAATTATACAGAGGGACACAATGGAACTGTATCTAGCTTAAGAAAAGGAGACAGATGATGAACCTAATGAACATTCTTCAAGACAAGTAGAATATGAGGGCATTAAGATAAACGATGAAGTTAAGCAAAAACCTTCCATTGAAGAGCCTCCCAAACTGGAACTTAAATAATTACCAAACCACTTAGAATACGCATTCCTTGGAAACAATTCTACATTACCAGTTATTATTGCTTCTAACTTGCAACCCAAGGAGAAAGAAGAATTAATCCAAGTATTAAAAGAACATAAAAAGGCCATAGCGTGGAAAATTTCTGACATTAAAGGAATCAGCCCTTTTTTTTGTACCCACAAAATTTTGATGGAAGATGAATACTAACTGTGTGTGCAAGCTCAAAAACGACTGAACCCCAACATGAAGGAAGTTGTTAAAGCCGAGGTAATTAAACTTCTAGATGCTGGAATTATTTATCCTATTTCTGACAGTTTCCGGGTAAGTCCCGTGCAAGTTGTCCCTAAGAAAGGGGGCATGACGGTTGTGACCAAGGAGAAGAATGAATTAATCCCAACAAGGACAGTTACAGGATGGAGAATTTGTATTGACTACAGGAAATTGAATGATGCCACAAGAAAATATCATTTCTTCTTGCCATTTATTGACCAAATGTTGGAAAGATTATTATGTCACATGTACTACTACTTTTTAGACGGACTCTCTGGCTACTTCCAAATCCCAATATCTCCTGAAGATCAAGAAAAGACGACATTCACATGCCCATATGGTACGTTCACTTATCGTAGAATGCCTTTTGGTTTATGTAATGCCCCCGCCACTTTTCAGCGCTGTATGATGGCCATCTTTGACGAACTCGTGGAAGATATCATGGAAGTATTTATGGATGATTTCTCGGTATTCGGTAATTCTTTCCATCTCTGCCTTACAAATTTAAAATGAGTTTTAATAAGATGTGAGGAAACGAACCTTGTGCTTAATTGGAAGAAATGTCACTTCATGGTTTAAGAAGGTCTTGTATTAGGGCATAAAATTTCTAGTAAAGTGATTGAGGTGGGCAAATCTAAAATAGAAACAATCGAAAAATTACCCCCTCCTAGTTCAGTTAAGGCTATTAGAAGCTTTTTAGGAAATGCTGGTTTTTATAGAAGATTTATTAAGGATTTTTCTAAAATAGCTAAGCCTTTGACTAAATTGCTAGAAAAAGATATACCTTTTAATTTCGATCAGGAGTGTTTAAAAGCATTTAATACTTTAAAGGATAAATTAATTAATGCTCCAATCATAATTGCACCTGATTAGAACTTACCATTTGAATTAATGTGTGATGCAAGTGATTTTGCAGTAGGTGTAGTATTGGGACAGCGAAGAGACAAGTATTTTCAACCTATCTATTATGCTAGCAAAACCTTGACAAATGCATAAGAGAACTATACTGGTACAAAAAAAAGAATTGCTAGCTGTGGTTTTTGCATTTGATAAATTTCGATCATATCTCATATTGTCTAAAGTTGTTGTTTACACTGACCATTCCGCCCTTCTCTACCTTTTAACTAAAACTGATGCAAACCCTCGACTCTTTCGATGGATTCTCCTATTGCAGGAATTTGACTTGAAAATTCAGGATAAGAAAGGAGCTGAAAATCTCGCGGCTAATCATCTGTCCAGGCTTGAGAACTCCAATACCAAGGAACTAGATGAAGTTGAAATAAATGATTCGTTTCCTGAAGAACAATTTTTTGCTATATTTGACTCTGAGGTACCTTGGTTTGCAGACATCGTGAATTTTTTAGCCACTAACATTATCCCAAAGGGTTAACACACCAGCAAAAAAAGCGATTCTTTAATGATGTGAAAAACTACTTTTGGGACGACCCCTTTCTTTTTCACAGATGTGCAGATCAAGTGATTAGAAGGTGCGTTACAAGATCAGAAACATCAAAAATACTAGAACATTGCCATTCAGGGCCAACTGGAGGACACTATTGTGGAACTAAGACTGCACATAAAATACTTGAATCAGGTTTTTACTGGCCCTCATTATTCAAAGACGCTAACAGGTACGTTACTTTATGTGACAAATGCCAACGAATAGGTAACATATCTAAACGTGATGAAATGCCTCAAAACTATATGCTTTCATGTGAAATATCTGACGTTTGGGGTATCGAATTCATAGGCCCATTTCGCAGTTCATTCGGGAATAAATACATCTTAGTAGCAGTTGATTATCTATCCAAATGGGTGGAAGGCCAAGCTCTGCCTACTAATGATGCTAGAGTGGTAGTACGTTTTCTTAAGAAACTCTTCTCGAGATTTGAAACACCTAGAGCAATCATCAGTGACAGGGGCACTCATTTTTGTAATACCCAATTTGAAAAAACTCTTAAGAAATACAAAGTTCATCATAGAACAGCCACCCCATACCATCCTCAAACTAATGGACAAATTGAAGTGGCAAACCGAGAAATCAAACGAATCCTTGAAAAAACAATAGAATCAAACAGAAAAGATTGGGCAATTAAAGTAGATGATGCCTTATGGGCTTACAGAACTACTTTTAAGACCCTCATAGGGACATCACCTTACATACTTGTTTATGGAAAAAGTTGTCATCTACCATTCGAACTAGAGCATAAAGCTTTTTGAGCTATTAAATTTCTAAATCCTGAACTTGTAGGAAAAAATAGGTTGATGCAGCTGAAGAGCTTGATGAGTGGTGAACCAACGCATACGAAAACTCACGCCTATACAAGGAAGCAATAAAACGGCGCCATGACACTCGTTTAAAGCAACGAAAGCAATTTGAAGTTGGAGATCTTGTCCTACTATACAACTCAAGACTCAAATTGTTTCCTGGGAAACTTAAATCATAATGGTCAGAACCTTTCATAATTCAATCTGTTCTTCCAAATGGCACAATAGAGGTAAGTCACCCATCACACGGTACTTTTAAAGTAAATGGACATCGTCTCAAACTTTATAATGGTGAGAATTTTAAAGATGATGGAGAGGAGTTACGACTCCACAAACCGCCCTGAATAAACCAATAAGGTAACAGTCGAGCTTAGACTATAAACAAGCACTTCTCAGGAGGCAACCCGAGTGCTAACAATTTTAAATTATTTAAATTTTAATTTTTAAACATCTAGGTCACTAAAAGAGTCTTTGAGCACAGGTTCCCAACTCCACATGGCCGATCACAAGGCCGTGCTTAAGGCTGTGTGGAAACCACGGACGACCACACGGTCGTGCGATACGGCCGTACGAAAATAGGGTAAAATTTATCTTTCCCAACACGGGATGAGATAAGTGGCCACAGGTGTGCGACCTAGCCATGGTCAAATCTTCCAAATGAACACGAGTGTCGACACGTCCGTGCCTAGCACCCGTGGACGACACTGTGAAAATAACACGGGCGTGCGTAGAGCTACGTGACCGTAGGAGAAGTGAACCATATCACACACGGTCATGTAATATGATTATGTAGCCATATGGCCTAGACACACGGGCATGTCCGACGGCCGTGTGATGACATCTCACTTTACGACAACCACGGGTAGGACACGATCCACACGGTCGTGTGAACCGGCAGTGCCACTTAAAAAACAATTATTAGATTATCTATCTTATTTTATTTTTCTTTTATTAATTTTTGAAGATTCTTTTGTTTTTTTAAAAAACGGCTTATCTTTATGATTACTATCAAATTATTCCCTTAATTCTCCTTTTTTCCTTTAGAATCATGTTTGTCTTCCAGTTTTATTTCTAGCAACTTGCTCTCGCTAATCTAGGAATTTCATCCATTTTTAATTCAGGAAGTTTCACTTTTCTCCCTATCTTATTTTTATACTCTTATATCTATCTTTGTACATTGAGGGCAATGTACATCTTAAGTAGGGGTATTTATTTTACTATCAGAAAAATCCCTGAATGACTGCCTTGTTCTCTTGAAAAGTTCTTATATTGTATTTAGGATAAATTTTGATTGATTTATGATTTTGATTTATATATCTTAAATTAAAACATAGGCATTTTTGCATTGGTTGTTTAAACTTTAAGACATTAGACAATCAAGCATGATAAGTTGATTTTTAAGAATTTAAAATTTCTAAAGTTTAGGTATTACTTTGAGTTGGAATTCACAAGTTTCAAACATCAAAAAGCCATAATTTTTGTGAGATTTTTGAGCCTTTTGAGCATCTATTAATTCTTTCATACTCATTTTTATTATTGCTTTGAGTACGTTAGTATTAAACTGTTATTCTAGAACTTGCTTGATTATGCATGTCAAGACCACACTATTTGACTTGATATGTCAAAATGAGAAAGACATTTAGGATTAACCCACTCATGCCATGAAAATCCTACCTCCACGATTAACCCTTAGTAAACCCCGTTGAGTTAACAAACCATTTCTTGTATTACCCTTAATATTAACCCTTAACCCATTATTGTTGAAATCCCTTAAATTAATTTGACCCCATTTTTTGTCGAGATTGGAATTGAAATAGTTGCTTAGCTATGTTTTATTGTACTTTGTATTTAACTTGTTCTTGAAAAAAATGTATACATCTTAGTAGTAGTAATCTTCTGAACTAAAGAAGTTAAATTCCATATTCTGAGAAAAGCTCTGTTGTACCCAATTAATGAGTAGCTATTTTTCTAGTTAGGCAATTTTTTAATTCAATCTTGATTCTAACCTTTTCTTTCAGCTTGTGACCACACCTCGTAACCAAGCTGCGTTATAACCCTCTAAAGACCTTTTGATTGATGTTTCATCTCAATTTATATGTGGTGGAGATTTGATTTTCATGCAGCCCTATGGTAATGACTTTTCATTATTGACTATTGAGTGCTTCATTTATTGTCCTTAAACACCTCGAGTGATTTGAGTGAATCTTTAGTGAGGATGTGAAACTCTGTGATATTCTGAATCAAATGTAATTACTTAGATGAGGGGAGACACTTATGTTTTCAAGATACAATGCTCAACTTGGAATGTTTGAAACTTTAATGTTCTTTTAGTTGAATTCTCAATGTATGATTACTTATAGATTATTTTGAGATATTATCGATAAAAATTATAAGTTGAGAAGGATTTATTTTGATTATGAGTTGAGGATTTTGCTTGAGGACAAGAAAATGCTTAAGTGTGGGGGTATTTGATAAACCATAATTTATACATATTTTCCCCCATGCTTAACACATTTTATGGATGATTTTTCCTTAGAATTGGTGAATCCGATGCTCCTAATGCTTTAATTTCATGTTTTATACTTAGGCAAGCATAGAAGAGCGAAAGAAACGAGAAACGGGAATGGAGAAAATGGGCCAAAGTACAAAATTAACATGGCCTAGCCTTCCTCACAAGGGCAGACAACACAGCCGTGTCGATTTGGCAGAATCGAAGCACGACTCATACCGGTGTGTCCCTACCGAGCCCAAGTTTAGTCCAATTCGAAAAAGGCCAATTTTGAGGGTTTTGAGGCATTCCAAAGCCTATAAATACACCCTAGAGGAGGAAGAAAAGGGGAGGCACAGAAAGGAAGGAAGGATTTACTCGACGGAAGCTGATTGATCCGTCTCAGAAGCTGGATTCATCCTCAAGACTGAAGATCTCCCCTCAATTTCCCTTTAGGAGTTTTGGGTTTTCTTTATGTTTTGTATTCATTATTCTTCTGAGATGTTTTCCTTTTTAGTTATGAACTAAATCTCCTAAATACCTAAGGGGGATAAAACCTAAGACGAATCTTGTTATTATTTTCTGAATTGTATGATAAATATTTAACTTGTTCTTAATTATGTGTTCTTAATTCTTGTTTTGATATCCCAGGATATTGATTCAAGATAAGCTCTTATTCAGAGGAGGAATAGACCTTGTCCAAGAGTACATTTTTCATAATTAAGCGGAGTTGATTGTGCACCTAGAGATAGGGTGACAAGATTTTGTTGGATTAGGGTAAAACCTAATAAGGGGATTAGACGTTATTAGTCTTGAATACAACCCTAGGGTGTTAATTAGAGAAAAGTCTCAATTATTCAATCTAGGGATTAGACGTTATTAGTCTTGAATAGGGATAATAACATAACTTAGGGATCTCTACGAAACAAGTTAAATGAATAAATTGTCCGATTCGGAGCCAGAATAACAAGTATAGTCTAGATGGATTTTTTCTTAGGTATTTTCTTAATTCAATCGTTTTCCAAGAGTAATCCCCCAATTCCTTTCTCTGTGAATTCTTAGATTAGTTAATTATTTAGTTAAAACAAAACCACCTTATTCTTAGGCTAGATAATAAAAAGACAATCATTACTAGTACTTTTAGTTCCTTTGGGTTCGACAATCCAGTCTTGTTAAAACTATACTACTGTTCGATAGGTACACTTGCCTACATCACGATAATATTTAGTTTCAAGAATGATTAATTATAAATTTATAAAACTTATTACACAAAATCTTGCGATCACAAGCCCATTTTGTCGCTAAAATGCACAACTATTCACTTAAGTACAACCTTCTCATTGTCCCTATGCTCAAAACCTAAAACTTCTAGGCCCAAAATTCAGGACGTTACAATTCTTATTTGTCGCTTGTTCTCAATAAAAAAAATTGGTTCTTAGAAACTCACTAACTAAAGTTGAGATTTAATGTCTTGTATTTCTGAAATGAATATGGGTCCATTCATCCACCATGTGGATAGTTTTAATAATATATGATTTTGGTAGATACATCTATAAAATAATCACATGCGTTATCAACTCGCAACCTATCGTTTGCGAGATTGCTTGTTTAAAAGATTAATTTCAGATTATACAACTAAAACAATTCATCTTGCTAATGTTGGTGAGTTTACATCCCAAGTTTTTAATGATTATTGCATGCCAATTGGGATAAAAGTTGAAATCACGTTCACACACAAAATGATTCAGCTAAATTGTTTATCAAATGCCTCCAACTAATAACTAAATCATTACTTATGAGAACAAAATTATTGGATGTGCGATATATGTTCCAACTGCTCCACCACAACGCATAAAGATGATTCATAATAAAAGATTGGGAATGTATATTTATATGAGTCTCCTTATAATATTTTTGAGCTATTAATTCGAGATTTAATTATGACATGAGTTGTCAGTTTTCCCAAAATTAGGAGGAGAGGATAAAAAGTTGGATTAATAAAGCACTTGAAATAAATTATCAAAATCTAAGATCCTCGTACAAAGCAATACGAACCAGAAGTTCAACAGATGATTCATTTTACAAATCAACTGCCAGATTCATTAAATCTCACATACCAGCTGAAAATGCTCCAATACGAATTGATGTCCTAATAGGGCAAACTATTACTACAAAAGAAAATAATCCATGATTGAAGCGTGGAAGACCGGTCGGTTCCAAAGATAAAAATTCTTGTAATAGGAAATGAGCTGTAACACCTCAAATTTTTGTAATTTTGGCTTTTGTGATTGTTGAGCATGGACATGTCGGGACTTTTTTTTTTTTGAAACATTTTGGCATAAAATATATATGGGTTAAGAGGTTATGGGCTTTAGGGGTGTGTTAGGGAAGTCCCAAGTTCAAGTCTCAACCTGGGAAAAGTTTTGGTTTTTATTTAAATAAAGCCTGGCTTTTGGTTAATGGGCTTATAAGAAATTATTGGTAAAAACCTAACATAATGGGTCTGCTGGTCTAGTGGTTAAGTGGCAAGGGTGTATGCTAGAGGTCCTATGTTTGAATCCTGGCTTGGGCATTATTTTTACCACTAAGATCGTGACAGAATTGGAGGTGAGCTAAAACACTGAAGTAGTAGAGTTTATCAGGTTTTTCTGAATAGTTTCCCCTAAAGAACTCTCTCTACCAAAATTCTCTTCTATTTTTCCCCTCTTTATGTTCTTTTTCTTTTCTTTTTGCCGAAATTTCCTTTGCCTTCCTCCCATTCGTTTTGATTTCGTATTAACGGGCTTCTGTGATTCATTGACATTCTCCTTATTAGTACTGATCAAGTGGCTGTTCTTCGTTCTTGAACAGCGAATTAAGCGCGTAATATTCGCTGGTTTTCGCTCGAGGTAAGAAAGTTAACGATTTTGGGGCAAAATACCTCAGTTAGTTTCAATTGAAAATTGTGTAAGTGACTAAAATAGGTATTGACAGTGTCAAATATAGGTTCTGGAGTACTCAGGATTGCGTTAGGCTTCAATCAAAATCAGGTGTGTACTCCAATCGATCTGAAATCGCGTTTCGACGAAAGCCAAAAATGCTACTGTCGACGCCACACAGGTGTGTGGATTGCCCGTGTGGAGGCCGTGTGGCGAGACAAGACCGTGTGATCGACGAGCTAGGCCATGGTCGTGCCACACGGGCACGACGGATACAGGCGTGTGATGGCTGGCTAGGCCGTGTACGAGGCACGGGCTAGTCCAATTAGGCCGTGTGGGCCACACAAGCGTGTAGGCCACACAAGTGTGTGGGACACACAGGTGAACCACACGGACATGTGGAATTTTGGGCCAGGCCGTGTGATCCACATCGACAAGGCCAATTTGGGCTGAGTGGGCCATACGGGCGTGTGGGCCCACACGGACAGGGCACACGGGTATGTGAGCCTAATTTGTCTGAAATATTCTATAAGGTTGCACGAGTTACCGAAGTCGACTATGACCTTTTGTAGGGTCGGTAAGTGTTATTGAGACCTCTATACGGTGATATGATATTGATGTATGTATGACATGTAATATCTAGCATGTATATCTGTTCCGTTCTGGAAATATATGTATGATGTGTTTGTCTGCATAATAGCATGCCACGATTGTATAATGCATTGCATTGGGGTGGGATGATTGATGAAGTGAAGGAAGTATCTGAAAGGCTCTTAGCCTGTTATCTGGCAGCTCAGCTGCATAATTCTGTTATGTGTCGTTTCACGGTACCATATGGTGTGTAGGGTTGGATGGGTCGATTTTATCCCCATACTTGATGTGTAGGGTTGGGTGGGTCGATTGTATCCCTACATGGTGTGTTGGGTTGGACGGAGATGGTGTGCAGGGTTGGTGGGCATGTTTCTCTAATAATCTGATCTGTTATACATGCAATATCTGTATGGGCTAATAACTGGTATGGGCTAAAGCCCAGTTATCCTGATTTTGTATCTGAGTGGGCTAAGGTCCACACCAGTACTAGAAAGGGCTCAGGCTCGAATTATCTGTACTCTTTTATCTGTTTGTATGCATGCTGCCTGTGGGGATGTATACACTGAGTTTGCGAAGACTCACCCCTTTATTGTTTTATCTGTCAGGTAATCTCCAGTAGTAGATGGATTGGTACAACGAAAAGCTCGACAGTGACCACTGTTTCATGTGCTCTGGTTTTATTGTTTTAATGCTTTTATTATCTTCACTGCTATGATTGAGAGTATTTATGTAATTTTGGGACCCAAACTGTTTGGTTTAAATTCGGGATTTTGAACTACTGTTTATGGATTTTAAAACTGCAATGTATCACGATTTGTTTTTTTTCGAGCTTCCGCGTATAAAGAAATATTTTCAAGCAAACCAATCAATACACGTTTTCTGGGCTAAGAAAAAGATAATAACTGGAACTATTTAGGGTAAATGCGGTGTTAAATGCACTCTCATGTGACATCGCCAGATTCGGCCATAACGTTTAGGTCTAGTTTGGTGTGTTACATTTAGTGGTATCAGAGCCAGGTTACAAAACTCGGCTGTGGATTTGGGTTTCAAAATTTGGTTTTAAGAAATGATTTGTAAAGCGGTTTGAAATATTTTTGATAACGAGTATGTGGTGCACCGAGCCTTCAGCATTGATCTTGTAAGTTCTCCAAAATTCTAATATGTACTGTTTGAAAGCATGTTCATCCTGAAATGTTGTTTGAATCTATCTAAAATACTGTGTGTATTATTAGACTACTGTAGGTAGTACTTTGTTGAAACACTACAATTAATGTGGACTGAAACTGTAGTGAGACTGCTTCTCACGATAACTGACTCTGAAACTCTATTACTACATTGCATAAAACATCTGCTAATAATTATTGAAACTGTAAATTGATGTGCATAAAATTTCTAAATACAGATTAATTCAATAGTTATGATGAGCACATGTGGTACTCGTAGGCAGGTTACTAGAGGTCGAGGTAGAGGCTGTAGAGGGATTCAAGCGGAGTCCTTTGCATCTAATACGATCCCTAGTCTGGACACTAGCGAGATACAGGTGTCACCTGTTACTGAGACTGGTGCTGAGTCTCAGGACCATGCAGTTAGGGATGGCGCACTGTCCTAGGCCATGCTGTGAATTCTAGAGAGGGTCGCTGAGGCTAATACTAGGTCTAGAGGCCGTGGGTTGGTTACGGAACGACTCTGGTTGAATGGGGCTAAGATATTTAGGGGCATCGTTGGAGTTGCCCCGAGTGTGTCCGAGTACTAGATGGAGGCCACGGTATGTATCATGGATGATCTGGACTTTTCTGATGAGCAGAAGCTCAAGGAGGTTGTGTCATTCTTGCTGGATGAGGCGTATCAGTGGTAGTTGACTGTTAAGGAGGGCACTTAGCTCGATCGACTGACTTGGGATCTATTTAAGACCACTTATCTAAGTAAGTATGTAGGAGCCAACTACATTGATGCTAGGCGACGTGAGTTCCTAAATCTCACTCAGGGTGACCGTTCAGTGGCTGAGTACGAGGCTGAGTTCATTAGATTGAGCCATTATGCGAGGGGCATGGTGGCGACCGAGTATGAGCGCTGTGTCCGATTTGAGGGTGGTCTTCGTGATAGCCTGCGGGTTCTGATAGCTCCACAAAGAGAGCTGGATTTTTCTGTCTTGGTCGAAAAGGCCAAGATAGCCGAGAAGGTGAAGCACTCTGAGCTCCAGAACTGTGAGAAGGGGAAGGCTAAGAGGGATTCTGAGCCGTCAAATACTGGGATGAGGCCTAAGTAAAAGGCTAAGACTGACGGGCCCGTGAGAGCTAAGCCTACTATTGTTGCATTTAATGGGGTGGCTATTTGTTAGCTCTGTAATAGACGCTACCCAGGCGAGTGTTGGAGGGCTACTGGAGCCTGTTTGAGGTGAGGTTCGACTGAGCACTGTGTTAAGGATTGTCCACTGAAAGGTAACCAAATGCAAGCTCTGGTTGTTGAGATTGCGCAGCCACAGAGAGGGGTACAACTGCCACCTAGGGGCCGAGGACAGGCTAGGGGTGGTAACAGTATGGGTCGAGGTCAGAGAGCACCAGCAGAGGTGCTGGACAGACGGAGGTGAGGCAACCTGCACTTGTCTATGTTACACGTCGTCCTGAGGATGTAAATACTCCGGACGTCATCACGAGTACGTTTTTAATTCTTGATGTACCTAATGTTGCATTGATAGATATAGGCTTTACACATTCCTATGTTGCATGTTCTGTGTCTGAGACCTTGGAATTCCGCATGAGAGCACCTCTAATGAGATTTTAGTGGTGATTCCATTGGGGTAGTCCATTAGGGTTAATAAATTGTTTAGAGACGTTTTGTTGGAAGTCCAAGGGACGATATTTTTGGCTAATCTGATAGAACTTCCGTTTGGAGAGTTCGACTTAATTTTAGGCATGGAATGGTTGGTAAAGCATCGTGTAAGTTTGGATTGTACCAAAAAGAGGGTGTTCTGAGGACCAAGGAGGATAATGAGATAGTCATGATTGGAGAACGGTTGAATTATCTAAGAAATATGATATCTGTGTTAGTGGCAGAGAAGCTGGTAAGGAAAGAATGTGAGGCGTTCTTGGCCTACATCAGTGTTTCTAATTCTGTGGACTCTTCGGTTAAGGACATTCGTACTATGAAGGACTTTCCAAATGTTTTTCCAGAAGAACTACCAGGATTACCTCCGAGTCGTGAGGTAGAATTTGGGATTGAGTTGATTCCTGGTACAACTCCGGTGTCTATCGCCCCTTATTGAATGACACCAAAGGAGCTGGTAGAATTAAAGGCTCAAATTCAGGAGTTGTTGGATCGTGGGTTTATTCGTCCCAGTGTGTCTCTATAGCGAGCTCCTATTCTGTTCGTAAAGAAGAAAGACGGTACGATGAGGGTGTGTATCGATTACTGTCAGTTGAATAAGTTGACGATTAAGAATAAATACCCACTTCCGAGGATGGACGATTTATTCGATCAGTTTAGAGGAGCTTCTGTGTTCTCCAAGATTGATCTGTGATTAGGTTATCATCAGTTAAAGGTTAAGGAAATTGATATGCATAAGACGGTATTTAGGACTCATTATGGACATTACGAGTTCATAGTTATGCCTTTTGGGTTGACAAATGCACCAGCGGCATTCATAGACTTGATGAATCGTGTGTTTCAGCCCTACTTGGACCAGTTCGTAGTGTTGTTCATCAACGATATCTTGATATACTCTAAGTCTGAGGACGAGTACGATAAGTATCTCAAGGTAGTTCTGCAGATCCTTCGTAAGAAGCAACTCTATGCGAAGTTCTCTAAGTGCGAGTTCTGGCTTCAGGAAGTAACCTTTTTGAGACATATGGTGTCTGCGGAAGGGATTCGTGTTGATCCTCTTAAGATTGAGGCTGTGTTGGATTGGAAACAACCGAAGAATGTGTCTGAGATCCGTAGTTTTCTGGGATTGGCAGGATATTATCGACATTTCGTGGAAGGGTTTTCTTTGATCGTAACGCCATTGACTAAGTTACTAGGTAAGGGAGTTCTCTTTTTTTGGACTGATTCACTGCAGGAGAGCTTTGGGAAGCTCAAAACTGTGTTAATTCAGGCTCCAATTCTGGTACAGCTTGAGCCTGGTAAGGACTTCGTGGTGTACAGCGACGCGTCACATGTGGGTTTGGGTTGCATTCTGATGCTAGACGGTAAGGTAGTTGCTTATGTATCTTGTCAGCTCAAGACACACGAGGCTAATTATCCGACGTATGATTTTGAGTTGGTTGCAGTTGTCTTTACATTAAAGATCTGGAGGCATTATCTGTATGGTAAGAAGTGTACCATCTACACAGATCACAAGAGCCTCAAGTATCTCCTCACTCAGAAGGAGTTAAATCTTAGGCAGCGTCGATAGGTTAAGCTGCTTAAGGATTACGACTGCAGTATTGAGTACCACCTTGGTAAGTTCAATGTGGTGGCCGATGTGTTAAGCCGTAGGGATATAACCAATCTGAGAGCGATGTTCGCTCGACTGAGCCTTTATGACGATGGAAGTCTCTTGGCTGAGTTATAGGTTAGACCGACGTGGCTAGATCAGATTAAGGATAAGTAGTTAGGAGATAAGTCTCTTGAGTTGTGATTTTGTCAGATTGAGGCTGGAACTACTACTGATTTTAGGATTGACAGTGATGGGGTACTGTGTTTTCGAGGTATGATCTGTGTACCTAATAATGAGGAGTTGAGATTGTCGATTTTGAGGGAAGCGCATAGTAGTCCTTACGCTATGCACCCTGGTGGAAACAAGATGTATAAAGATCTTCGAGAATTGTACTGGTGGCCAGGGTTGAAAAGTGAAGTGACAGATTATGTTGCTCATTGTTTGACTTGTCAGTAGGTTAAGGCTGAGCATCAGCTACCTTCGGGTTTACTACAACCAGTAAATATACCGATGTGGAAATGAGAGCAAGTAACGATGGACTTAGTTAGTGGATTGCCTCTAGCACCCACAAAAAAGGATTCTGTTTGGGTCGTCATGGATCAATTGACCAAGTCTGTACACTTCATTCCTGTTAGGACAGACTTCTCTTTATAGAAGTTGGCTAAACTTTACATCTCAGAGATAGCAAAACTGCATAGGGATCCAGTGTCGATTATCTCCGATAGGAATCCTTGGTATACTTCGCGATTTTGGCAGAAACTTCACAAGGCTTTGGGTTCTCATCTGGATTTCAGTACTGCTTTTCATCCTCAGACAAATGGTCAGTCCGAGAGGGTGATTCAGGTACTAGAGGATATGTTGAGGGGATGTGTTATAGATTTTCGAGGTAGTTGGGAGGAGTACCTGCCTTTGGCAGAGTTTGCTTACAATAACAGCTATCATTCTAGTATTCAGATGGCACCGTATGAGGCACTTTATGGTCGTAAGTGTCGCACTCCTTTGTGCTGGACTGAGTTAGGTGAGCGATGTGTTCTGGGTCCGAAGTTAATTTCAGAGACTGAGGATAAGGTCCGGTTGATTCAAGAGCGTTTAAAAGCCGCTTCTAATAGACAGAAGTCTTATGCTGATTTAAAGAGAAAGGACATTGAGTATTCTGTGGGGGACTTGGTCTTTCTTAAGGTCTCGCCATGGAAGAAGGTTTTAAGGTTCAAACATAAGGGTAAGCTGAGCCCTTGGTTTATTAGGCCGTACCGGATTTTGAAGCAAGTTGGGCCAGTTGCATATTAGTTGGAGCTACCTTCGGAGTTAGATCGCATATATGATGTGTTCCATGTCTCGATGTTGAGACGTTATCGCTCTGATCCCACGCACATTGTGCCTGTGGAGGAGATTGAGTTTAGACCGGATCTGACGTTCGAGGAGGAGCAGTTCAGATTGTAGACCGTAATGTTAAGGTTCTGCATAGGAAGTCCATCCCTTTAGTGAAGATGTTGTGGAGGAATCATAGCACTGAGGAGGCTACTTGGGAGCCAGAGGATTCGATGCGACAGCAATATCCTCACCTTTTCTGACCAAGTAAAAATTTGAGGACGAATTTTCTTTAAGGGGATAGAGTTGTAACGCCTCAAATTTTCGTAATTTTAGCTATTGTGCTTTGGGGGTGTGTTAGGGAAGTCCCAATTTCAAGTCTCAACTTGGGCAAAGTTTTGGTTTTTATTTAAATAAAGCCTGGCTTTTAGTTAATGGGCTTATAAGAAATTATTGGTAAAAACCTAACAGAATGGGCCTGCTGGTCTAATGGTTAAGTGGTAAGGGTGCATTCTAGCGATCCTGTGTTCAAATCCTGGCTTAGACATTATTTTTGCCACTAAGGCCGTGATAGAATTGGAGGTGAACTAAAACATTGAAGTAGTAGGGTTTATCAGGTTTTTCTGAGTAGTTTTCCCTAAGGAACTCTCTCTACTGAAATTCTCTTTTATTTTTCCCCTCTTCACGTTCTTTTTCGTTTTTTTCTCGAAACTTCCCTTACCTTCCTCCCATTCGTTTTGATTTCATATTAACAGGCTTCTGTGATTCATTGACATTCTCCTCATTGGTACTGATCAAGGGACTGTTCTTCGTTCCTGAACATCGAATTAAGCGCGTAGTATTCGATGGTTTTTGCTCGAGGTAAGAAAGTTAACGATTTCGGGGCAAAATACCTCTGTTAGTTTCAATCAAAATTTGTGTAAGTGACTAAAATGGGTCTTGATAGTGTCGAATATAGGTTTTTGAGTGCTTAGGATTGCGTTAGGCTTCAATCAAAATCAGGTGTGTACTCCAATCGATCTGAAATCACATTTCAATGAAAGACGAAAACGCTACTATCGACGCCACACGAGCGTGTGGACTGCTCATGTGAAAGCCGTGTAGTGAGACATGGCTGTGTGATCGATAAGCTAGGCCGTGCGCGTGCCGCACCGGAACGATGGACACAGTCGTGTACTAGCTGGCTAGGCCGTGTACGAGGCACGTGCTTGACTAATTGGGTCGTGTGGGCTATACGGGCGTGTAAAATTCTGGGCTAGGCCGTATGATCCACACGGTCAAGGCCAATTTGGGCTGTGTAGGCCACACGGACAGGGCACACGGGTGTGTGAGCCCAATTTGTCTGAAACGGTCGTAAGGTTGCACGAGTCGCCCAAGTCGACTGTGACCTTTTTTAGGGTCGATAAGTGTTACTTAGAGCCCAATATGATGATATGATACTGATGTATGTATGACATGTAATATCTAACATGAATATCTGTTCTGTTCTGGAAATATATGTATGATGTGTTTGTCTGCATAATAGCATGCCACGATTATATGATGCATTGCATTGGGGTGGAATGATTGATGAAGTGAAGGAAGTATCTGAAAGGCTCTTAGCCTGTTATGTGGCAGCTTAGTTGCATAATTCTGTTATGTGCCATTTTACGGTACCATGCGGTGTGTAGGGTTGGATGGGTCAATTTTATCCCAATACTTGGTGTGTAGGGCTGGGTAGGTCAATTGTATCCCCACATAGTGTGTTGGGTTGGACAGAGATGGTGTGCAGGGTTAGTGGGCATGTTTCTCTAATAATCTGATCTGTTATGCATGCGATATCTGTATGGGCTAAGGCCCAGTTGTTCAGATTCTGTATCTGAGTGGGCTAAGGTACACACCAATACTTAAAAGGGCTCAGGCTCAAATTATCTGTACTCTTTTATCTGTTTGTATGCATGCAGCCTGTGGGGATGTACACACTGAGTTTGCGAAGACTCACCCCTTTATATTTTTATCTGTCAGGTAATCCCCAGCAGTAGATCGATTGGTGCAGCGAAGAGCTCGACTGTGACCACTGCTTCAAATACTCTAGTTTTATGGTTTTAATGCTTTTATTATCTTCACTGCTATGATTGGGAGTATTTATGTAATTTCGGGACCCAGACTGTTTGGTTTAAATTTGGGATTTTGAACTACTGTTTACGGATTTTAAAACTGCAACATATCGCGATTTGTTTTTTTTCAAGCTTCCACGTATAAAGAAATGTTTTCAAGCAAACCAATTAATACACGTTTTCTGGGCTAAGAAAAAGATAATAACTGGAACGATTTAGGGTAAATGTGGTGTTAAATACACTCTCATGTGACATCGCCAAATTCAGCCATAACGTTTAGGCCGGGTTTGGGGTGTTACAGGAGTAAATATTCAAGATGATTATATAGTGGAGGCGGGGGTTACTGAAGAGACTCATGACATAACTAATTATAAAAATCAAGAAGAGATTTAGGTACCTAAAATTGAAAATAGAAACGATGAAAATAAAGAGATCTCGATAAATTATATCAATATAAGAAAAAGATGGAATCGAAAAAAAAATGTAGTTGTCGACAATAATTTTGCTTATAATATTGCTATTGAAATAATAAAAGAAAATTAGGATCTTGAGCCTAAATCTACTAAGGAATGTAAAAGTAGAAAAGGTTGACCAAAATGGAAAGATACAATTCAAGCAGAATTGAATTCACTTTCTAAACGTGAAGTTTTTGGACTTGTAGTCCAAACACCTAAATGTGTAAAAGCTAGTAGGATATAAATGGTTATTTGTGTGAAAACAAAATGAAATTGATGAAGTCATAAGATATAAAGCTTGACTTGTAGCACAAGGATTTTCGCAAAGGTTTAACCTTGGTTTTGAAGAGACATATTCTCCTGTGGTGGATGCAATCATATTTAGATATCTTATTAGTTTGGCAGTACGTGAAAAACTTGACATGCATCTAATGGATGTTGTTACATCCTATTTATATGGTACACTTGATAGTGAAATTTATATAAAAATACCTGAAGGATTTAAAATCCCAAAAAGATATAGAGTTTATTGAGAAAATTGCTCAATCAGATTAAAGAAAAGTTTATATGGATTAAAACAATCTAGACGTATGTGGTACAATCGTCTTAAGGAATACTTGTTAAAAGAAGGTTACAAAAATGATCCAATTTGTCCATATGTCTTATAAAAAGGTTTAGATCAGATTTTGTGATAATTATTATTTATGTTGATGATATAAATATTATTGAAACTCTTGAAGAGGTTCAAAATACAGTAAATTGTTTAAAGAAAGAATTTGATATGAATGATCATGGAAAAACAAAGTTTTGTCTTGGTTTACAAATCAAGAATTTAAAAGATAGAATTTATGTTCATCAATCAACTTATACGGAAAAGATATTGAAGAAATTTTACATGGATAAAACACACCCATTAAGTACTTCGATGATTGTACGATCGTTAGACATAAAGAAAGATCAATTTTGTCCTTGCGAGGATGTTGAAGAGCTTCTTGGTCCTAAAGTACCATATGTAAGTTCCATAGGTGCATTGATGTATCTTGTAAACAACACAAGACCTGATATAGCTTTTTCTGTAAACTTGTTAACAAGATTCAGTTCTTCTCCAACATGTAAATATTGGAATGAAATTAAACATGTATTTCGATATATGGGGTTATTTTATTAAAATTATTCAAAATCCTTATTAGTCGGCTATGCTGATGCTGGATACTTATCGGATCCACATAAAGGTAGATCTCAAACATGATATTTATTTACATGTGGGGATATTGCCATGTCATGGCGTTCAACTAAGCAAACATTAGCTGTTGCTTCTTCAATCATGAAGAAATGATTGCAATGCATGAGGCAAGTTGAGAGTGTGTTTAGCTAAGGTTACTGACCCAACATATCCAGAAGATATGTAATTTGCCTTTATAGGAAAAGATGTCAACTATCTTATATGAAGATAATGCAGCATGTATAACTCAATTGAAGGGTGGTTACATCAAAGGCGATAGAACGAAACATATTTCACCAAAATTATTATTCACCCATGATCTTGAGAAAAGAGGTGAAGTAAATGTTCAACAAATTCGTTCTAGTGATAATTTAGCAGATCTTTTTACTAAGGCATTGCCAACTTCAACATTTGAAAGACTACTACACAAGATTGGAATGCGTCGACTCAAAGATGTAATGTAATGTTGCCATCAGGGGGAGTCTAAAAACAAGTTGTACTCTTTCCTTTAACCAAGGTTTTGTCCTATTGGGATTTCCTGGTAAAGGTTTTTAACGAGACAGCTTGTAATAGAAGATTGTGTACTCTTTTTCCTTCATTAGATTTTTTATCCCACAGGGTTTTTCCTATTTAATTAGTCACATTTTCTACCAATGGACATCCAAGGAGGAGTGTTATGAATATCTTATTAAGTGGATGTCCATCATGATAAAGATAAAGTTTTGATGTACTTTAAATTCTAATAGTTATTAGAATTAGATCTCTACTTTTTTTATACTTCTTATGCCTATAAATAGAGACTCTGATGAAGCATTGTAAATCATCCATTTGATTAATAAAGCACATTCTCTATTACTTTCATATTTTCTTTGTTATTTATTCTTCATACCTCTCTTTATTTTATAACCCGATATATATTTTTATAATTTTTAAAATTTACTATTTAAATACATATATACTTATTATATAGACAGTTAAAATCTAACACAAAAAATAAATTGTTTTCAACTTATCATATCCAAATTCCAGATTATCTATATATTATATGCAAAATCACTTGTAAAACTTAAGTGGTTTTACACTATTTCATAATTTTATACGATTTCAACAATTTAATCTTTGGATTTATCAATATATTTATACTTTTCATATATGTAAAATTTTAATTGATTCCATATTTCTATTATATCGATCTAAAATATTGTCAATATTAATATATATTTAATTTTTTTACATAAAATGAATGGTTAAATTGTTTTAACTTCTATCAAATTTGTCATAAATAATCTACATGAATTGAATATAAAATATAATGATTAAATTATTAAAATATTAATAATATAAAAATTAATGAAAATTACAAATAAAGTTTTACATCAACTGGAAAAGAATATTGAAGATCAGAGAAAAATAATATCATGGGAAGACCGTGGCAATAAGATGTTTCTTATGTGGTGGATGATAAAGAAAAAAAAAAGAAGATAGATAATGCAAGCCATGCAGATTAGCCACGCGGCAAACAAGCATCCAGTCGATGCCACTTGAGTACTTCATCCAAACCACACCTTCCCTCATTATCAACAATATTTAACCTTTTTCTTGGATACTTCTTATCAACAAGCATTAAATTAGGGCAGAATTAATCAAATATGCTAAAAAGAAATTGAGAATTAAGCTATTTTTTTATTAAAATTTATCGATTTATATTATTTTTCAAAAAAGAAAGGAAAACATGTCTTATAGGGCGCAAACGTATTTTCATGAAAGAGAATAATAATGCATCTACAAGGTGCGTTTTCACTGATTGACAGTGAAAACGCTCCCTATATGACGCATTTTCACTTTGTTAATTTTTTTTCTTACGGTTGGAAATTAAAATTTTGTGGATTTATTTTTGTCTATGTTTGAGATAGACATGATTATAGTTTTAAGGAATGTTTTAATTTATGGTGGTGTCGTGGAGCTATATGACCTAGAAATTTCATCTGCCATGTAAGTATGGAGCCATCACCCGGGAAGCCAAATCATGTTGTAAACTCAAGGTCCTAGTTGACGGTGATTATACGTATCGAGTTGAATTATAACTAGGACTTCAAGTTTACAAAGGTTATGCTATCAAAATATGGAGCATAAATGTGTCGTAGTTGACATTGGTTATGCAAGCATGACAACGAGTTCTTCTCATCCAAAAAGGATGCTTTATAAAACTCATACACAAGTATGAGGAATAAAAACGCAGTGGCGTTTCAATACAACCAAGTAATGTGTCTTATTATCACCACCGAAAATAGTGACCCTATTGTTATAACCTATGACAAAAATAGGGTGTAACAAGTTTAACTTTTCCATCGCCTTTGGTGGAGATGGGCAACACGAATTACTTGATTATACTGGAAGGCCCTTTATGTTTTCCTTCCTTGCACTTCTGTATGAGTTTTATGAAGCATGCTCCTCTGACGAGTAGAAACTCATTGTCCTTCCTACATTAGCACTATCAACTGCAACCCTGATTTTGCTCTATCCTTTGACTGCATAACCTTTGTAAAGTTGAAGCCTTAGTTACACTTAAACTCAAGACAGTATAATCACTGCCAACTTGGATCTCGACTTGCAAAGCGATCTTGTCTTTTTAGGTAATAACTCCATACTTACACAACAAGTGAAATTTGTTGGTTATCGAGCTCCATGATATTACCGTGAACCCAAACACAAATTAAAACCATGACTATGTCTCACTCAAAGCGAGAAAGAAATAAATCTTTAAACCTAGAAATTTCCAACATGCAAGAAAAAGAAAAAGAAAACCAATTTAAAGGAGACTGAGATATGGGTGAGTAGATGATGGGAGCGTATAGTTATATAGGGGATGGGGCAGGGTAAAAAGAGAATTTTTTTCTTTTTATCTCGGGAATCCCAAGTTGCAGGGGCTCGGAAGCAATCAAGTTGGCCTGGGTGTTGAAATGGCCAAAGAGAAAACACTTTCTGCAGGGGGCGCTTTTATCTGACATGACAGTGAAAATATTTTCTCTAGGACGTGTTTTCCATTGACTTGTCAAACATGTGGCTAGAAAACACATCCTGTAGGAAGCTTTTTCATTGCCATGTAAGATGGAAACGCCATCTGTAAGGGGCATTTTCTCTCTAGGCATTTCAACCACCAAACTTTATTACTTCTATGCCTCTGCTACCTGAGCTTTTAGGGATAAATTTCCTACATTGCAATCTGGGATTCCCGAAAAACACCACTGTAGGGAGCATTTTCTCCCCCTCCAATTTCATGTGTGATGAGGGAGAAGAGTTAATTAAAACACTAATTCATGTAGCGAAAAACACTAACTTATTGATTAATTTTTTCTGTAAAGTGTAAGTTAATTTTAATTATTGAAATAAGATATATTACAATATGCAAGCCAAAGTTTTAATCTTTTTCAAGCCTTCTAATTAATTTTTGATTTCTCAAAAATTGTACTTAACAAATGGATAGAGAAAACTTAAATGAAAAAAAAATAATTGTAAATTTTAAACTCACAATATGATATGGTACAAAGAAAACCAATTTAATAAATTTGTTTTGTATTTTGTAAATAAGTGTACATTTGGGATGTAGAACAAAATATACAATTTGGGAAAATTAAAAATAACATAGTTATCAACGTCTCGAATGTGTGCCATAACTCGGTGGGCATCGAGCACGCCTAAGGTTCCATTACACTATCTGGGTTGGCGGCTCCTCATCGACGTTGTCATCATCTTCACTTGCACATTGGGGTTGATTGCTACAATCATCTCCTTCCTCCATGGTTGATTAGGACCATGCCTTAGCCACCTATCGTACATCCCACCTGTTTGAGTCAACGGTTATGAAGATAGCCCACATAGGTAAAACAACGATGCTGGGGATGTTTGAAACACTATCGACGGATGACTATATGTTGTCGCATTGATCGATTTCGGATAAAAGGTGAGAATTTTCAATGATACCAGATGCTTCAGTGTTGATGTGGGATAAGCATGTAATATGATACAGTGGATGGTGGTCATGCAAAATATACCCATGGAGAAGGTGTTGATGCGGTGAATGATTGTGTGTGCTGTGGTGCTTGTGTAAAATAAACTGGTGCTAAATGTGTTGATGCAAGGAATGATTGTGCATGCTGCGGTGCTTGTGTAAAATAAACTGGATGTAAAGGTGTTGATGCGGGGAATGATTCTGCATGTTGTGATGATTGTGTCAAATAAACTTGGTTAGAACCAAAAATAAATGAATCATACTGATTGAGAGGTTGCTCAACAATTGGGTCATCTTGTGGAGATGGAAAAAATATTGATCCCCCTGCGACATCTTCTCCTGACTTAAGATTGATAGACCCTCATTTTGGCCTCTTATGACGTTGTTGCCTTCTCTTTTCTAAAGTCAGCAATAGATACAACTAGTTGTTATGATTGAACCAATCGATGTAATCCAGAGATGTCGTCAACTTTGGTGTGAGAAATGGTTCATGCGTTGGCAAGCAATCGTACTTACGTTGCCAAATCTTGATATACTTCTTTTTAAATATTGGCCAATCTTCCTTGAGTTTCCCTCGCACGTCAATCATGTGCAGGTCATCGAGCTTTTAAGATGGCAGCGAAATACGTTACGTACACCTAAACTATCGCATCACTTGGTCGGATTCATGCATCTTGATCATTGTAAAAATGATAAATGGCACTTTCATGTACCAGATGTTGTGATTGGCCAAAAATTTGGTCGGGACACATTCTTTAATCCTCAAATCTACATATGACATCAATACAATCTGCAATATGAATTTATAATTTTTAGCATGTGCCTAATATTTAATTTCAAATGATGGAATACAAAATAGATAAGTTTGAAATTCATAAACTAACCTCTTCTTCAGTTAGTTAATCTAAAGCTAGTCAGGTATCCTCGAGCTCCGTTAGTATACTTCTGTGTCTTGCGAGGTTGTTCCATCTATTCAAATAGTATGTTATTACAAAATTACAACAATGAAAAATAAAAATAAAAATAAAAATAAAAATAAAAATAAAAATAAAAATGACAATGATATTATCAAATGAATTTTACCATATTAAGAGTGAGAATTCGTAAGGGAGTTCCACTCGGCGTAAAAATGGTAGTCGATACCATGCCCACGTTTGAAGAAAGAGCATGCAACCGCCGATTTTAACTTTTTCTGGTAACGTCGCTCGACATATTTCTCGGTACAATGTCACTAGCACCACTGATCCTAGGGGTGAGAATTCGATCAAATTAAGTCGAATCGAGTAAAAAAAATTCTAGTTGAGTGAACTATTCCTATTATTTATACTCAATGTTGCGTTTACATGAATTGATTATTTAACTAGTAGACGAAGTACAAGATTATTTAACTACCTAAACAATATAATGATTTTGCCTTTTAAACTAATGGCTAATCATTTATCAAAACGATGTAGTTTTGCCTTTTCTTATTCAAATTTTTAGATAACTTGAATTGTGTAATTCATATTCGAGTAAAATAGAAAAAATTGATTTTTTATTTGAGTTGATCTGAAAAACTCAAATAGCTTAAACCATTTAATTTAAAATTTGATTTTTTTATCAAGTTTTTCTAATCGAATCGAATTATGTTCACCCCTAGTTGATCCCCAACTAAGATGTCTCGCTTCTTTCAAGCTGGCTAGTAGTAGTAGTCACCTTAAATGTACTACATTGCGAGATTTATCTGGTATTAGCAGACCCCCGATCAACCTCAAGATGAATGTGTGCGCGAATGTGTGCGCGAATTGTTTTTTTTCAATGTCGTTTGTAAAAGCCTCAATAGTTTAGAAATTGTCCTCCAACCATTTAATTTCGATCTGTCTACCCATAAACTTGTTCAACACCTTCCTTAGTAGTTGCTCGCATATTGCACACCAATCAACGCTAATCACTGGCCTCATAACGACTTCCCCATTGACCGATAGACCAAGTTGTAAACTAACGTCCTCTAGTGTTAGTACACACTTACCACAGGGAAGATAGAGTGTGTGTCTTTGGTTTCCATCTTTTAACCAAAGCATTGATAAGTGGGGGATCCAATTTAGTCCCATCAAACATGCAAGCCACGTATAAAATTCCTGCATTTTGCAAGTGTCCATAAATGATATCCAGTGCACATTCGCTTAAATTGTAATGCCTCAAAACCTGGCCTAGAAGTTTAGACCGAAACTCGGAGGTTACATTGATCATCGAAATGATCGTTGGTAAAATTAGAGTTTAATCAGCTAGAAAACACACGGTATTTAAGTTACATAAAACTCTCCATTGTAAAATCCTAATATTACAAAAAATTTAGTCCAAAAGTCGTTTACGTGCGTAAAACCCCAAAATTCATATCACAATATTCAAAATAAAAATTACAATTCAAACCATTTATTTATAAATGTGGAATTTATGAAAATACTTTTAAAGTTGATTCTAAACATGGCCGTCTGAGACCTTCGACGTGTCGAGTCCAGCAACAGCATACGAAAATACCTTGTAATATCCTGATTTTGGGCCTAGTCGGAATAGTGGTTTCGTGACCACAAAATCCGAGATAGAAATAATTATTTTATGATTATTTTAAGGTCTATGATATGATTGCATGATTGTGTGAAAATTTCGTGAAGAAATTTTATGCATAAAGTGCTTAAATTGAAATTAGGGACTAAATCGAATAATTTGCAAAACTTGCATTCTAGAAGTTTCTAGAATGAAATTGTTTTGAAATATTAATTAGGAGGTCTTAAAGAGTAATTTTACCAATTTCTAAGTCTATGGACAAAAATTGGACATGGATGGAATTTTTGGAAAGTTTAGTAGTAAGGGCATTTTGGTCATTTAGGGGTAAAATGAATTAAAATACAAAATTAAAAGCCAATTTTGCTCATCTTCAACCCCATGGCCGAATATAGCAAGGAGAAACCATGTCTAGGGTTTTTCAAGCTTCCAAGCTCGATTGTAAGTTCGTTCTAGCCTCGTTTTTAATGATTTTTACGTTTTTGGAGTCCCGGTAGCTCGATTTAGCTTATGCTAGCAATAATTTAACCTAGGTTTATATTTGGAAAAATACCCATAGGTGAAATTTGTGTATTTTGGTGTTTTATGATAGAATATGAGGTTTTAAATTATGTTAGACAACTTGTGCTACTCGGTTTTAAGTGAAAACGAGCAAAAGGGCTTAATCGGTAAAAATACCTAATAGTCATAAGTACATGTTAGAGTGAGAATTTGATGTTTCCATAGAAGGGAAAAATGATCAGCATGTCATAAAACATAAGAAAATAGGCTGAATTTTAATTTACGAGCTTTGGGGCAAAAGTATAAATATGCAAAAGTTTAGGGGCAAAATTGTAATTTTTCCAAAATATGATTTTGGGTCAATTTGAATAATGTGAGTCCTAATTATACTATATTTTAAATGATAGAGCAAGGAAAACTGAAATTAGGGCTAAAATGGGGAAAATACCAAGTTGTGGGGCGAAATGGTAAAAATAGCCATTTTAGCATACGAGGTAAGTTCATGTGTAAATAATGTAGCATAATGGTTATTTTAAGTTATTGATGTTAAATATATGATATGCTGATTTTATCATGAAATATATGCTTTGTGGTTATTTTGAATAAAATGCAAATTAAGTGTATTATTTGTTAAATATAATTGTTACAGAGTATTGATTTGGCATTCTACGGAAGACGGCAAGGATAAGTGTTCGAGGAAAAAGCCCGTTTGAACCTTAGGAATAGATTAGGATACAAGTGACATGTCACTAGGATGGTTGAGCATCCGAACTCGTTGAGTTGAGTCCGAGTTCACTTATGGATCGACGTCCGAACTCGTTGAGTTGAGTCCGAGTTCGTGAGATGTAACTAGGCATCCGAACTCGTTGAGTTGAGTCCGAGTTCACTTATGGATCGAACGCCCGAGCTCGTTGAGTTGAGTCCGAGTTCACTTATGGGCGGGTTACATGGTAGCTTGGCTACATATGTGGCACTTATGTGCAAACTTTCCATGTATCCGAATTATATTACGATGTGTTCAACGGGTAAAGTTCTACTCAAATGGAGGAATACTCAAGATGAAAGGGACGTATTGGTAAGTGTTGTGAAATGGATAATTTGAACAGGTATGTACTTAACCCTCGGGTTGAAAACTCGATATAACGACAATATGGTAAGATGATAAATGAAAAGGTGATATGAATGTCTTGGTGATGATTATGCAAATGATGTTTTATGTTTGCTTATATGGTTATGTTACTTGCTATTTGCATGTGAGCTTACTAAGCATTTATGCTTACTCCTCCTTTTCATTCCTTGTAGTGTTGACAAGCCAGCTCGGAAATCGGAAGCGGTCGGAGGCACGCTCACACTATCCGTATACCATCTTGGCATAATGGCTTGTATATTTTGAGTATGGCATGTATAGCATTATAATCATTTTGTATATATGGTCTTATGATATGGTTATTGAGTGGTATGGAAATAGAAATGCTTGGTAATGATTAGCCATTGGAATGGCTAATCATGATCATATTTGGTATTATGTATGTCAAATTGCTAGCTAATCCATGGAAACCATGAAATAGGTAAAATTTACCATAAAATAGATTCAGACAACAGCAGTGACGTGAGTTTGAAAAATCACTAAAAATAGTAGAAATGGAATTAAATAATGAATAAGTTATGGAATCGAAGCTTGATGAGTCTATTTTCATATGGAATAAGCGAAACGGGTATATGAGCTATATTTTATGAGATGTTTAAATTTTTGTGAAACAGGGCCAGAGCGATTTCTGGATCCCCTGTTCTGACTTTGGAAATTCACCATAAATTTTACAAAGATAATTAGAAGTCACACTTTATATGTACAGATTCCTTATTGAGTCTAGTTTTATTAGAGACAAACGGCATAGTCATTGAAGCTTTGTACAGGGAGATATCTGATTCGTAATACACAGAGGTCAGAGTAGTTGAACCCTGAAACAGGGGAGACTTTAACTAATAAACTGTACTAATTTGCCCAACCAAAAATTCTAGAAAAAAAATTAGTAGATATATATATGAGTCTAGTTTCAGGAAAAATTTACGGAATTGGATTTGAGTTTTGTAACTCGAGATATGATTTTAAAGCGACTGTGATGCAGTTAGCCAGCTTGTCTGGAAATTTTAAAATGAATTGTATGAGCTGTTTAATTAATGAATTAAGTCCGTTAACACCTCGTGTTCAACTCCGGAAACAGTATCGGGTATGGGGTGTTACATTTAGTGGTATCAGAGCAGGTTTAGTCGGTTCTCGGACTAACCTAGCATGTGTAAAAGTTTAGCTATACATGCCAGCGATGCGTGATAGTGTGATGTCTTCCGACGCGTATAAGTACCGTCTTATTTAGGCAGGTACTCTCCAACCGAAATGTGCCGACCATGTTCAATGTTATGTGAAGATATTTGAGTAAAATTATGATTATGATAAGTCTCGGTTCAGAAAAGTATGAATAAAAGTTTATGATACATATGTGATAATATGTGAGATGAAAGTTCATGTTGTGATAAATATCCATATTTGCTTAATACTCATACGATGTAGTGTATGTGGCTTACTTGATAAGATGAACGGAATAAATAGAAAGTAGTAGAGGTATGAATAAAGGTCATAATATCATAATACGGATGAAAATGTCCTTGTCTTGATTGGACGTTGAATGTTGATGAATGTTAATGATATACAATTTTTATGAGATAAAGGATTATAATGAAATGAACTTATCTATGTTAAATTGTTGGACTGAATTGTATGATTGTAATGATATGTACATGATGATGCACGAAATGAAAGTTGTGATTGTGATGCAAATATCTATGTTTGTTTGGCCTTATATAATGTCATGAGCATGAATTAATTTAATTAAATGAATGGATAAGTAAAGTCATCTAGAAAACATAGAATGTATGCATAAGTATATTGTCTAAATGGGACAATAGGAAAATTGGTGTAAGGCAACATGAATGAATGACATGATTTTGATGATGTTACTATGATGATGGAAGTTGTGTCATATGTGTATGTATAAGAAAGTCGAGTCAGAGGTCCTACAACCCCTTCCCCTTACCAAAGTGGTACTTATAATGGAATTTCATGAGATTTGTATTGAATAAGTTTTCGGTTGAGAACCCAAAGAGTTCGATGATAGAATAATTATAAGTATGATCCGAGAATGAAAATGAGCTGATAAGTAAAGTCGAGCGAGAAAGTATCGGATTGATATAAAGATTATTGGAATTATGCCTTTGTCCAGTTAGAGAAGGAATTCTCTTTGGTAAATCGAATTACTCAAGTGCAAGGTCGAGAAAATGTAAATCGAAATTTATTCGAACCGACATTCTTTAGTGAATGATTTAATATGAAATTTGTGTGGCAGAACTAGTTGGGAAATGATATTTCAAATGTGAATTATCTGAGTGTGACGATTATGACCGGACAGATTTAGCGATCTCTTTTGAGATGTTCTATGTGTTCACCCGTTCTCGAAATATTTCTATGGCTATTGATCTTGAAGAAATTCTTGTTATATGGGAATGTCTTCTAATTCGGTGTTGGATGAAAGCATTGGTAGTCGACTAGTTTATAATTTATATTGCTCTATTTCATCGGGTATTCTATTTCATTTAAATCGATAAGAATTGATGAGAGAATACGTATGATATTATGATTCTGCTTTCTTCTACTTGATGCTTCATCTAATATATATGTATGGGAAGATATATTGATCTTGTTATATTTGATTTGATGGGATTAAATGATGTTTTCTTGGACTTTCTTTCTTTGAAGAATTATCGGGGTATTCCGTATTTTCTCTATGAGTTTGGTTTTCGATTCTCGGCATAGTATCGTATCTTGGGTTTCTTTATCCCGGATCTCTTTATTCGGATTTCTTTATTCGGGTTTCTCTATCTTGGATTTCTTTATTCGATTTTCTTGTTATCTTTGTTCCATAATTTGTCAATTACAACTCATGTTCAAGTGGGTTCTTCGCTCGTGATAATCATGTCAAATATGACTATACTTCTAATTTGATCTTGGTAATGTGGTAATTTTAGTCTTGGGATTTTTCTAATTTACGTAAGGATTTGACATCGATAAAGGCATAGGTGATAAAAGCGAGTTTTAGTCGGTATGGTAAATTATTTATTTGAAAGATTTCATGTGACAATTATGTCAGGATTATTTTTCCCAAGTCTGATAATAGAATTTCATTTTGTACGGATAAAAGAGTAAATAGTTTGAACGAGAAGTGTATATTTATTAGAAAAGAGTTGGATATTAGTTTAAGTCACTACGAATGATAAGGTTTCCATCTTGTGAAAGCTGAAAAGTTTATTACATGTTGACAAAGTTCGGATAGATGAGAATATTGGTAACCGAAGCGTCTGAACTAGACTAGTCTACATTGAGCAAAGACTTTCTGACTTTCAGTAATGTATTGTTGTATGAATTGTGATGTGTTTCAAGACAGTGAGGTAATGTGATAGTTTAGAGCATCTGATGTTACATAAAATCGGAGTTGTTAAAGGGGTTAAAGCCGAGCATTGGGATCTATCAAAATTATCCCTGTCAGTGTTGATATTGGGATGGAAATGAGAAGGATTATTCTTGAGGCCATATCAGAATCATTTCTATGGCGGAAAGAAGAAAATGTGATGTATCCTATTATTAAATGTTTGGCGAGATCTACAAGTCATATCTGTATTGAATGAATTCCTACTCATCAGATTCATGGAATTTCAGGTCTCTTTGATTGTCGGATTTCTTGGAATTCCGGTCTCCATTAAATCAAGTTGAGATCCGGGTTTTATGTCATGATATCATGGGAAATTGAGAAGGGTTGAAAGTTTAAGAACAGTTGAGAGTTGAGGCGTAAGCTTTTAGATCATATGAGAAATTGAAGAGATGTATTGGAGTGCAGTCTAAGTGCAAGTTCTTGACACCGAATATGAGATTAAAAGTGAAGACCGCTTTTCGGTAAGATTTTCGGGGCGAAAATCCACAAGGGGGGAGAGTTGTAATATCGATTTTGGGCCTAGTCGGAATAGTGGTTTCGTGACCACAAAATCCGAGATAGAAATAATTATTTTATGATTATTTTAAGGTCTATGATATGATTGCATGATTGTGTGAAAATTTCGTGAAGAAATTTTATGCATAAAGTGCTTAAATTGAAATTAGGGACTAAATCGAATAATTTGCAAAACTTGCATTCTAGAAGTTTCTAGAATGAAATTGTTTTGAAATATTAATTAGGAGGTCTTAAAGAGTAATTTTACCAATTTCTAAGTCTATGGACAAAAATTGGACATGGATGGAATTTTTGAAAAGTTTAGTAGTAAGGGCATTTTGGTCATTTAGGGGTAAAATGAATTAAAATACAAAATTAAAAGCCAATTTTGCTCATCTTCAACCCCATGGCCGAATATAGCAAGGAGAAACCATGTCTAGGGTTTTTCAAGCTTCCAAGCTCGATTGTAAGTTCGTTCTAGCCTCGCTTTTAATGATTTTTACGTTTTGGAGTCCGGTAGCTCGATTTAGCTTATGCTAGCAATAATTTAACCTAGGTTTATATTTGGAAAAATACCCATAGGTGAAATTTGTGTATTTTGGTGTTTTATGATAGAATATGAGGTTTTAAATTATGTTAGACAACTTGTGCTACTTGGTTTTAAGTGAAAAGCGAGCAAAAGGGCTTAATCGGTAAAAATACCTAATAGTCATAAGTACATGTTAGAGTGAGAATTTGATGTTTCCATAGAAGGAAAAATGATCAGCATGTCATAAAACATAAGAAAATAGGCTGAATTTTAATTTACGAGCTTTGGGGCAAAAGTATAAATATGCAAAAGTTTAGGGCAAAATTGTAATTTTTCCAAAATATGATTTTGGGTCAATTTGAATAATGTGAGTCCTAATTAGACTATATTTTAAATGATAGAGCAAGGAAAACTGAAATTGGGCTAAAATGGGGAAAATACCAAGTTGTGGACGAAATGGTAAAAATAGCCATTTTAGCATCTGAGGTAAGTTCATGTGTAAATAATGTAGCATAATGGTTATTTTAAGTTATTGATGTTAAATATATGATATGCTGATTTTATCATGAAATATATGCTTTGTGGTTATTTTGAATAAAATGCAAATTAAGTGTATTATTTGTTAAATATAATTGTTACCGAAAGTATTGATTTGACATTCTACGGAAGGCGGCAAGGATAAGTGTTCGAGGAAAAAGCCCGTTTGAACCTTAGGAATAGATTAGGATACAAGTGACATGTCACTAGGATGGTTGAGCATCCAAACTCGTTGAGTTGAGTCCGAGTTCACTTATGGATGCGAGCGTCCGAACTCGTTGAGTTGAGTCCGAGTTCGTGAGATGTAACTAGGCATCCGAACTCGTTGAGTTGAGTCCGAGTTCACTTATGGATGCGAACGCCCGAGCTCGTTGAGTTGAGTCCGAGTTCACTTATGGGCGGGTTACATGGTAGCTTGGCTACATATGTGGCACTTATGTGCAAACTTTCCATGTATCTGAATTATATTACGATGTGTTCAACGGGTAAAGTTCTACTCAAATGGAGGAATACTCAAGATGAAAGGGACGTATTGGTAAGTGTTGTGAAATGGATAATTTGAACAGGTATGTACTTAACCCTCGGGTTGAAAACTCGATATAACGACAATATGGTAAGATGATAAATGAAAAGGTGATATGAATGTCTTGGTGATGATTATGCAAATGATGTTTTATGTTTGCTTATATGGTTATGTTACTTGCTATTTGCATGTGAGCTTACTAAGCATTTATGCTTACTCCTCCTTTTCATTCCTTGTAGTGTTGACAAGCCAGCTCGGAAATCGGAAGCGGTCGGAGGCACGCTCACACTATCCGTATACCATCTTGGCATAATGGCTTGTATATTTTGAGTATGGCATGTATAGCATTATAATCATTTTGTATATATGGTCTTATGATATGGTTATTGAGTGGTATGGAAATAGAAATGCTTGGTAATGATTAGCCATTGGAATGGCTAATCATGATCATATTTGGTATTATGTATGTCAAATTGCTAGCTAATCCATGGAAACCATGAAATAGGTAAAATTTACCATAAAATAGATTCAGACAACAGCAGTGACGTGAGTTTGAAAAATCACTAAAAATAGTAGAAATGGAATTAAATAATGAATAAGTTATGGAATCGAAGCTTGATGAGTCTATTTTCATATGGAATAAGCGAAACAGGTATATGAGCTATATTTTATGAGATGTTTAAATTTTTGTGAAACAGGGCCAGAGCGATTTCTGGATCCCCTGTTCTGACTTTGGAAATTCACCATAAATTTTACAAAGATAATTAGAAGTCACACTTTATATGTAAAGATTCCTTATTGAGTCTAGTTTTATTAGAGACAAACGGCATAGTCATTGAAGCTTTGTACAGGGAGATATCTGATTCGTAATACACAGAGGTCAGAGTAGTTGAACCCTGAAACAGGGGAGACTTTAACTAATAAACTGTACTAATTTGCCCAACCAAAAATTCTAGAAAAAAAATTAGTAGATATATATATGAGTCTAGTTTCAGGAAAAATTTACGGAATTGGATTTCGAGTTTTGTAACTCAAGATATGATTTTTAAAGCGACTGTGATGCAGTTAGCCAGCTTGTCTGGAAATTTTAAAATGAATTGTATGAGCTGTTTAATTAATGAATTAAGTCCGTTAACACCTCGTGTTCAACTCCGAAAGCAGTATCGGGTATGGGGTGTTACATTTAGTGGTATCGAGCAGGTTTAGTCGGTTCTCGGACTAACCTAGCATGTGTAAAAGTTTAGCTATACATGCCAGCGATGCGTGATAGTGTGATGTCTTCCCGCGCGTATAAGTACCGTCTTATTTAGACAGGTACTCTC
Source organism: Gossypium arboreum (assembly GCF_025698485.1). Classification (NCBI taxonomy): domain Eukaryota; kingdom Viridiplantae; phylum Streptophyta; class Magnoliopsida; order Malvales; family Malvaceae; genus Gossypium; species Gossypium arboreum. The sequence goes on along the minus strand of NC_069072.1, from coordinate 125,326,647 downwards.
CAACCGAAATATGCCGACCATGTTCAATGTTATGTGAAGATATTTGAGTAAAATTATGATTATGATAAGTCTCGGTTCAGAAAAGTATGAATAAAGTTTATGATACATATGTGATAATATGTGAGATGAAAGTTCATGTTGTGATAAATATCCATATTTGCTTAATACTCATACGATGTAGTGTATGTGGCTTACTTGATAAGATGAACGGAATAAATAGAAAGTAGTAGAGGTATGAATAAAGGTCATAATATCAAAATACGGATGAAAATGTCCTTGTCTTGATTGGACGTTGAATGTTGATGAATGTTAATGATATACAATTTTTTATGAGATAAAGGATTATAATGAAATGAACTTATCTATGTTAAATTGTTGGACTGAATTGTATGATTGTAATGATATGTACATGATGATGCACGAAATGAAAGTTGTGATTGTGATGCAAATATCTATGTTTGTTTGGCCTTATATAATGTCATGAGCATGAATTAATTTAATTAAATGAATGGATAAGTAAAGCTGTCTAGAAAACATAGAATGTATGCATAAGTATATTGTCTAAATGGGACAATAGGAAAATTGGTGTAAGGCAACATGAATGAATGACATGATTTTGATGATGTTACTATGATGATGGAAGTTGTGTCATATGTGTATGTATAAGAAAGTCGAGTCAGAGGTCCTACAACCCCTCCCCCTTACCAAAGTGGTACTTATAATGGAATTTCATGAGATTTGTATTGAATAAGTTTTCGGTTGAGAACCCAAAGAGTTCGATGATAGAATAATTATAAGTATGATCCGAGATTGAAAATGAGCTGATAAGTAAAGTCGAGCCGAAAGTATCGGATTGATATAAAGATTATTGGAATTATACCTGTCCCGAGTTAGAGAAGGAATTCTCTTTGGTAAATCGAATTACTCAAGTGCAAGGTCGAGAAAATGTAAATCGAAATTTATTCAGGCTGACATTCTTTAGTGAATGATTTAATATGAAATTTGTGACGCAGAACTAGTTGGGGAAATGATATTTCAAATGTGAATTATCTGAGTGTGATGATTATGACCGGACAGATTTAGCGATCTCTTTTGAGATGTTCTATGTGTTCACCCGTTCTCGAAATATTTCTATGGCTATTGATCTTCGAAGAAATTCTTGTTATATGGGAATGTCTTCTAATTCGGTGTTGGATGAAAGCATTGGTAGTCGACTAGTTTATAATTTATATTGCTCTATTTCATCGGGTATTCTATTTCATTTAAATCGATAAGAATTGATAAGAGAATACGTATGATATTATGATTCTGTTTCTTCTACTTGATGCTTCATCTAATATATATGTATGGGAAGATATATTGATCTTGTTATATTTGATTTGATGGGATTAAATGATGTTTTCTTCGGACTTTCTTTCTTTGAAGAATTATCGGGTATTCCGTATTTTCTCTATGAGTTTGGTTTTCGATTCTACGGCATAGTATCGTATCTTGGGTTTCTTTATCCCGGATCTCTTTATTCGGATTTCTTTATTCCGGTTTCTCTATCTTGGATTTCTTTATTCGATTTTCTTGTTATCTTTGTTCCATAATTTGTCAATTACAACTCATGTTCAAGTGGGTTCTTACGCTCGTGATAATCATGTCAAATATGACTATACTTCTAATTTGATCTTGGTAATGTGGTAATTTTAGTCTTGGGATTTTTCTAATTTCGTGTAAGGATTTGACATCGATAAAGGCATAGGTGATAAAAGCGCGAGTTTTAGTCGGTATGGTAAATTATTTATTTGAAAGATTTCATGTGACAATTATGTCGGATTATTTTCCCAAGTCGATAATAGAATTTCATTTTGTACGGATAAAAGAGTAAATAGTTTGAACGAGAAGTGTATATTTATTAGAAAAGAGTTGGATATTAGTTTAAGTCACTACGAATGATAAGGTTTCCATCTTGTGAAAGCTGAAAAGTTTATTACATGTTGTGAGTTCGGATAGATGAGAATATTGGTAACCAAGCGTCCGAACTAGACTAGTCTACATTGAGCAAAGACTTTCGACTTTCAGTAATGTATTGTTGTATGAATTGTGATGTGTTTCAAGACGGTGAGGTAATGTGATAGTTTAGAGCATCGATGTTACATAAAATCGGAGTTGTTAAAGGGTTAAAGCCGAGCATTGGGATCTATCAAAATTATCCTGTCGGTGTTGATATTGGGATGGAAATGAGAAGGATTATTCTTGAGGCCATATCAGAATCATTTCTATGGCGGAAAGAAGAAAATGTGATGTATCCTATTATTAAATGTTTGGCGAGATCTACAAGTCATATCTGTATTGAATGAATTCCTACTCATCAGATTCATGGAATTTCAGGTCTCTTTGATTGTCGGATTTCTTGGAATTCCGGTCTCCATTAAATCAAGTTGAGATCCGGGTTTTATGTCATGATATCATGGGAAATTGAGAAGGGTTGAAAGTTTAAGAACAGTTGAGAGTTGAGACTGTAAGCTTTTAGATCATATGAGAAATTGAAGAGATGTATTGGAGGTACAGTCTAAGTGCAAGTTCTTCGGCACCGAATATGAGATTAAAAGTGAAGACCGCTTTTCTGGTAAGATTTTCGGGGACGAAAATCCCTGAAGGGGGGGGAGAGTTGTAATATCCTGATTTTGGGCCTAGTCGGAATAGTGGTTTCGTGACCACAAAATCCGAGATAGAAATAATTATTTTATGATTATTTTAAGGTCTATGATATGATTGCATGATTGTGTGAAAATTTCGTGAAGAAATTTTATGCATAAAGTGCTTAAATTGAAATTAGGGACTAAATCGAATAATTTGCAAAACTTGCATTCTAGAAGTTTCTAGAATGAAATTGTTTTGAAATATTAATTAGGAGGTCTTAAAGAGTAATTTTACCAATTTCTAAGTCTATGGACAAAATTGGACATGGATGGAATTTTGGAAAGTTTAGTAGTAAGGGCATTTTGGTCATTTAGGGTAAAATGAATTAAAATACAAAATTAAAAGCCAATTTTGCTCATCTTCAACCCCATGGCCGAATATAGCAAGGAGAAACCATGTCTAGGGTTTTCAAGCTTCCAAGCTCGATTGTAAGTTCGTTCTAGCCTCGTTTTAATGATTTTTACGTTTTTGGAGTCCGTAGCTCGATTTAGCTTATGCTAGCAATAATTTAACCTAGGTTTATATTTGGAAAAATACCCATAGGTGAAATTTGTGTATTTTGGTGTTTTATGATAGAATATGAGGTTTTAAATTATGTTAGACAACTTGTGCTACTCGGTTTTAAGTGAAAAGCGAGCAAAAGGGCTTAATCGGTAAAAATACCTAATAGTCATAAGTACATGTTAGAGTGAGAATTTGATGTTTCCATAGAAGGAAAAATGATCAGCATGTCATAAAACATAAGAAAATAGGCTGAATTTTAATTTACGAGCTTTGGGGCAAAAGTATAAATATGCAAAAGTTTAGGGGCAAAATTGTAATTTTTCCAAAATATGATTTTGGGTCAATTTGAATAATGTGAGTCCTAATTAGACTATATTTTAAATGATAGAGCAAGGAAAACTGAAATTCGGGCTAAAATGGGGAAAATACCAAGTTGTGGGCGAAATGGTAAAATAGCCATTTTAGCATACGAGGTAAGTTCATGTGTAAATAATGTAGCATAATGGTTATTTTTAAGTTATTGATGTTAAATATATGATATGCTGATTTTATCATGAAATATATGCTTTGTGGTTATTTTGAATAAAATGCAAATTAAGTGTATTATTTGTTAAATATAATTGTTACAGAGTATTGATTTGGCATTCTACGGAAGACGGCAAGGATAAGTGTTCGAGGAAAAGCCCGTTTGAACCTTAGGAATAGATTAGGATACAAGTGACATGTCACTAGGATGGTTGAGCATCCGAACTCGTTGAGTTGAGTCCGAGTTCACTTATGGATGCGGCGTCCGAACTCGTTGAGTTGAGTCCGAGTTCGTGAGATGTAACTAGGCATCCGAACTCGTTGAGTTGAGTCCGAGTTCACTTATGGATCGAACGCCTGAGCTCGTTGAGTTGAGTCCGAGTTCACTTATGGGCGGGTTACATGGTAGCTTGGCTACATATGTGGCACTTATGTGCAAACTTTCCATGTATCCGAATTATATTACGATGTGTTCAACGGGTAAAGTTCTACTCAAATGGAGGAATACTCAAGATGAAAGGGACGTATTGGTAAGTGTTGTGAAATGGATAATTTGAACAGGTATGTACTTAACCCTCGGGTTGAAAACTCGATATAACGACAATATGGTAAGATGATAAATGAAAAGGTGATATGAATGTCTTGGTGATGATTATGCAAATGATGTTTTATGTTTGCTTATATGGTTATGTTACTTGCTATTTGCATGTGAGCTTACTAAGCATTTATGCTTACTCCTCCTTTTCATTCCTTGTAGTGTTGACAAGCCAGCTCGGAAATCGGAAACGGTCGGAGGCACGCTCACACTATCCGTATACCATCTTGGCATAATGGCTTGTATATTTTGAGTATGGCATGTATAGCATTATAATCATTTTGTATATATGGTCTTATGATATGGTTATTGAGTGGTATGGAAATAGAAATGCTTGGTAATGATTAGCCATTGGAATGGCTAATCATGATCATATTGGTATTATGTATGTCAAATTGCTAGCTAATCCATGGAAACCATGAAATAGGTAAAATTTACCATAAAATAGATTCAGACAACAGCAGTGACGTGAGTTTGAAAAATCACTAAAAATAGTAGAAATGGAATTAAATAATGAATAAGTTATGGAATCGAAGCTTGATGAGTCTATTTTCATATGGAATAAGCGAAACAGGTATATGAGCTATATTTTATGAGATGTTTAAATTTTTGTGAAACAGGGCCAGAGCGATTTCTGGATCCCCTGTTCTGACTTTGGAAATTCACCATAAATTTTAAAAAGATAATTAGAAGTCACACTTTATATGTACAGATTCCTTATTGAGTCTAGTTTTATTAGAGACAAACGGCATAGTCATTGAAGCTTTGTACAGGGAGATATCTGATTCGAAATACATAGAGGTCAGAGTAGTTGAACCCTGAAACAGGGGAGACTTTAACTAATAAACTGTACTAATTTGCCCAACCAAAAATTCTAGAAAAAAAATTAGTAGATATATATATGAGTCTAGTTTCAGGAAAAATTTACGGAATTGGATTTCGAGTTTTGTAACTCGAGATATGATTTTTAAAGCGACTGTGATGCAGTTAGCCAGCTTGTCTGGAAATTTTAAAATGAATTGTATGAGCTGTTTAATTAATGAATTAAGTCCGTTAACACCTCGTGTTCAACTCCGGAAACGGTATCGGGTATGGGGTGTTACATACCTGAAAAAGGGAAACTGAGGGGGGTGAGCTACATGAGCTCAATGTGAGATTGGAACGACAGAAAAACAAAAATTAAGTGCTACAATAAAATAAAATAACACAATGGCACTCCGATATCCAAATAATCATCACAACCAAAACAGAATCGTCAGCACTGAACACATCGATCTACATACCGTTAATCTTGCAATCAGACAGATAGATAGACAAAATGCAAAACAAATGCATCAACATGAAACCCACCCATCCAGCCATAAGAAACTCAACCAGCCCTGCACACCACATAGGACCTTGAAAAGCCCATCCAACCCTACACACCATGTATGTGGAACAAAGCCACGTAAATAACAGTATGCAGCTGAGTTGCCAGAAGTATCATACTGTGCGGTAAACCGCTATATAGACATATTGTAGTTGAAACTGCCAAATCAGATCAGACTTCCTTCTCTTCATATCCCAAACCTGAAATCATAATGCAGATGCAAAAATGCACACCAAACACTGTTAATCACACAGACACAGAAGCTCGTAATCAATCAATCAATTACAATATCGATGTACACAGTTTCCAGACAGTCACACACCAGTTAAACAGAATTGGAAGTAAGCATATTCAATCGACCAAATCCAGAATCATACATCACAATACTAAAAAATTAGGCAACATCACATCAACGAGTCACTTAACTAATGCAATGTTTGCTTATAAAAGATATGTCTGAGCCAAAACAGAGTCCCAACCACCCTTGCTAAGGCCTAACTATGGGTCGGAACACACAGGATCACAAACAAGTAAATAATAAACACAGTACAAAAATTGGCGACATAAGGCCACACGGCCGTATGGAAGTGCCCAGGCCGTGTGGGGGTCTACACGCCTATGTAGAGGCCACACACGCCCGTGTGAAGGCTACACAAGCCCATGTAGAGGGGACACACACCTGTGTGAGCAGCCTGTGTAACTCACTATCCAAAAGTGCTAAAAATTAAGAGCAAAGGAGACACGGCCGTGTTGAGATCTCACACGCTTGTGTTGGGACGCATGCACGTGTGGCCAGGTCGTGTGACACCAAAATTTGCCCAAAAAATCCTAATTCCCAATTTCACACAATTGTGTGAGCCACCCATGTGGGGCACACGCCCGTGTGGCCACCCATGTGGTCATGAAACCACAACGAAACAGGTTGCATAACGTGCCTTTGATGTCAAAACGATCCCCAACCCTCGTTAACTCAAGAATAAGTAAAAAAAAAAAACACAGAATTCCAAACGATTCTGCAACAACGACACTTCAGTTGATAAATTTTAGAAACCCACAAACCATGTTGAAATTCACAGAACCAAATCAGAATTTTGTCAATAACAAAAAGGAAAATTTTTCGAACCCACACCTTAATTCGCGATTAAAATGCCCAAAATAATCGATGCTTCAAATCCACCGATTCTGGAACCCCTGTCGACAAAATTGCAAAACAAAGCAAAAGAAAGGGAGAAAAATCAAAGGAACAGAGTTCCAATTGACAGAGGAAAAAAAAAAACAAGAACGTGCTAAAGAGAATGTGGGAGAAGAAGAAAAGAAGAAAACGTGTGGAGCAGGAAGAAGAGAACGTGAAAAAGAATTTGACTTCTTTTAAAATGAAAATAAAAATAAAAATAATAAATATTTGAACTTTTAAAACAAAACAAAACAAAATAAAAAATAGTCTCTCAAAATGCACTTGAGGACTCAAACCCGAAACCCAAGACTAAACTAACACACAATGAACCACCAGACCAGCAGGCCTATTTTGACATTAATACACAACAACAAACTCAATTGTCCGATCTAGCCACTGGTCGTATTTAGAAATCTCGAAATTTCTAACCCTAGAAACCGGGTGTTACATAAATTGTTTATGTACATCTCCAAAATTCAACTTTCGAGCTGAATATATAAACATAAAAAATTAATAATCTAAACAACATAATAATTAAATAATTAAAATTTAATAATTTAATAATATTTTGTTACCATTTGTAATTAAGCGGTAGAGATATGCTTGTCATACAAATGAGTAAGTTGATTTGTCATTTAAAAATTATAATGAATAAAATAAAATCAAAGAGAATAAAATTCAGAAAAAATTTTAAAAAAATAATTGAGAATTAAGAATTCAAAATTGAAAATTGAGAATTTAAGATTGAAGAATGAGTATTGAGTATTTGGTTAAAAAGAATGACTTTTGGAGGGGTTTATATAGGAAATATTATGGTTGTTGGAATCCTTTTAGCCGTTGGAAAAGTTACCATTGGAATAGTTATTGTTGAAAGGAAAACGCATCCTACAGAGTGCATTTATACTGACACATCAGTGAAAACAGCATAGATCGATAAATTTAAAAAAAAAACTGAGTTTCTCAATTTTTTTCAGCATATTGTTATAATTCCTCCACTAAATTAGGTTGTTACAAAGGTAGAAGGGAAAAATAGTGTTGCATGTTACTTGTAGAGAAAACATGTGCCAATGCCTAAACAATTCCATGGTGCATGCAACTAGATCATTATAATAGACCGAGACAAATTTTCAAGGATTTTTTTTCTTTTTGAATTAAATGGATCTTTTGATATGTATAGATGAGTCTTGAGAGCTAAGAAAATAGAGGTATGACAAAAAATCTACATCTATGGAATGTGATAGCCATATTAAAAATATTTTATTATTGGAATCTAAGAAATTTACTACTAATTTTGTGAAGCTATTCATAAATTGCATTAACTGATTTATTATCATTAAAATCATATATATATATTTAAATTAGCTAGTTGAGAGATAATTTAAAGAAGAGAAATTGGAAGGCATAAATATCAAGAGTATTGAATTAAATCTTGGGCAATAAATTTCTTCTTGGTTTCAAGTGTATTGAATAAAATAAATGTTTCATAAGTGTAGATGAGATTAGATATCAAGTTGGTTTAAAAAGGAGGAACTATGACTGCATTTGAATTATATGAACATCGATAAAAGTATTAGGGAAGTCCCTGTACTTAGGGCCGGATTGTATTTTGGCCTCTCTATTAGAAAATGGGTAAATTAGCCTGTATACATTTCAAAACATACAAATTAGCCCTTCCATTAAATTTTGTCCATTAAATGATGACATGGCACGTTAATTTAAATGGTTAATTACTAATTTGGTCCCTGAATTATAGCTAAAATATCATTTTGAATTTTAGAAAAAATTAAAAATCTTAAAAATAAATATAAATTGTTAAAATATTAAAATTTATGTTAAAATACTTTTAAAAAGATTATAAATAAAAAAATTCTAACACTTGGATAATGGCATTGAGAACCCCTTTTAACACCTAGAATCAAAAACTTTTCAAAACATTATTGATAAATAGGGGGAGGTAAAATCAATGGAAGAATCATTTATGGAAGGTACGACTACGATAAAATGAATATAAGGATTTTATCTAACTAATTAAATCATATTAAGAAGGTTTTCATACTTAATTGTAAAGGTTATCAGTTCCCAATAAGAGCTTCAGAATGCATAGATGTGTTGGCATTAGTTTACTATTTTTGTCTATGTAATGATTCTAACTAATCCACATCTTTAGTGGCATTGGCCGATGAATCAAGTGACTTGGTTGATCAAAGAAAGAAACTGAAAAAGGTAGAGGAATGAATCCATGTTAAAGGTGAAGAGAATGAAAGAAAAGATGAAGCATATTCATTGAACCTGCCCTATGATTTTAAAATGTCTAACATAACAATGAAGAAATGGAAGCATACTATCAAGTGTGAGCGCATATACATCAATAAAAAGATGATGTTGAGCATACATATTGAGGCAACTGACAAGAAATAATGGTAATAAAATGGTCAACGAAAATGAAGTAGAGCTTAGTATACCAATATTGGACTTTGATAAATCATGGATTTCTTTAATTAATGTAAACCAAAATTCTTTGATGGTTCCAATTCAACCAGTGAAGTCATTATTGAACCTTCGAGAATGAAAGTGGATATGGTAACCCTTAAATTACTAAAGTGCATAGTGAGAGCTTGACCTAAAGAATAAAAGAAGAGCATAAAAGTCCATAATTAAAATGATGAAAAGTTGTAACATCCCGACATTAATATTAGATTATAAGTACAATTAATAAATGTATATTTATGGTAGAAGCCCTTGAATAAGTGATCTATAAATAGTTGGTTGTATAAGAAATTGTGATCATTTTTAGAGAAAATTGTGAGGCATATAAATGTAGAAAATTAGTAGCTGAGATATTTGGAATAGACTAGAAACCTGGAAAAAATTTGTGGACTAAATTGAATAAAGTAGGAAGTACAATGACTGAATAGCAATCATTTCATTTTTTATTTTAATGGAAAGGAATGACAATTTTACTATTACTTAAAAAATTCAATCACTTTCATGATAACGTTCAAATGATATTTTAATTAATTAAAATTTATTTAATATTTTATTTAAAATAATATTATTTTATTAAAGTAATATAATAACATAAGTAAAAGAAAAGATGAGATTTTCTTCATCTTTCTTTCTAAACTTCGAGCATAAATGAAGAAGAAAAAACTTTTCTTTCATCACTTTCCTTCAAATTCAAGCATAAGGTATGATTTTTCTTCAAAATTTTCTTAGATTTTGAATCTTTGAACTTTGTTTTACTTATATCTACCATTAGTTTTTGGTTTTATTAAGTGTGGAAAATTTTTCATTGATGAAGCGTAAGAAACCCTAGAAAAATAAATTAGTTTTTGGATGAAAAATAATTAAGAGATGATTATTTAGTTGTTAGAAGTGTGGAAATGAAATAAAAAATGGATAGATGGTCGACTTGTTACATTCGACCATAATGAAGGTGTGTCACGACATCGAACCTCAATGTCGCAACTTCAGCAGACTTTCAGGGGTGTCGTGACAAAGAACCCCTATGTCGCGACATCAATGTAAATTTTTACAGGGTTAACTTGACCCATTACGCAAACCCGACGGTCAAACCCTTTTTTTGACCAGTTTCTAACCTCAAAATCCCACTCTTAATAGTTATTCTAAACCCCTTCTAACTCTAAACAAACTAAAAAAACTTCTCAACTTTTTCCAACTTAAAACTCCCCTATTTTACTTTTTCTCTTTTCCTTTCTACTTTTTTTTTGTATTTGTTTTTTTTTCTCTTTTCGTTGGTTTCTCTTTTGTGTAGGTTTAAGCTCCATACCAACAAGGAAATTGCAACAAATCCTCGAAAGGAATCACGAGTATTTAACATCACAAGGTTAAGGGTTCTTTCTCGAACTTTACTGTTACATTGCATTTTTCTTTTTTGAAACATATTGCTTGACTATTAGTTACTTTAGTTGAATATTATAGAAATATGCCTCTTAGGAAAGCTAGACGAACTAATGAATAAGAATCAGTGATCGCAAACCCTTGAAATTTCAAAACTCAAATGTTAAAAACTACTTTCTAGAACTACAAAGGACGACATTCATCCAAGAAAAGGGTTTCGAGCCATCTATGATCCTCTGTAAAGAAATTTGGGCACTAGTTCGATATCATATATGGGAGCGCTTTTGCGTAGCCCCGAAAGAACACATTGTTATCCTAGTTCTCCAAGAGTTCTATACATCTTTTAGGGATTAAGAGTCTATGAGGCCGTATGATGCTATTTGGGAAACTGTAATGGTAAGGGGTAAAGAGGTGTATGTCACTCATCGAGAAATTTGTGAGTTTTACAATGTGCCATATTATGGAATAGATTTTCTCGGAAATATTGATTTATCTAATTTTAAAGACATAGATATGGATAACATTGTAAAATACTTAACCAAAAGGAAGGGTGAATGGAAATACCAATCATGTTCCCCACAATTAAAGTGTGGATGAAATTTCTTTACATTAGAATTACACCTGTTTTGAATGTTTTTAATGTAAAAAATTTTCGAGCCATTTTGTTCTATGGAATTTTGTAGAAAAAGAAAATATGCACCGAACGATGAAGGTCAAGTTTTCTTCTTTCACCTAGTGACATCGCTATACAAAAAGGCTGGGGTTCTGATGAAAATTGTAACACCCCTAACCTATCTCCATTGCCGGATTGGAGTTACGGAGCGTTACATTACAAATCAAGACATTTATCAAACAGAAACAAAAATATAAAATAAATTATACCATTCAATAGCTTATAAAAATCAGGGTAAAAATACACTTACAAGCCTTAAATCGAGCTTATAACACCCAAAAAATAGTTTAGGAACAATCTGAGACTCATTTGAATCAAAACAGAAAAATATACAAAAATTTAAAAATTTTGGAAACAGTGGTCACACGCCCGTGTGGCCAGACCATGTGAAAAATCCTACACCTAAAAATTAATAAAACACATTGTTGTGTGGCCAGGCTGTGCATGTCACACGGCCGTGTGGAATAGCCTAGGTCGTATGCACCTTAAAAAGCTTCCAAAACACGACAAACTTTCATCCAACACTTAGGTTCCAAGCCAAATCAAAATCAACCATTTCCATACTTTAACAACACATTTAAACAAGCCTAAAACATGACAAAACAATCAACCTAAGTGCCTAACCAATGTGTCATCATTAACACCACAATTCTATTATCAACCTTAATTCACTTGACATATAAACTAATTTGCATTCAAATTCATAAGTTCATATATAAAACTCATGCCAAACTTATCATTTCTTCTTAATCATTCACATTCATTCATACCATGATTCAAACACTTAAATAAGGTTTATATCACATGAACAAAACAACTTTATATAAACATATTCACACCAAGATTAAAGGCAGATACACAAGTAAGCTTATACCAAGCTTAAAACATAACATTTGTCATAAGTATCTAAACATATACAAAAACACCTATTACATGCCATATAACCCAAAATAAACATATTAAACTCTACCAAAATGTATCTGGATAGTGTGATCTTCAAGTTGATCAGATCGCTTGACTCCACAAAATGTTATCTACAAGGAACAAAAAAGAACAAGAGTAAGCTTCACTAGAGCTTAGCAAGTTCAACAGTTAAAACGACAAAGCTTATCGAATTAAATATAACAATGTTTTTAACAAGATCAAAATTCAGAGTTTCCTATCAACCATAATCCACAATAGGTGAATTTATACATAAACAAGTACGAGATCATTCACTATCAAGCCACAATGCTATTAATAAGACATTTAACACAAGAAACATTGCCCGATGAATGATATATGGATATGAGTACAGAGTTATCCATTCGAAATATGTTAAACACTCAAACAAATCAATCCAACCGATAACATGCTTCGACACCAAGTGCCTAGCCCGTAGGCTAACATCCCTCCTATAGCACACCTTGGCACCATGTAACGCCCCCACGCCCGAGACCATCACTGGAGTCGAACTTGAGGGGTTACCGAACATAATTTATCAATTTAAGAACTTCAAATCATTTGTTTCTATATTCACAGCTTTCTAGCTACTCGCGTCACAGTTACAAGAAAAATCATATCTCGAGTTACAAAACTCGAAATCAAGATCTGTAAATTTTCCCTGAATCTAGACTCATATATATATTTACTAATTTTTTTCTAGAATTTTTTATTGGGCAAATTAGTACAGTTTATTAATTAAAGTATCCCCTGTTTCAGGGTTCGACTGCTCTGACCTCTGTGTATTACAAATCATATATATCTCTATAAAAAATTTCAATGACTATGAGGTTTGTTTCTATTAAAACTAGACTCAATAAGGAATCTGTAAATATAAATAAAAACTTCTAATTATTTTATTAAAATTTATTATGAATTTTTAAAGTCAGAACAGGGGATCCAGAAATCACTCTGGCCCTGTTTCGCAAAAGTTTAAATATCTCATAAAATATAATTTATATTCCTATTTTGTTCAATCCATATGAAAATATACTCATTAAGCTTCAATTTCATAGCTTACTCATCATTTAGTTATATTTATACTATTTTTAGTGATTTTTCAAATTCATGTCATTGCTGCAGCAATATTCTGTTTTAAGGCAAGTTTCATCTTTCCATGAATTTTTATAAACTAGATAACCTGTTAAACTTCCATGATATCAAACATGATCTAAATTAGCCATCACCATGACTTTCAATATCAAAACTTTTCTCAACCAAACATGGCCATATCATAAAATTATTTACACAAAATAGGTACATGCTATACATGCCATACAGTGAATGAAAAGGAAGGAGTAAGCATAAATGCTTAGTAAGTTCATATGTAAATAACAAGTAACATAACAATACAAATATACCAAACAACTTTAGCATGGAACCATCAAAACATATATCACATCTTTAAACATCATTCATCATCTTACCACCTTATCGTTGTTGTATCTATTTTCAACCCGAGGGTTAAGAACATACCTGTCCAAAGTGTCCATTTCACAACACTTACTCAAAACGTCACTTATATCTTAAGTGCTCTTCCATTAAACTAGAAATTTCACCCGTTGAACACATCGGAATATAACTCGGATACATGGATAATTTGCACATAAGTGCCACATATGTAATCAAGAAATCATGTAACCCGCCCCTAAGTGAACTCGGACTCAACTCAACAAGCTTGGGCGTTCGCATCCATAAATGAACTCAGACTCAACTCAACGAGTTCGGATGCCTAGTTATATCTCACGAACTCGGACTCAACTCAACGAGTTCAGACATTTGCATCCATAAGTGAACTCGGACTCAACTCAACGAGTTCGGATGCTCAACCATCCTAGTGACATGTCACTTGTATCCTAATCTATTCCTAAGGTTCAAACGGGCTTTTTCCCTCGATCTCACATTTGCCGTCTTCCATGGAATATTGGAACCGATACTCGGTAGCAATTCATATTTATCAAGTAGTAAACATAATTTGCATATTACTCAACATTAACCACAAAGCATAATATTTCACGATTAAAAATCAGCATATCATATAATTAACATTAATAACTTAAAAATAACATTTATGCTACATTATTTACACATGAACTTACCTTGGTACCAAAATATAAAGATTTTGCAATTTAGTCCACAATATTTTCTTTTCCTCGATCACGACTTGAATCTCGTTTTTCTTGATCTATAATACCAAATTAATCTTATTTAATACATACATTTATCAAAACAGCATTTAATCTGAACTTTAAAAAATTACACTTTTGCACCTAAACTTTTGCATAATTACACTTTTGCCCTAGGTTAGGAATTAAACTTTATTCCTTATTCTTATGTTTTATAACATGCTGATCACTTTTCCTTCTATGGCAACATCAAATTCTCTCTCTAACATATACTTGTGACTATTAGGTATTTTTTGCCGATTAAGCCCTTTTACTCGTTTTCACTAAAACCGAGTAGCACAAGTTGTCTAACATAATTTAAAACCCCATATTCTATCATAGAACATCAAAATACACAAATTTCACCTATGGGTATTTTTCCAAATATAAACCCTAGGTTGAATTATTGCTAGCATAAGCTTAATCGAGCTTCGGGATTCCAAAACGTAAAGAACATTAAAAGCGGGCTTGGAATCACTTACTATGGAGCTTGGAAGCTTGAAACAAACCCTAGCTATGGAGAACCCTTGAAATTTCGGCCTAATGAAGAAGATGGACAAAATTGGCTTTTAATTTTGTTTTTAATTCATTTTAATAACTAAATGACCAAAATACCCTTACTACTAAACTTTCCAAAAATTCCTTCCATGTCCTAATTTTGTCCATGAACTTAAAATTGGTCAAATTGCTATTTAAGACCTCCTCATTAATATTCCAAAACAATTTCATACTAAAAACTTCTAGAATGCAAGTTTTGCAACTTATTCGATTTAGTCCCTACTTTCAATTTAAGCACTTTAGGCATAGAATTTCATCACGAAATTTTCACACAATCATGCAATCATATCATAGACATCAAAATCATTGTAAAATAATTATTTCTATCTCGGATTTCTGGTCACGAAACCACTATTCCGATTAAGCCCTAATTCAGGATATTACAACTCCCCCCCATTTTAAGGATTTTCATCCTCGAAAATCTTACCGGTAAACAGGTGTGGGTATTGGTTTCTCATAGTTTCTTCAGGTTCCCATGTAGTCTCTTCTACCCTATGCTTTTGCCACAACACTTTTACAAGTGCAACACTTTTATTTCTTAGTTGTTTGACTTCTCGAGCTAAAATCTTAATCGGTTCTTCTTCATAAGTCATATCTGGTCGCAGTTCAATTTCTGTCGGTGAAATTATATGTGAAGGATCCGAATGAAACCAACGTAACATAGATACGTGAAACACATCATGAATCTTCTCTAATTCAGGTGGTAACGCTAGCCGATATGCTACCGGTCCAACTTTTTCAATTATTTCATACGGTCCAATAAAACGCGGACTTAACTTGCCCTTTCGTCCAAATCTAAGGACTTTCTTCCATGGAGACACTTTCAAAAATACCTTATCACCAACTTGAAACTCCATTTCCTTTCGTTTCAAATCCGCATAAGATTTCGTCTATCTCAAGCGACTTTCAAACAATCTCGAATCACTTTCACCTTTTCTTGGTTTCTTTTATTAAATCAACTCCATAAATCTGATTTTCCTTGAGTTCAGTCCAATATAATGGCGTCCGACATTTACGACCATATAATGCTTCATAAGGTGCCGTCTTCAAACTTGTCTGATAACTATTATTATAAGCAAATTCTACCAACGGTAAATACTTTTCCCAACTACCTTGAAATTCCAGTACACAACATCTGAGCATGTTTTCAAGAATCTGAATTACTCTCTCTGATTGTCCATCAGTTTGTGGATGAAAGGAAGTGCTGAAATTTAACTTTGTACCTAATGCTTCTTGCAACTTTTGCCAAAATCGTGAGGTAAACCTCGGATCTCTAGCCGAAATGATTGACAAAGGTATCCCATGAAGTCTAACAATCTCTCGGATATACAATTCAGCCAACTTATTAAGAGAATAATCTGTACGTACCGGAATAAAATGAGCCGATTTAGTCAATCTGTTAACTATTGCCCAGATGGCATTTTTCTTCCCTGGAGTTAATGGCAACCCTGATATAAAATCCATAGTAATCCGATCCCATTTCCATTCAGGAACCATAATAGGCTGGAGTAATCCCGAAGGTACTTGGTGTTCAGCTTTCACTTGTTGGCAAACTAAGCACTTTGATACAAACTCGGAAATATCTCTTTTCATTCCACTCCACCAGTACATTTTCCTCAAGTCATTATACATCTTCGTACTGCCCGGATGAACTGCTAAACAACCATTATGTGCTTCATGCAAAATCTTTTGAATCAACTCATCATTTTTTGGTACGAAATCCTATTTTAAACATCAAACAACCATCGAACCGATTTGAAATCGATCCCGTATCGACTTCACCTTTATTTTCTTTTGGCTAGCAAATCTTGATCATTTTTTGAGCTTGAAATCTCTTGTAAAAACATCGGTCTTGCTCTTAACTCGCTAGAATCGAACCGTCATCTGAAATTTTCAACTGAGTGTTCATAACTCTCAAAGCAAACAACAACTTTCTGCTTAAAGCATTGGCAACCACATTCGCTTTTCCTGGATGATAATCGATAACAAGCTCGTAATCTTTCAATAACTCCAACCATCTTCGCTGTCTCAAATTCAAGTCTTTTTGTGACATCAAGTATTTAAGACTTTTGTGATCGGTATATGCTCGGCACTTTTCACCATACAAATAATGTCGCCAAATCTTCAAAGCAAATACCACCGCAGCCAATTCCAAATCGTGAGTACGATAATTCTTCTCATGAGGTTTTAAATGTCTCGAAGCATAAGCCATCACTTTTCCTTCTTGCATGAGTACACACCCCAAACCATTTAGAGAAGCATCACTATACACCACAAATTCTTTACCTGATTCGGGTTGTATCAACACTGGTGCTTCAGTTAATAACTTTTTCAATTCTTCGAAACTCTATTGACATTCTTCCATCCATTCAAATTTAACATCCTTTTGGAGTAGTCTAGTCATAGGAGCAGCAATTATAGAAAATCCATTTATGAACCGCCGATAATACCCAGCTAGCCCCAAGAAACTTCTAACTTCAGTTACATTTTTCGGTGGTTTCCAATCAACAATGGCTGAAATTTTACTAGGATCAACACGTATACCATCACCTGAAACAATATGACCCAAAAATCCAACTTCCCGGAGCCAAAATTCACTTTTACTAAACTTAGCATACAGCTGCTTATCTCTCAAAGTTTGCAAAACTATCCTCAAATGCTCAGCATGCTCTGTCTCATCTTTTGAATAAATTAAAATATCATCTATAAACACCACAACAATTCTGTCCAAGTATGGCCGAAATATGCGATTCATTAAATCCAAAAACACAGCAGAGCATTTGTCAACCCGAATGGCATAACTAAAATTCATAATGACCGTACCTTGTTCTAAAAGCGGTTTTAGGCACATCTGACTCTTTTACTCGCAGCTGATAATACCCAGATCTCAAATCAATCTTTGAAAACCATGTCGCTCCTTTTAGTGATCAAACAAATCATCAATTCTCGACAGCGGATACTTGTTTTGATTATCACCTTGTTTAACCGCCGATAATCAACACATAATCTCATAAAACCATCCTTCTTTTTCACAAATAACACGGGAGCACCCCAAGGTGAAAAACTCGGTCTCACAAAGCCTTTATCAGTCAACTCTTGCAACTGCGACTTTAATTCTTTCAACTTTGTTGGTGCCATTCTATATGGAGCAATCGAGATCGGAGTGTTCGGTATTAAATCAATACCAAATTCTACTTCCCGACGGAGGCAAACCGGCAATTCTTCCGGAAATACGTCCGCAAATTCACACAACCCAAGACTTGATTCAACTTTCTTTTCAACTTCTTTTGTATTAATTACATACGCCAAATAAGCTTCATAACCCTTTCTCAAATATCTACGAGCCGACATCGAAGAAATCATACTAGATAATGCCTCGATTTGTCCGGCTCAACCCGAATTTCACCACTTTCACACTTGAATTCTATAACTTTTTCTTTGCAATTTATTATAGCATCATGCAATGTCAACCAATCCATACCCAAAATAACATCAAATTCATCAAACGGCAACAACATCAAGTCATTAGGAAAGTAATGACCCGAATCATTAAAGGGCATTTCTTGCTTACTTTATCAACTATCATGCATTTGCCTAACGGGTTCGACACTCTAATCATAAATTACGTGTTCTCAACGGTATATTCATACTAGACACCAGTTTAATGCATACGTATGAATGAGTAGAACCGGGATCAATCAAAGCAATAACATTAATATCATAAAGAGAAAATGTACGGTAATCACATCGGGTGAGGAAGCATCTTCACGCGCTTTAATAGCATAAGTTCTAGCGGAGCTCTTCCCTCGGATCTAATTGCTGCATCTCGGCTACATTCTTACTGCTTGTTTCACTTCCAGCTTTTCTCGGATACCTTCCCCTCGAGTTTGTACCACTAGCTTTTACACTCTGAAATTTTTCTTTCTCAGCTCTCTCTGGGTAGTCTCTAATAAAATGATCTGGAGAACCACATCGAAAACATTCATTTGCTCTGGACGGACCAAAATGATTTCTACCACACGGCTGGCACTCGGGTTTAACAAATCTCGAGTTCCCTACACCGGCTGCAAGTATTCGAGATTTAGGACCCACATTCGCTTCTTAAAATTTCCATATGATTGCCCAATTGAAACTTGGGAACGAGGATTCATATTTCTTGACTTTCCGGGTTCTTTGTGAAGGTGCCTTACTCATTGGCCTTTTCTTCCAATTTCGTGTCTCACCTCTACCTTCCTCTTCTCTTTAAGTAGTTCTTCACCTTACAAGCTCGATCAACTAGGACTACCATTTCTTTCAGTTCAAGGATCCCGACAAATACTTTAATGTCTTCGTTGAGCCCGTCTTCAAATCGTCGACACATCTTGGCTTCAGAGGAACATATTCACGCATACTTACTCAATCAAACAAACTCTCTTTCATATTCGAGACTGTCATATTACCTTGCTTCACTCAATAAACTCTTTACATTTCGATCAATAAATCTTTCACTAATATATTTCTTCCAAACTCTTCTTGAAAGAATTCCCAGGTTACCCTCTCTTTCGGTACCACCGAAATCAAAGTCTTCCACCAATTATAGGATGAATCTCTCAAAAAAGATATAGCACATTTCAAACATTCTTCAGGTGTACAAGATAATTCATCAAATACCCGGATAGAATTTTCAAGCCAGAACTCTGCTTTCTCTGCATCATCATCAATATTTGCTCTAAATTCTTCAGCCCCTTGTTTACGAATTCTATCAACGGGGGTTTTGTGAAATTTTATCATATCCACTCCTTGAGGCATTGGAGGCATAGGTTGAGGAATTGGGGGAGGTGGGGGAGGTCGTACATTTGGGTTCGTACGAACGAACTTAGTGTACCATGCACTCATCATTTGGAGAAAGGTTTCCCGATCCCTTTCTCCTCCTTCCTGACCAACAGTAGGAGGTGGGTTTTCAGTCGGCGCTACCCCTTCAGCCGGAGCTGGCGCATTACTCTCTACTTCATCTGTCACAGTTGGATCGGGATCCATTTACTATATAAAAATCATTTAAAAAGGTCAGAAGTCGTCACACTATCACAATTCATACATATGGCATGTATAGCAAAATCCATACATACAACACGTAGTTCGAGAACCGACTAAACCTGCTCTGATACCACTAAATGTAACGCCCCCACGCCTGAGACCATCACCGGAGTCGAACTTGAGGGGTTACCGAACATAATTTATCAATTTAAGAACTTCAAATCATTTGTTTCTAAATTCACAGCTTTCTAGCTACTCGCATCACAGTTACAAGAAAAATCATATCTTGAGTTACGAAACTCAAAATCAAGATCCGTAAATTTTCCCTGAATCTAGACTCATATATCTATTTACTAATTTTTTTCTAGAATTTTTTATTGGTTAAATTAGTACAGTTTATTAATTAAAGTATCCCCTGTTTCAGGGTTCGACTGCTCTGACCTCTGTGTATTACGAATCAGATATATATCTATAAAAAATTTCAATGACTATGAGGTTTGTTTCTATTAAAACTAGACTCAATAATGAATCTGTACATATAAATAAAAACTTATAATTATTTTAGTAAAATCTATTATGAATTTTTAAAGTCAGAATAGGGGATCCAGAAATCACTCTGGCCCTATTTCGTAAAAGTTTAAATATCTCATAAAATATAATTTATATTCCTGTTTTGTTCAATCCATATGAAAATAGACTCATTAAGCTTCAATTTCATGGCTTACTCATCATTTAGTTCTATTTATACTATTTTTAGTGATTTTTCAAATTCATGTCATTGCTGCAGCAATATTCTGTTTTAAGGCAAGTTTCATCTTTCCATGAATTTTTATGAACTAGATAACCTGTTAAACTTCCATGATATCAAACATGATCTAAATTAGCCATCACCATGACTTATCAATATCAAAACTTTTCTCAACCAAACATGGCCATAACATAAAATTATTTACACAAAATAGGTATATTGCTATACATGCCATACTTAAGTAGTTGTACAAGCCATTTACCAAGATAAAAGTCCTTTGGATAGTGTGATCGAACTTTCGACTGTCCGATTCCTAAGCGGCTTGTTCAAAACTACAGTGAATGAAAAGGAAGGAGTAAGCATAAATGCTTAGTAAGTTCATATGTAAATAACAAGTAACATAACAATACAAATATACCAAACAACTTTAGCATGGTACCACCAAAACATATATCACATCTTTAAACATCATTCATCATCTTACCACCTTATCGTTGTTGTATCTATTTTCAACCCGAGGGTTAAGAACATACCTATCCAAAGTGTCCATTTCACAACACTTACTCAAAACGTCACTTATATCTTAAGTGCTCTTCCATTAAACTAGAAATTTCACCCATTGAACACATCGGAATATAACTCGGATACATGGATAATTTGCACATAAGTGCCACATATGTAATCAAGAAATCATGTAACCCGCCCCTAAGTGAACTCAGACTCAACTCAACGAGCTCGGGCGTTCGCATCCATAAATGAACTCAGACTCAACTCAACGAGTTCGGATGCCTAGTTACATCTTACGAACTCGGACTCAACTCAACGAGTTCGGACATTTGCATCCATAAGTGAACTCGGACTCAACTCAACGAGTTCGGATGCTCAACCATCCTAGTGACATGTCATTTGTATCCTAATCTATTCCCAAGGTTCAAACGGGCTTTTTCCCTCGATCTCACATTTGCCGTCTTCCATGGAATATCGGAACCGATACTCGGTAGCAATTCATATTTATCAAGTAGTAAACATAATTTGCATATTACTCAACATTAACCACAAAGCATAATATTTCACGATTAAAAATCAGCATATCATATAATTAACATTAATAACTTAAAAATAACATTTATGCTACATTATTTACACATGAACTTACCTTGGTACCAAAATATAAAGATTTTGCAATTTAGTCCACAATATTTTCTTTTCCTCGATCACGACTTGAATCTCGTTTTTCTTGATCTATAATACCAAATTAATCTTATTTAATACATACATTTATCAAAACAACATTTAATACAAACTTTAAAAAAATTACACTTTTGCCCCTAAACTTTTGCATAATTACACTTTTGCCCCTAGGCTCGGGAATTAAACTTTATTCCTTATTCTTATGTTTTATAACATGCTGATCACTTTTCCCTTCTATGGAAACATCAAATTCTCTCTCTAACATATACTTGTGACTATTAGGTATTTTTGCCGATTAAGCCCTTTTACTCGTTTTCACTAAAAACCGAGTAGCACAAGTTGTCTAACATAATTTAAAACCCCATATTCTATCATAAAACATCAAAATACACAAATTTCACCTATGGGTATTTTTCCAAATATAAACCCTAGGTTGAATTATTACTAGCATAAGCTTAATCGAGCTTCCGGGATTCCAAAAACGTAAAGAACATTAAAAACGGGGCTTGGAATCACTTACTATGGAGCTTGGAAACTTGAAACAAACCCTAGCTATGAAGAACCCTTGAAATTTTGGCCTAATGAAGAAGATGGACAAAAATTGGCTTTTAATTTTGTTTTTAATTCATTTTAATAACTAAATGACCAAAATACCCTTACTACTAAACTTTCCAAAAATTCCTTCCATGTCCTAATTTTGTCCATGAACTTAAAATTGGTCAAATTGCTATTTAAGACCTCCTCATTAATATTCCAAAACAATTTCATACTAAAAACTTCTAGAATGCAAGTTTTACAACTTATTCAATTTAGTCCCTACTTTCAATTTAAGCACTTTAGGCATAGAATTTCATCACGAAATTTTCACACAATCATGCAATCATATCATAAACATCAAAATCATTGTAAAATAATTATTTCTATCTCGGATTTGTGGTCACGAAACCACTATTCCGATTAAGCCCTAATTCAGGATATTACACACCAAGTTCCAAGCTCCAATGCTTTACATTCTCCCCTAGTAACATGATAGTCCGCAATAAATGCTGGACTTCGGTATATTCAGTGAGAAGAAATAAACATGAATGATTATATTATCTCAAACTCCGAATAGCACGTAGTATAGCCTATTGACATGTTAGTCATACTTTATCCTACGTTCATCCGGCTTAGGAGTTATCCTTGTGAAACACAAATCTAAGCAATTTATTACCACAATTCATGTTAAATTAACAGTAAAAGATTAATTTCAACATTCAACATTCAACATTCAACATCCAATACCCCATTCAATTTATATTGGAACTTATATAAAAATAAATCGAATGAACTTACTAGGGCTAAATTTCAGTAACGACAAAGATTCAAGGACTATTCAGGTACTTTCCCTTTTTCTCGATTATCTACTTGTTCTTGATCTATGATATAATTTATTTCTATTATTAGCCTCAATTTCATATACTATTCAATTTAATACATATAACTTCCTATTTACAATCTTGCACATTAAACCTCAAACATTTACATTTTAATCAATTTGGTCCTTAAGACCAAAACAAACCTATTTCTCCCAATTAAACTTTAAACCCATTGAACTTAATTTTTAGCTATATTAAACCAATTCAAAAATGTTGAAATTTCACAAGAAAACCTCTCTTAATTTAATTTATTTTCATTTAAATCCCTAAACTTAAAATCATACAAAATTTTTTAACAAAATATTTCTATTTAACACCAATTTCGAAAACGAAGGTATGGGTTAGCTAGACCTAGTTGCAACGATCTCAAAAACATAAAAATCATAAAAATGGATGATAAACACACTTACATACAAGGGGAAAATAGAAAACCAAAGCCTTCTGTTCTCCCAACTATGGCATTTGGTTCTTTAGCCAAAAAAAAAAAAAAAAGATGACCATTTTTTTTTGTTTTGATTTTAACTTAATTACAAAAATGTCATTACCTCCTATTTTTAATTCATTTCCCATTACCTACCATTCACTCACTATTGAAATGGCTTATTTGCCATATTAGACCATTCTATTTTACTTAGTTCTAATAGCAATTGACTTTTGCACTTTTTTCAATTAAGTCCTTTTTCTTTAATTAGCTATCTAAACGTCAAAATTTCTAAACCAAATTTTAATAAAACACTAATGACCTCGTAAATATTAAATAATTAATATTTATAGACTCATACATTGGAATTATGGTCTTGAAACCACTATTTCTAACACTACTAAAAAATGGGTTGTTACAGAAATGAATGAACAATTCATGAGGCCACTGATGAGCTTAATAGGTGATTCAATGTACACCTAATATGTTGAGCTTCAATGGAAACAAATTGAAGATCTGAATCAATGTAAAAAAATAAAAGATGGATATTTTGACATCCCTAAAATGGAAAAAGACATCAAAAGCTCGAGAAGGAACTACGAGAAATGAAATCTCGAACATAGAATGGATGATAAGATGGATGCTAGAGATGGGCCCAGTAGGAGAAGAGTTTGCATGGAAAAATCTAATAATCTCACATCGTATACCTAAAGAGTAGGGAAGTACAGAGGATGAAAAAAGTGAGGAAGAAGAAGAGGATGAAGAGGATGAAAAAGATCCAAAATGAGACTCCCAAGATGAGGATGAAGATGACTACGAGGTGACATTTCAACTATAAAGAACCACTTAGAAAGGGGCAGTTATTCGTAGCTCAACCTGGCATGCACATTCAGTTATTCGTAGCTCAACTTGGCATGCATATTCTTCAGGTGGAGGCTTCTCTAGAAGCCATGTCTTGGGCAAAAGGAAAGTTATGATGGAGGGAGGAAAATAGCCCCGTTTTGAAAATTAAAAACTCTTTTTAAGTTTTTGGGGGATTGTAAAACAATTAACTTGGATGATTTTTATTTGTTTTAGTTTTAGATTAGGAATAGACTAACAATATATATTATGTCCTAAATTTTCTATGTAGGAATCGAACACAAAGGAAGCACTACAATTACGAGCTTTAATGAATAAGGAAAGAGGAACCCACCATAAGGTTCCGGCAATGTCACGATCAATTAAGTAACTGCATTCTTATATATTTGAGGGTTGCACATTAGGGAAAATGTGTTATCTAAAGTGTGGGGGTAACATAGGAAGTTTGATTTTTATATTTTTATACTTTTTCTTTTATTTTTCTTGTCCAAAGTGTGACTTGTAGAAATACAAGTGATTAGTTAGGAACATGTATATAGGTTTATTGTATTTTCTAAAAATTTGGCATGATAGTGAATGATTTTAGATTTTCAATTATTAGATTACTAAGTTCTATATATTACATTATAAATTGGCACTAAGTAATTGAATATACCAAATCACAAAGAGAATATAGGGAAACAAGCATGGTAGTATGAATGATAAACGGTTAGAATTGTGATTACTTGATTAATTAAATTTGTGAATTTTGAGATACCTAAGGTATTTTTTGGTGTAACCTAGTGCCAAAAATTGAACCTTATTCACCAATATTTTGTACCCATATTTGAGTCAGAAAACCCTTCTTGATAAACCTTCATACAAAACTCGAAACCAAAACACAATTTGAACTTACCATTTTTCTTTAGTCCCTGAATTACATGAACTTAGATTTTGGGCTACACGTATTCAGGAATAGGTAGATACAGAATGGTGTTTTTGTAATATCAAGGTTAAATATGAAGAAACAGTGTGATCTAGTGATTAGAGGTTAAGTTAAAAATGTGTAAATAGAAGAAATATTCAAAAATAGTCAAAACGAGTGGAAAAAGTACTTAAATAGTGAAAAAGCATTGTGAGTGAGAAAGTATTTAAAAAGTTAAAGGTGACCTAAAAAAAAGTCACAAAACTCGAAAAATCAGTCATTAGTGCACAAAAACTCATAAGTTGGCCATAGTTGCTAGTATTGCATTCTGACCTCTTACATGGAGAAATAAGAAAGGTGAGAGATGGAAAAATAAGCCGTGAGTGGGAAATGATTACTAAAAGGGGTGAACAGGGACAATACGATGTGTCAAACTAATATCGTACTTGAAACTATTTTAATGCTCCTTGTTCTTGAATTCCATACCAACCTTAAGCTTCAGAATGTTACAAGTCGAAAGGTCCTTTGTGACCTAGGTAGATCTATTTGTGAACGAATATTAGTAAATTGTAATAATAATTGTTTGTATTTTGATAGTATAATCAAATTACCTATACGATTTCTCAATGGATCAATATATTAGAGGACCTTGTTGCTTATATGCTTTGTAAAATACTAAGCTTAAGTGTTTGAAGTTGAAAGTGGCAAGTCATTTATATATCATGTCAGAATTATGTGTATTTATGATTACTTCTATTTACATTGTTTCGAAACTCATCTTTGTATCATACTTGCTCAAGGGTTGTCTTTTATTTTTATTTTTTGTTTTTATGTTGTCTTACTTAAGGATAAGTAATTACTTAAGTGTGGGGGAGTTTGATTTGTCGTAATTTGTTGTAGCATATTAAACTATTTTCCATACTTATAGGTTCGTGTAAAAGCAATTTAGTTATATTTTTAGTTAGTTTTCATTTCATTTCATAGATAATAAAAAGTGTAACTTGAGTAATTTATATGACCTTAGGGGCCAAAGTAGGCCTAAAGGTAGGCTAATGTATTCGGTGAGTGTGCAAAACATCATTTGAAGGAATAAGAACATGAGACTGGCCATGATGTTTCAATACAGAGCATCAATGTCGCAACATAGTGAACAAAGCACTCAAAAAGAGCAAACTACCTTTAGTGTTGCGACATAGATAGAGGTTATCGCTATACAACCTTGTAATCAAGCCTTAACCTGAAACTGCCATTAGTGTCGCGACACAGACCAGAGGGTGTTGTGATACCGATTAGTTGCATAAAAAAATTTAATGTAAAACTGTCAGCCGGATTAGGTCAACAGACGATGACCAACCCTAAGTCTATAAATAAATAGATCTAAATACTTTATAGACAGTTCCTATTCAATTTTTATTTTATGACTTTCAATTTGTTTTATTTTCAGTTTCTCTTTAGTTTATTCTGTACTTAGGTTCTTTTCATATTGTAATTCTACTCTAGTTTTTATTTTCTTCTTTGCAGAACTCTATTTGTGGATCAATCAACTCTTTGTGGATTATTTTTCGTGCGATTATCAATATAATAAGATTTTGCTTAAACTCTTTTCCTGATTTATTCTTTTTGTTTATTGTTTTAATCAATTTTATGATGTTTAGTAGATCCATAGGGAACTAATCCATTAATGGGAGATTAACGAGTAGACGTGGGAGTGATTAACTTCTATGTAGGGTTTCTTAACAAATTATCTGGTTGGGATAGGATGAGCTTAAAACCCTAGGCTTAACGACCCTAGGAAGTCATATAGGCGGAAATGAACCCAAAATTGGTATTTCTTATTCATGAACAACTTGCCCTAATCCGGTCTGGACTGTGTGGTTGAGAGGTAAGTAGTTCTTATCGACTCATTAGGTTAGTGGAAGGCCAAGAGGTCCTGCTAGGTTAAAGACTAGTTTATTGGATAGAATCTAAAATAGGAGTTAGCTATTTTGTCATAGATCTGATCAAATCTGCAAATTGTTGTCCCTTTTCATTTTTATGTTATTTTATTATCTCAACAAATTAGTATTTTCCATTACTTTAGATTTAATCGTATTATAGTTTAATTAAATTACTAATTAGACCCATTAGCATAGAAATTAGGATTACTTTAGTTTTGCCTCCCTTGGGTACAATCTTTGGAGTACTTACCTACTTCGTTGTAACTATTTGACAACCTAACCCATATACTTGTGGAAGCCACCTAACTCTTATATTTAGTCGCAGTATTTAGGCTCTAGACATTAGTACATCCGGAGGCGGTTAGGAAGCAAAAGGTTGATGTAGTCGATGTTAGTGTAGCCAAGGATAGATGTGATAATTTATTGTTTGTGACAACGACTGTAACACCCCTAACCCATATCCGTTGCCAGAACAGGGTTACAGAGCATTACCAGAGTTTACAGGTCAAATACAGTTAATTCGTAACATTTACTTTTCATATCTGAAATCAAACATATCCAATCATATTGTCTATTATATGGGCCTTTGAAGCCCAATTTATACACTAGAAACAAGTCAGGACTAAATCGCGAACTCAGAGAATTTTTAGTGGAATTTTCAAAATTTTTCTTAGGTGCAGGGGACACACGCCCGTGTGGCTAGGCCGTGTGGGCATTGGATGTGAGGCACATTGCCGTGTCGTAACCCGTGTTCAAATTAGGGTAACTACTTACTTGGGTTACACGGCCAAGCCACACGCCCAAGTGCTAGGCTGTGTGAGCATACTGACTTGCATTAATTAGGAGCAGGATTCACACGGCAAAGACACATGCCCATGTGCTAGGCCATGTGTTACACATGGCTGAGGCACATGCCCGTGTCTCTGCCCATGTGAAATTATCTGGGCATTGTGTTTATTAATTTTAAAGATGCAGGGGACACACGGACAAACCACACAGACATGCGCATGGTCGTGTGTCACACACGGCTGAGACACTCGCCTGTGTGGATGAAAAAAGGTCATTTTCAAGGCCACTTTTCTCACCCAATTTTACCTTCAACTTACAAAAAAACTTTAATACATTCACCAACCAATTCAAGACATTAAAACCAAGCCAAAACAAGGAATGAGCTCCGGTGTATAGAGAGGACCTCACCGTTTAAGAAGTAACCATAGAAACGATGGAACCCACTATTTATTTATCCATTTCTATTTACTCCTTTATTTTAGTTAATATGCTTTTTTTGATACCTAGTATCAATACAATTTCTTATTTCAAGGCGAAATGAAATGCTTAGAAAAAAGGAAAAATCGTGGTCGGGACGGTTAGAGTAGCAAAAGCCATTGGAATTTTTATTTTATACATTGGAAGAATCCGTTTTGTTATTAATAGACTAGAAAAGAATAACTGAAAGAAAGAATTAGTTATTCATCAAAATTTCTTTTATTCAATGACCGTAATTAAACGGGATATATAGCTCGTGAGACGTCGAAAAAAATTAGTTTATTTGCATCAAGCTTTGGGGCTCATTCAAGACTTACTCGAACTATTACTCAACAAAGAATAAGAGCTTTGGTTTCGGCTCATCGGGATAGAGATAGGAAAAAAAGGGATTTTCGTGATATATCATCACATGTATTCATGTATTCAAACTTACCTATTTGTATAAACATATAAATTTACCAAAATTCAATCTAATCATACCAAGAACGTATTTATGTTATTCATGTTATACCCTCTTACATTTACATCAAACAAGCCATAACTAGCCATTCCAATGGCTAGTTACAACCAACCACTTCTGTGCCATCATTGGCCAACTTTACCTATACATGCCATTATGCCAAAATAAGTTTGCTATTTATACCAAAACGAGCGGAATAATAATGTGATGATGCTCCGACCAATTCCAACCTTTATGAGCTTCCGAGCACTATAAAACAGAAGAAAGAAAGAAAAATGAGTAAGCATTTAAATGCTTAGTAAGTTCGTATAACAGGAAATTAACTTACCAATCTTGTTCATTTAAAATAAGCACTTATAGTACATCCAAATCAATAACCTAAACACACATAAATCCTCATCAAGCATGTTAGTTATGTAAATTCATATAAATAACAAGAAATATAGATGATCTCATTAATATACCATTTCCTCATACATGTATCTATCACTTAAAGTATCCAATGAACATATGAGTATCATATTCTACTATTTCAAGTATTTCTCATAATATTTCATCATGAATTCATATCATTTCATACCAAAACTTTACCTATTGAATCATTTAAAATATCGATTAATACATAGGAAGAACACTCAAAATGTACTATACGGTAAGTCCATCAACTCATATTCAAGAGTTCTTGTAAGAGCACATAAACGGGAAGCTTATCCGGAGTAAAACAGTAAGCTCATAAGAGCAATATTCAGGAAACTCGTGCGAGCCTATAACGGGTAGCCCCAAAGAATAATTAATTGAGGAGCTCCGGATAGCCATATATCGGGAAGTTCAAGCGAGCTATATCAAGAAGCTCACAAAGAGCCAATTAATGGGAAGCTCACGAAGCGCCATAATTGGGAAGCTCATAAGAGCTAAGGTGTGTCCACAACACATGTAGGATCACAACATATCGGGATGCTCCGAAGAGTTATAACGGGAAGCTCGTAAGAGCTATTTAACGGGGAGCTCATGAGAGCTAATAACAGGATGCTCTTTTGATCTATGGTATGTTTGCAACATATGCAAGACCACAACCAATACAGGAGCCCATTATCCAATTGAATTTTCATGTATTCAAATAGGATTCAATATTTATAGGGCATTACCAGATTTATGAATTTATTTCCTAAACATACCAAATTCATAATTCAACATTCACATATACAACATCTCACTCAAACATGTAAATATACACAATTTAGTTATACGAACTTACCTCGACACTTGTTTGTATGCGAGAATCTACTAATTTGATACTTTTTGTTTTCCTCGATCCAACTCTGTTCTAGGTCTATCCAGATATATATGAGTAAATTTAACTCAATTTAATACAATTCATATTAAATTCAATCCAATTCACATCCTAGGCAAAATTACCATTTTGCCCCTAAACTTTTAATTAATGAAGATTTCGTCCCTAGGCTCGGAAAATGAAATTCATGCAATTTAATCCTTATTCCAAGCCTAGCCGATTTTTACATATAACATTTACAACCAATGTATTTCACAAAAATCAAAAATTTTCCATGAATTGTTCATCTTTTCAATTTAGTCCCTAAATCACAATTTCATGAAAAATTCTTTTACAAAAGTTGTTTATTTATAAACAAGCTTTCATTTTCTACCATAAATTTCAAAATTTAAGCATACACATCCATGGAAAAATTTTGATACTTCGATAAATTTGCAAATTAATCCCTAAAATAGCTAGATTAGGTTATTACAATCTCAGAAATATAAAAATTACTAAAAATGGGACAAGATTTGTAACACCCCTCACCCGTATTCACCGACAGAATAGGGTTACGAGGTATTACCGATCAATTCACAACATATAGCATATATTTATCAAACATAAAACATTTATTCTCATAAATCATTTAATACAATCACATTTTCCCTTATAAGGGCCTATGAGGCCTTAAACAAGCTGTAGAAGTGGTTCAGGACTAAACTGATAACATACAAAAATTTTGGAAAAACTTCTAAAAATTTCAAAGATATAAGGGTCACACACCCGTGTTAACAGGCCTTGTGTCTCATAAGGCTTCAAACACACTTTTGTCCTAGGTAATGGAAAACAGGGAATACTTACTAACTTGGGTCACACGGCCGACCACATGCCCATGTGTCTAGCCCGTGTGCCCTTTAAAGTGGCCACACATGCCTATGTGCCAAGCCATGTACTAGGCCGTTGATTGTCGCTAAACTAACTAAAAATTCGACTAAGGCAAGCGCACCTATCGAATACTAGTATAGTTATGGTGAGACTGGAAATATCGTATCCATAAGGACTAAGAGTACTAGTAATTACTATATTTTTATTATCTAGCCTAAGAATTAAGAGAGGTTTTAAACTAAGACTAATTATTTAATTAACTAGGATTATGGTGGAGATAAAAGTTGGAAAATACTGTTGGAAAAATGATGGAGAAGACAATACCCAAGGAAGAATTCACCTAGACTTCACTTATTACTTTTGAATTAGACAATTTATTCACTTGACTTAATCCGTAGAAATCCCTAATTTATGTTAATATCTCTTTTTAGACTAAAAAAACTTACTCTAGGTTGATTAATTGAAATCTCTTTCTAATTAAAACACCTATTATCGCATTAACTCGATCTATGGATTCCCTTATTAGATTTGACTCTAATCCGACAGATTTATGTCGTCCTATCTCTAGGATTGCATGCAACTCCGCTTAATTATGAAGATCTACTCTTAAACAGGGACTTTTGCTCTACTGAATAAGCACATCAAAACCTGAATTAATATCCTGGAATATTAAAGCAAGGATTAAAACTCATAATTAAGAATAAGAACAAGTATTTATCATATAATTCAAATAGTAATAAGATCCATCTTAGGTTTTATCCCCCTTAGGTATTTAGGGAGTTTAGTTCATAATAATGGAAAACATCTCAAAAATTGGGAAAACAACAAAGCATACAGAAACCCAAAGGACTTCTAAGGAAATTGAATGGAGATCTTCAATCTTGAAGTAAATCCTGCTTCCAAGCTGATTCTGATAACTGTCCTTGAGTATTTTCTGCCTATTACTTTCCATGTCCCCTTTGATTCTCTTCTAGGGTGTTTAAATAGACTTTGGAATGCCAAAAATAACCAAAATTAGCCTTTTCTGATTAGAATTAGACTTGGGTTTAATAAGGACACGGCCGTGTGCCACGCCCGTCTGAAGGTGCTCAGGTCGTGTGCAATTCTGACTTGATTTAATGTCGACACTGCCATGACACACAGGCCTGACACACGGGTGTGTGGAAGTACCTAGTCCGTGTGGAATATTGAAATTAGCTTATTTTGTCCCTTTTTTGGTTCGTTTCTTGCTCTTATCTCTTTCCTATGCTCTCCTGAGTATAAATCATGAAATTAAAGGATTAAGAGCATCGAATTCAATGAAACCAAGGAAAATTCATCCATAAATATGCTAAGCATGGGGTAAAAATATGTATAACTTATAGTTTATCAAATATCCCCACACTTAAGCATTTGCTTGTCCTCAAGCAAAATCCTCTACTCACAATTAAAATAAATTCTTCTCAACTTATAATTCTCTTCAATAATGTTCGAAATAATCCACAAGTAGTCATACATTGAAAATTTAACTAAAAGAACATTAAAGTTTCGAGTAATCCAAGCTGAGCATTTTAATCATAAAATTATAGGTATCTCTCCTTATCTAAATAAATACCTTTAATTTTAAATCGAAAAAAGTTGACATCCCCACAAAAGATTTACTCAAATCACTCAAAGTGTTTAAGGTTCAATAATCAAGCACTCAATAGTCAAACATGAAAAGTTATTACCATAAGCTTGCATGAAAATCAAATCTCCACCACTATAAATAAGATGATACACAAATCAAAAGGTCTTTAGCAGGGTTGTAATGGGCTTGGGTTAAATGTGTGGATAAAGGCTGAAAAATAGGGTGAAAATCAAGATTAATTTAATAAATTACCAACCTTAGAGAATGAAGCCAATTACTGACTTACAAACAAGTGTCAAAATAAAACTATCCATAACTAATGACGTGAGTTTTTTTCCTTGATAATAAAACTTTAACTTATCCAAGCTCTTTGTAACAAAATGAAATTTTATGAATACAATATGCGGTTTTTTTTAAGAATAAGAACAAGTAGAAAGCAAATAAAGAGAAATAATTCAGCAATTAAGATGGACGAAAGTTGTTAGGTAACTATTCAAATCAATCTCAATAAAAAAAAAGGAGTCAATAAGAAGGGAAGAATTCTTGATGAATCAAAAAAGGTTGTGTTATGAGTTAACTTTTAGTGGAAAAATATCAAGAAATGGTGTTTAAGGCTCAAGGGAATTAATTAAGGGTTAATTATGAAGGTAGGCTTTTTAGGGGGTGAGTGGGTTAAAACCTAAATGCCTTTATCATCTCAGTATATCAAATCAATAGTGTGGTTTCAACATGTATAATCGAGGAAAATTCTAGAATAACAAATCAGTATTGACACACTCATAAGCAACAATAAAAGTGAGCAAGAAAGGATATATGCTCTAAAGGTTCAAGTTCTCACGAGAATTATGGCTTTTGATGTCAATCTTGTGAATTCAGAATTTCAAGATAATACCTCAATTCAGGGAAACAACCTAGCAATTTTAATTCTCAAAAGTCAACTTATCATGCTTGATTCTCTAATGTCTTAAAGTTACAATAATCAATGTATAATTACCTCTGATTTGCTTCAAAACATATCAATAAAAGTTATAAATCAATCAGAGTTTATTCTAATGATAATATGAGGAAATTATTTGAGATTGAAATAAAAATTCAGGGATTTTCTAATAAATATATAAATAATCTCCCCATACGTAAGATGTACATTGTCCTCAACGTATGAAGATAGAGAATAAGAATATAAGTATAATAAAAGAGAGGGAAGAGTGAAACTACCCTGAATTCGGATGTAATCCTTGGAATGGTGAAAGCGGATTTATAAACATTGGAAAGGAAGTGAATATGGTACTAGGCAGAGGTAAAGGTGGGCTAGGATACTTCGGTGGTGGTAGAGGTTGGGTTTCCACAATCACAGCGCTACGCGAAGAGGTTATTGTGGTGGTTAGTGTCGTGGTGGCTATGGTCGTGATTGAGCAGGTCATGGCAGTCGTGAAGGATTGTTTGTATATTCCTAACTAGCACCAATCGACTGAACCTTTAGAAACTGTGATGTCGCCAGTAATGTTTTAAGGAGTTATATCGATGGGGTTCTTATGGTTAGTCATAAAAAGACAGCTAGATAAAAAAATTTCAAATTATACTAATAAAAGTCTTTTAAGAGCATGAAAAATAAAAACAAAAATAAACCTAAAAATAAAAAGAAAATAAAAGGAAAAATAAAGTGAAAAATAAATGGACTTAAAAGTCCTTATCGGTGGCTGGATCGTGAGGTGGTGGAGCTGGAGGCGATATGTGGAAATGTTGGCATATCTATTGCAAAGTCACCTCTATATTGTCGAATCGCTGAGTGATAGTGTGGAACTGTTGAGTGCAGTATTGTTTGAAGTGAGTCAGGTGGTCAAAATGTTCTGACAGTGAAGCTGCTGCATGAACTAGTCGGTGACTCGGTGGCGGCTGAGAGGGTGGGTCCTCAGGAAATGAAGGGATATCATCAGGAATATCCTCAGGGTCATCCTCATCGGTGGCTCGTGCTAGTCGGTATTGAGGCGGATCTAACCCACGACGACGCTCTATCATCATCATGTGGAGCATACTTGAGATGCCCTATGGGGACATCTGGCCAATGAGTGTGAGCGATGAGGACTGCGCTGATGTGTTTAGGAGCCTAAAGTGTCGAGCCAGTTGAGTCACGTAAGGGCCGATGCTAATGACCCCCTTTCAGCGTCACTTAGTTTGATGGCGAAAAGCGACGACGATGAAGTATGCGATATAAAAAACATGCCCTTACCTCATGCTCCATAAGAAGTATGCGTCGTGAGTGTTAACGATGTCGATGCTCTCTCGTCGCCCTGTTAAGCTGTGTGCTAAAAGGGCGTGGAGGTACCGTAATGCTAGAGATAGAGCCGATGCTTTTGAGCGACTGGGGTCATAGATGCCAGTAGTAGGCATGAGGGCTGCCCAACATGAGGACGGTGCACAATGGATGTGACGGTGGAGATGGGGAAATTTTCGGCCTCCATAAAGTCGTCTGTATAAAGTCCCAAGGCAACTCCAAATTCTGGGACACTCAATTGCCGTACTAGACCGCCAAGGTGGAATTGGATTGTGCCTGGGTCTGCCATAACTGTTTGCAACTGAAACATCGAGCATAGTTCCAAAGTGAACTCTAGGTACGTCGCCTTGATAATGTCGAAGAAGCGATCCCAAGGAGCGGTAGCGAAGAGGGCTCGAACTGAGTCAACTAGGTGGACCTACTCTAATACGGACCAATCGATGCACCAGCCCATACCAAGGGTCGAGCTCGTAGAATTTGAAATACTCCTTCTGAGGTCTTGGTGGAAATTAGAGGAAAGGATGACATATCTCAGTGGTCGCAGTGGAGGATGTCGCTCCTTTTCGTTTTTTAGAAGCGGAAGCTGTATTTTTCTTGCCTCTTGTGTTCGTCATGATATCTACTAAAACAGATGAAATAAATCAATTGGACAAACTAATCATAAAGTAAATATGCTAAAAAATAAAACTCTAAGTAGAGCTCAACACTTTTGACTACACTACTAATGATATTACTTGAATGAAATACTACCTTTAGAAATGAATACTTAATATGAATAATGATCATAACAAAATAGCATGAAAACAAAGAATCAACTAAAACAACTATAGGCATGATATTGTAGAAAGAAGATAAAAGCAATTAGAAGCACAAATCAACCAAAATAGTCCAATACTAAATCAAAATCAGCCCAAAATCAGCGATCAAATGAACGTGAGGAAAATTTAGCAAGAAACATAGGATGATAGTAAGCAATAAACCAGTAGTAAAGCTAATGAGAAGTAAACAAAGTAACAAGAAAAGGGTTAATAAAAGAGAATAAGAGTTATAATAACCAATAAAAAAATAAACGAAGAGGGGAAAGATTATGAAAACTGATGGTAATGATCGAAGTGGACACGGATGGGTTGGATCGGCTTAGCGCGGTAGTGGTCGTCGGTCGTGGCTGTGGGGGTGAGCAAAAAGGGAGAAAGGGAAAGGAAGAAAGGGGGCCACGGTCGTGCAAACCCCATGTTGGTCCACACGGCTGTGGCCCATGCCCATGTGGTGTGCTCCTAGCCTGTGTTTTTCGTGAAATTTAAAGTTAGTATCGCTCACGGTCTATGGACACGCCAATGTGTCTGGGCTGTGTGGCTTATATGGCCGCATCGCACGGCCATGTGCTAATTCATTCGCTTCTCCCACGCTCGTGTCATGTCCACGACTCCCGTGTCTTGTAGACAGGATTACCCATGACTTTTGGGCAAGGCCGTGGCTTAAGCCCTGTTCTATTCTGACTTTTTTGAAAGTCTCAATGTTTGTGCAAGTTCCCACATAGCCTTAGGCACATCCGTGTTCATTCCCGTGTGATTTACACGGCCGCCTCGTACAGCCGTGGTGATTTAACACATGTCGTGCCTCTGTTGATTTTTGGGGCATTAAAGTACAGTTTGAACACGGTCTAGTACACGCCGGTGTCCCTTGCTGTGTGATGCACATGGTCGCCTCGCACGGCCGTGGTGATTTATCGCAGCTCGTGTCTCATCCTGTCTTGGAAAAAAATATTTGTCCTGTTTTCACATGGCTGTAGACACGCTCGTTTGTCAGGCCGTGTGTGCCAAAAATTCCTACAGTTAAATTATGAGAAATGAAAGAAAAATAAAGTTATTTAGTGGGGTTAGTGCTCGGGTTGCCTCCCAAAAAGTGCTTATTTAAAGTCTAAGCTTGACTTTACCTTGTGGGCATATTTAGGCAGGTTCGCGGAGCCGTAGCTCCTCTCCATTATCTTTAAAATCATCACCGTTATAAAGTTTAAGATGATGTCCATTTACCTTGAAAATACCTTGGGTTGGGTGACTTACCTCTACTGTGCCATATGGAAAAATGGTTTGAACGACAAAAGGACCTGACCAGCGTGATTTAAGCTTCCCAAGAAACAATTTGAGCCTTGAGCTGTATAGCAAGACAAGATCTCCAACTTCAAATTGCTTGTGTTGTTTTAAACGAGCATCATGGCGGCGATTCATTTCTTCATTTTATAATCGTGAGTTCTCATATGCATTAGCTCGCCATTCATCTAACTCATTCAGCTGCATCAATCTCTTTTCACCTACGAGTTTGGCATCAAATTTCAGAAATTTTATAGCCTAGAATGCTTTATGTTCTAGTTCAAATGGTAAATGACAACTCTTCCCATAAACAAGTCTGTAAGGAGATGTTCCTATGGCGGTCTTAAAAGCAGTTCTATAGGCTTATAAAGCATCATCTATTTTCTTTGCCCAATCATTCCTGTTTGACTCTACAGTCTTTTCTAGGATACGTTTAAGCTCTTGGTTAGCAACTCTGACTTGTCCACTAGTTTGAGGATGGTAAGGGGTAGCTATTCTTTGGTAAACTTCATATTTCTTAAGGGTTTTATGAAATTGAGCATTACAAAAGTGAGTGCCCCTATCAATGATAATTTCTCTAGGTGTTCCAAATCGAGAGAAGAGTTTCTTAAGGAATCTCACCACCATTCTAGCATCATTAGTAGGTAAAGCTTGGGCTTCCACCCATTTGGACATATAATCAACAGTTACTAAGATGTATTTATTCCTGAATGAGCTAGGGAACGGACCCATGAAATCAATACCCCATACATCAAATATTTCACATGAAAGTATATACGTTTGAGGCATTTGGTCCTATTTGGAGATATTACCTGTTCGTTGGCATTTATCGCAAGACGTAACATACCTGTTGGTGTCTTTAAATAGTGTGAGCCAATAAAACCTGATTCGAGCATTTTATGTGCGGTGCTAGTCCCACTGTAATGTCCTCCAGTAGGTCATGAGTGGCAATGTTCCAAGATCTTAATTGCTTCTGACTTCGTGACGCATCTTCTAATCACTTGATCTGGACATATACGAAAAAGAAAAGGATCTTCCCAAAAATAGTTTTTCACATCAGTGAAGAATCGTTTCTTTTGCTGATGTGTCAACCCTTTTCGTGTAACGTTAGCAGCTAAATAATTTGCAATGTCTGCAAACCAAGGTTCCTCAAAGTTAGTTATAGCAAAGAGTTGTTCTTCAGGGAATGAGTCATTTATCTCATGTTCATCAGACTCCTTGAGATGTGGGTTTTCTAATCTAGATGATGATCTGTTGCAAGATTTTCTGTTGCCTTCTTATCTTGAATTTCTAAATCAAATTTCTGCAACAACAAAATCCATCTTATTAGTTGAGGTTTTAAATCTGTTTTAGCAAGGAGGTATCAAAGTGCTGAATGGTCAGTGTAAACGACAACTTTAGATAATATTAAATACGGTCTGCATTTATCGAATGCAAAAACCACAGCCAGCAATTCTTTCTCAGTCGTCGTATAAT
The DNA here is from genome assembly GCF_025698485.1 of Gossypium arboreum. Lineage (NCBI taxonomy): Eukaryota > Viridiplantae > Streptophyta > Magnoliopsida > Malvales > Malvaceae > Gossypium > Gossypium arboreum. The sequence continues at coordinate 125,287,733 of NC_069072.1, read as the reverse complement.
TTTCTTTTGCGACTGTTACTGTCTTGCTAGCATAATAGATCGATTGTAAATGCTTTTCTTTTAGCTATCTAAGAACTGCACCTACTGCAAAATCACTCGCATCACATATTAGTTCAAAGAGTAAATTCCAATCAGGTGCAACTACAATTGGAGCATTAATTAATTTATCCTTAAGAGTTTAAATGCTTCTAAACATTCCTGATTGAAATTGAAAGGTACATCTTTTTCTAGTAAATTCGGTAAAGGCTTAGCTATTTTAGAAAAATATTTAATGAATCTTCTATAAATTCTTGCATGTCCTAAAAAACTTCTAATAGCCTTAGCTGAACCAGGGGGAGGTAATTTCTCAATAGTTTCAATTTTCGCTTTATCAACCTCGATCCCTTTACTAGAAATTTTGTGGCCTAACACAATCCCTTCACGAACCATGAAATGACATTTTTCCCAATTTAACACAAGATTCGTTTCCTCACATCTCATTAGAAGTTGTTTTAAAATTTTAAAGCAAATATGGAAAGAGTTACCGAATACCAAGAAGTCGTCCATAAATACCTCCATAATGTCTTCTACAAGTTCATCAAAAATAGCCAACATGCATCGCTGAAAAGTAGCAAGAGCATTACATAATCCAAAAGGCATTCGTTTATAAGGAAATGTACCTTATGGATATGTGAATGTCGTTTTCTCTTGGTCCTCAGGAGCTATTGGGATTTGAAAGTAACCAGAGAGTCCATCTAGGAAGCAATAATACATATGCCCAGATAATTTTTCCAGCATCTGATCAATGAATGGTAAGGGAAAGTGATCTTTTCTCGTGGCATCATTCAACTTCCTATAATCAATGCAAACTCTTCATCCCGTGACTGTGCGTGTTGGAATCAACTCATTCTTCTCATTAGCTACAACAGTCATGCCTCCATTCTTAGGAACAACTTGCATAGGACTCACCCAAGATCTGTCAGAAATAGGATAAATAATTCCAACATCTCGAAGTTTAATTACCTCAGCTTTTACGACTTCTTTCATGTTAGGATTCAGTCGTCTTTGAGCTTTCACGGAAGGTTTAAATTCATCTTCCATTAAAATTTTATGTGTGCAAGAAGAAGGACTGATCCCTCTTATGTCAGAAATCTTCAAGCTATAGCTCTTTTATGCTCCTTCAATACTTGAAGTAATTCATCCTTTTCGGTTGGCTGTAAATCTGAAGCAATGATCACTGGTAATGTGAAATTATTTCCAAGAAACGCATATTTTAGGTGATTTGGTAGTTGCTTCAATTCAGTTTAGGAGGTTTTTCAACAGAGGGTTTTAATTTTAATTCATTGTTTACCTCAATACCCTCATAACTCTTCTGTCTTAATGAAGGCTCATTAGAATTTAGTTCAGCTTTTGTCTTACCTATCGCAGAATCATCGTCATTTACCTCCTCTCCTTGGGCAAGACACAGTTCCAACGTGTCCTTATGTATGATTTCCTGTAAAGAATCTTGAGTAGCATGATCAATAGAATCAATAAAATAATAGGAGTTATCTTGTTTTCTAGAAAATCTCATGGCATCATAAATTTTGAAAATAATCTCTTCGTCACCTACCCTAGGCACAAGTTTACTTTCACCCACATCAATAACAGCCCTAGCAGTGGCTAAAAATGGGCGACCTAAAATTAAGGGCACCTTAACATTCTCATCCAGGTCAAGCACAACAAAATCAACAGGGGATATGAATTTATCTACTTTTATGAGTACATCTTCAATAATTCCCCTAGGATATTTAACAGATCTATCAGCTAGTTGAATACTCATCCTAGTAGGTTTTGGCTCCCTAAGACCAAGTTGCTTGAACATTTTGTAAGGCATCAGATTAATGCTAGCGCCTAAATCAGCTAGTGCCTTTTCAACATTTAAACTACCAATTAAGTAGGGAACAGTAAAACTTCTTGGATCTTTCAGTTTGGTTGGCAGTTTATTTTGGAATATGTCGAGCATTCCATGTTGAGTTCTACTATGGAAAACTCTTCAAACTTCCTCTTATTTGTTAGAAGCTCCTTAAAAAAATTTGTGTATGTAGGCATCTGCGAGATAGCTTCAACAAAAGGTAAGTTAATATGCAACTGTTTAAAAAGTTCAAGAAATTTACTGAATTGTGCATTCATGCGGTCTTTCTTCAATTTTACTAGAAATGGGATTGGTGGTTTATATTCCCTTGGCACTGGATTTTCATTGTTTTTGAGTTTTACCTCTTCTCTTTCGTTTCTGTCAGCTTCTTGTGGTGGCTTCTTTTCAGATTCAGCTAACACTTTCCCACTCCTTAGTGTAATTGCTTTCACATGATCTTTTGGATTGGGTTCGGTGTTACTAGGTAGACTCCCTGGTGGTCTCTCTAAAATCATCTTAGCCAGCTATCCAATTTGATTCTCGATTCAGGTCTAACGATACTCGATTCAGTTCCTGTTAAATTAGGTTTAGCATAATCATACATAGTACGAGGAGCAGGATTTTGATTTACTGGATTTGTGGCAACCACAGGAGGCAACAGATTATTATGATTTTCAGCCATCTATTCGGTAGTATTGGTATCATCCTCGTGCTCTTCCTCTATGTATTATAGGCTTCGCCTTATTTCTCTTTGATTTTTGCGAGTTGTGCTCTCGATCTCACTGTCAAAAAGCAAAGGTCCTGACGGGTTCCTCCTAGTCATAAACTAGAGATACCTGCTAGAAGAAAACAGAAGAAAAATTAGAAACGAAAAATTAAACTAAAAACACAAAGTAAATTGCAATAAAAGTAAGAATGGCTAAAGTAATAAATTAAGTGTTCCTAATATCTTAATCCCTGGCAACGGTGCCAAAAACTTGATGGTCGCTAAACTAACTAAAAATTCGACTAAGGCAAGCGCACCTATCAAACAGTAGTATAGTTATGGTGAGACCAGAAATATTGTATCCATAATGACTAAGAGTACTAGTAATTACTATCTTTTTATTGTCTAGCCTAAGAATTAAGAGAGGTTTTTAAACTAAGACTAATTATTTAATTAACTAGGATTACGACAGAGATAAAAGTTGGAAAATACTATTGAAAAACCAATGGAGAAGACAAAACCCAAGGAAGAATTCACCTAGACTTCACTTATTACTTTTGAATTAGATGATTTATTCACTTGACTTAATCCGTAGAAATCCCTAATTTATGTTAATATCTTTCTCGAGACTAAAAACAACTGACTCTAGGTTGATTAATTGAAATCTCTTTCTATTTAAAACCCATATTATCGCATTAAATCGATCTATGGATTCCCTTATTAGATTTGAATCTAATCCGGTAGATTTATGTTGTCCCATCTCTAGGATTGCATGCAACTCCGCTTAATTATGGAAGATTTACTCTTAAACAAGGACTTTTGCTCCACTGAATAAGCACATCAAAACCTGAATTAATATCCTGGGATATTAAAGCAAGGATTAAAACTCACAATTAAGAATAAGAACAAGTATTTATGATATAATTCAAATAGTAATAAGATCCGTCTTCGGTTTTATCCCCCTTAGGTATTTAGGGAGTTTAGTTCATAATAATGGAAAACATCTCAAAAATCAGGAAAACAACAATGCATAAAGACACCCAAAGGACTTCTAAGGAAATTGAATGGAGATCTTCAGTCTTGAAGTAAATCCTGCTTCCGAGCTAATTCTGATGGCTGTCCTTGAGTATTTTCTGCCTTCTACTCTTTGTGTCCCTTTTGATCCTCTTCTAGAGTGTTTAAATAGACTTTGGAATGCCCAAAATAGCCCAAAATTAGCCTTTTTCAAATAGAATTAGACTTGGGTCTAACAAGGACACGGCTGTATGCAACGCCTGTGTGAAAGTACTCAGGCCGTGTACAATTCTGACTTGATTTAATGTCGACATGACCATGACACACAAGCGTGTAGCCTACTCGTGTGTCACACACGGGCGTGTGAAAGTACCTAGTCCGTGTGGAACACTGAAATTAGCCTATTTTGTCCGGTTTTTGGCTCGTTTCTTGCTCTTATCTCTTTCCTATGCTCTCTTGAGTATAAAACATGAAATTAAAGGATTAGGAGCATCAAATTCAATGAAACCTAGGAAAATTCATCCATAAATATGCCAAGCATGGCTTAATAATATGTATAACTTATGGTTTATCAGCCGTGCCAAAGCTGTAGGGTATACTGACTTATGCAACACGGCCAAGTCATACGCCGTGTGCTAGGTCGTGTGCCATTTAGGGGGCATACTAACTTGTACCACACGGCCAGTCACACGCTCGTGTGTGATACGTGTGGAGCATACTGACTTCAATTCAGTTTTAACACTAGAGGACACACGGTCGTGCAACATGACCATGTGTCACACACGGCTGAGACACAAGCCTGTGTCTCTGTCCGTGTGGACAAAAATAGGCCATTTACCAAGCCATTTTGCCACCCATTTTGCATATACCTATGCAAGCTCAAATGGTACCTTTTTAAGACACAAATATGCAACCAAAAGTTACCAACGAATACACATTCATACCATATTCTTTTTAACCATTTTAATACTCAAATCAATTTCATTTACCTATTCAAAATCCATCAACTCAACTTGATTTACTAAACATAATTCACATACATATTCCATTTAACTAAACCATTCCAAACATGCAATATCAATTCAACCTCATTTACCCAATAAAGGTCAATTACCAAATTCAAAACAAAGCCATTTGCACATTTATATACATTAACAAAGTCATTATCATAAGCCAACTCAAATGACCCAAAATACATATTCATCAAACATACCAAAATGACTCAAACTTATACATGCCATATACTATTTATACATAACTCAAAAGTACCAAGTAGATGGTTGGATAGTATGACGTAGTTTCTGATAATCCCCGAATCTGAGCTAGCTTTGAATTCACTATAAAACATGGAAGAAACAAACAAGGTAAGCTATAAAGCTTAGTAAGTTCGTACTAAATATACTCAACAATTCATAATACATAAATCATCATTTTGAACTAATTAACATCAAGATCATGATAACCAACAAACCTTCATCATACTTACTCATGTGTTTATGTACAAGTTCATAACTTCTTCTATTTAGATTTCATGCTTTACATGTACATACCTATACAAATTCATAACAAACTCATACATTTTTGTGATACTGCCGAATACTCAATATCTCACACATTAAGTGCCAAAGCATAGCCAAAGCTATTATAATCTCGCAAACTAAGTGCCTTACATAGCTGAAGCTATCTCAGTCTTGCACATTAAGTGCCGTATATAGCCGAAGCTATTCCGAATCGCACATTAAGTGCTAAACATAGTTGATTTGTCGTCAAACAAGACCGTAGTCTCATATATACTATTTATGCAATATCAAAGCATTAAAAACATAATTGTAACATTTTTTATTACGTACGAACTTACCTTCGATGCTAAAATGGTGAATTGAGTCGTTTAGTCCATAACTTTAGTTTTCCCCCGATCTAGGTCCGAATTCCGCCTTTCTTGATCTAAATGTATTCAAACTTAACTTATTCAGTCATCTATTCATTCAATTTAATCCAAAACACACATTTAGGCACATTTACACTTTTTCCCCCAAAGTTTCACATTTTTACAATTTAGTCCTTGTTACATAAAATCACAAATTAGTGAAATTCCAAATAAGCCCATGCTAGCTGAATTACCATAATGTCCCTAGTAGCCAAAAATTTTCATTTATTTCACATTTCAACCACACATTTTCAATATTTCTCAATTTAGCCCCTAATTTGCATTTTCACAAAAAATTACTTAACAAAACTTGTTTAACTAACATCAAATATTCATAATCTATCATCAATCATCAAAAATCATACATATTCATCAATGGCAACACTCAAAATCTTTAACTGTTTTTCAAATTAGTCCCTGGGCTAGTTAGTACTAGCTGCAACGATATCAAAAACATAGAAATCATTAAAAACGGGACAAAAATCGTACCTTAAGGAGCATAAGAAGCTTGACCAAATGAAAGCTATAAACATGGCTTCTTCAAGCCCTAAATTTTGATTGAGAAAGAAACTAAAGATGATAACATATTTTTGGTTTTATTTATTTAACCTTAATTACCAAATTACAAAATTAACCTTATTATTAACTCAATATTTCAATTATGCCAAGCCATTATCATCCACTATCTAATTAATGGTCTAATTACCACATAAAGACCTTAACTTTAAAGTTCCATAGCTATTAGACGCCTTTAGCTATTAGAACTTAAGTTTTACGTTTTACGCAATTTACTCCTTTTCATCAAATTGAGCATTCAAACGTTAAATTTCTTCAGAAACTTTCAGACAATCTTATAATCATGCAGTAGACTTTAAAATAATATTAAAATAAATATTTTGACCTTGGATTTGTGGTCTCAAAATCACTATTCTGATTTGACTAAAAATGGGCTGTTACAAGATTACTTACCCAATTAAGCTTGCTTGAATTTCTTTCTCTTAACTAGGGTTTCCATAGAAAATTTGGGGAAGATGATAATAAAATTATATTTTCTCTTATTTAATTAACTTATCATCTTTTAATTTTTCAACTTTCCTATTTCATCCTTTCCTTTAATTAATTTTCCATGGATGACTAAGCATGCTTATCTACTAACTACATTTAATGGTATAATTACCATATAAGGACCTCAACTTTTGAATTTCATAGCTATTTGATCCCTCTAGTTACTAGAATTCAACTTTTGCATTTTATGCAATTTGGTCATTTTATCAATTAATCATGTAATCAGTAAAATTTCCTAACGAAATTTTTGTACTATATTCCTAACATACAATAGACCATAAAATAATTTTAAAATCATTTTTCTTACGGACTCAGATTTGTGGTCCCGAAACCATTGTTCTGATTTCACTAAAAATGGGCTATTACAACTCTCCCCCTTAAAGAATTTTCGTCCTTGAAAATCTTACTCGTTAAAAGGTTCGAATTTTGCTTTCTCATTACTTCCTCCGGTTCCTAGGTAGCTTCTTCTATTCCAGGTCGTTGCCATAGAAATTTCACTAAAGCTACCTTTTTATTTCTTAAATTTTTTGTCTCATGTGAGAGGATTTTGAACAGTTCCTCACTGTAAGTCATGTCAGGTTGAGTCTCAACCTCTGTTGGAGAGATAACATGTGATAGATCTAAATGATACCATCGTAACATAGACACATGGAAAATATTGTAAATTCTGTCAAGCTTTGGCGGTAATGCCAATCTGTATGCTATAGGTTCGATTCTTTCAGTGATGTCATATGGTCCGATGAACTGTGGGCTCCATTTTCCTTTACGACCAAATCAAAGAACTTTCTTCCAATGTGATACCTTCGAAAATACCTTGTCTCTGACTTGAAATTCTGCTTCTTTTCATTTAAGATCGGCATAAGAATTTTGACGATTAGAGGCTGCTTTCAAACTATCCTGAATCACTTTTATCTTTTCTTCAGTCTCAAGATTAAATCAACTTCATGTATCTTTTTTCTCACTAAGCTCAGTCCAATACAACGGTGTTCTACATTTATGATAGCTATTATTGTATGCAAATTCAACTAAAGGTAAATACATTTCCCAGTTACCTTCGAATTTTAGCACACAACATCGAAGCATATATTCTAAAATCTATATTACACATTCAGATTGGCCATCAGTCTGAGGATGAAATGCAGTACTAAAATATAACTATGTACCCAAAGCTTCTTGCAACTTGTTCCAGAATCGAGATATAAATCGAGGATCTCTATCTGAAACAGTGGTCTCGGGACCACAAATCTAAAGTTAGAAAATTATTTTTTTATTTTTTATGAAGTTATGGTACGATCATATATGTGCATGTAAATTTTGGTAAGTTAATTTTAGCGATTTCTAGTCCAATTTCAAAAAAATGACTAAATCGCATAAGAGGCAAAAGTTACATTTCAGTGCCCAAATGTGTTAAATAGCTAGAAAATCAAAATTGAAGGCTTTTAAAGGGAAATTACACCCTTTTTAATAGTGTTAGCCGGACATGGAGTGAGGGGAGACAAAATTGTGAAGGTTAGGTGAAGCTTAGGTCACCAATTTTGACTAGTTTCATTTTTAATAAAAGAAAATGAAAAAGAAGGAAAGAGCTATCATCTTTTCTCCCTTCTTAGCCAAAAATATCAGCAAATATTTAGGGTTTAAGAGCTTGAAATTTCAGCAACTTGAAGCACTCATAAGTAAGTGATTTTGATAGTTTCTCTTAATTATTTTTTGCATTTTTGAGACCCTTGAAGCATGAGCTTTCAAATGAGGGTGATATCTTACAAAATATTAAAGGGTTTAGGATGTTGCCATGGATGTATTTATAGTGTTTGCTGAGTTTTTATAGAATAATATGAGTCCTAGTTATGTATAAACAACTTTTGTGAAGGAGTTTTCATGGAAAACACCTAAAGGGGCTATTTTGCATAAGTTGTAAAATAGTTGATAAATATGTGAAATAGTGAGAATTTGAAGTTTCTATAAGAGTAAAAAGGGTTCTGCTAGGCTTGAGATATGAAGAAATTTGATGAAAATTGATTTTCGAGCATAGGGGAAAAGCGGTCATTTTGCCAAGGTCTACGGGCAAAATGGTCATTTTACCAAAGTTGTGAATTTATGAATGCCTAATTGTGTTTAGTGACTAAATGGATGTGTATTGTTATTATAGATCAAGATTTGTCAAAACTGAGCCTAGACCGGGGCAAAGCCAAGCAATCCGAATAAGTCGACTAGTCAAGAACTTTTTGTAAACCGATGTAAGTTGTACGTAAATAATACAACTACACTGTTAATACTTGTACTCATATTGTCATTGAATTGACATTGTATGAGTTGTTAAGTTATAAATTAATAATGCCTTGTAATATTTGAGATAGTAGAAATATCCCATTGAAACCTTAAGATATGAACTGGATATTCGTGCCAAGACATTGTGTAATTTTTGCGCCAGTGTAAGACCAGGTCTGGGACATGGCATCAGCATCCAGACGAGGGCTAGTGTAAGACATGTCTGGGACATGCAACAGCCACATTATGAGGGCCAGTGTAAGACCATGTCTGGAACATGGCATCGACACAGAGATGAGTGCCAGAGTAAGACATGTCGAGGACATGCATCGGCCTCGACAGAGATAGCCAGTGTAAGACGTGTCTGGGACACGCATCGGCTAAGAGTTGTGCTAGTGTAAGACATGTCTGGGACATGCATCTGCACGCATATATGAGAGCTACTGTAAGACCATGTCTGGGACATGACATCGGCAAATTTATCCCATGTTGAAGGTTCATAAAATATCCAATAGTATTCCAAACAGTTCAATGGTGAAAGTTATAGTTCAATTTTGATAAAGAAAGGATGATAATGTTGTGAGTGTTACATGTACCTATATGATAAGCATGAGTAACGAGCTTAATTTAGAAAATGAGACTCGAGTAGATGATAATGAGTAAGTTAATGAGACTTGAGTAGATGATAATGAGTAAGTTAAGTTATGTTTACCTTTGAGCTATAAGCATGATGGTAAATGGTGAGATTGTTGTTGTATATTTATTTATATGCAATTTACTAAGCTTTATGCTTACTCTTTTTCCTTTTCCTCTTCTTTCAGTATCACCAGGCTAGCTTAAGGATCCCATAAAGTCAGAGATATCGATCAAACTACTAGCCGCAACACTCGGTATAGTTTGATTTATATGTTTGAAGGTGGCATGTATAGGGCTAGACTAGGATGTTGTATTAAGAGAGTTATTCATGTATTTTGGCTCAAGTCAAAAGCCCTTTACTTTGTTTCAAGCCTAGAATAATGGCTATTATTCATTTTGATGAATACATATAATTTTTTTTCTATGAATGAATTGGTGTCCATTGTGATGAAATTTGTATATTGACATGATTTTGTGTAGGTTGTGCAAAATGGGTGACAAAATGGCTTGGGAAATAACCTAGTTTGTCCACAGGGGTAAGACACACGGGCGTGTGTCTAGGCCGTGTGTGACACACGGCTCATGCCCATGGCATGTGTTATGGTCATGCGTCCCCTGCACTTAAAACTTTAAAGTCATTTTAGTACAAGGGCAGGCTACGCGGACGTGTACCCATGCTGTGTCATAAAGTCAGTATGCATGCTTCTAGTACATAGGCGATAGACACAGTCGTGTGTCTCGACTGTGTGAAGGACACGGTTATAGGGAACAGTTGTGTGCTTGGGCCATGTGGTTTTGGCAGAATGCCCAGATTTTCAGACATGGATTTGGGACATTGGCGTGTCCTTAGCACACGGACATGTGTTCTATACCAACACGGGCATGTGGAGTTTTAATGCGTGAAATTTTCTAAGTTTTTCATGAGTTCTCGGTTGGGTTTCGAACCACCTCGAATGTATGTTTTGGGCCTCGTAAGCCCTTATATGAGACATATTGCTCATGAAAAGATAACTTTTTAAATTGTTTAAGATTTTTCGGCCCAGGTTTATATAGTTGGTTGAGTTTAAGTTAGGTAGCACCACGAACCCTATCCTAGCATCGGATACGGGTGAGGGTTTCACATGGAGACCGACACTCCATACAGTATGAAAATCTCATAAAAATATAACTCTGCCAATCTATCCAGGGAGAAATCCATACGTACTGGAATAAAGTGTGCAAATTTTATCAAACCGTCAATGATTACCCAAATAGCATCTTTCTTTTTCGGTGATAGGGGTAATCCTGACACAAAATCTATAGTAATTCTTTCCCATTTCCATTTCGATATCGTAACTGGTTGTAATAATCCCGAAGGCACCTGATGTTCAGCTTTAACTTGTTGACATATCAAATATTTAGATAGAAATTCAAAAATATCTCGTTCTATTCCTAGCCACCAATACATCTTTTTCAAATCATTATACATTTTGTTACTCCATGGATGAACAGACATAGTACCAATATGAGCTTTGTTTAGCATCTTTTGTGCAAGCACTGAATTCTTCGGTACACATATTCTGCCCCTGAATAACAGATAATTATCAAAACCAATCTGAAATTCTGAATCAGAAGTGACTCACATTGTATCCGTTTAGCTTGTAATTCATTATCATTTTTCTGAGCCTCGCAGATCTGCTGTAAAAATGTCGATTTAGCTTTTAACTCAACTATGATTGAACCATCATTAGACAAAGATAATCAGGTATTCATTGCTCGCAAAGCAAACATAGATTTTCTGCTCAAAACATCTACAGCTAGATTGGCTTTTCCTGGATGATAACCAATAACCAAATCATAATCTTTTATTAATTCAAGCCACCTATGCTATTTCAGGTTTAAATCTTTTTGTGTCATCAGATATTTCAAACTTTTATGATCAGTGAATATATGACACTTTTCACCAAACAGATAGTGTCACTAAATTTTTAATGCAAAAAAATGGTTTCCAATTCTAAATCATGTATCGGGTAATTCTTTTCATGTAGTTTTGACTGTCTAGAAGCATTGGATATTACTTTACCTTCTTGCATCAAGACACAACCCAAACCATTCAATGATGCATCACTGTAAATTACGAATTTTTTACCCGATTTGGGTTGAACTAGTACTGGTGCTTCAGTCAACAAAGTTTTTAATCTGTCAAAACTCTACTAGCATTTATCACTCCATTCAAACCTCACATCTTTCTATAACAAATGTGTCATTGGAGAAGCTATAATTAAGAATCCTTTTACAAACCTCCGATAATAACCGGCTACTCCTAGAAAACTTTTGACTTTAGACACATTTTTCGGTGGCTTCCAATTAACAATAGTTGAAATTTTATTCGGATCCACCCTGATGCCTTCTGCAGATACTATATGTCCAAGGAAACTGACTTCCTAAAGCCAAAATTCACATTTACTAAATTTGGCAAACAGTTATTTCTCACGCAAAGTTTGCAACACAATTCTCAAATGATCAGCATGTCCATTTTCATTCTGAGAATATACCAGGATATCATTAATGAATACCACCACAAATCTATCCAAGTATGGTGTAAAAATTATGTTCATTAGATCCATAAATACCGCAGTTTCATTTGTCATGCCAAATGGCATTACACGAAACTCATAATGTCCATACCTAGTTCTGAAGCTGTCTTTGGTACATCCAAGTCTTTCACTTGTAACTGATAATAACTGGAATGAAGATCATTCTTCAAAAATACAGTAGCACCTTTCAACTTATCAAACAAGTCATCAATACGAGGCAATGGATATTTGTTCTTAATTATGAATTTATTGAATTGTTGGTAATCAATATACAATCGCAAAGATCCATCCTTTTTTCTTTACAAATAGGACCAATACACCCTAAGGTAAAAAACCGGGTCGAGCAAATCTTCTGTCAGTAAATTCTTGCAACTGCGTGTTCAACTCTTTTAACTACGTTGGAGCAATTCTATAAGCTGCTATAGATATTGGTGTCGTCCCCGGAACAAGATCTATAGAAAATTCCACCTCTCTGATTGGCGACAATCTGGGTATTTCCTCCGAAAACACATTAGAAAACTCACAAACAATAGGCACTAACTTAATCTTTGATTCAGATGATTTAGTGTCCAATATATATGCAAGATAGGCATCATATCCTTTTCTGATATATTTCTGTGCTGACACAGCTGATATCACATTAGACAAGCCATCTTGTTTATCAAATTCAATACGGAGCAACTCATCATTCTAACACTTTAACACAATATATTTCTGTTTACAATTTACCACTGTATCATGCTGAGTCAACCAGTCGATACCCAGAATTATGTCAAATGCATCAAATGGCAACAACATCAAATCAACCAAAAAATAATAACCTCGAACCATTAACGGTCAATTTTTACAAATTTTATCTACTATCACAAACTGGCCCAATGGGTTTGAAACTTTAACCATGAATTTAGTGGACTCAACGAGTAAATTTTTAAAAGACACTAAATTCGTGCATATGTATAGATGTGTTGAACCAGGATCAATCAAAGCAGTAATATCAGTATTAAGAAGAGAAAATGCACCAGTAATAATGTCAGATGCAGAGGCCTCTTCATGTACATGAATAGCATATGTCCTTTTCAGTGCTCGTGCTTCAGATTTGACTGTTGAATCTTTTGTCACTCCTGGGCTACCACTAACATTATCAAGGTTACGAGGTGGTCTACCTCACGAAACAAGATTGTTCGTCTTCAAATTTTGAACAATATCTTTTTCAGGCTTTTCTGAACAATCTCTAAGGTAGTGGTCAAGAGAACCACATCTAAAACATGCCCCACTTCTCATACAGCACTCCTCAAAATGCAATTTATTACAATGTTTGCATCTGTATTTAGGATTACCGACACTTTTTGTACTTGCTATGAAAGGGGCCAAAGATCTCAGATTAAAAAGTTGAGAGCCTCGGTCTCTCCCAGAATCCCCCACAAATGTGGTAGAGCAATCATCTTCAATTTCTTTGAAGCCAACGATTGTGACTTCCCCATAAATCTTTTACTCAGACTCTAGGCTTCTATCTCTGCTTGCCTCTTTTCTTTGCTTAGCTCCTTGGATTTATGTGCCCAGTGAACTAATACCACAAATGCCTTTAGTTTCAAAATCCCGACTAATAACTTAATGTCTTCATTTAATCCTTCCTTAAAATGTTTGCACATAGCAAATTCAGTCAGAATGTAACAAGCCGGTTTTAGCTAAATAGAATAGTGGTTTTGGAACCACAAATTTGATATCAGAAAATTATTTTAATATTATTTTTGTTGTTTACAACATTTTATTTGATATGTGTGAAAATTTTGTGAGATAATTTTATTGTTTAATTGCTCAAATTAAGAAAAATGACTGAATCGCGTAAAATGCAAAAGTATCGTTCTATTAGCTAAAGGTGTTAAATAGCTATAGAACCTTAAAGTAAGGTCCTTATGTGGTAATTAACCCATTTCATAGTTAATGGATAATAGTGGAGTGGTATTTGGTATAGTTATTAAATGTTTTTAAGGTTAAATTTGGTATTTGATAAATAAGGTTAATATTAATAAAACAAAAGGAAAATTTTGCTTATATCATCATATTTCTAACCGAAATAAAAGGAGAAGAAGGCCATTTTAGGGCTTGAGATATTTGGTCAACTCTAAGCTTGATTAAGGTATGTTTTGAGCCCGTTTTTTAATGATTTCTATGTTTTTGAGATAGTTGCAGCTAGTACTAACTAGCCCAGGGACTAATTTGTAAAAATGTTAAAGATTTTGAATGTTTCCATTGATGAATATGTATGAATTTTGGTGATTGAGTATTTGATGTTAGTTAAACAAGTTTTGTTAAATGATTTTTGGTGAAAATGCAAATTAGGGGCTAAATTAAGAAATGTTGAAAATGGGTGGTTAAATGTGTGAATAAATGAAAGATATGGGTTGCTAGGGACACTATGGTAATTTGGCCAAGCATGGGTTAAGTTGAATTGTGTAAATTTTGTATATTTGTGAAATAGGGACTAAATTGATTAAATGCAAAAGTTTATGGGCTTATGTGTAAAAATGTCTAAATATTTGTTTTTGGATTAATTGAATGAGTAGGTGATTAAATGAGTTAATTTTGAATACATATAGATCAAGAAAGAAAGAATTTGGATTTAGATTGGGGGAAAAGTAAGGTTATCGAGTAGTCAATCCGATCCGTCAATTCTGAATACGAGGTAAGTTCGTAAGTGGTAATTTCATTATAAATGTATTTTAAATGCTTTGATACTGTATAAACTGTGATTATGAGATTATGGATAATGTTTGAATTGTGAATAGGACTATACTAATGTGTTCGGCGATGAATCGACGAGTGTAACTTCCCGGATGCTAGTGACATGTCATTAGGTTATTGTGTTGGCTTCAGGCCACGATATCGATACTTTGGGTGCGAGTAATACCTTAATTTGGCTACGGTCCATGGTATAGGTACTTTGGGATAAGTTACCTTGATTTGCCTTTGGACCATGGTATAGGTTCTTATCAATTAAGATCCTTGAATATCCGACCTCTATTGCGAATGGTTCAATGAGTAAATGAATGATGTGGTTGAGAAAGAGGTTAGTATGAGGCGGTACAAGTACATACAGAACCTATTCGAGTATTAAATAGAGAAAGTTCAATGAGATGGTATTTGATCATGTTATGAAACATGAAAAAGGTTTGTAGTTAATGTGTATATGGTGATGCTATGTTTAATTGGTTGATTTGTATTTAATTGATTAAATTATTCACATACAAGCTTACTAAGCTATGAAGCTTGCTTTCTGTTATTTTTCTATGTTTTATAGTGAATCAAAGCTAGCTCAGATCCGGGAGTCATCGGGAACATCATTGTACTATCAAACATCTAAGTTGGTACTTTTGAGTTATACAAATATAGTATATGGCATGTATAGGCTACTTATGGTACTTTGGTTATGAATATAGCCATGAGAGTTGGCCTGTAAATGATGTTAATATGGTTGTGTGTTTAGTTATTAGAAATGGCTTGTAAATGTATATGTTTTGGTTCTATATATAGCCATGAGTGATGGCTTAGTTTGGTATGTTTTGGTATAAATGTGGTTATGGTTTATAGTTGCTTCAATTATTAATTGATTGGTGGAGTATAAATGCTTGAGAAATGCTTTGATGGAGTATGATTTTAGAAGTTGAGTTCATAAGTATTTGATTAGATAAATAGTATTAAATTGAGTATTGAATTTGGTTGAAATGGATATTGTATGAATTTTGCATTGGTTGATGATTTTGGCCATATAAATATGATGAAATGGTACCATTTTGGTTGTTTAAGTGAACATGAGTAAGGGTGGTAAATTGGCCTTGCAAATGGCCTGTTTTTGTCCACACGGGCAGAGACACGGGTGTGTGTCTCAGTCGTGTGCTACACACGGTCATGATAAACGGCCATGTGTGCCTCGTGTTGAAATTGAATTGAAGTTAGTATACTCCACACGGCCTCACACATGGGCGTGTAATCGGTCGTGTTGTACAAGTCAGTATACCCCACTAAATGGCACACGGCCTAGCACACAGGCGTATGACTTGGCCGTGTTGCATAAATTAGTATACCCTACAGGTTTGGCACGACCTGGAACACGGGCGTGTATAGCCACTTCGAAGGGCACACGGGCTAGACACACGGGTGTCTAGTCAGCCGTGTGACCCAAGGCAATATGTATGCCCTGTTTCCACACGGCCTAGGACACGGGCGTGTCTGGAGCCGTGTGAGGCACTCGGCCTTTTCACATGGGCGTGTGGACCCTGAATGATTGAAAATTTTCTAAGTTTTCTAAGAATTTTGTATGTTATCAGTTTAGTTCTGAACCATTTCTAAAGCATATTTAAGGCTTCGTAGGCCCTTATAAGGGACAATGTGGTTGTATTGAATAATGTATGAAAATGAATGATTTGTGTTGATAAATGTATGCTATTTGTTGTGTATTGATCGGTAATACCTTATAACCCTATTTTGGTAATGGATAAGGGTTAGGGTTGTTACACGGAACACACTCTCTAGCAGATTTACTTAACCAAAAAAATTCATGCTCGTACTCGGATACAGTCATATTCCTCTGTTTGAGCTCTAAAAATTCTTTTCTGATCAAGAAATATTTGACTAATAGACTAGTTTTTGAATTTTATTTGGAAAAATTCCCATGTAACATTTTCCTTCAGTACAACAGAAACCAAAGTATTCCACCACTGGTAAGCTGAGTCTTTCAATAGTGATACAGCACATTTTAGACACTCAGTCAGTGTACATGATAATTCATCTAAAACCCTGATGGTATTCTCTAACCAGAATTCCGCCTTTTTTGTATCATCTTCAGCAGTAGCCCTAAATTCTTCTTCCCTATATTTACTAAATTTATCTATCGGGGGCTTCCTAGTTCGAACAAATTCTGTACCTGGTGGTATATCAGGAACCGGTGGAAGTACAGGAGGGGGAGGTTGTTGTACAACAAGATTTGTTCTTATAAATTCAGTTAACCACTCATTCATCATTTGAAAGAAGGCTTCTTTTGCCTCATCACCTCAGCCCTCAGATACGAGCCTCCTACTACTTGAAGTAACTCTTGGCATTGAAGCTTGAGCATTGCTATCAGCTTCCTCAGATTCAGCTCGGTTGGACGACATTACTATATGAAAAACGTGTTTAAAGTGGTCAGAAGTTATCACACTATCACAAATTATATAATGTGATGTATAGCTAAACTTGTACTTGCTACGTTACTCCAAGAATCGACTAAATTGTAGCTCTGATTCCAATAAATGTAACACCCCTAACCCATATCCATCGCCAGAACAAGGTTACAGAGCATTATCGAAGTTTACAGATCAATAACAGTTAATTTGTAACATTTACTTTTCATGTCCGTAATCAAACATATTCAATCATATTGTCCCTTATATAAGCCCTCGAAACCCAATTTATACATTAGAAACAAGTCGGGACTAAATCAGGAACTCAGAGAATTTTTAGCGAAAATTTCAAAATTTTTCTTAGGGGCAGAGGACACACACCCGTGTGGCTCACACGGCCAAGTGACACGCCCGTGTCTCAGGCCGTGTGGGCATTCAATGTGAGGCACACGGCCATGTCCTAGCCTGCGATCAAATTAGGGTAGCTACTGACTTGGGTCACACGACCAAGCCATACGCTCGTGTGCTAGGCCGTGTGAGCATACTGACTTGCATTATTTAGATGCAAGATTCACACTGCCAAGACACACGCCCGTGTGCTAGGCCGTGTCTCACACACGCCCGTGTCTCTGCCCGTGTGAAGTTATCTCAGCATTCTGTTTCTTAATTTTAAAGATGCAGGGGACACACGGCCAAACCACATGCCCTGCGTATGTGTCACACATTGCTGAGACACACGCTGTGTGTCTGCCCGTGTGGATGAAAATAGGTCATTTTCAAGGCCACTTTTCTGACCCAGTTTTGCCTTCAACCTACAACAACAATTGAATACATTCACCAACCAATTCAAGACATTAAAACCAAGCCAAAACCAATCTTATGTATGATATATCATCACATGTATTCATATATTCAAACTTACCTATTTGTATAAACATATCAATTTACCAAAATTCAATCTAATCATACCAAGCACATATTTATGTTATTCATGTTATTCCTTCATACGTTTACATCAAACAAGCCATCACTAGCCATTCCAATGGCAAGTTACAACCAACCACTTATATGTCATCATTGGCCAACTTAACCTATACATGCCATTATACCAAAATAAGTTTGTTATATATACCAAAACAAGTTGAATGATAGTGCGATGATGCTCTGACCGATTCCAACCTTTATGAGCTTTCGAGCACTATAAAATAGAAGAAAGGAAAAAAAAAACAAGTAAGCATTTAAATGCTAGTAAGTTAGTATAACAGGAAATTAACTTACCAATCATGTTCATTTAAAATAAGCACTCATAGTACATCCAAATCAATAACCTAAACACACATAAATCCTCATGAAGCATGTTAGTTATGTAAATTCATATAAATACCAAGAAATATAAATGAGCTTATTAATATACCATTTCCTCATACATGTATCTATCACTCAAAGTATCCAATGAACATATGAGTATCATATTCTAGTATTTCAAGTATTTCTCATAATATTTCATCATGAATTCATATCATTTCATATCGAACTTTACCCGTTGAATCATTTAAAATATCGATGGATACATGGGCAGTACACTCAAAATGTACTATACGGTAAGTCCGTCAACTCATATTCAAGAGTGCTTGTAAGAGCACATAAACGGGAAGCTCACAAAGAGCCAATTATTGAGAAGCTCACGAAGAGCTGTAATCGGGAAGCTCATAAGAGCTAAGGTGTGTCCACAAACACATGTAGGATCACAACATATCGGGACTCTCCGAAGAGCTATAACAGGAAGCTCGCAAGAGCCATTTAACTGGAAGCTCATGAGAGTTAATAATGGGATGCTCTTTCGAGCTATGGTATGTCTGCAACATATGCAAGACCACAACCAATATAGGAGCCCAATATCCAATCTAATTTTCATGTATTCAAATGGGATTCAATATTTACAAGGCATTATCGGATTTATGAATTTATTTCCTAAACATACCAAATTCATAATTCAACATTCAGATAAATAACATTTCACTCAAACATGTAAATATTCACAATTTAGTTACACGAACATACCTCGACACTTGTTTGTGTATGAGAATTTACTAATCTGATACTTTTTGCTTCCCTCGATCCAACTCTGTACTAGGTCTATCCGGATCTATTTGAGTAAATTTAACTCAATTTAATACAATTCATATTAAATTCAATCCAATTCACATCCTAGGCAAAATTACCATTTTGCCCTTAAACTTTTAATTAATAATGATTTCGTCCCAAGGCTCAGAAAATGAAATTCATGCAATTTAATCATTGTTCCAAGCCTAGCCGATTTTTACATATAACATTGACAGCCCATGTATTTCGCAAAAATAAAAAATTTTCTATGAATTTTTCATCTTTTCAATTTAGTTCCTAAATTACAATTTCATGAAAATTTCCTTTACAAAAGTTGTTTATCTATCAACAACCTTTCATTTTCTACCATAAATTTCAAAATTTCAGCATACATATCCATTGAAAAATTTTGATACTTTGATAACTTTGCAAATTAATTCCCAAAATAACTAGATTAGGTTATTACAATCTCAAAAATATAAAAATTAGTAAAAACGGGACAAGATTACTTACCCAATTAAGCATGTTTGAATTTCTTTCTCTTAGCTAGGGTTTTCATAGAAAATTTGGGGAAGATGATATTAAAATGATATTATCTTTTCTTTAATTAACTTATCATCTTTAATTTTTCAACTTTCCAATTTTATCCTTTTCTTTAATTAATTTTCCATGGATGACTAAGCTTGCTTATCTAATAACTACATTTAATGGTACAATTACCATATAAGGACCTCAAGTTTTGAATTCCATAGCTATTTGATCCCTCTAGCTACTAGAATTCAAATTTTGAATTTTATGCAATTTGGTCATTTTATCAATTAATCATATAATCGATAAAATTTCCTAACGAAATTTTTATACGATATTCCTAACATACAGTAGATGATAAGTCGTAATTTATACATATTTTTATCTCATGCTTGGCATAGTTTTGGATGAATTATCTATAGATTGGAGGAATTTGATGCTCCTAATCCGTTAATTTCATGTCTTATACTTAGGTGAGCATAAGAGAGTAAGAAAAGCGAGAAATGGGCCAAAAATAGAGAAAAATGGGCCAACGTGGGAAATCAACACGGCCTGGACTTCCTCACACGGGTAGACCATACGCCCGTGTCTATTTAACAGACTCTAACACGTCCTAAGCCATACACCACATGGGCGTGGAACACGGCCGAGTCCCTGTCAAGCCCAAGCCTAGTTCTATTTGGAAAAGGGCACTTTTGAGGGTTTGTAAGCATTCTAAAGCCTATACAAATACCCTAGAGGAGGTTTGAAGGGGACACAGAGAGTGGGAGGTAGAGATTACTCAAGAAAAGCCATCAGAATCATCTCGAAGCCAGGATCGACATCAAGACTAAAGATTTCCACTCAATCTCCTAGAAGTTCTTTAGGTTTCTTTATGTTTTTTTGTTTTCCAAACTTTAAGATGTTTTCCATTACTATTATGAGCTAAACTCCCTAAATACCTAAGGGAGATGAAACCTAAGACGAATCTTATTATCCTTTGATTTAGATGAATCTAGGTGGATTCTTCCTTGGGTATTGTCTTCTCCATCGATTTTTCCTAAAGTATTTTCCAACCTTCATCTTTGTTGTAGTCATAGTTAATTTAGAAAATTAGTTTTAGTTAAAAACACACTTTAATTCTTAGGTTAGATAATAAAAAGACAGTAATTACTAGTACTCTTAGTCCTCGTGGATACAATATTTCCGGTCTCACCACGACTATACTATTGTTTGATAAGTGCGCTTGCCTTAGTCGAATTTATAGTTAGTTTCACGACCATCAAGTTTTTGGTGCCGTTGCCGGGGACTAAAATTTAGGAACACTTAATTTTTATTACTTTAGCCATTATTTTTATTTTTATTTAATTTTGTTTTTATTTACTAAATTTTCTTGTTCTTACTTCTGGCAGGTTTTTATAGTTTATAACTAGAAGAAACCCATCAGGACCTCTACTTTTTGATAGTGAGATTGAAAGCAAAGCTCGCAAAAACCGAAGAGAAATTAGGCGAAGTCTAAAATACATAGAGGAAGAGTAAGAGAACGATATCCACACCGCAACCGAGGAGATGGCTAAAAATTAGAATAATCCGCTACCTTTTGCGATTGTTGCAAATCCAGTAGAACAGAATCCTACTCCTCGTACTATGTATGATTATGCTAAACCTAGTTTAACAGGAACTGAATCGAGTATAGTTAGACCTACTATTGCTGCAAATAATTTTGAAGTGAAACCTAACACGATTCAAATGATATAATAGTTTGTTCAGTTTGATGGTTTGTAGGATGAGGATCCAAACACTTATTTGGCAAATTTTCTGGAGTTCTGCGACACTTTTAAAATCAATAGTGTTTCTGAAGATGCCATACGCCTTCGGTTGTTTCCATTCTCATTGAAGAACAAAGCTAAACAATGGTTGAACTCATTACCACGAGGGTCAATAACAACTTGGGAACAAATGGCTGAAAAATTTTTACTAAAATATTTTTCGCCGGCAAAAATAGCTAAACTAAGGAATGATATCTCTTCTTTTGTGCAGATGGATCTAGAAACACTTTATGATGAATTAGAGAGATACAAGGATTTATTGAGAAGGTGCTCTCACCATGGGTTACCTCTATGGCTGCAGGTTCAGAAGTTTTACAACGGGGTGAACCCCTCAACAAGACAACTTATCGACGCAGCCGCTGGTGGAACTTTGAACAACAAAACATCTGAAGAGGCTTATGAATTTATTGAAGATATGTCATTGAATAACTATCAGTGGCAAGTCATGAGAACGAAGCCGATAAAAGCAGCTGGTGTTGTCAACCTCGACTCGGTTATTATGCTATCTAATCAGGTAGAACTTTTAAACAAAAAGATTGATGGTTTGTATGGTTCTACTCAGGTACACCCAGTGATGAGATGTGATTCAAATGGAGGAATGCACAATCCAGATTATCCATCCTTCAACCCTGGCACCGAGGAGGAACAAGTCCACTATATGGGTAATAACTCTAGACCCTAAAAGAACCCGTATAGTAATACTTATAATGCAGGTTGAAGGAACCATCCCAATTTCTCGTGGGGTGGTCAAGGAAATCAAAGACTACAACATCCTCCAGGTTTTCAACAACCACCTTACCATCAGAAGAAGAAATCGTGTGACATGCCTGCGTGAGGAAGTCCAGGCCGTGTTGATTTCCCATGTGGGTCCATTTTCTCCGTTAGCCCATTTCTCGCTCTTTTTACTCTCCTATGCTCACCTAAGTATAAAACATGAAATTAAAAAATTAGGAGCATTGAATTCACCAAATCTAAGGAGAAACCATCCGTAGATGTTCTAAGCATGGGATAAAAATATGTATAAATTACAGTTTATCAAATACCCCCACACTTAAGCGTTTGCTTGTCCTCAAGCAAAATCCTCAACTCACAATCAAAATAAATTCTTCTTAATTTATAATCCCTATCAATAATATCTCAAAATAATCCATAAGTATTCATACCTTGAAAATTCAACTAAAAGTACATCAAAGTTTCAAACATTCCAAGTTGAGCATTTTATCACGAAAACATAGGTGTCTCCCCTCATTTAAGTGATTACCTTTGATCAAAATATCACAGAGTTTAACATCCTCACTAAAGACTCACTCAAATCACTCGAGGAGTTTAAGGGCATCAATTAAAGCACTCATTAGTCAATATGAAAATATATTACCATAGGCTTGCTTGAAAATCAAATCTCCACCATTGTATATTAAGCTGATACATCAATCAAAAAGGTCTTTTAGAGGGTTGTAATGTGGCTTTGGTTAGGGGGTGTGGTCACAAGCTAAAAGAAAAGGTTAGAATAGAGATTGAATTGAAAAATTACCTAGCTAGAAAAATAACTAGTCATCAGTTGAATACAAGTGAGCTTCTTCTCAGAATATGGAATTAACACTCAAGCTCAAAAACGACGAATTACTACTAATATGTATTGAAGTTTTTTTTTGTTTTTTTTAAGAACAAGTCAAATAACATAGAACTTAATTATTGCAATGAATAATAAAACATAGCTAAGCAATTAATTCAAAGTAAATCTCGACAAAAATAGGGATCAAATTAGGGGATTTCAACAATAATGGGTTATGGGTTAATATTGAGGGTAAATCAATTGGTGGTTTGTTAGGCTCAAAGGGGTTCACTAAGGGTTAATTATGAAGGTAGGCTTTTTTGGAGTGAGTGAGTTAAACCTAAGTGCCTTTATCATCTTGACATATCAAATCAAATGGTGTGGTCTTGACATGCATAATCAAGCAAGTTCTAGAATAACAAATCAATACTGACACACTCATAATAATAGTGAGCATGGCAAAAATAAAATATACTCTAAAGGCTCAAGATCTCACAAAAAAATTATGGCTTTTTGATGTTTAAACTTGTGAATTTCAACTCAAGATAATACCTAAACTTAGGGAAGCAACCTAAAAGTTTTTTAATTCTTCAAAAATCAACTTATCATGTTTGATTCCCTAATGTCTAAAAGTTTAATCAATCAATGCATAAATGCCTATGTTTTAATTCAAGACATATCAATAAAAATCACAAATTAATTAAAATTCATTCTAATAGTGATATGAGTGATTCACGTGAGAATAAGACAAAATTCAGGGATTCTTAATGATGATATAAAAGACCCCCCACACTTAAGATGTACATTGCCCTCAATGTACAAAGATAGATATATTGAAAAATATAGATAAATAATCATAAGATAGGGAGAGGGGTAAAACTTCCTGAATGATGAATAAAATCCTTGAATTGGAGTTATGGAGAATAATCGGCCAAGGCAATGATGAGAGTGGAGGAGGATACTCCGTTGGTGGTAGAGGTTCATTAGTCTATAAGTCCTGCTCTAAAAAAATATTATATCTGGTGGTAGCTATGGTCGTGGTCGAGTAGGACATGGCAGTCGTGGAGAACCTTTGCCATTGGAGTTTTTAGTTCCTATTTGATGAAGAGCTTTGGAGCTCTTTATGACTGTGATAAAATCAGGAACTCTTTAGGAAATATAATGAAGCATAATTACTCGTAATGAAATAGCCGAAAATAAAAATCGTAAAAACTAAAATTAAACTAATATTAAAGGAAAATGAAATAAAAGTACTTAAAGAAGATAAATAAAGATAAAAGTGAAAATAATAAATAATAAATAAAAAGTTTTTAAACATCGTCATCGCAGGATGGTTCGCGAGGTGGGGGTGGCAATGAGATGTGGAAGTGCTAACAAATCTGATGTAAAGTCGCATCAATAAGATCAAAGTGCTGAAAACATTGCTGCTCAAATCGTGTAAGGCACTTAGAGATGTCAGACAGTGAAGCTGCCGCATGAACTGAACGATGGGTGGGTGGTGGCTAAGACGGTGGGTCTTCATGACGTGGAGGGACATCATCAGTAAAGTCCTCTGGGTCCTCCTTCTCAGTGGACTAGATGAGGTGGTACTGAAGAGGGTAGGTGCCACGTCGTTTCTCGATCATCCTCATATTTAGCATGCTCGAGATGTCCTATGGGGACATCTAGCCGATGAGAGTGAGGAAGGATGATTGTGATGTTATGTTGAGGAGCCCAAAGTGCCGAGCCAAACGAGTCACATAGAGCTCGATAAAGATGACTCATATCCTATGTCGCTCTGTCTGATGGCAGATGGCGATGAAGTAGGCAAGGTCAAAGACGTGTCCGTTCGCCATGCTCTACAAGAAATAGGCGTCGTGTGTAACACCCCAAACCCGAGACCATCGCCGGTGTCGGACGCGAGGGGTTGACGAGCTAAATCCTCTTAAAGCACCGACCAATTTGGCATTTCCAGACAGGCTGGAAAACTGCGTCACTGTCGCCTTAAAAATTATATCTCGAGTTTCAAAACTCGGAAACTGATTCCGTAAATTTTCCATGAATTTAAACTCATATATCCTTCCATGGATTTATTTCTAGAATTTTTGGTCGGGCCAATTGGTACAGTTTATTAGTTAAAGTCACCCATGTTACAGGGATCGACTGCTCTGACCTTCGCACGTTACAACTTGAATATCTCTCTGTACAGGGCTTTAATACTGGTTCCGTTTGTTTCTAATGAAACTAGACTCAAAATAGAATCTGCACATATAAGACATGACTTCTAATTCTTTCTGGATAATTTATAGAAAATTTTTAAAGTCGCGAAAGGGGACCCAGAAACCGTTCTGGCCCTGTCTCACAATATCTTTAATATCTCTTAACAAGTAACTCCTATGACCGTTTCGTTTCTTCCATATGAAAGTAGACTCATCAAGGTTCATTTACATAACTTATTCACTATTTAATACCATTCCTACAAATTTTGGTGATTTTTCAAAACCACACCACTGCTGCTGCCAGCATCTGTTTTCAAGGTAACCTTTACCTATTTCATGATTTTCACGATTCAATTGGCCCTTTTTGCATACATAGCACAAGTGTGATCATGATTAACCATTCCAATGGCTAATCTTTTCAAAACCATTCCATACCCCATAATGATCATCATACAAACGATTATAGAATCATACTAACAACGTATATAAGCCATTTTCGCATGGCTATCTAAGCTTACATAAAACCAAAAGGTACATGACCTTCTACAATAGGGTAGTCCTATACATGCCATTTCAAAGTTCAACCAAAATTATACCCAAAATGGAGGCTTTGATAGTGTAGATGACTTCGACTTTAATGATCCCGAATCCGATCGCTAACGAGCAAAATCTATAAAACAGAGAGCCAAAGCAACGGGGTATGCATTTTTATGCCTAGTAAGTCTCAAGCAATAAAGTAAGCTTTAACTAAAGCATTACATTCACATAGCCAAATGAATCATTTCATTAATACACATTCACATAATCATACTTACTTCACACTTCATCATTGTATACTTTCACAAGATATCAACCAATTCAATAGCTGAAAATTCGTTAGTCGATTGAACGAATGTTACTCAAACATATCGACTTTTCCAATGCACATATAAACATACCTTATCCTTTGGGCTTTTCGAGCGTACTAATTAAATTTATTACAGCAACCAACGCTCACCTTCGCCCAAGCTTCTTGAATACAACCGGATATAACCACATGCACGAATGCCTTGGTCTTAGCCCGGATAGAACGACTTGCACAAATGCCTTGGTATTAGCGGATTTAACAACTTGCACGAATGCCTTGGTCTTAGCCGGATGTGGTCACTAGCACAATGGCCTTCGGTCTTAACCGGATATAATTACTAGCATAAATGTCTTGGGACTTAGCCGGATATCATTCAATTGCTCATGCACACACATACATCAATAATCATTACACATCCATGTTTCATTTTCGTTACTAAGGCTCAAACACAAACATATCACTTGCATAATCGCCTTGAGACTTAGCCGGGTATCATTCAAATACTCATACACACATAAATCAATAATCATTACACATCCATATTTCATTTTACATAATTGAGTAGGGTCATTTCTTGAGGACTTACCTCGGATGTTGTCGAAGCAACCCGACGGCTAATCGATCACTTTTTCCTTCCCTTATCCAATTGTGGCCCTCTAAGCTCTTGAGCTAATTCAAACAAATTCAATTCATTAAAGTCTCGCTTGCTAGCCTTGGCGAATACACATATCATTGACTCAACATCACATAACTAAGCACTTTAGTCAATTTTCTTTAATTACGCACACATTCGGCCTTAGCTCACAACAAGGTAGCCGATTACCTAAGTCAAGAATAGGCATCATTAAGCTTGCCTCTAACCGAATGCATGCACAATAATTCCCCTCATGTGGCCGATTATACTTAGTCATACTTGCACAAAATCAACAATAAATTGCAAGATTTTCACATCATATGTGTACTAGGCGAATGTACATGCAAATTTCACAACATTCTTCAACAAATTTCTTCTTTAAACAACATATTTATCACTTTCTTCATAATCAAAATATCATGTGCAATCATATATACACATATAGGTGCAAGGCTGAATTTCAAGGTGTCCATAGCCATCCAAAACACAAATTTTAACTAACATGCAAGAAGCATGAACCATGCTCATGAATGCATCATGGCGAATACATCACAATCATGCCCCTTTCAACTTCAATCATGGTTAAACAAAAGAAAACTCAATGTCTTACTCAAGATGGCTACAAAGAAATTTCAAGAGTAGACAATCCATCATTGCATGCATCATTAGCAAGCTTCACATTTAGCATGCAATGGCTTTAACACAATAACAACTTTGGCCAAATACCATTCCCATGGCATAACAAGGATTTGAACCATGGCTAACATGAACATCAAGTTAGCAACTAAAACATGCATGAAACTCATAACACAACCTCATACATACCTTACTCTTGATGTAAGTTTAGCCAAATCTCCTTCTAGATCTCTTCTAAACAAAGAAAATGAAGCAAAAATCTCTTCTCCCTCTTTGAATTTTCGGCCAAAAGGAGAGAACAAGGATGAACAATTTTTTTTTTTGTTTTTCTTTCACTTGCACGGCAATGGGGGATTGCTACACTCTCACACACATTTTTTTTTATTTCTCTTCCCACATCTAATTATTTTATCACTTAATACATCATGCATTAACAAAACATGTCATAACATGTTTTCTTTGCCCATAATTCCTTGCCATGGCCGGCCACCACCTATAAAAAGGGGAATTTGACATGCAAGTCCATTGTTTTGCATGCATGCTTTAATTAGTCATCACACAATTCCCTATCGTACTTTCAAAGTTCACTACTAAGTCCTTTCTAGTGAAATTCACCTTAATAACACTAAATCAATCACCAAAAAATGTCACACATGAGCACACACATATTATAGGCATCAAAATAAATTTTAAATTATTTTTATGCCTCGATTTTGTGGTCCCGAAACCACATTCGACTAGGGTCAATTTTGGGCTGTCACAACTCTCCCCACTTAAGAAATTTTCGTCCCGAAAATCTTACCGTAAATAGGGTTGGGTATCGCTCTTTCATAGAGTTCTCGGTTTCCCAAGTAGCTTCTTCTATCCCGTGTTTGAGCCATAACACTTTCACTAGCGGAACCCGCTTGTTTATAACTCTTTCACTTCACGTGATAGGATACGAATCGGTTCTTCCTCATAACTCATATTGGCTTGAATTTCAACCTCGATGGAATAATCATGTGCGATGGATCGATCTATAGCGTCGAAGCATCGAAACATGAAAGACATCGTGAATCTTTTCGAGTTCGGGGCAAAATCAAATGATATGCAAGCTGGACCGACTCGCCGGATATCTCATATGGCCCAACGAACCTCGGGCTCAACTTGCCCTTACGGCCGAATCGAGTATCTTTTTCCAAGGCGAAACCTTGAGAAACACTTTATCTCCCACGATACTCGATGTCTTTTCGTTTGAGACCAGCGTCACGACTTCTCGACGATCGGAGGCTATCTTCGACTTTCACGGATTACTTTCACTTTTCATTCAGCATCTCTAATCAAATCCACCCGAAAATTTTGCTTTCACCGAGCTCGGTCCAAAACAATGGCGTCACGGCATTTACGACCGTACAAAGCCTCGTGAGGTGCCATCTTAATACTTGATTGAAAACTATTATTGTGGCGAATTCAATCAAAGGCAAATACCGTTCCATGAACCATCGAACTCGAGGATGCAATATCTTAACATATCCTCAAGTATCCGAATTATCCGCCGGATTGACCATCGGTTTGGGGGTGAAAGCGGTCTTGAAATGCAACTTGGTACCCAAAGCTTCTTGCAACTTCTTCCAAAATCGCGAGGTAAATCTCGGATCTCTATCCAAACACGATGGAAATAGGCACCCGTGTAATCTCACAATCGAGAAAGCGTACAATTCGACTAGTTTTTCCATTGAAAAATCCGTACGTACGGGGACAAAGTGAGCCGACTTAGTCAGTCTATCTACCACGACCCAAATCGCATCCTTCTTACTTGCTGACATTGGCAGTCCGGATACAAAGTCCATTGTGACTCGATCCCATTTCCATTCGGTTATCGTGATCGACTGAAGTAATCCTGAAGGCACTTGATGTTCCGCTTTCACTTGTTGACATATTAAACATCTCGAAACAAAGTCGGAGATGTCTCGTTTCATACCATGCCACCAAAACCGACGTTTCAAATCGTTGTACATCTTCGTACTCCCCGGGTGGATTGCCATTCGGCTACAATGGGCTTCGTTCAGAATTATCGAAATAAGCTCGAATTCTTTGGAACACAGACGACTTGAACCTCAAACAATCGTCATCATCGATCCGAAACTCCGATTCCTTGTTGGAACACACTCGGCCCGTTTGCAACCAACTCATCGTCGACCTTCCGAGCTTCACAAATTTGATGTATCAATAATGGTTTGGCTTTCAATTTAGCTACTAACACGTTGTCGGATCGAACGGACAAGTGCACATTCATCGCTTGTAAAGCGAATAATGATTTACGACTCAAGGCATCCGCAACCACATTCGCCCTTCCCGGGTGATAGTCAATGACCAGCTCATAATCCTTTAACAGCTCGAGCCAACGTCTTTGTCGTAGATTTAAGTCTCTTTGGGTCATCAAATATTTGAGACTTTTGTGATCCGAGTACACATGGCACCTCTCACCAAATAAGTAATGTCGCCAAATCTTTAAGGCGAATACGATGGCAGCCAATTCGAGATCATGGGTCGGATAATTTTTCTCATGTGGCTTTAATTGCCTCGACGCATAGGCCACAAATCGACCTTCTTGCATCAATACACAACCTAACCCAAGTAGGGAGGCGTCACTATAGATGACAAACTCTTTGCCCGATTCGGGTTGCACTAGAATTAGGGCTTCAGTCAAATAAGTTTTCAGTTGATCGAAACTTTTCTGACATTTCTCTGTCTATTCGAACTTAACATCCTTTTGGAGTAGCTTCGTCATTGGCGTGGCTATCGTCGAGAAACCTTTTACAAATCGTCGGTAATAACCGGTAAGCCCCAAATAGCTCCGAGCCTCGGTAATATTTCTCGGAGGCTTCCAGTTAAGTATGGCTGAAATTTTGTTTGGTCGACTCGAATACCGTCTGAGATACCACATGCCCCAAGAAGCTAACCTCTCTTAACCGAACTCACACTTCTTGAACTTAGCATATAATTGCTTATCCCGTAAGATTCGCAAACACTAACCTCGGTGTTCAGCATGTTCGGTCTCATTTCTTGAATAGACCAAGATGTCATCAATGAACACGACTACGAACCGATCCAAATATGGTGCGAAGATTCGATTCATCAAATCCATAAATACATGAGGGCATTAGTAAGCCGAACAAGCATCACTAGGAACTCGTAATGACCATATCTCGTTCGAAGGCCGTTTTGGGTACGTCCGAATCTCGAATTCAGAATCGATAATAGCCCGATCTCAAATCTATTTTCGAGAACACCGAGGCTCCTTTGAGTTGATCGAACAAATCATCGATCTGTGATAGCGGATATTTGTTATTTATCGTCGCTTTATTAAGGCGACGATAGTCGATCTACGACCTCATGGTTCCATCCTTCTTTTCACAAACAACCTTTGGTGCACCCCAAGGTGAAGAACTCGGCGAGCAAAACCTTTATCCACCAATTCTTGCAACTGAGCTTTCAACTCCTTTAATTCCGTTGGTGCCATACGATACGGAGCTATCGAAATTGGAGTGGTACCAGGTACCAATTCGATGCCAAACTCTATTTCCCGAACAGGTGGTAAACCCGGCAATTCTTCAGGGAAAACATCCGGGTATTCACAAACCACTGGCACAGATTCGGGTTTCTTTTCTAACTCCTTATCATCTAGAACATACGCAAGGTATGCTTCGCACCCCTTTCTTACGTATTTCTGGGCCAACATTGCTGATATTACAGCTGGCAACCCCTTTAAGTCCGTAGACTCATCCTGAATTATCTCGTTATTTACGCACCTCAGATCAATAGTCTTGCTTTTGTAATTTACAACCGCATCATGCATGGTCAACCAATCCAAACCAAGAATAACATCGAATTCATCGAACGGCAAAAGCATCAAGTCCGCCGGAAAACAAGAACCTCGGAATACTAGGGGACTTTTCTTGCACACTTTGTTGACAAGCACGTAATGACCCAAGGGTTTGACACCGAATTACAAACTCGATGAGACTCAATAGGCAAAGTCTTCTTGGATGCTAAGGTTTCACATATATAAGAATGAGTAGAACCGGGGTCAATCAAAGCAATCACATTAGTATCGAAAAGAGTGAAAGTACGGTAATAACATCCGGTGAGGCGGCATCCTCGCGTCTTGGCGTATGGCATAAGTCCTAGCAGAGTACGAGCCTCGGGTCTCGTTATAGCATCTCTCGACCCTCTCGACCGCCACTAGCATTGCCCGCATTTGGATGGCCTACCTCGGCGATGGTAGCACCGGGTTTCCACTTTGACTTACATTTTGTTCAAGCAACCTCGGGCGTCCTTGATAAAGTGGTCACCGATCCACACTTATATCGGGAGCGATCACGGAACCTCTGACTCCCCGAATGCCATTTGCCACAATCACGACACTCCGCTCTCTCGGCGATCATTTCCACCATGGCGATCGAAGTGACTCGTGTGGTCACAGGAGGTCGACCGCGATCTCGTCTAGAAAAGCGGAAGTGCCTCTAGACCGCTCACATCATCTCGAAATCTCTTGATGCTGTTGAAGAGACTTTCCGAGGACCTTTTCGAATTCTCCAGTTCCCACATCAACTTTTCGTTTCTCCTTCCTAAGCTCTTCGGCTTTGCAAGCTCGCTCAACAAGTACTACAAACTCTCGTATTTCGAGAATGCCAACGAACATTCTTATATCATCATTCAGCCCATCCTCGAAGTGTTTACACATAATAGCCGGACGAAATGCATTCTCGCTGCGTCTGGCTAAGCCTCACAAATTTTCATTCGTAGTCGATGGCGACATAGAGCCTTGCTTAAGATCAAGAAATTCCTTTCGCTTCGGTCGATGAATCTCGGTGATATACTTTTTTGAACTCGGTTTGAAAGAACTCCCAAGTCACTTGCTCTCTAGGCACCACGAAGTCGAGTACTCCACCAATAGTAGGCGGAATCACGTAGCAAGGAGATGGTACACTTTAAGCACTCATCGGTGTACAAGATAGCTCATCGAGCACCGGATAGTGTTGTCCAACCAAAATTCAGCTTGCTCGGCATCATCATCGTCCGTAGCTTTAAATTCAGTGGCCCCATGTTTTGAATCCTATCAACTGGGGCTTACTTGACCTTATTTGGTCGATTCTCGGAGGTATTGTAGGTCTTGGGGTTGCATTTGTCGGAAATGGAGGTTGTGGAGCAGTAGTCTTAGTTCGAATGTATTGGTTAAACCGGTCATTCATCACACTATAAAAGGCTTGCCTAGCCTCATCGTTCGGATTGCTGGCCATAGGTTGAGAGTCCATGGCGCTGTCCCTTCTTGCGCGGGAGCAGCGCCACACTCTCCACATCATCAGCTATTGCTCGGTTGGGATCGGGATCCATTGCTATAAACAAACACAAAGTCAAATTGTCAGAAATCACCACACTATCAATTCATCATTTAATGGCATGTATAGCTAGACCCCAAACATATCACGGTAGTCCTAGAATCGACTAAACCGTAGCTCTGATACCAATAAAAGTGTAACACCCCGAACCCGAGACCATCGCCGGTGTCGGACGCGAGGGGTTGACGAGCTAAATCCTCTTAAAGCACCGACCAATTTGGCATTTCCAGACAGGCTGGAAAACTGCATCACTGTCGCCTTAAAAATTATATCTCGAGTTTCAAAACTCGGAAACTGATTCCGTAAATTTTCCCTGAATTTAGACTCATATATACTTCCATGGATTTATTTCTAGAATTTTTGGTCAGGCCAATTAGTACAGTTTATTAGTTAAAGTCACCCATGTTACAGGGATCGACTGCTCTGACCTTCGCACGTTACAACTTGAATATCTCTCTGTACAGGGCTTTAATACTGGTGCCGTTTGTTTCTAATGAAACTAGACTCAAAATAGAATCTTCACATATAAGACATGACTTCTAATTCTTTCTGGATAATTTATAGAAAATTTTTAAAGTCGCGACAGGGGACCCAAAAACCGTTCTGGCCCTGTCTCACAATATCTTTAATATCTCTTAACAAGTAACTCCTATGACCGTTTCGTTTCTTCCATATGAAAGTAGACTCATCAAGGTTCATTTACATAACTTATTCACTATTTAATACCATTCCTACAAATTTTGGTGATTTTTCAAAACCACACCACTGCTGCTGCCAGCATCTGTTTTCAAGGTAACCTTTACCTATTTCATGATTTTCACGATTCAATTGGCCCTTTTTGCATACATAGCACAAGTGTGATCATGATTAACCATTCCAATGGCTAATCTTTTCAAAACCATTCCATACCCCATAATGATCATCATACAAACGATTATAGAATCATACTAACAACGTATATAAGCCATTTTCGCATGGCTATCTAAGCTTACATAAAACCAAAAGGTACATGACCTTCTACAATAGGGTAGTCCTATACATGCCATTTCAAAGTTCAACCAAAATTATACCCAAAATGGAGGCTTTGATAGTGTAGATGACTTCGACTTTAATGATCCCGAATCCGATCGCTAACGAGCAAAATCTATAAAACAGAGAGCCAAAGCAGCGGGTATGCATTTTATGCCTAGTAAGTCTCAAGCAATAAAGTAAGCTTTAACTAAAGCATTACATTCACATAGCCAAATGAATCATTTCATTAATACACATTCACATAATCATACTTACTTCACACTTCATCATTGTATACTTTCACAAGATATCAACCAATTCAATAGCTGAAAATTCGTTAGTCGATTGAGCGAATGTTACTCAAACATATCGACTTTTCCAATGCACATATAAACATACCTTATCCTTTGGGCTTTTCGAGCGTACTAATTAAATTTATTACAGCAACCAACGCTCACCTTCGCCCAAGCTTCTTGAATACAACCGGATATAACCACATGCACGAATGCCTTGGTCTTAGCCCGGATAGAACGACTTGCACAAATGCCTTGGTATTAGCCCGGATTTAACAACTTGCACGAATGCCTTGGTCTTAGCCGGATGTGGTCACTAGCACAATGGCCTTGGTCTTAACCCGGATATAATTACTAGCATAAATGTCTTGGGACTTAGCCGGATATCATTCAATTGCTCATGCACACACATACATCAATAATCATTACACATCCATGTTTCATTTTCGTTACTAAGGCTCAAACACAAACATATCACTTGCATAATCGCCTTGGGACTTAGCCGGGTATCATTCAAATACTCATACACACATAAATCAATAATCATTACACATCCATATTTCATTTTACATAATTCGAGTAGGGTCATTTCTTGAGGACTTACCTCGGATGTTGTCGAACAACCGACGGCTAATCGATCACTTTTTCCTTCCCTTATCCAATTGTGGCCCTCTAAGCTCTTGAGCTAATTCAAACAAATACAATTCATTAAAGTCTCGCTTGCTAGCCTTGGCCAAATACACATATCATTGACTCAACATCACATAACTAAGCACTTTAGTCAATTTTCTTTAATTACGCACACATTCGGCCTTAGCTCACAACAAGGTAGCCGATTACCTAAGTCAAGAATAGGCATCATTAAGCTTGCCTCTAACCGAATGCATGCACAATAATTCCCCTCATGTGGCCGATTACACTTAGTCATACTTGCACAAAATCAATAATAAATTGCAAGATTTTCACATCATATGTGTACTAGGCCGAATGTACATGCAAATTTCACAACATTCTTCAACAAATTTCTTCTTTAAACAACATATTTATCACTTTCTTCATAATCAAAATATCATGTGCAATCATATATACACATATAGGTGCAAGGCCGAATTTCAAGGTGTCCATAGCCATCCAAAACACAAATTTTAACTAACATGCAAGAAGCATGAACCATGCTCATGAATGCATCATGGCCGAAAACATCACAATCATGCCCCTTTCAACTTCAATCATGGTTAAACAAAAAGAAAACTCAATGTCTTACTCAAGATGGCTACAAAGAAATTTCAAGAGTAGACAATCCATCATTGCATGCATCATTAGCAAGCTTCACATTTAGTATGCAATGGCTTTAACACAATAACAACTTTGGCCAAATACCATTCCCATGGCATAACAAGGATTTGAACCATGGCTAACATGAACATCAAGTTAGCAACTAAAACATGCATGAAACTCATAACACAACCTCATACATTCCTTACTCTTGATGCAAGTTTAGCCAAATCTCCTTCTAGATCTCTTCTAAACAAAGAAAATGAAGCAAAAATCTCTTCTCCCTCTTAGAATTTTCGGCCAAAAGAAGGAGAGAACAAGGATGAACAATTTTTTTGTTTTTCTTTCACTTGCACTAAGCAATGGGGATTGCTACACTCTCACACACATTTTTTTTATTTCTCTTCCCACATCTAATTATTTTATCACTTAATACATCATGCATTAACAAAACATGTCATAACATGTTTTCTTTGCCCATAATTCCTTGCCATGGCCGCCACCACCTATAAAAGGGAATTTGACATGCAAGTCCATTGTTTTGCATGCATGCTTTAATTAGTCATCACACAATTCCCTATCGTACTTTCAAAGTTCACTACTAAGTCCTTTCTAGTGAAATTCACCTTAATAACACTAAATCAATCACCAAAAAATGTCACACATGAGCACACACATATTATAGGCATCAAAATAAATTTTAAATTATTTTTATGCTTCGGTTTTGTGGTCCCGAAACCACATTCCGACTAGGGTCAATTTTGGGCTGTCACATCGTGAGTGTTGACGATGCCGGTGCTCTCTCGCCATCCCGTCAGAATGTGGGCGAGGGCCTATGCCTTAGAGCAGCTAGGATTATAAGTGGCCGAGGCATGGACGAGGTCCTTCCAGCACTTTAAGGGAGAGTAGTGGATGTGACGGTGGAGGGTGTCAATTTCATTGTCGTCCATGAACTCCTTCGTGTACAGCCCTAGTGGAATTCCAAACTCTGGTAAGCTCAACTGGCGCACTAGACCACCAAGGTGGAACTGGACCGTTCCAAGATCGTCGAAGTTTGTCATGGCGACTTGGAGATGAAATGTCGAGCAGAGTTCCATTGTGAGCTCGAGGTATGTCAACTCGATGATCTCAAAGAAGAGCTCCCACGGTTCCGTCATCAGGAGGGCTCGGACAGCGTCAGCCATCTGAATTTTTTCAAGTGCAGCCCAGTCGATGCAGCGGCCCACACCTAAGGGTCAGGCCCGTAATATCTGAGATAGCTCATCTTGGGGTCCCAAAGGGAACTGGAGGAACAGGTGCCTAATCTCCGCGGTAGGACCCGAGGATGACGCTGCTTTTTTCCTCTTCTTTGAGACAGGGACAGCGGTCTTCTTACCACATGAGGTTGACATTGTATACCTGCAATGAAGAGTCAAAGTTAAATGCTCCCTAAGAATGTACGCGTGTTAAAACTGAATAAGAATATTTCATGGGGCTCACGTACTAGACTAAAACAACCAAAGCAGATATATCAAGTCATGATCATGAGTAGGACTACGACAGTAAAACAAACGGAAATATCTGGAAATTAAATACATGTGGGTTTGATAATATGAAATATGCATTAAATCCAGGGAAATACAAAAAGAAATGGATTAATGTATCCTAATGTACTGACTAAAATGGCAAAGTTCTTTCATAATAACTATGATTATTTGCTCAAAATAAAACAAAATATCATGAAATAAGTAAAAGAATGAAGAAAATAGAGGGAAAAGATGAACAAACGCAAGAGGGAGGAGCTTTAGATCGTCGAAAGTGGTGTTGTAATCGGCGCACGGGCGTGGGAGGTAGGGCGTGTGAAGTTGCAGCGGCTCGGGTTAGGGATTTTGAAGAAGGGGATGATGAATAATGAGGGGTTTATATAGATTTTAGGGCACACGGGTGTGCTTTCGTAATTTTTTAAATATGGGCACGTTCGAGATTCGCACATGCTCGTGCTCTTTGAGCATGTTGTTTCCTATAGCCATATCGCACGACTGTGTCTTACTTTGTTCGCTTCTCCGACGCCCGTGTTCCAATGCGCACGCTCGTGTTGTTTTATCAGTCTTGAGCACGGGTGGTGGGCACGGGCGGGTCGCACGCCTGTGCTAAATTCTCAGTGTTAACCATGATTTATAGACACGGGCGTATCGTACGCCCGTGTTGGTTTGATAGACTCACCCACGGCCACGTTGCATGGCCGTGGCCACTTATCGCATCTCGTGTTAAGGAAAAATTTTGCCCTATTTTCACATGGTGGTATCGCACGGTCGTGTCTCCTCTCGTGGCGTGGGCAAGGTCGTGTGGATTAGAAAGCCTGTGTTTCAATGACTAAGTTAGTGATTAGATACTAAAGACTAAAATTTCAAAGAGGTTAATATCGTTAGTGCTTGGGTTGCCTCCTGAGAAGCGCTTATTTATAATAGTCTAAGCTTGACTTACATTTCTAGTGTATGGTCATGGTGGTACGAGGAGTTTACACCCCTCATCCCTGCTATAAATTTTATCAACATAAAGTTTAAGACGAGTACTGTTTACCTTAAAAGTGCCGAATTTGGGATGAATTACCTCGACTGTACCATACGGGAAAATATTGAGTACCGTAAGAGGGATTACTCTGTTAGGTTTAGAAGTGGCAATACGAGGGTCTGCTGCATCTAGTAGTACTTTGTCTCCAACCTTAAGTTGATTTTGTGCGACATTGAGCTTGTCATGGCGTGATTTTGGTTTATCGTGTATCCTTGGTTTATGTGTCCACCATTCATCTAGTTCATCAATTGTAGCCTTCGTTCTTCATAGATAGGTCCTTTGATATTGCTTGAACATGGCTCATGTAGGTTCTTCAAATGTGTTTCCTGCAAAATAGGTTGCACTACATGGTCAGTTTTAATAGAATGATTTATACAACCACCTTCAATTTTTGATGTGTTACTAGTATTACGAGCTTGAAGGGTGATTATTTTGTCTCCCACACGAAGTGTGAGTTTACATGTGCCAACATCAATTATTGTTCTAGTGGTTGCTAAAAAAGGTCTCCCTAAAATTAAAGGAACGTTACTATCCTCCTCTATGTCTAGAACAACGAAATCAAATGGGAATATAAATTTGTAAAGTTTAACGAGTACACCTTCAATAATCCCCCTAGGAAATTTGATTGTTTTATCGGCTAATTGAATACTCATCTTAGTTTGTTTAGGTTTCCCAAGACCTAGTTGCTTAAACATTTGGTAAGGCATAACATTAATACTAGCCCCTAACTCAGCCAAAGCATTATTAACATCTAGACTACCAATTAAACAGGGAATCATAAAACTCCCAAGATCTTTTAACTTGTTGGCCAGCTTATTCTGCAGTATGGCTGAGAAAACCGCATTTAGCTCCACATGCGATGCCTCATCCAACTTTCGCTTATTTATTAAAAGCTCATTTAGGAATTTGACTAAGTTTGACATCTGTAAAAGAGCTTCAATAAACGGTAAGTTAATATGTAACTTCTTTAATAATTTAAGGAATTTACCGAATTGTTCGTCTGTACGGTCTTTCCTTGTCGCGTTGGGGTATGGCACATGAGGTTTGTACTCTTTACTTACTGGTTTCTGGTTATTGTGGTCCACCTCACCTTTACCTTTACTTACCACAGTTTCTTGCCTCGGTTCTGGTTCAGGTGCAACTACCCCTTCCTCATCTTGAATGGTAATTGCATTAAGTTGCTCCCTTGGGTAAGATTCAGTGTTACTCGGCAAGCTACCTTGTGGTCGTTCAGATATCAATTTAGCGAGCTGACCTATCTGAGTTTTCGAGCACTTGGATCGATGCTTGTTGATTCTTAAGAACTATCTCGGTATTCTGAAAATGAGTTTCTGACACCGAGATGAATTTTGTTAGCATCTCCTCAAGGTTCGACTTTTTCTCTTATTGGTAGGGTGGTTCTTGGAAGCCTGGAGGTGGTGGTCTCTGACTCCCTTAGCCTCCCCATGAGAAATTTGGGTGGTTCCTCCAACCTACATTGTAAGAATTACTATAGGGATTATTTTGAGATCGAGGATTATTACCCTTGTAATTTAACTGCTCGTTCTCCATGTTGTGGCCATAGGGTGGGTATTCTGAATTGCTTGATCCAACTCCACTTGCTTCGTACTGCATTACTGGGTGAACTTGTGAAGAACCAAGAAAACCATTAATTTTTCTATTCAAAAGTTCTACCTGAGTAGAAAGCATGGTGACCAAATAGACATTAAAAACGCTGGCTGTTTTCGTTGGCTTTGTCCTCATGACTTGCCACTGATAATTATTCAGTGACATCTCTTCTATAAATTCATAAACATCTTCAGGTGTCTTATTATTGATAGTTCTGCCAGCGGCTACGTCGATCATCTGTCGAGTCGAAAGATTCAGGCCATTGTGAAACATTTGACCCTGTAGCCAGAGTGGTAACCCATGGTGAGGGCACCTTCTCAATAGATCCTTGTATCTCTCCCATGCATCATAAAGTGTTTCTAAATCCATTTGCACAAAAGAGGAGATATCATTACGTAATTTCGCTGCTTTAGCTGGCGAAAAATATTTTAATAAAAACTTTTCAGTCATTTGTTCCCAAGTAGTGATTTACCCTCGTGGTAACGAGTTCAACCACTATTTAGTCTTATTCCTCAACGAAAAGGGAAACAATCGAAGGCGGATGGCATCATTAGAAACGCCATCGATTTTAAAAGTGTCGTAAAATTCTAAGAAATTCGCCAAGTGAGCGTTATGATCCTCGTCCTGCAAACCATCAAACTGAACAAACTGTTGGATCATTTCAATAGTGTTCGGTTTCAATTCAAAATTATTTGCAACAACAGTAGGCCTAACTATGCTCGATTCAGTTCCTGTTAAAGAAGGTTTAGCATAATCATACATAGTACGTGGAGTAAGATTCTGATTAACAGCATTTGCAGGAGGTAGCGGATTTTCTTGGTTTTCAGCTATCTCATCGGTTGTAGTTGAAGTATCGTCCTCTTGCTCTTCCTCTGTGTATCGTAAGCTTCGCCTTATTTCTCTTTGGTTTCTATGAATTGTGCAATCAATCTCACTATCAAATAGTAATGGTCCCGACGGGTTTCTTCTAGTCATACACTATAAAAACCTACTAGGAACAAATAAAAAATTAGAAAATAAAATAAAAATTTAAATTGCAAATAAAATAGAATGGCTAAAGTAATAAAAATCGAGTGTTCCTAATATCCTAGTTCCCCAGCAACAGCACCAAAAACTTGATACGTGATATTCGCGACAGGTTTCAAAAATTTATAATTAATCATTCTTGAAACTAACTATTATCACAATGAAGGCAAGTGTACCTATCGAACAGTAGTATAGCTTTAGCAAGACCGGATTGTCGAACCCAAAGGAACCAAGAGTACTAGTAATAACTTTCTTTCTATTATATAGCCTAAAAATTAAGGGATTTGTTTATCTAAACTAATTAACTAAACTAAGAGTGCACAGAGAGAAATTGGGAAAAAGCTTTTGGGAAAATTCAATTGATTAAGACAATACCCAAGAAAAAATTCACTTAGACTTCACTTGTTATTCGACTCTAAATCAAACGATTTATTCATTTGACTTGATCCGTAGAAATCCCTAAGTTATATTATTATCTCTCTCGGGACTAATAACATCTAACCCTAGGTTGATTAATTGAAATCTCTTTCTAATTAACGCCCTAGTGTTGCATTAACTCGATCTATGGATCCTCTTATTAGGTTTTACCCTAATCCGGCAAAATATTATCACCCTATCTCTAGGCGTGCAATCAACTCCACTTAATTATGAAAAATTTACTCTTAGACAGGGTCTTTTCCTCCTCTGAATAAGAGCATTAACTTGAATCAATATCCTAGAATATTAAAACAAGAATTAAGAACACATAATTAAGAACAAGTCAAATACTTATCATACAATTCAGATAATAATAACAAGATCTGTCCTAGGTTTCATTCCCCTTAGGTATTTAGGAGGTTTAGTTCATAATTATAAAAAAAACATCTCAGAAGAATAATGAATACAAAACATAAAGAAAAGCCAAAACCCCTAAAGGGAAATTGAAGGGAGATCTTCAGTCTTGTAGATGAATCTGGCTTCTGAGATGGACCAATCGGCTTCCCTTGAGTTATTCCTTGCTTCCTACTCCGCAGCCCCTTTCTAAATGCCTCCTCAGGTGTTTAAATAGGCTTTAGAATGCCTAAGAGCCCTCAAAATTGGCCTTTTTCGAATAGAACTATACTTGGGCTCGCAGGGACACGCTCGTGTGCGATTACTCCAACCCGTGGTCAAGGCTGTTAAATAGGGACGGGCGTGTAGTTTACCCATGTAAATCGTGCTTCAATCCTACCGAATGGACATGGCCGTGTGACACGCCCGTGTGAGGAAGTCTAGGCCATGTTGATTTCCCATATAGGTCCATTTTCTCCGTTTTAGGCCCGTTTCTTGCTCTTTTTACTCTCCTATGCTCACCTAAGTATAAAACACGAAATTAAAGAATTAGGAGCATCGAATTCACCAAATCTAAGGAGAAACCATCCATAAATGTGCTAAGCATGGGATAAAAATATGTATAAATTATGGTTTATCACAACCAGAGAGGTAAGTCGAGCTTAGACTCTAAATAAGCGCTTCCCGGGAGGCAACCCGAGCACTAACACCACTAACTAGTTCATTTTCACAATTTTTAGTGTTTTTGTATAGGTATAGTAATCCACACGGCCAGGCACACGGGCTGCCTTAGGCCGTGCTCATACCACGAGAGACGACACGGCCGTGCGATATGGCCGTGTGAAAACAGAGCAAAATTTTTCCCAAAACACAAGATTCAATACGTCACCATGGCCATGCGACATGGCCGTGGGCAATCCTGCCAAATTAACACGAGCGTGTGACACACCCTTGTCTCTAAGCTGTGGTCGAAACTATGAAATTAACACGGTTGTGCGACGCGCCCATGCCTACCACCCGTGCTCAAAACTATCAAACTAACACAGGCGTGCACATATATACAGTGACGTGGGAGAAGCAAACGAAGCAGAACAGGGCCATGTCACACGGTCGTGTGCACCAACACCCCCAAAGAACATGGGCGTGGGCCGAATTTCACAAGAAATTCGAAAACCACGAAAAACACGGGCTGAATAAGGGCACAAGGGCGTGCCCCACGATTATGTGCCCCAATATCTATATAAAACCTCCACTATTCATCATCCCCTTCCCAAAACCCTAACCCTAGTTGCCGAAATCTTTTTCCCCCCGCCAACCGGCCACCCTAGCCCTCTTTGCTCCTTCTCTTTCCCCTCTCTTGTCCTCCCTTCATCCACAAAACCCCTTTTTCCTCTCTTTCTCTTCTCCCCTCTTCTCACCCGTGCGCGATTCACACGGCCTTATTGCCCACGCCCCTGTCCGTCGCACCACCATCATGCTGTCGCTCCTCCGGCCACCATTCCTCCAGTATCGGTTCTCTTTTATCTTTTACCTTCTTTTGCTGCTTGCTATCATGATGATTTTAATTTTCCCCTATTTTTTTTTTACATTTTGTTTATTAATTACTTATCATATCATTCTCATTCTTAGGATCTATTTCACATATTTTGTACCC
This sequence comes from Gossypium arboreum, assembly GCF_025698485.1. Lineage (NCBI taxonomy): Eukaryota > Viridiplantae > Streptophyta > Magnoliopsida > Malvales > Malvaceae > Gossypium > Gossypium arboreum. The sequence goes on along the minus strand of NC_069072.1, from coordinate 125,244,601 downwards.
TTTTCTTACCATTATTAGCTATTTTCATCTATTTTGTGTTGAATATAGTCATCCTATTACTATGCCATTTGCCATGAAATTTTTGTCATCAATTGATTTATGATATGAACTTCGATTGCTTTTGGTTGAATCTTGCTAGTATTATTAGTTTCCAGTTAAATGTGTTAGTTTAATTATATTGTTGGTTAATTTTTCTTTTGAAATTGTTAGCATATGCTATCTGCTCCGTTCATTAAGCCATGATAACCATTCTTCTAGCAGGGATACCATGTCAAATCCACGTGGCAAGTGTAATAGCCCAAATTTGCCCGGGCCCATAAAATAAATAAATGAAAAAAAACAAAAAAAAGAAAAGAAAAAATATACGCATATATACATAAAAGAAAGAAATAAGAGCAGTTGATTTTCCGAAAAAGGTGATTTAGTTACATATTTCTCCTTGTAGTTTTTCTTTCTCTCTGTTCAACACATATGAATCGTTTTTTTTCTAAAAAAACTGTTATATTTAAAAAAGGGAAAGATTACCTGTGATTTGCCCGAAAAAACGAGGACTTTTAATCTTCTAAACCGCCGTGTACAGCGGCGAGTGTGGCGCGTGTGCATGTGCAGCCCAGTGGCCGGAGGTAGGAGCCGGAGGGCTCTTCTCTTCTCCTCTTTCAGAGGATTTCAAGGTTTTTTTTTAAACAACTTCAACAAAATGAATTTCGGGCCAAAATGTAACCTATATAGTATTACAAAAATGGCATCGTTTTGCTTAGTTTAATAAGCACTAAAACGGCACCGTTCAAATAGAAGATCCGCGCGTTGAACCGGGAAGGATCCGCGTGTTTTTGGTAAATGGGCAAATTGCCCAATTGATCCTTCCGCATTTTTAAAATTTATAATTCCTTTTTATTTTTATTTTAAATTGGCCCTAACCTTTTACATTTATTTCAATTTAGTCCCAATGGCCATTATAAAGCCTATTCTGAGAACGACGTCGTTTTTGAGATTAGGGCTAATTGCCCAGTGAGTCCCTCAGATTTTGGTGCGCATCTCAATTAGGCCCGAATTCTTTATTATTTGTGATTAACCCTAGGTTTTAAATTAAATTAAATTTTAATCCTTTTATATATATATATATATATATATATATATATATATATATATATATATAATTTATTTTAAATACTATATGTATTATTTATTTTTATAAACATTAGTTACATGTAAAAATAGTATATATATTATTTTTATTTATATATTATTTATCATGTTATTTATATTATTATACATTTTATTCATAAATTTTATTATATGTTATATAATTTACTATATATATTATTCCTTAATTTTTTATTTTATTATAAATTATATATTATTTTATTATTCATTAATTATGTAAAATTTTAAAAATTTTGTAAATTATTATTAAATAATACATATATCGTTATTAAATATTTAATATCTAATAATTTTAAATTTACTATAAAATTTTGTTCCTATTTAACACATTATTATTTTTATATATTAAGTTATTATATCATGTAGTGTATTATATATATATATATATATATATATATATATATATATATATTAATCATCTCTAAAACTCTCCTTTATCATTTATACATTGTTTTAAATATTTTAATTTTTTAACACTTCATCTATTTTTTAAAATTGTATTTGTTTTCTTATCTTTATTTTTATTTATATGTTCATATTTTGTTTATTATTTTTTGTATCTTTTTGTATTTATTTAATATTGTTTTAGTATGCTAACGTTATCTCACCAACTATTTGTTATTTTTATGTTATTTATTGTTTATCATATTCGCATAAAAATTGATTATTTGTGTTATTTTAAGTTATATTTGCATAAAATATTGTTATATATTATGTAATTTATATATTCATTGTTTTCTATGTTATATTTTACATGAAATATTATTATGTATGTATTATGTAATCTATATTGTTATGTTCATTGTTTTCTTTGATTATATCTGCATGAAATGATAATGCATATTATGAAATTTATGTCATTATTTATCATTTTCTATGTTATACTTGCATGAATTGTTAAAGTATGTATCATATAGTTTATATTATTTAGTATCAATACCTTGTAATGTGACATCCCTAATTTGACTCTAGTCAGGAAGTGGTTTCGAGACCACAAAACCGAGTCACACCGGTAATTGATTGTTATATTTCATGTCTATATTATGTTACAATTTGTGTGTGAAATTTTGATGCTTTGATTTTGTCAATTGAATGCGAATTTAATCAAAAGGGCTTATGTGAGAAACATTGAAAATGTGTTGGTTAATTTTAAAATGGCCAAATTGTTGCATGGATTAAATATGGGGACTTGCATGTCAAAGTCCCCATTTTTCATGATAGTGGCCGCCATGTTATGGATCAAAATATATTATATGTTAATATTTTATATAAAACAAAAGAAATAATGAATAAGGTTGATAAAATACTAGTTAGTGGAAAAAAAAAAGGGTTAGCCTATGTATTCTCCTCCATTGCCGTAACTAGGAAAGGAGAGGAAGAAAAGTCTTTGGGGAAGAAGGTTCGGCTAAGGTGGATAGCTAAAGTAAGGTAAGTTCAATGTCATTCTTGGAAAAACTTATGCACCATTTGGATGATTTGTTTCAATTCTACCTATTTTATGGTTTGAAGATAGGTTTTGTATGAGTTAAGTTTGGTTATGGTGGATTGATCAATTGGGTTTTACAAGGAAAGTATGCCATGGCGAATGTGTCTTGAAGAAGATGTCATATGCACTTATTATAAGTATATGTGTATTCGCATAAGAGTATAAATGTTAATTAGTTTATATTTGAAGCCTTGAAGAGTAGGTTGTGGAAAATTAAAGTGTTGAAGGTTAAGTCTAAGTAGTTGGGAGTTAAAATGTTGGTGATTTAGGTACGGTCTTGGCATGAAAATATACTTATGGGAATGGTTATTCTACTTTTCTAAAATGTCACTAAGTGCCTTTATGTTAAGGAAATATTCGGCTATGTTACATATATGTAAGTTTAATTTATTCATGGTAACTTGGCATGTGGATTGGATATATGTTAGTTAATACATGCATTTGGAGGTGATGTGTTTAATAATTAGGTATATGGTTTGGTTTCATTATTGAGTATAAGGGTTAAGTGTTCTAAATTGCCTTTGATGTATACGTGGTTATATTGAAATATTAAAGCTATGTTAGCCAATTGAGGATTTCGGTCAAAATGTTAAATAAATCCGATTATGCATGGTATTAAGCTAGTATTATGTTAAATCGGTACATAAGTAGAGCATATGTATGATGTTTAACGTCGAGTTAATAACATCAATTGTACTTAATTGTATGGTATGCATGTATTAAATCGAATAGCTGAATTGATAAGTTATTTAATAAAATCTATTGTTGAATCAAGCTTAAGAGCAAAGAGGATCAAGTCGGATAGGAGAAAAGAGAAAATAAACGAATAGCCGTGGATATCTAGTCGTCGACCACTTCCGAGGTAAGTTTTAAGCGATTAAACGTTGAGTAAATTCAACCATAATAGGACATAATGAGTTGATTTAATAAGATATGATGTGGTCATGATATGTCTTAAACCCAAATGGTAAGTTCATATGTGTTTGGACTTGAAATTTAAGAGCAAATTGTAATAATTTGCTTGGACAGCAGCAGTAATGTGATTTTAGAAAATCACTATAAATTGTTGGTGTGGAATTATAGGCTGAATAAAATATGTAATCAAATCTTAGTTGGTCTAGTTTCCTATAAAAGAGACCGTGGAAGCAAAGAAATTTCCTATAAAGAGATATTTAAAGTTGTGTGGGACAGGGTCAGAATGACTCCGAAATCCCCTGTTCTGTTTTAAGAAAATCACTATAATTTGTACAAAAATGGTTACAAGATAAAATTTATATGCTTAGACTCCTTAATGAGTCTAGTTTCAAATGAAATCAAATGGAACATACTTTGAATTCTGTACAATGAGAATTTTGATTCATAGTGAAGACTGGTCAGGTTAGTCAAACAGTGAAACAGGGGAAACTTTAAGAAAAATCTGGTATTGATTGGCCAAACCTAAAATTCTGAAAAATTTATCAATGGAATATGTACGAGTCTATATTCATGTAAAATTAACGGCAAGTGATTCGGAGCCTTGTAGCTCCGGTTATAAATAATTTAGTGACAATTGCTCAGGAAAAACAGCTCGTAGTGTATATATGTGATAAGGCCTAATGGCCGATGTGATGAATGTGAAAGTGTATATATGTGGTAAAGCCGAATGGCTAATGTGAAATACATGTGTGATATGTATATGTGGTAAAGCCGAATGGCTAATGTGAAATACATGTGTGATATGTATATGTGGTAAAGCCGAATGGCTAATGTGAAATACATGTGTGATATGTATATGTGGTAAAGCCGAATGGCTAATGTGAAATATATATGAGATGTGTATATGTCGTAAAGCCGAATGGCGAATGTGAAATGCGATGAGATATGAATATGTGGTAAAGCCGAATGGCTAATGAGAATGTTGTAACCTGCGATTAAATGTACATGAAACTTGGAAATATATTCCGGGTGAGACCCGATGACTACGTGTGGAGATTATGTCCGGGTAAGACCCGATGACTACGTGTGGAGATTATGTCCGGGTAAGACTTCGTAATAAGAATTGCTTATAAATATATTCAATGCAAAAGGTTAAACAGTATGTACTCGAGTTTATATATGATGCATACGAGAGCAATCTATGGGACTATTCCTATGATTATGTGACATCGGATTAGTGTGAGAGGTTATGTGAAATCATACGATATATCTATGTCACATGAGCTCACTTTTATGTGAGAGTTTATCGCCTATTGTATATGATGAGATGTGCATATTTGGTAAAGGGATGGTATGCCCGAAGGAAGAGTGAAATGAAATTACGAACAACTACGTTATAATTTGATTGTTATTTGTTGACACCGCTTAAAACTTACTAAGTATTGTAATGCTTACTCCGCTTATTCTGCTTCCTCCGTCTTATAGGTCTCATTGCGGCTACTGTGCTCGGGATCGTCAAGCAACTAGTCACACTATCACCATCCACTGTTTGGTACTGCTACATTTTGGAATATCTTATGGCATGTATAGAATAGACTAGTAGTGAGAGGATATTTTGGTCAATGTATAGGACTACCTTTTGTTGTAGGTCATGTACCTTTCGGTTTTGTGTAAATTTGGATAGCCATGCGAAAATGGCTTAAGTATACCTTGATCGTAGCATTATAATCATTTGGTAAGTTGCCCGTCGAGAGGCATGGAAATGTTGGTAACGGTTAGCCATGGGAATGGTTATGCATGATCACTTTTGGTATATGTATGATAAACCTTAGTTGATCCATGGAGGATCATGGAATAGGTAAAGTTTACCCTTAAAATAGATGCTGGCAGCAGCAGTGATGTGGATGTGAAAAATCACTAAAAATAGTAGGAATGGAATAAAATAGTGAATAAATTATGTAATTTAACCTTGATGAACCTACTTTCATATGGAAGAAACGAAACAGCCATATGAATCGGATTTTGTTGAGATATTCAAGTTCTCGTGAAACAGGGCCAGAACTGTTTCTGGATCCCCTGTTCCGACTTTGAAAATTCACTATAAATTAACCAGAGAGAATTAGAATTTATGCTCTATATTTACAGATTCCCTTGTGAGTCTAGTTTCTTTAGAAACAAACGGCATAAGTGTTGGAGCCCTGTACAGGAAGATATCCAAGTCGTAATTCGCAAAGGTCAGTGTAGTCGAACCCTGAAACAGGGGTGACTTTAACTAATAAACTGTACTAATTGGCTTGACCAAAAATTCTAGAAAAAAATGTGTAGATGGAATTATGAGTCTAGTTTCATGAAAAATTTACGGAACTGGTTTCCGAGTTCTGGAACTCAAGATATAATTTTTAAGGTGACAGTGACGCAGTTAGGCAGCTTGTCTGGGAATGTTAAAATGGACTGTGAAAGTTAATCGGTAAATGCTCAATCAGTGAATTTAGTCTGTGAACCCTTCGTGTCCGACTCCGGCAACGGTCTCGGGTACGGGGTGTTACATGTAATATCTTAAATACATCATTTTCATAAAATCTATATTTCATTTAACCCGAAAGAATTTTAAAAAATAAGGCAATTTTTTTTGTATTTAGGAATTCGGGAAGTAGTGGCCTAACATGCTGGGTTGCGATTTCCCGTTTGTCTAAATGTCTAAAAAGCATCCTTTTAAATAAATTTTGTAAATCACAAGATGATTTTAGTTACGAAATTTTAGGAATATCGTGTCTAATCATGCTGGATGTGATGTTCGTACTCTTTCAAAGCGAAGGAATCTTGATTTTAACTCAAATTATTACAGTTTCAAAAAAGAGATCTTATTTCTAAATTCCTTCAAACTTTTGAAATTAAGACAAAACTATTCATTTGGTACCAATTTTGGGTGTTGCGAGGGTGCTAACCCTTCCTCGTATGTAACCGACTCCCGAACCCGTTTTCTCATAATTTTGTAGACCAAAATGTTTTATAAGGTGATCCAATCACACTTAAAAAGTTCGGTGGCGACTCCCGTTTTCAAAATACCTCTTCCGCTTTTAAGAGGAGTTTTCGACAGCTTGGCGACTCCACTGGGGACAATAAGAGAGTCAACCCAAGAAATTGATTATTTTCTGTCTTAATGTCAGAAGTTTGGAAATTTTAAAAATATTGATCTTTTTACACGTTTTTGCTACATATGTTTGTTATCTTGTTGCCGCGCACATTGCATTTACATGACCGCTATGGTCACACCCTTAAGTGGGAGTGAGAAGCTATGCTTTCGTGAGGTTTTCACCTCTGTATGGGCTAGTGGATTGCTTCCGGGATACATCTGTACCTATGTCTTCGTGAGATTTTCATCTCCGTATGGCCATAGGGAAATGTGTCCTCCTGAACCAAACTTGGTCCATATGAACCTATAATGGGTGAGAACTGAGGAATCTGCTGGTTCAGGTACCCTCGTTTTAGAACTAAAACGCATATAATGAACTTTAAAAGCTTACCCTACGGAGTATAATGATAGCCTTTAGTAAGCTACCCTTATAATTTATTATACTTTCATAAATGATACTGACTTATTTTATTTTGTTATCATTGCATGTCACTCAATATTTAAAGGTATCGATTCACGGTTCGATTTCTAGATTAGAAAGTTTTGTAATGAGGAATGAATATCTTGATAAAGTGGAGGACAACGCTTCTGTCTGTGCATAGTCAAAGAAAACCCAATTAGAGAAAGGAGATAGTGTCACTGAGGGGTATACGGGATTTCACTCGTATCAGTTCGACACAAAATGAGCTTTAGGAGTTGAAGAACATTTGGGCCCAATGGCATAACGAAGGCTAAGCAACTATTTTACCAGAATTATGGAGATCTTCCCTATTTGCTAGACATCAAGGTAGATAAGTATCTGTTTCGAGGCATGGTACAGTTCTGGAACCCTGCTTATAGTTGTTTTACATTCGGAGAGGTAGACTTAGTACCTACTTTGGAGGAGGATACGACCTTGCTTCACTATCCAAAAATCCAAGGTAACAAAGCTTATGTTAGGGCTGCTAATCTCCCTACTTTCGTGAAGAAATTAATGATGATCACAGGGATGATTGAACAGTGGGCCACAGCTCAAGCCAACAAAAGGGTGATGGTAAATGCATTCCGTTGGCCAGTTTGAGGGATCTAATATTGGCACACCTAGATGTGAAGAAGAGGGTTGATATCTTGGCCTTAAGTATTTATGGTTTGTTGATTTTCCCAAAAGCTATTGGGCACATAGATGAGGCAGTTGCGAATTTATTCAATCGACTTGGTAAACAGAACACAACTGTGCCTGCAATCCTAGCCGAGACGTTCAGATCCTTGAGTGCATGTCGGAGAGCTGGTGAAGGAAGATTCATTGGATGTGCACAGTTGTTGTTAATATGGTTCCACAGTCACTTTTGGAAAGTTGATAAGGTTCCTTGCCGAGTGTTCTTTGAGGATTATTCTACCTTAAGGGAAGCAGTAGTTACACCAAGGAGGGATGACATTAAGAAGAAAGGTGGATGGAAATACTTTAGAATCTCCGAGAGGAAGATATAATGTGGAAAGCCCCCTGGATGGCTCCTAATGAAATCCTTTATCGTTGTAGAAGTTTTGATTAGGTACCTCTTCTTGGAATTTGGGGAGGTATTGGTTATGCACCATTACTCGTCTTAAAGCAATACAAAATGGGGCAGTTTATACCGGCAACACAAGGGTTAGCTCAGAGTGATTTTTCATATAAGGGGGATCATTATAAGAAGAAGATGCGAGAGATTTCTGAGGCTTGGCAGAAGATTTGCTGTGTAAAGATTCTGACTGAAGGTCTGACGACAACCCTTAAGTACAAAGGGTGGTTTAGCAAGAGGATCAATGATAACATCCCTAGGCCGAGTTTGGGAGCTACTCGATCAATGGAGGAGAATTTACGAGTGATTCCATCAGAGTTAGAAGTCATAAAGCAAGAGTTCGAAAGGAAGAATCTGGAGCTCGGGAAGAGGATAGAGAGGCTTGAGGAGGAGAAGATGTACCTAAGCTTAGACGTCGACATTCATAGAATTGAAGTCGAAAAGGAGAGGAAAGAAAAGAGGAAGATTGAGGAAGACCGAGATGACTTGAAAATGCAATATAAGAGGATATAGTTATCAATGAAGAGAGCTGGATTGGGGAAGTCTTTAGAACAGTGGCAACAAGAGGTTCAAGAAGAAAGAGCCAAAAATGAGTATTGGGAGAAGAAGTTCCAAGATATGCAGGCGCATAATCAGGCCCTAGAGAAGGAGAATCAAGGATTAAAAACTAAGGTGACTGAGCTTGGACGATCTCTTCATCATCACCGAAATCGTAACTCTGCGGTCGAGTTAAAGGCAAGCCTGGACAAGATTGAGGAAATGAAGCACAATATTGGAGGGTTGGAAGCAGCATTGCAGAACTGTGAGCTATAGATTGAGTAGCTCGAGGCAAGAGAAGGACATTGGAAGGAAGAGCTTCACCATTTTCAGGATCAAGTCAGAGATAGGGACTACCTCATGGGAGAAGCTATAGTACAGATTCGAGAGGTTGCTGATGATTTGCAAGACCTGGCAGTGCAAGCTAACGTATTAAGTACAAAATATGAGTTAGTGTCAGATAGAGGTCTAGAATTAGCTTTGTTATTGGATAGGGTTAAAACTTTGGTCCTGAGGGCAAAAGCGTATTTGTAATCTATTTTGTGTAAAGATTTTTGTTTCTTCAATAATGTTTTCTAAAAGAAACGGAATCAGAATCGATATCTTTTTGCATTCATGCATTCGCATCTCATCGCATCATATGCATTCAAATTTATAGAAAGACCCTAATTAGTTAAAATTATTAGGGAGAGAGAGAGTAAGAGAAGAAAAATCTGGAAGCAACACATCCTTACGGTACACGCGCTAAGATAAAGAATATGGATCAAAGACTTGAGCAGATCCAGAAAGAAATGCAAGAACAATTGCAGGAACAATGGTAAAAATCCAGCAAGAAATGAAGGATCAAATGTTGGAGGCCCAAAGGAATATGATGGCTGAAATGGCTCAGTTGCTGAAAAGGGGAACGGATAAAGGAAAGGCCCCTATGACTATCACTGAAGAAGATGACGAGGATCATCCTCCTGGTTTTACTCCACCTCATATGCAAACTCAACCTAAGGCATATCTCCGAAGACCATCCATCACAATAAGGCCTCAACATGGGCAAGTCAATGCTAGAATACCCACAAATTTTCAAACTGGCTCGGGATTTAACCCAGGAGATAATCCTACCAATCCGATCATCCCTGATCTAGATATAGCTGAGAAAGAAGAGATGAGACTCGAATCATCAAGGTAATTAGAGGAACGTTGCAGATGATTAAAGGAGAAATTTAAGGCATTATAAAACACTGATAATCGCCAGAGAATTGATGCTAAGGACTTGAGTTTGGTCCCAGATTTGGTGCTCCCTCATAAGTTCAAGATGTCAGAATTTGAGAAGTATAATGGGACTACTTGCCCTGAGGCCCATATCACCATGTTCTGTAGGCAGATGACTGGCTATGTAAACAATGATCAATTATTGATCCATTGTTTTCAAGACAGTTTGGTTGGGGCAGCGGCTAAGTGGTACAATCAATTGAGTCGCGCAAAGATCGGTTCCTAGAGAGACTTAGCACAAGCCTTTATGCAGCAATATAATCATGTGACTAACATGACTCCTGATAGAATCACTTTGCAGAACATGGAAAAGAAGCCTAATAAGAGCTTTAGGCAATATGCACAGAGGTGGAGGGAGGTTGCCATGCAAGTTCAACCACCGCTCTTGGAGAAAGAAACTACCATGCTGTTCATTAACACTTTAAAGGCCCCATTCATTACTCACATGATTGGAAGTACTACCAAGAGCTTTGCTGATATAGTTATGGAAGGAGAAATGATTGAAAACGCCATAAGGGGTGGTAAGATAGAAGGGGAAACTGTTAAAAGATCGGCCCCAAGAAGGAAAGATAATGAAGTGAACAATACAAGTAGTTATAACTCAAAAGCGATTACGATTAGTCAACCTAGAGCAACTACAATTGGGCAACGGGATTCCTAAAAGTAGGGATCTAGTTCAAGATAAAATTCTGAGAATGTCTCATTTACGCCTATCTTGGTGACTTATCGGGAGCTTTATCAAAGTCTATTTAATGCGCATGCAATAGCTCCTTTTCATTTGAAACCACTGCAACCCCCATATCCCAAATGGTACGATGCAAATGCCAAATGTGAATACCATGCAGGGATATCGGGGCATTCAATCGAAAATTTCACTGGCTTTAAAAAAGCAGTGGAAAGACTGATTAAGATGGGGGTCGTAAAATTTGACGACACCCCTAGTAACGAGAACCCGTTGCTGAACCATGGTAATGAAGGGGTAAATGCAATTGGGAAAACTAGTATGAGAAGGACTAAAGAGGGCGTGGCCGAGGTGAGAACGCCGATGAAAGTAATCTGGGAAGAAATGGTAAAAAGAGATATGATAATCTCTAAACAAGGGAATAGAGGAGTGAGAGAATACTGTGAGTTCCACGCAAAAGAGAGACATGAGATCCAGGAATGTGACGAGTTTAAGGCTTTGGTACAAAGCCTTATGGATAATAAGGAGCTAGAATTCTATGAAGCTGGCTCAGATGAGGACATGTATGTACATTAGAAAGTGGACCAAAGAATCAAAGAATCAACCGGCCAAGGATCATTATTTCTCTACCAAGAAATAATGAAGTTGAAACATAAACAGCACCAAAAGTCATTATTCACAAACCCGTTTCCTTTCCTTATAAGGATAGCAAGAGGGTACCCTGGAATTATGACTGCAACGTGACAATGCCAGAGAAAGAGGATATAGCTAGTGCTTCTAAGGAGGCTCAGGATGAGGGTTCCTACACATGTAGTGGGAAGCATTATGATGTAGAAGGCGTCAGAATGTTGAGCCTGCGAAAGCAAAAGCCTTTGACAAAGGAAAGGGGGTTGAAGTACTTGTTAATGAGCCAGTGAAGGGAGAAGAAGCCAGAGAGTTTCTAAAATACTTAAAACACAGTGAGTACAGCATGGTTGAATAATTGCCAAACAACCAGCTCGCATATTAGTGTTGGCTTTGCTTCTGAGTTCAGATGTACATAGTGAGGCGTTAGTGAAGGTGCTCAACGAGACTTATGTTACTAATGATATATCCGTCAACAAGTTGGATCGATTGGTTAGTAATATAAGTGCTGACAATTTCATTTATTTCAATGATGATGAAATCCCACCTGGAGGCATGGGAGCAGTTAAAGTTTAGCACATTACCACTCACTGCAAAGGATATACATTACCGAATGTACTTATTGATAATGGGTCAGCCTTAAATGTCATGCCATTGTCCACATTGAACAGATTACCCATAGACAGTTCTCACATGAAAACATGCCATAATGTAGTGAGAGTATTTGATGGCACGGAAAGAAAGGTCATAGGAAGAATTGATATCCCTTTGATGATTGGGCCAAACACATATGAGGTAGAATTTTTAGTGATGGACATCAAGCCCTCTTATAATTGCTTGTTGGGGAGGCCTTGGATACATTTCGCAGGAGTGGTGCCCTCATTTTTGCACCAGAAATTGAAGTTAGTAGCAGATGGACGGCCGGTCACCATAAAAGCTGAGGAAGACATCATAGCGACAGTTACCAGTGACGCACCCTATGTAGAAGTAAACGAGGAGGCCATTGAGTGCTATTTTCATTCCTTAGAATTCGTTAAAGCAACATTTATTTCAGAGGGGAATGAGGTGCCAGTACCCAGGATATCCAGAACCACAAGAATGGGTTTACAGATGACAATGGGGAAAGGAGCCTTTCCAGGAAAAGGATTGGCAAGATATCTCCAATGAGGGATTCAAGTTCCAGAACTAAAGGAGAAGAGAAACCATTTTGGCTTAGGTTTCAGGCCAGCATAAGCAGAGGAGGAAGGAAATAGAGAATCGTCAAGAAAGAAGAAGGGCGCGTTTAAGTGGAAGAGAAGTAGAGTGGGAACTGATGACGTTCCCTCATATATCCCAAACCTTTATATCATGAGGGATAATTCACCCTGAGAGAGGGTTGCTCGAAAAAGGAAATTATCACATCAATGTTGTACATAATGAAGAGTCTGAACGAAGAAACCTTGAAGGCATTCGTCCTTACGAATCGGGGAGCTCTTTAAACAATTGGACTGCAGAAGAACTTCTTGTAGTTTTTAAAGATTTTTCAAAGTAATTTTCAGAACTCTCTTATTGCTCTACAGCCTAGAAGTAATAAGATTTCATTTGTAAAATGGGCTCATGTTTGGATATTTTCATTTCAATAAAACACGACTTTTGTTATCAATCTGAATGAATATTCTTTTATACCGATCAATATTCTTTTTACCTCTTTAAATTCTTTCAATTTTTTCATTTCATACATAACACATAAATAAACATTCTTAAAATTCATTCATTCTTTGTACATTCTTTCGTACCCCGCAGGTCCCTAGATATCAATGACATGAGCACTAATACTACAAATCCTGAATTCTCTTTAGAGCAAGACATGTGTTTAGAAGAACTTCAGGATTTTGAAGATGATAGGGATTGTGATGTGTCTCCAGATCTGTTGAGAATGGTGAAACAAGAGTAGAAACAAATCCTACCCTACGAGAAAGAGGCAATAGAGAATGTAGTCTTGGAGGAAAGAAAAGAGGTGAAAATAGGCACACATATTACAAAGGAAACGAGGCAAGGTCTTGTTGAGCTACTATGTGAATTTAAAGATATCTTTGCATGGTCATATGAGGATATGTCGGGTTTAAATACTGATATCGTGGTACATCGTCTCCCCATAAGACAAGATTGCAAGCCAGTCCAACAAAAACTACGAAGGATGAGGCCTAATATTGTGCTGAAAATAAAAGATGAAGTCAAGAAGCAGTTTGATACTGGATTCCTACAAGAGGTTAAGTATTCAGAATGGATGGCTAATATTGTGCCTGTCCTTAAGAAGGATGGGAAGGTACGAATGTGTGTTGATTACAGAGATCTGAACAAAGCTAGCCCAAAGAACAACTTTCCTTTACTGTACATCGACACTTTGGTGGACAATACAGTGGGATATTCGTTGTTTTATTTTATGGATGTCTTCTCAGGGTACAATCAAATAAAGATACATCCTGAGGACATGGATAAAACCACCTTTATAACATTATGGGGCACATTTTGATACAAAGTAATGCCCTTCGGGCTAAAGAATGTAGGGGCAATATACCAAAGGACTATAGTGACCTTATTTCACGATAGGATGCACAAGGAGATTGAGGTGTATGTTGATGACATGATTGCCAAATCTCGAACAGAGACGGAGCATATTGAAGTCTTGAAGAAGTTGTTCCTGAGATTGAGGAAGTTTCAGTTAAAGCTTAATCCGGCAAAGTGCATCTTTGGAGCTAGGTCGGGGAAGTTATTGGGCTTTGTGGTCAGCGAAAAGGGAATAGAAGTTGACTTAGACAAGTTTAGAGCCATACGAGAATTGCCTCCACTACGTACTCAGAAGGAAGTTCAGGGTTTTCTTGGAAGATTGAATTATATCGCTCGGTTTATTTCACAATTAATTGAGAAATGTGATCCTATTTTTCGTCTCCTTAGAAAAAACAATCAAGGTACTTGGGATGAGGAATGCCAAAATGCTTTTGATAAGGTTAAGCAATACTTGTTAAATGCTCCAGTGTTATCTCCGCCTAGTCCAGATAGACCATTAATTCTGTACTTATCAGTGTTTAGTAATTCTATGGGGTGTGTGCTTAGTCAACGTGATGAGTCAGGAAGAAAAGAGAAGGTGATATATTACCTCAGCAAGAAATTCACAGAGTGTGAGATGAGATATTCGCCAATTGAGAAGTTGTGTTGTGCTTTAATCTGGACAACTCGAAGGTTGAGGCAATATATGTTCTATCATACGACTTGGCTAATTTCAAAACTTAATCCATTAAAGTACATGATGGAGTCAACAGCCCTAAATGGAAGAATGGCAAGGTGGCAAGTACTTCTTTCAGAGTTTGATATAGTCTATGTGAGCCAAAAAGCTATAAAAGGGAGTGCGATAGCAGAATTTCTGGCTAGCAAAGCTCTAGAAGATTATGAGCCATTGAGCTTTGATTTCCCTAATGAGGAGTTGATGTATGTAGCAACTATTGAAGAACATCCATGGAAGCTGAACTTTGACGACGCATCCAACGTGGTAGGAAATGGAATTGGGGCAGTCTTGGTGTCCCCAAATGGAGATCATTATCCATTTACATGTAAATTGGATTTTGACTGCACGAACAATATGGCCGAGTATGAAGCATGAATCATGGGGATTCGAGCGGCCAAAGAGTGAAAAATTAGAACCCTGGAAGTATATGGAGACTCTGCGTTGGTAATTTATTAGCTTAGGGGTGAATGGAAGACAAGGGACCCCAAATTGATTCATTATCGAAAGGTAGTTTTGGGGTTACTTGAGGAGTTTGATAACATCACCTTCAATTATCTCCCACGAGACGAAAATCAGATGGCAGATGCTTTAGCAACACTGGCTTCCATGATTAAAACAAATAAAAAAGAGGATGTTAGACCAATTCAGATGAGTATTTCTGAGGTTCCAGCTCATTGCTGTAACATCGAAGAAGAGGAAAAGGATGACCATCCTTGGTATCAAGATATATTACGATATGTGAGAAATCGTGAATATCCTGAGCAGACAACTGAGAATAATAAAAGAACTTTGAGGAGGATAGCCTGCGAATATGTACTAGATGGGGACATCCTTTATAAAAGAAGGAAAGATCAAGTACTTTTGAGATGCGTCGATACTGTGGAAGCTAGACAAATCTTGGAAGAAATACATGAAGGTGTTTGTGGGACACATACTAATGGCTTTACAATGGCAAGGCAGATCATGAGGTTTGGATACTATTGGTCTACTATGGAGAGAGATTGTATCAGCTATGTTAAGAAATGTCATAAATGCCAGATATATGGGGACAAAATTCATGTACCACATTCACCTTTGCATGTTATGACTTCTCCATGGCCCTTTTCCATGTGGGGCATGGATGTCATTGGGCCAAAATCACCAAAGGCTTTAAATGGGCATCGTTTCATTTTCGGGGTCATTGACTACTTCACAAAATGGGTAGAGGCAGGTTCATATGCTAGTGTTACCAAGTCGGCAGTAAGTCGTTTCTTGAAAAAGGAGATTATTTGTCGGTATAGAATGCCTGAGAGGATCATATCGAACAATACGTTGAACTTGAATAACAACATGATTGCAGAAGTCTGCAGCCAATTCAAAATCAAACATCATAATTCATATCCATATCATCCAAAAATGAATGGGGCAGTGGAAGCTGCCAACAAAAATATCAAGAAGATAGTGGGGAAAATGACTGAGACCTACAGAGATTGGCATGAAAAATTACCATTTGCACTCTTTGCCTATTGAACATCCGTCAGAACCTCTACTGGGGCAACTCCTTTCTCTTTGGTTTATAGGATAGAGGTAGTGTTACCCATTGAAGTGGAAATACCTTCTCTTTGAATTTTGTCAGAGATAAAGCTGGATGAAGCAGAATGGATTCAATCGCGGTATGACCAATTGAACTTGATTGAAGAAAAGAGGCTAAAGGTTATTCGTCATCGTCAAATGTATTAGAAGCGAATGATGCGAGCTTATGACAAGAAAGTACGTCCAAGAGAATTCCACGAAGGGGACCTTGTATTGAAAAAGATTCTTCCCATACAGAAGAACTTTAGAGGAAAATGGATGCCAAATTAGGAAGGACCATATGTTGTGAAGAAGGCTTTCTCTGGTGGCGCACTGATTTTGACAGAAATGGATGGGAAAAGTTTACCCAATCCAGTGAATTCAGACTCAGTCAAGAAGTACTTAGTCTAAAGAGAAGGGAAGCCAAGGTGAAAACCCACAAAGGGCGCTTTGAGACTTCTAAAAAAAATGGAGAGGCCAAGGTGAAAACCCGCAAAGGGCGCCTTGAGACCAAAGGGGTTTTAAGTTGAAAACCCAAAAAGGCTACTCAAATTTCAAAAAACATGCAGTGACCTTGCTATACCAGATTTGACAAGAAGTGGAATGTGTTACATACCAAGGCATCAAAAAAGTACTTTGGATCTTCTAAACACATGTTAAACTCAAAACAGTCTTCATGGAATTTGTATATAGAGGCCCAAGCTGTGATATGTTGGACATCTGATTTTTGTACTGTTTACTATCTTTGGATTCTTTTTCTTCTCAAAGATATGTTTTCAGATTAATTTCTTGTTGTATTCTGATGATTTGTCTAACTATTTTCAAGATCAAATTATTTGTCTTCCATTATTCATAAAGTGTGTTGCATTGAAATAAGGATTGATGAACTAAATATTTTTACAAATGAAGTTTTGCATATTACTCTGGAAATCTCTAGATAATACGAGAAACTAAAACAGAACAATTGTTTGAAGAATTCTCATGAGTAAAGGTCAGAGGTACTCGAGGAAATTTCTTCTTCAGTCCAAAGGATGATTGGACAATTCAAACGATTCAATCCTGGGAGAAGATCGTCTCCAGCAGGTTGTAACATTCGAAGAGTGGTACAATAGGACCAATTTGATTCAAAGCATACGAGCAGAGTATGATTGATACTTCGAAAAAATAAAGATAGAACTCGAATGGATGAATGAATAAAGGCGTCCGAAATAGGAGTCATTTTCATAACATTTTTCATTATAATTAGGAGCATTTGATTCATTTTGAGCATGGCATTTTAATCATTGGGCATGAGCACATATGCAGGTTACGTCATTTAGGGGACAATGTAGATCGAAGATAACAGATTTGGTGTCTCTGTATTGACAGAGAGCATATCGAAAATAACAGATTTGGTGTCTCTGTATTGACAAAAAATAGATCGAAGATAGCAGATTTGGCATCTCTGTATTGACAGAGAGCAGATCGAAGATAGCAAATTTGGCGTCTCTATATTGACAGAGAGCAGATTAAAGATGACAGATTTGGCGTCTCTGTATTGACAGAGAGCAGATAGAAGATAGCAGATTTGGCGTCTCTGTATTGACAGAGAGCAGATCGAAGATAGCAGATTTGGCATCTCTTTATTGACAGAGAGCGGATCGAAGATGACAGATTTGGCGTCTCTATATTGACAGAGAGCAGATCAAAGATAACAGATTTGGCGTCTCTGTATTGTTAGAGAGCAGATCGAAAATAGCAGATTTGGCGTCTCTGTATTGACAGAGAGCAAATCGAAGATAACAGATTTGGCGTCTCTATATTGACAGAAAGCAGATCGAAGATAGGAGATTTGGCATCTTTGTATTGACAGAGAGCAGATCGAAGATAGCAAATTTGGCGTCTCTGTATTGACAAAGAGCAGATCCAAGATAACAGATTTGGAGTCTCTGTATTGACAGAGGGCAGGTTGAAGATGACAGACTTGGTGTATCTGTATTAGACAGGGAGCAGATCGAAGATACCAGATCTGACATTTGTATGCTTACGTCGAAGCAGATTGAAGATGATAGATTCTGCTTCTCCGTATTAGGCAAGGAGTAGAGCAAAGATTTCAGCTTGGCGTTCCTGAGTTCGCAGGGAGCAGGTTGAAGATAGCAGATTTGACATTCCTGAGTTATTGTGAAGCAAGTTTGGAATACCTTTGAGGAAGATAAGGATCAAGATTTCGAGACTTGGCCAGGCCGGGCAAATTTGGTCCTTTTATAATCTTTGCTCTATTCCTGTTACACAGTAATAAGCAAAGAGGGGCAGCTGTAATAGCCCAAATTTTCCCAGGCCCACAAAATAAATAAATGAAAACAAAAAAAAGAAAAGAAAAAATACACGCATATATACACAGAAGAAAGAAATAAGAGCAGTTGATTTTCTGAAAAAGGTGATTTAGTTACATATTTCTCCTTATAGTTTTTTTTTCTCTCTGTTCAACACATATGAATCGTTTTTTCTAAAAAAACTGTTTGTGTTTAAAAAAGGGAAAGGTTACCTGTGATTTGCCCTAAAAAACGAGGACTTTTAATCTTCTAAACCGCCGTGTACGGAGGCGCGTGTGGCGCGTGCAGCCAAGTGGTTGGAGGCCAGAGCCGGAGGGCTCTTCTCTTCTCCTCTTTCAGAGGATTTCAAGGTTTTTTTTAAACAGCTTTAACAAAATGAATTTCGAGCCAAAATGTAACCTATATAGTATTACAAAAACAGCGTCGTTTTGCTTAGTTTAATAAGCACTAAAACGGCACCGTTCAAATAGAAGATCCGCGCGTTAACCCAGAAAGGATCCACGTTTTTTTGGTAAATGGACAAATTGCCCAATTGATCCTTCCGTATTTTTAAAATTTATAATTCCTTTTTATTTTTATTTTAAATTGGCCCTAACCTTTTACATTTATTTCAATTTAGTCCCAATGGCCATTATAAAGCCTATTCTGAGAACGACGTCGTTTTTGGGATTAGGGCTAATTGCCCAGTGAGTCCCTCAGATTTTGGTGCGCATCTCAATTAGGCCCGAATTCTTTATTATTTGTGATTAACCCTAGATTTTAAATTAAATTCAATTTTAATCCTTTTATATATATATATATATATATATATATATATATATATATATTTAATTTATTTTAAATACTATATGTATTATTTATTTTATAAACATTAGTTACATGTAAAAATAGTATATATATTATTTTTATTTATATATTATTTATCATGTTATTTATATTATTATACATTTTATTTATAAATTTTATTATATGTTATATATTTTACTATATATATTATTCCTTAATTTTTTATTTTTTATAAATTATATATTATTTTATTATTCATTAATTATGTAAAATTTTAAAAATTTTGTAAATTATTATTAAATAATACATATATCGTTATTAAATATTTAATATCTAATATTTTTAAATTTACTATAAAATTTTGTTCCTATTTAACACATTATTATTTTTATATATTAAGTTATTATATCATGTAGTGTATTTTATATATATATATATATATATATATATATATATTAATCATCTCTAAAAACTCTCCTTTATCATTTATACATTGTTTTAAATATTTTAATTTTTTAACACTTCATCTATTTTTTAAAATTGTATTTGTTTTCTTATCTTTATTTTTGATTTATATGTTCATATTTTTTTATTATTTTTTTGTATCTTTTTGTATTTATTTAATATTGTTTTAGTATGCTAATGTTATCTCACCAACTATTTGTTATTTTTATGTTATTTATTGTTTATCATATTCGCATAAAAATTAATTATTTGTGTTATTTTAAGTTATATTTGCATAAAATATTGTTATATATTATGTAATTTATATATTCATTGTTTTCTATGTTATATTTTACATGAAATATTATTATGTATGTATTATGTAATCTATATTGTTATGTTCATTGTTTTCTATGATTATATCTCGCATGAAATGATAATGCATATTATGAAATTTATGTCATTATTTATCATTTTCTATGTTATACTTGCATGAATTGTTAAAGTATGTATCATATAGTTTATATTATTTAGTATCGATACCTTGTAATATGTTAAATATATCATTGTCATAAAATCTATATTTCATTTAACCCGAAAGAATTTTAAAAAATAAGGCAATTTTTTTGGTATTTAGGAATTCGGGAAGTAGTGCCCTAACATGTTGGGTTGCGATTTCCCGTTTGCCTAAATGTCTAAAAAGCATCCTTTTAAATAAATTTTGTAAATCACAAGATGATTTTAGTTACGAAAGTTTAGGAATATCGTGTCTAATCATGCTGGATGTGATGTTCGTACTCTTTCGAAGCGAAGGAATCTTGATTTTAACTCAAATTATTACAGTTTCAAAAAAGAGATCTTATTTCTAAATTCCTTCAAACTTTTGACATTAAGACAAAACTATTCAATTTGGTACCAATTTTGGGTGTTGCGAGGGTGCTAACCCCTCCTCGTATGTAACCGACTCCCGAACCCGTTTTCTCACAATTTCATAGACCAAAATGTTTTATAAGGTGATCCAATCACACTTAAAAAGTTTGGTGGCGACTCCCGTTTTCAAAATACCCCTTCCGCTTTTAAGAGGGGTTTTCGACAGCAAGAAGATTGTCTTCCCTGCCTCGAAGAAGAGAAAGGAGCAGCATCCTCCTTGGGTCCTATCACTGAGATACGACACCCATTCCTTCAATTCCTGCCAGGCAACCAAGAGGAACTATTCCAGATACTATGGGCCCGACCTCTTGGCACGGGCCGTTGCATCGATTGGGTCTCTCTAGAGCAGATCCAACTCGCTGATACAGTCCGGGCTCTCTTGACAACTAACCCATAGAGACTCTTTTTCGAGATCGTCAAACTGACGTACCTCGAGCTCACGCTAGAACTCTATTCGACCTTCCACCTTCAGACTGTTATGATAGATTTCGATGATCCCGGAATGGTCCAGTTCCGTCTCGGCAGTTTAGTTTGCCAGTTGAGCGTGCCTGAATTTGGTGTCACACTAGGACTATATACGGAGGAGTTCATGGACAACCCCGACTTCGACAGTCTCCACCGCCACATCCACTATTCACCTTCAAAGTGCTAGAATGCTCTAGTCCCTACTCCGGCCACTTATGACCCTAGCCGCTCCAAGGCATCGGCTCTCGCTCCATTACTGAGATACTTACACGTCACCCTAGCTGACACCCTAACAGGACGGCGAGAGAGTACCGGCATTGTCAACACTAGCGACGCCTATTTTTTATGGAGCATCACAAAGGCACGTATTCGACCTTGCCTATTTCATCTCCCTAGCCATTCGCCATCAGACAGAGCGGCATAGGAAGGGAGTCATCTCCATCGGCCCTTACGTACTTGCCTAGCGCGGTACTTCGGTCTCCTCAACACGATAGAGCAATCATCCTCCCTCACGCTCATTGGTCTGATGTCCCCATAGGGCATCTCGAGTATGCTTCATATGAGGATGATCAAGCGACGACGTGGATTTGATCCTCCTCAGTACCACCTCACCCAGTCAACTGAGCAAGAGGACCCAAAGGACATTACTGATGATGTCCCTCCACCTCACGAGGATCCACTATCTCAGCCACCACCTATTCATCGTCCAGTTCATGCAGCTGCTTCGTTTTCTGACATCTCTTAGCATCTCACTCGATTCGAGTAGCAATGTTTTCAGCGCTTTGATCACATTGATGCAACTTTACATCAGATTTGTCAGCACCTTCACATCTCATCGCCACCCCCACCTCGCGAACCATCTGGCGATGAAGATTTTTAAAGACTTTTATTTATTATTTTTATGTTTTTTTCCTTTATTTATCTTTTTAAATTACTTTTTATTTTATTTATCTTTAATACTATTTTTAATTCATCTTTAAGTTTTATAATTTATATTAAGTAATTTATGTTTTTGGTTATTTCTCTATGAGTAATCATGCTACTTTATATTTCCTAAAGAATTGTTGATTGTATCGCAGTTATAAAGAGCTTCAAAGCTCACTATTACTTAGGAATTTGCAACTCCACTGGAAAAGGTCCTCCACGACTGCCATGCCCTTGTTCGACCACGACCATAGCTACCACTAGCTATAATATTCTTTTGGTGCAGCACTCATGGATTACCCAATCTCTACCACCACCAGAGTATCCTCCTCCAACCGCACCCTTGCCTTAGCCGATTACTTTCCATAACTCCAATTCAAGGATTCCATTTAACATCCAGGAAGTTTCACTTCTCTCCCTATCTTATGATCTTATATTTATATTTTTCGTAAATCTATCTTTGTACATTAAGGACAATGTACATCTTAAGTGTGGGGGGTTATTTATATCATTATCAGAAAAATCCCTAAATTTTGTCTTATTCTCACGTAACTCACTCATATCACTATTACAATGAATTTGGATTAATTTATAATTTTTATTGATGTCTTGAATTAAAACATAGGCATTTATGCATTGATTGTTTAAACTTTAAGTAATTAGATAATCGAGCATGATAAGTTGATTTTTGAGAATTAAAATTTTTAGGTTATTTCCCCAAGTTTAAGTATTACCTTGAAGTTGAAATTCACAGGGTTAACATCAAAAAGCCACAATTTTTATGACATCTTGAGCCTTTAGAGCATATATTTTTTCTTTCATTATTGCTATGAATGCGTCAATATTGATTTGTTATTCTAGAACTTGCTTTTATTATGCATGTCAAGACCACACCATTGATTTGATATGTCGAGATGATAAAGGCACTTAGGTTTAACCCACTCACTTCATAAAAGCATGCCTTCATAATTAACCCTTAGTGGACCCCTTTGAGCCTAACAAGCCATTCATTGATTTACCCTCAATATTAACCCATAACTCATTGTTGAAGTCCTCTTAATTAATTTGATCCCTATTTTTTTGTTGAGATTTGAATTGAATAGATTGCTTAGCTATGTTTTATTTTTGATAATTAGCAATGTTCTATGTTATTTGTTCTTATTCTAAAAAAAAAGTAGTTGCTGCAATTAATTATGTAATGCTTGGATTAAAACAATGTTATCCATGAAGAAAAGCTTAATTCTAGGATCATCTAAATAGAAATGTAATTTGTCAGTTGGTAGTATTTTTCTAGTTAGGTAATTTTTCAATTCAATATCGATTCTAACCTTCTCTTTTAGCTTGTGACCACACCCCCTAACCAAATCCACGTTACAACTCTCTAAAGATCTTTTGATTGATGTATCATATCAATATATAATGGTGGAGATTTGATTTTCACGCAAGCCTATGGTAATAACTTTTCATATTGATTGTTGAGTGCTAAATTTCTTATCCTTAAAACACCTCCAGTGATTTGAGTGAACCTTTAGTGAGAATGTTAAACTCTGTGATATTTTAAATTAAGGGTGATTACTTAGATAAAGGGAGATACCTATGTTTTCGTGATAAAATGCTCAACTTGGAATGTTTTAAACTTTGATGTTCTTCTAGTTGAACTCTCAATGTATGATTACTTATGGATTATTTTGAGATATTATTGATAGGAATTATAAGTTGAGAAAAATGAATTCTTAATTGTGATTGAGGATTTTGCTTGAGGACAAGCAAATGCTTAAATGTGGGGGTATTTGATAAGTCGTAATTTATACATATTTTTATCCCATGCTTAGCACAGTTTTGGATGAATTATTATTAGATTTGTGGAATTTGATGCTCCTAATCCATTAATTTCATGTCTTATACTTAGGTGAGCATAGGAGAGTAAAAAGAGCAAGAAACGGGCCAAAAACAAAGCAAAATGGGCCAACGTGAGAAATCAACACGGCCTGGACTTCCTCACACGGGTAGACCACACGCCCCTGTCTATTTAACATACTCTAACATGGCCTAAGCCACACACCACACAAGCGTGGAACACGGCCGTGTCCCTGTCGAGCCCAAGCCTAGTTCTATTCGGAAAAGGGCACTTTTGAGGGTTTGTAAGCATTCTAAAGCCTATATAAACACCCTAGAGGAGGATTGAAGGGGACACAGAGAGTGGGAGGCAGAGATTACTCAAGAAAAGCTATCAGAATCATCTCGAAGCCAGGATTGACATCAAGACTGAAGATTTCCACTCAATCTCTTAGAAGTTCTTTGGGTTTCTTTATGTTTTGTTGTTTTCCAAACTTTAAGATGTTTTCCATTACTATTATGAACTAAACTCCCTAAATACCTAATGGAGATGAAACCTAAGATGAATCTTATTATCCTTTGATTTATATGATAAATATTTGTTCTTATTCTTAATTGTGAGTTTTAATTCTTATTTTAATATTCCAGGGTATTAATTCAGGTTTTTGATATGCTTATTCAGTGGAGGAAAAGACCCTGTTTAAGAGTAGATCATTCATAATTAAGCGGAGTTGAATGTAATCCTAGAGATAGGACGACATAAATCTACCGGATTAGAGTCAAATCTTATAGGAGAATCCATAAATCGAGTTAATGCGACAATAGGGGTTTTAATTAGAAAGAGATTTCAATTAATCAACCTAGAGTCAGTTGTTTCTAGTTTCGAGAGAGATAGTAACATAAATTAGGGATTTCTATGGAATAATTCAAATGAATAAATCGTCTAAGTCAAAGGTAATAAGAGGAGTCTAGGTGGATTCTTCCTTGGGTATTGTCTTCTCCATCGATTTTTCTTGAAGTATTTTCCAGCCTTCATCTTTGTCGTAGTCTTAGTTAATTTAGATAATTAGTTTTAGTTAAAAACACACTTTAATTCTTAGGCTAGATAGTAAAAAGCTAGTAATTACTAGTACTCTTAGTCCTCGTGGATATAATATTTCTAGTCTCACCACGACTATACTACTGTTCGATAGGTGCGCTTGCCTTAGTCGAATTTATAGTTAGTTTCACAACCATCAGTAGACCATAAAATAATTTTAAAATTTTTTTTCTTACAAACTTAGATTTGTGTTCCCAAAACGACTGTTTTGATTTCACTGAAAACGGGCTATTACAACAAATGAAAGGTCTAAGTTCACATCCGAGTGGATCTTGGATTCAGGGTGTCCCTACCTTATGTGTCCCACTCAAGATTGGTTCTCCACATACAATTCAATTGAAGGTGGAGTTATGCTTATGAAAAATAACTCACCCTGAAAAATAACCAATATCAGTACCGTTCAGATTAGGATGCATAACGGGATAATCAGAATATTATCAAATGTCAAGCAGGTGTATGATTTAAAGAAGAATCTTGTCTCTTTAGTATTCTAAACTTGAATGGTTGAAAGATCATCATTGATTCAAACAGTTTAAAAGTATCTCGTGGAGCTCTTATTTTGATAAAGGGATAGAAAATCGATAGCCTATACATTCTACAAAGCTCAATGGTGATAAGTTCGGTAGCAATTACGAAAACAGAGACAATGCGACAATGCGACGAAATATACTCTTTATGGGTTCTGAATTAACTCAGCTGTGGCACAAGCGACTCAGTCATATGAACAAAAAAAAAGATTGTTTTCAGAAAAAGAGGTATTCTCACAAGCACCAGAGTTGGAAAGTTAGATTTCTATGAGTTTATGGGAAGCAAGCTTGAGTCAGCTACGATTCGATAGTACAGAAGAAAAAAAGGACCCTTGACTACATTCATTTTGATTTCTGGGGTTCGACTTTAGCCGTCTCCAAAGGAGGTAGAAAATATCTTCTAAATTTTATTTATGACCATTCTAAGAAAGTTTGGGTGTATTTCTTAAAGTACAAGAATGAAGTCTTTAAGATCTTTAAGCAGTGGAAGACCTTACTAAAAAACCAGACCTGGAAGTCTGTAAAATGGTTAAGAATGAATAATGGTCTTGATTTTTGTTCAACTGAGTTGAACTATTTCTGAAAATGGGAAGAAACAAAAAGACACTACACAGTTGTTGGCATCCCGAAACAAAATGGTGTTGCTAAAATGATAAACAGATCGCTACTTGAGAAAGCCTGATGTATGCTTTCCAACACAGGTTTAGAAAATGAGTTTTGGGCCGAAGTAGTTAACTTAGCAAGTTATTTGGTGAACCGATCTCCACATTGAGCATTGGATAGAAGGTTCCTGAAGAGATTTGGTCGGGTAATCCTCCTAATTACTCTAACTTTAGAATATTTGGTTGTCCTGCTTATGCATGAGTCAGTCAAGGAAAGCTTAAACCAAGGGTTGTGAAGTTTATTTTTCTGAGTCTTTTTTACCAAGATAAAAGGTTATAAGTCAGAAAGCCTAGAAACAAGTAAAAACATCGTCAATCCCCTGCAACAGTGCCAAAAAGTTGATTGCAGTAATAAACCAATTAAAAATTTGACAAAGGCAATGCACCTATCAATTAATAGTATAGCTACAATTAGCACAAATAGACTAAGAGTACTAATAATTACCGTCTTTTTATTATTTAACAGACAAATTAAAGTGATTGATTAAAACTAAAACTAACTAAATTAATTAACTAAAGAACATGACAAAGAACAAATCAAGGAAATAAACAATTAACAACTAAGAAGCGAAACAATACCTAGGAAAGAATCCACCTAGACTTCATTTGCCATTATCAATCTATATTACGCAATTTCTTCACTTAGTATCTTGATCCGTAGAAATCCCTAAATTATGCTAATATCTCTCTTGAAGACTAAGAGCAACTGACTCTAGATTGATTAATTGAAATTTCTTTCTAATTAAAACCCCTATTATCGCATTAACTCAACCTATGGATTCCCCTATTAGATTTGACTCTAATCCGGTAGACTTATGTCATCATATTTCTATGATTGCATAAAACTCCACTCAATTACGCTAGATCTACTCTTAAACAGGGTTTATTCTTCCTCTGATTTAAGCACATCAAACATGGATTAATAGTCTAGAAATATTAAACCAAGAATTAAGCATACATAATTGAGAACAAGATCTAAGTATTTATTACATAAAACAAAAATAAAAGAAAGAATTCATCATAGGGTTCATCATCCCTAGGTATTTAGAAAATTAGTTCATAATCGCATAAAAATGTCCAAAAGACAATATAACCACAAGAAACTCATAATAAACTTCAAAGGAATCAAGAGGAGATCTTCAATCTTGATGGAAATCTACTTCAAAGTTGACTTCAGTGGTGTTTTTTGAGTTGTTTTCTTGAGTATTTTATGACGACCCTCTCCCATCTTCTTATCATTGTCATATATAGGTCTTAGAATGCCGATAAAACCTAAAAATTACGTTTTTCTTCCTGTTTGGAGTGCAATTTGTGATTTCCACATGGTTTGGCACATGGCCGTGTGGCATATTGTGTGGCTCACAAGACTGCATGTCTAGACTGTGTGGAATGACTCAACTCGTGTAGCTCCTGAAACTTACTCTGATTTTCTGATTTTCACTCTTTTTTCGCTGCTCTTGCTCCCAAGTGCTCTCCTAAGTATAGAAACATAAATTTAAAAAATTAAAAGCATAAAATTCACCATTTTAAATTGAATAATCATCCAAAAATGTCGTAAGAATGAGGCTAAAACATGTTACTTTTGGCATTTATCAAAATCTAGTGACATATGTTCTAACTGTTGTAAAAAGCGTCAATTCAGCTGACCCTTTGAATTATTCAAAGGTTGTCTGGATTCCTGATTCCAGCTAGTGATTTGTTGCTATGGAAGAAGAGATGGAGTCTCTTCATAAGAATGAGACTTGGTAACTCGATAAACCACCCATCGAAAAGAAAATAGTCAATGGCGAGTGGGCGTTTAGAAAGAAGGAAGGATTGGGTTGAAGTGAAACGAGATATAAGGCAAGGTTGGTCGCAAAAGGTTATAGTCAAGTGGAGGGATTTGACTTTCTTGATGTTTTCTCTCTAGTAATGAAGCATACGTCTATTCAGACACTGTTAGCTCTTATTGCATTACACAATCTTGAATTAGAATAGTTAGATGTGACAATTGCATTCTTTGATGGCGACCTAAAGGAGGACATTTACATGTAGCAACCCGAAGGCTTTAAGATCGAAGGAAAGGAAGACCATGTTTGTCTTCTACAGAAATCTTTGTACTGCCTGAAGCAGTCTCCTTGTAAATGGTATAAGAAGTTTGATTCCTTCATTTCAAGCATCGATTTTGTACGAAGTAAGTATGATAGTTGTGGATACTTGTATATTCTTGATGATGAATCATTTATATACTTGTTTTTTTATGTTGATGATATGTTAATTGTGACTAAGGATTCATCCGAAATTGATCAACTTAAAATCATGCTTATCTCTAAGTTCGAGATGAAAGATCTTGGTGCAAACAAGAAAATTTTAGGGATGAAAATTTTGAGAGATATACACTTTGGGAAACTATTTCTGTCACAACAGAGATCCATTGAAACAAATTCTCGAGTGGTTTGGAATACAAGATTCTAAACTAGTTAATACTCCATTAGCCGCACACTTCAAACTTTTGACTTTAGACTCACCACAAACCGAAGACGAAGAAAGGTACATGTCCTTGATTCCTTATTCCAGTGTAGTTGGAAGTTTAACGTATGTAATGGTTTGTACTTGTCTCGATAGTTCACATGTTGTTAGTGTAGTAAGTAAATACATGGCCAAACCTAACAAATTGCACTAACAAGCTATTAAGTGGATTCTTAGATATTTAAGGGGAGCATGCAATACTAGTTTGAAATTTGAAAGATGTTTAGTAGGTTTAGTCGGCTATGTAAACTCAGATTATGAAGGAGACTTAGACAAAAGAAGATCTCTCACATGTTATCTATTCACTTTCAGCAGTTTCACTATTAGCTTAAAAGCCACTCTATAGGTCACTGTGGCATTTTCAACTACAGAGGCGAAATATATGGCTATTAAAAAGGCTGTGAAAGAGGCCATTTGGTTGAGAGGTCTATTTATGGAGCTGGTTGATAAAAACAACAAGACTATTACATATTGCGATAGTCAAAGTGTCATACATCTCACTAAAGATCAGATGTATCATGACATAACAAAGCATATAGACATTTTGTATCACTTCGTTCAGAAAGTGGTTACTCAAAGAGATGTTCAGATTCACAAAATCGATAGAGAAAACAACCTATTCGATATGATGATAAAAATTCTTCCAATTTCCAAGTTCAAGAATGCTTGAACTTGGTAAGCATCCGAAAAAGATCAAGTTAGGCCCATAACAGGGCTTGGCAAAGAAGGTTTTTTTGAAAATACGAGTCAATGATGATATCTGTGGGGTGTGCCTCGCATTTCATCCAAAATAGAGTTGATGTCGTGATAAGGGATAGAAGATGTCCCGACGACGCGACACATGATGTCCCGACAAGAAGAACCCGTCGTCCTGACGACGCGACATGTGACGTCCCAATGAACTGATAGCAACGTCATGATGTGGCGACGTGTTCCCTACTAAACCAGATTTTTTCTCCAAGTTAAACTCTTATATCTTTTCCAGTCGAACTTTAATAACTCTAGGGATATTCTAATCAAATTAGCCAGGAATTTTAGCCTATAAATAAGGCTTTTAGAAACCCTAGAGAGTTGATTTAACAACAAAAGTAAGAGTTTTTGTGGGAATTTTGGGAGAAATTTTTATTTTTGAGTTCGGGCTTTTTCTCTCTCCATCTTGTACTCCTCTTCGGTTATTTGCCTGTTTAGTGAAGTTTTATTTGTCCGTAGTTTTTTATCCTCTTCAAAAGGGTTTTCCCGCGTAAATATTTGTGTGCAATTTTCTTGTTTTTCGTTCTTTTTCGTTGCACAATTTAGGTTTAACCCAACATGAATCTTGATTATGACATGGTGGAAGAAGTGCTGGGAATTGATTTGGGAGTTTTACATATGTATTGAAATATTTGTCAAGTTTAAATTGCAGGTGAGTTTGAATGAAACTAAAGGAGATGCTGTCAAAATTATTATTAAAAATGAAAATTCTATATTCTTAAATTGATTAATGAGAATTAAGTTTGAGTTGCTTCGCCAACAGATTGTGACATTCTATATTCGAATCTAGCAACTAGATTTATTGTAGGGTGTCACAAAAGTAAAAACTTTTGAAGATATTGAAGATGAACTTTAGTCAAAAGTAACTATAGAAAACTTGAAAAAGAAACCAAACATCGAAAAGAGGATAGGGTTACACACAAAAACATAAAATAAACATGGATAGTCAACAAGCTTATTGAATTATTAGCAAATTGAGATGATCAAGTAAATAATCAAGGAACCGATAAATCTTGAAACCAGGGATAGTATTAGGGTAAATAATTAATATATAACAATATTTAATTAATTTATAATAAGGTTTCGTTTGTAAAAAAATCATATACATTATTTAAATTATGTCTCATCAAAATTATTTTTATAATTAATTTAATAATTTTAAATGTAAATTGTTTATTTTATTATTTATTATGAAATTATATTTTCTATAATTAAACAATTTTAAATATTTTTATTTACAATTAATTATTTTAGTTAGTCAATAAATTATGAACGAATCTTATACATTATAAATCTAACACCTTTAGCCCGACTTAATTGTCAGGTCCAAGCTTCAAAATGCTACAGCCATTGCAGGAACAAATACGAATATTTAACATTCATATTAAATATGAATCATACAATCATAATCATGTTATAAGATATTTCTTAAGTCTTATGCGAGCCTACAAATTCTCTAAAGTTAACTTGGAATCGAATTAGGACCAAAATTTAACATATTCAAAATTCCAACTTAACATTGCAACATAAGGGGGTTCCTCGTCGCAACGTAACGTACTAACTTGGGCCTCATTGTGACGATGAGGTTCCTCATCACGCTATGCCTAAAACCCAAGTCTTGTCGTAACGACCTATGCCCGATGTCGCGGCATGGACTCTTTTTTTGGCACAAAATAGGCCTTTTGGTGCTTAATCTGAATCAACTACACCATTAAGACATTAAGTGCATTCTTGCACCTTTGTACCTGCGCAAAACCAACCAAAATACACACCAATACCTCCATTTAACCATTTCACACAATCAAACAATCCAATATGCCTCAACTTGGCAACAAAACATATTCAACAACTTGTTTAAAACAAAAACTAGCCTTCATGCCCTCAAGCCATTCAAAACAACATTCAATCATGCCATTTCCATGTTAAACTCATAATATTTTTACATTCAAATAAACCATTGAATCACTATACATATGGTCCAAACATATGACCAAAATCATGCCTTAATACAAGTGTAAACATTAACATCTCATGATCTATATACTAGCCAAAATTCAAATCAATCATATAGTTTCAATCTAACACACTTATAGTACCTAAGTACATTCCACAATACCAAGTTACAAAATAAGCAAAAGGCAACCGAATTGATAGAGGGATGGCGTGAGCTTTGTGAAGTCCAATCAATAAGTTCCACAAACCGACTATCTACAGAGAAGGAACAACAACTAGATAAACATTTCTAATGCTTAGCAAGTTCGAAGGTATGAAAATGGTAAACTTACCTCGATTTATAAAATAACATATCAAACTAAATAATTTGGTAAAGATGACCTAACATAACAAATCACAATAATAAGGTGAGCTTAAATACCAAAATCCATCACATATATACCATTTCATAATATATATATCAATACCTAGCATTTGAGTGATCATACATGAATACTAAAACTTAATAAATACATGTTTGATCATCAAATATATTTCGAATCACTTATATTTCCCATTACTTATTTCCCATATTACTTGATGAAACTCAATAAACAAGCTCAAATACACAGGTACAAATCACATCGGAGGCTCGTTTGAGCTAAACATATAATCGTGTCAAGTTACCAGTCCGGGCTAAACCTTTATATCGACACATCAGAGAGCTTGGCCAGAGCTATAAATATCGATATGGAATTGAAGTGGAAGAATTAGATCAGGATCGAATTCAAGTTGTTTGACTCAAGAAGGAAACATTTGGATATGATCTGAAAAGAAGAAATAAACAAATTTAGTAATAAAGAAATCAAAAATAGTAAAGAAGAAATTTGAGAATAAAAAAATTTAAAAATCATAAATAAATAAGAAATAGAAATTAAAAAAAAAGAACAAAGTGGAAGATGGATGAGTAAACCGATGGATATGATAAATAGAAGGATAAATGTCCAATTGAACCCTTTGAGATATAAATCCTAACAAACTCAATTAATGACTTTAATCAACCCTCTAAGAAATAATCTTGGCAAATTGAAGGGTGAAGAATGAATTCTCATGACTTCTTGAAGAAAATCAAGAATAAAACTACTTCTAAAAATCAAAAGAAAGAAATCTTGCACAAGAAACAAACTCCAGAGTTGAAAACTTTATTAATGAAAACGATTGTCTCCTTAATAAAAAATGAGGAAGCCTTTATATAAGCTAGCTAAGTACATCTAGATAAAACTATAAAGTATATTAAAATTCTAATTAGTCTAAATAGGAAGTAGTTTTAAACAAAACTTTCTTGTTAACATAAAACTCATAAATAACTTGAAATACTTAATAATTATAAAAAATTGTAATAATTAAATAATAAGAGATGATAAATACAATATTGGGTTGATATATAATAAAAATTAAGCCAAAAATCTGAACCAAATATGATTTAAACTTAAGTTAAAAGCCCAAAACTCGTAATTCCCGTCATAATCCTGTCCAAAAATTCTACTTGCGCAATCTTCACTAAAATGGTCATAACTTGAGCTCCTGGACTCAAAATCGAGTGATTCAAAGTGTGTTTTGAAGCTAAGAGATAGATCTTCGAATGCCATGCAGAAAACTCGACTCAAAATTGCCTGGATCCCATTTAAAAAGTCATCGCAAGTCTGCTGATTTCCCAAACTTACAAATTTGCAGTTTTGGTGAATGAAATTTAATCAATTTCACCCCATCTGTGCATGTATCGCATATTCATATCAGGTTACCCGTTCAGCTAAACCTTTAAAACAAAATCAGGTTACCAATCCAAGCTAAACTTGTGTCATATGTATCTTCAAGTCTGCAACAAATGTTTGATTCTTAGAATTGTTGAAAACCAACCTGTAACCATGTATACGATATGTATACGATACATTTACGAAGTTTCATCAAGGTAATTTGCATCATGCAAGTTCATATTTATTCTTATTTTTTCATTTAATTTAGTCCAAATCTCATACTTTAGTACTAAATTGCAAACAATTCAAAGTTCAATAAAACATACATGTATTCACAATATAGCATACATAAGGGTCTAAGCATAATTACATCATATGAACTTACTTGGCAAAATGACAGTAAACACAACATCGAGGACTATTCTGTAATTTTTCCTTTTTTCACAATTATCCTCTGATTGGTTCAAACCCCGATCTATATCATAATTTAATTCAGATATCAATTCCAAGCATCATTTAACATTCTACTATAATTATGTATTAGTTCAATTTCATCTATCCAAGTTTTGTATTTTATTCAGTCTAGTCCCTAAAATTGAAATTGTCATAACTTTCAAATTTGAGTCTCAATTTTGAAACCCAATCTCAATTTCATCTTTCTACAGTCCTCTAATATCTATATTTACAAAAAAATTATTTTAATTTCAAAATATTCACACTTTAGTCCTTATGTTCAAAGCTAACAATTTTCACTTTACAAACTAGTCATTTTTTTCATTTCTAAGCTTAGAATCTAACAATTTAACACCAAAAGTTTCAAGATTCAATAATAGAAACTTTTAAAAACTTTAAAATTTTTACAAATTGGTACACAAGTAGCTCCCAAAACCTCAAAAACATAAAAATTACAAGAAAATGACTAAATTAAGCTTACCAATCAAGGATCGAAAGTTTTTTGAAGCCAAACCATGTCTCCCATTTTGTTGTGAAAAAGGAGATGATGAATGAAGAAGAATAAAAATTTTAGCTTTTGTTTAATTAATTTTAATATATAACATAAAAATTTTAATATATATTCACTCAAAAGAAAACACCAACCGTCCATCACTATTTAAAAATGGTCTAATTGTCACTTTCAACCGTGGTTCAATATTATGTAGCCCTTTTAACTAATAAAAATCAATAGCGTTTAATTTTTTCCGCTTTATAATTTAGTCTTTGTACCTAATTAGTCACCAATTTGGAAAAATTATCTATCCAAAATTCAATTCATCTATATAATAACTCCATAAATATTTAATAAAAATATTTAATGGTTTGGTTTACAGAAATGAGGTCTCAATATCTCATTTTTCAACACCACTGACTTACGGGTCGAAACACTTGTACTTTAACTAACTATTCAATTAACAAATTCATCAAACCAAAATTTAATATAATATTATAATCTCGACCATCAAAGAACGGGGTTCTGAAACAACTGAAAAATAGATTGCTACAATAAACATCAATTAAATTATTATTTTTGTATGTATCGTTATTATATGTCAAATTTTTATTTCAAACTTATGGTCAATTCATTATTTGGATTTAAAATATCTTTCAAACCTAGAAATGATAGCATTTTTTACTTTGGCATAATGATAAAAAATTAACCCCTGAAGGTTACCGCTTTTGTCACTTTTGTTATAATTCTTTTCTTTTTTAGACCACTTTGGCCCCTACCCTTCAAATTTTAGTCAAATTGTATTTCTTTAGGTGAAAAAGTTGGTTGAACTATTAAAATTTTTGGGGCATCAACATGAAATTTGCATATTCTTCATAAAAATTCAAAAATTATTAAAATGATTAAAATTTTGATAAAGTTTAAAAATTTTAGTAATTTATACTTTAAAATGAAGTACAAGTAAACTATTATGTAGGCTACAACATTAGTGTCATTAAAATTTTAATAGTTCAACCAGTTTTGCATCCACAAAAAGCAATTTGACTAAAAATTGAAGATTGATGACCAAGGTGATCCAAAAAATAAGGTTAAAGTTAGGGATTAAATTTATCATTATGCCTTAAGCTTTTTAAAATAAAAATAAAATTATTTTAATATGTAGTGGTTTGAAATTTTATTTTTTACCATTAAATTATATGAATTCTTTTATTTTTTACCATTAAATTATTTTATATTATTAAATAATGCCAATATTAAATATATTATATAATATACACAGTGATATCTTTCACATGCAACATAAGTGAGTTAAAACTAATTCAATTATTTAATCATTTGAAACTTGAGTCTTCATCCTTGCAACTTATGTTATGCTTCAATAAATGAACCCCACTTTGAGACATTTTGATGAAACAAAGTACTAGTTAGAGAATGGCCCTCCATGCAGCTCATGCAACAAAAGAGAAATTCATGCATGTAAGAATTCATGCACATAAGTCTTGCGGATGAAATATGAAGAAGTAGCAGCTGCAGTATTGCAGGTGAAATACATGCAACTGAAGTTGTTAATGCTACTGTTTCATCTCAGTTTCATTTTGTTACTTTTTAATAATGTTTTGTAATTTAGTTCATTTTGAACTATGTTTGGATGACATTTGATGTAACTTGATGGTGAAAGAGCTGATTACCAGCTTTGCCTAAGTGTGCAAGACAATCTCACCTAGTTCCAATGAATTAAGTGGAGTTAGGTAATGTTTAGGTGATGTATTTGTTATTTTTTGACCAGCCATTGTCGGGTATATGTAATGGCTTTATGCCAAAGTTCATTGTACTGAAAATTCATTAGAATTTCATCCAAAAATACTCTCTCTTTTCTTGCCTTCAATTTCATTCTGTTTTTTCAAGGTCAAATCTCCTGACTTGAATTTTCAAGTTTTCTTCATTCTTCATCCGGATTCATTACATTATTGTTTAAGCTCTAGACTGAAGCCCATACTTCATCCGAATAAAGTGTCCCAACACACCAACAATTAGTATCTAGAACCAAATTCTTAGTGGGCCTGTAGAACCATGTCTTCATCAGGATTCTCACCAGTGCCACCACCAGTGTTCAACGGAGAAGGCTACCATATATGGGTAGTAAAAATGAAGACCTACCTGTAAGCATTTGATTTGTGGGAGGTTGTCAATTCAGATATTAAGCCAGCTCCACTCAGAGCCAATCCCACAGTAGCTCAAATGAGGCAGCATGCAGATGAGAGGACCAAAAGGCACAAAGCCATGTCCTGCATTCAGAACTATGTTTCTGATGTTATCTTCACCAGAATCATGGCTTGTGAGACTCCAAAGCAAGCTTGGGACAAGCTCAAGGAGGAGTTCCAATGTACAGAAAGGACAATGCAGCAGCAGTTGTTGAATCTAAAAAAGGAGTTTGAGAACTTGAAGATGAAAGAAGAAGAAACTGTCAAGCAGTATTTAAATAGAATTATGGCTGTAGTAAACAGCATAAGATTTCTTGGAGAATAGTTTAGTGAGGCAAGGATCATGGAAAAGGTGCTCTCAACATTGCCTGAAAGAAAAGAGGCAAAAATCTCATCCCTTGAGGATTCAAAAGACCTAGTAAGCATTTCCTTAACTGAGCTTATCAATGCTCTTTATGCTTAGGAAAAAAAGAGAGTTAGCAGGATGGAGGAGCACCAAGAAGGCACTTTTCAAGCTAAGGCCAAGATGCCTCAAGCACCACAGCCTACAAAGGCAAAAAGAATTGGAAAAATAGGCCTAAGCCTAATGCTGCAAGAAGAAGGGACCAACCCTGCAGGCACTATGTCAACATTGCAAGAAAAAGGGGCATGTTGAAAGGGTTTGCAAAAACAAAGGCAGACCTAGGCAAAATCAAGCACAATAGAAAAATACTGAAGCTCAAGTGGCTGAAGACAGTAGTGACCATGAGGAGCAGGTCTTTACTGTGTCATGCTCAGCTAGCCAGAAGAAGAGCTCAAAAGGATGGCTTTTGGACAGTGGTTGCACTAACCACATGTCACCAGATGCAACCATTTTCAAAACCTTGGACAGAAGCTGCAAAACCAAGGTGAAAGTTGGTAATGGGCAGTTTATCAAGGCTAAAGGAAAAGGGAATGTGCTGATATGCACTCCCACAGGCAACAAAATCATCTCAAATATATTGCTAGTACCTGAGATTGATAGGAACCTTCTCAGCATTGCTCAATTGTTGGAGAAAGGCTATTCAGCTGTGTTCAAAGGCAATGAGTGCCAAATTGCTGATCCAAATGGATCAAGCCTCATGTCAGTCACTATGACTAATAAATGCATTGAAGTCAACTGGCCAAGTGACTCACACTCAGCCTTCACCGCCTTTACTTAAGATTCCAAGCTTTGGCACCAAAGGCTTGGTTATGCCAACTACAAATCCATGGACCAGCTAATCAAAGAAGAAATGATTGAGAACTTTATCAACTCAGTTGAAGAGGAGGAGGTTTGTGAGGTTTTCCAGATTGGAAAACAAGCCAGATAGCCATTTCTTGTAAAATCAACCTGGAGAGCTTCAGATAAGCTGCAGCTAGTATACACTGATGTGTGTGGCCCTTTGAAGACTCAGTCATTGAATGGCAGCAGGTATTTCATTCTTTTCATTGATGCTTTTTCAAGATACTGTTGGATTTACTTCTTGAAGAACAAGTCAGAGGTAGCTTCTGTATTTTTAAAGTTTAAAGCTGCTATAGAGACTGAAACAGGTTGTAAGCTGAAGACCTTAAGGTCAGACAATGGGACTGAGTATACTTCATCCGGGTTTAATACCTTTTGTGATGAAGCAGGCATTAAACACTAGCTCACCAACACTTATACACCTCAACAAAATGGTGTAAGTGAAAGAAAGAATAAAAGCTTGATGGATATGGCCAGATGTTTACTATTTCAGAAGAATTTGCCCAAGACCATGTGGGCTGAAGCAGTTAACACTGCTGTTTATATTCAGAATAGGCTACCAACCAAGGCATTGGACCATAAGACTCTATTTGAAGCCTAGTTCGGGTTTAAGCCATCATTGGCTTATTTAAAAGTCTTTGGTTGCCTATGTTACAGCCATGTACCAACTGTGAAGAGGGACAAGTTCTCAAAAAGGGCCAAACCTGGTATTCTGGCAGGCTACAGCTCAATTAAGAAAGGTTATAGGATCTTGGATCCTTCAACAAATAAAGTCCAAGTGAGCACGGACATGGTGTTTGATGAGAAGGCATACTGGAATTGGGAAAGAAATGAACCCCAGGATGTTTCTAAGGAATTCATAGTAGGTCAGATTAAACCTGATCAAGTTGGTCTGAAAATGAACATAGATGATGTGTCAGTCAGAGGGACCAAACCCCTAGCTAAAATTTATGACAGAGCACAAGTTGCTATAGTTGAGCCAACCAGTTTTGAAGAAGTTGAAGTTGATGAAGGGTGGAAGCAAGCCATGGTTGATGAAATTAAGATGATTCAAAAGAATCAGACATGGGAGTTTATTGAAAGACCTGTCAATAGAAAGACCATTGGTGTAAAATGGGTCTATCAAGCAAAACAGAATGCTGATGGCAGTTTAAATAAGCTGAAAGCTAGACTTGTTGTCAAAGGGTTCAGTCAACAATATGGTCTGGACTACATGGAAACTTTTGCACCAGTAGCCAGGCTTGACACAATCAGATTGATAATTGCTTTGGCTACACAAGAGCAATGGGTCATACATCAACTGGATGTGAAGTTAGCCTTCCTCAATGGATTCCTTGAAGAAGAGCACAAAGTATACAAACTGAAGAAAGCCTTGTATGGCTTAAAGCAAACTCCTAGAGCCTAGTATGCTAGAATTGATAGCTACTTGATCAGTTTGGGATTCGAAAGAAGCATTAGTGAACCAACACTATATGTCAAAAAGGAACAAGCTGAAACACAGCTCATTGTGTCCCTTTATGTTGATGATCTCTTGGTGACAGGAGGAGACCAGATTATGTTGGCTGATTTCAAGGCCAAAATGAAAGACATGTTTGAGATGTTTGACTTGGAGCAAATGACATATTTCCTTAGAATGGAGGTGCTGCAAACTAAAAATGGAATCTTCTCGAGACAGAAGACATTTGCTGCAAAAATCTTAAGCAAGTTCTCTATGGAGAATTGTAAGCCAACAAGAACACCTATGGCTGTTGAAATGAACTGTCAAGCCAAGGGGACCATGAATATTTCAGTGAATCTGTCTATAGGAGTCTAGTTGGTTGCTTATTGTACTTAACAACTACTAGACCAGATATCATGTTTGCTGTAAGTATGCTATCGAGATTTATGCATTGCTGCAACACACAACATTTTCAAGCAGAAAAAAAAGTGCTCAAGTACATCAAGGGTACTTTGAGCCATGGGATATAGTTTAAAAAAACTAAAAATTTGAAGCTGATAGGCTATACTGACAGTGACTGGACTGGTTCAAAAGATGATATGAAAAGCACTTTTGGTTATACATTCATAATAGGCTCAGCAATGTTCTGCTGGAGTTCAAGGAAGCAATCGATAGTGGCTCAATCAACAATAGAAGCTGAGTATGTTGCAGCTGCAAGTACTGTTAACCAAGCCATTTTGCTGAGGAAAATCCTAGTTGATTTGAACCTACATCAAAGGAAAGCAACAGAGATCTATTGTGATAACATGTCTTGCTGCTGCAATTGCAAAGAATCATGTTTTCCATGGTAGAACAAAGCATTTCAGCATCAAGCTACATGTGGTAAGGGAAATGGAATAAGCTCGAGAGGTAGAGCTGATTCATTGCAATTCAGAAGAATAGGTTACTGATATTTTCACAAAGGCTCTTAGTGTATCAAGGTTCATCAAATTAAGGAAGCAGTTAGGAGTCAGTAGTATGGAGACCAAGGAGGAGTATTAGAGAATGGCCCTCCATGCAGCTCATGCAACAAAAGAGAAATTCATGTACTTAAGAATTCATGCACATAAGTCTTGTGGATGAAATATGAAGAAGTAATGATTCTTGATTATTGGATGAAATACATGCAAGCTGAAGTTGTTAATGCTACTTGTTTCATCTCAGTTTCATTTTGTTACTTTTTAATAATTTTTTGTAATTTAGTTTATTTTGAACTATGTTTGGATGACATTTGATGTAACTTGATGGTGAAAGAGCTGATTACCAGCTTTGCCTAAGTGTGCAAGACAATCTCACCTAGTTCCAATGAATTAAGTGGAGTTAGGTAATGTTTAGGTGATGTATTTGTTATTTTTTGACCAGCCATTGTCTAGTATATGTAATGGCTTTATGCCAAAGTTCATTGTAATGAAAATTCATTAGAATTTCATCCAAAAATACTCTCTCTTTTCTTGCCTTCAATTTCATTCTGTTTTTTCAAGGTCAAATCTCCTGACTGACTTGAATTTTCAAGTTTTCTTCATTCTTTATCCGAATTCATTACATTATTGTTTAAGCTCCAGACTGAAGTCCATACTTCATCCGGATAAAGTGACCCAAAACACCAACAATACTTATAGAAATAATTATAAGATGCATAAATAAAATAAAACAAAATGAAACAATGCATATAGATTAAGCTCCATATATTATAATTTAACACTATATTTCTCTCGAAACTAGGAAATTTAAAAGCTGCTTTAGGTTCAAATGTGATTATGTGAAAATGATAATCTGATTACATACTTAGCGAGCACTTTCAAGTTCAAATGTGATTTTGTTTTTTATGCTATCATACCCTATCCCTATCGAGCTGCTTGTTACACCATCATCGTAAGTGCTGGGAAACTTACCAAGCAAGTATTCAGATTCTTCTCCTACTAAATTACTTTTACTCCAAGGATGTTTAGGCATTGCTTGCAGTCCTGCTAATTCATGGGCAACTTCCTTCATTGTTGGCCTTTCCTCTCCCTTCACTCTCACACATCTCCTAGCTAAAGTTGCTACTTCCATAAGCTGTCCAACATTTTCATCATTAAGCACTCGAGGATCCAGAATGTCGAGCAAATGGTCTTCTTTCATCAAAGAAGTGAAGTACATTGACAAAACTCGATTTTCTTCCGATCTTTTGAAACATACCACTTTTTGTCCTGTTAACAACTGCATAAGCACAACCCCAAAGCTGTAGACATCACTCTTTTCAGTAATAAGGCTTGAAAGCATGTATTCAAGATCCAAGTAACCGAAAGTTCCTTGCACAATTGTATTTATTTGTGCTTGGTCGGATGGGATCAATCTAGAAGCCCCAAAATCAGAAACTTTTGCGGTGTAATTATCATCTAACAGTATGTTCGCCAACTTGATGTCTCGGTGAATGATTGGAATGGAAGCTGCATAGTGCAAATAAGAAAGGGTTTCTGCTGTTTCAGTGGCTATTCTCAAACGGGTCTCCCATGAAAGATAAAAGGTAGCATCATCATTATGCATATGGTGAAAAAGGGTTCCGTTGGTGATATATTCATAAACTAACAGTGGAACTTGTGTCTCCAAACAACATCCTAAGAGTTTGACAACATTCCTATGGTTGATTTGGTAGAGCACCATTATTTCATTAATGAATTGTTCAACTTGGCTAGGATCTCCAATTATTGACTTTTTTATGGCAACTATTTGATTATCAGCCAATATTCCCTTGTACATTGTCCCTTGCCCTCCCTGTCCTAAAATTCTGCTTTCATTGTAATTGCTTGTTGCCTTCTCAAGTTCCTCAACTGTAAATACTTTAACATCTTCACGGTACCCTTTTCGTTTTGAAAGTTGTTCCCGTAACAAAATGCCACCATTTTTCTGAAAGTTAGCTTCTCTTAATTTGGAAATTTGCCTTTGCCTCAGCA
The DNA here is from genome assembly GCF_025698485.1 of Gossypium arboreum. NCBI lineage: Eukaryota > Viridiplantae > Streptophyta > Magnoliopsida > Malvales > Malvaceae > Gossypium > Gossypium arboreum. The sequence continues at coordinate 125,202,720 of NC_069072.1, read as the reverse complement.
TCCAACACAACAATACTATCCCCAAGAGAAGACCAAGAAACCCAATGCCAACCCCTAAGGTCAAAGCATAAAATAATAATAATAGTTACATTAGCCATGGTAATGTAATCTAAAAGTGAAAAATCATGCAAAATGTATATTGGGAGTAATAAATAACGAAAATGTTTGTGTCAAGCAGATCCAACTGACTCAAGATTGACTTGGGTAAGTTAAGGATAAGTCCTGCTTGTGAATCTAGTTCCACTTGTTTACAAATTACTTCATAAAAATATAACCGAAATTATTGTTAAATATAAAAAATAATAATTCCATAATGGAAAATTGTGGTTAAAGATACGAATGGACTCATGCCAAGGCTGCAGAGAAGTTTATTGATTTTTTTAAGGATAAATCTCAAAATTATACATGAATTATGGTTTAATGTGTAATTGTATACATGAAATTTTGATTTGATCCATTTTTTGTAATTTATTAATACAGTTATTGATATAACATCATTTTATGTTTATGTATTGCATACATAAATAGTTGTATTTATCCAATACAAAAATAAATTGATGTATTTATTTCTTTAAATGCATATGATTAAATAAAATTAAAGTTTCAAATATACATTTGAACCACAATTAAAGTTTCATGTGTATAATTGCACCAAATTAAAGTTTATGTATACAATTATACATTAAACCAAAGCTCATGTATAATTTTGAGATTTACCCTTTTATTTTAATTATTTATATTTTAAATAATTTAACTAGAGTAAGAGAACAAGTTGAATATGGATAAATATATAATAATTTCATGTCTTTAAAATTGATAACTAAGTAAAATTTTATTGATGCTTAAAATGTTCCAGCTTCATTTAGTTTTTGAAAATATTTTCTATTTCTAAAAATATTTTTATTTTTAAAATTAAAAACATGTTTGATTAAGCGGAATAAAATTTGTTTTCAATAATGAAAACATGATTGGTAATTGTTTTTCTATAATAGAAACATGAAAATAGAAAAAATGAAAACAAAATTTTTCTATTTTTATTTACAAAGTCTTTTTAGTAAAAATAATGAAAAACTTTATTATTTTTCTAATTTTTACATATTTTCATCATTTTTCAAAAATTATTTTTAAAATTTTGAACTAATCACAATTTCTTGAATGTTTTTCATTTTAAAGGAAATGAAAATGGAGTCTACTCCCTGAAACCAAACGGAGTATTTTAATTTATATTTTGGGGTTACTAACCTAGAGCAACAATAAGAGGAGATGAACAATTGTTGGGTAAACTGCAACCTGTTCCACTTTTCTTACCATCGCCTTCATAACCCACCGGACATGAACAATTGTACGTCCCAGGTAAGTTGGTACATCGTGCCGTTCCATTGCAAGGGCTCATACTTTCACACTCGTTTATATCTGAATTTTGCAGATTGTATGCAAGTAATAAATAACACTATCTTTAATGTTAGAAACTACAAATCTATGGGGTATATATATCTATAGTTTACCTTGACATCCATTAGTGAGGTAAGGGTTCCCCACGTAACCCTCAAGACACTTGCACAAATATCCAGAGTTATTTTCTGAATCAACGCATTTACTATACTCTTTGCATGCAAAATTGTTTACATCCATATTCGCTTCGTTGCAACTCTTATTCCCGATTTTCCAATCAAGAGTGATTGGAAACTGCTTGCCTTGAAACTCAAAACCATGAAGATCTGAAGCAGAGAAGGTATAATTATCGATCTCTGCAACAAATGCATAGCTGCAGGGGTTTTCGAGCAACACATTGGTATGGTTGGCGTAGCTTGAGAGACTTATGTCGTAGCTCTTCACATCCTTTGGGATACTTGTCTGACAGCAGCCAATCCCAGAGCAAGACCCGTTTGAAACATCAGTGATGTTGTTACACAACGACAAACAACCAGTTGTATAACGTTGTCCGTAGGAACCTTGCACGACAGCATACGTGTCGCACCCGATTGCAGTAAACTTGTTCTTGTTATTGTTTATTGAAAATTCAAAAAGTCGGAAGTTGTAAAATAACCAATTCCTGTATGATGTGTTGTAACAATCATAGCTTGCATGAGAAAGGATGCGCAACTGACCATCGGTAGATATGTCGATGACTTCGAGATTACCACCGAAGAACGGTTTGTGGGGTATGAAACTGGTGTTACAGTTGATGAAAAAGCCTGCAGTGATGTTACAATCGCGGCCGGTACCGAACGGGTATGGGATGATAACATCTCCGCAGCGGCTTCGGCAGCCAGGTTTTGCTACCGCTGGTGTTGAAGCTTTTACCGTCAATATAACATTAAGCAAGATCATCAGCTGCATAAGCACTAGTGATCTGATGGAACCCATGGCTGTTTTTTCTAGACAGGGGGATACCAATGCGTCAATTTACAAATTCCGAAGCATATAACAAAGGTTAGGCAAGCTTGCTTGACCTTACTAAATACTAACAGTTGGGAGGATGTAAGTGACCCAAAAGACGAGTGGGGAATGTCAGACTTTGTCTGTTCTTTGGCTTTCGCTGTTGAATAACGCGCAGTGACTTTGGACTGCCCATAACTTTTTGGAATTGAAATGCTAACTTTGATTCTGTCAAATTATATTTAGTGATTCCACCTAATGATTTTCGGAAAATAATTTATTTTTAAAAAATTAATATTTTTTGCTGTTGTTTAGTAGATTTCTTAAAATATTTTATAAAAATAGTTTTCAATTAAACAAACATATATTTACAATTTTCTTATTTTTCATTGTTTAATTGAATTTATTTTTGTTTATAATTTTGCATTTTACATTGTTTTTGCATATATTAAAAATGTTATGTTAAATTCAGATTCATTACAACGTCATTTTTAATTACATGACTACTAAGTGAGTATTTTTATTTAAAATGTGATAACAACGAAATTGACAAAAAAATTAATGATGTCAACAATTAGACTTGATTTTCAAATTTGAAAAGTAAAGGAACTAAATTCTTAAAATAAAAGTACAAAGACTAATTACAAATCATGAAGTATACATAGACTTATAACATATTTTAACCTTTATACTACAAAACATTTATTATTAATATATTTATTATTAAAATATTAATATTGAATATTTTCAATAATATGTGAATAACATTGTTTAAAATTATTATTTTTAAAATTTATTATTAAAATAAAATTGAAATATTAAATAATTTATTAAAATAATAAATTATATTAAAACTTATGACTAAATATAAATAATTAAATATGTATGTTCAATAATATTGAAAATATAATATTTTAAATATTTTTAAAAATAAAAATAAAATTTATTATCAATATAATAATATTAAGCTTTATTTAAGTTAATTTTTATAAAAATAAAAATAAAATTATCTATAGATGAGCTCTTTTGTACAACATTGGTTCACGTTTTAATTCGGTAAGATGAGTAATGTAGTTTTATTTTCGTTGTTAGCTTTTTATTGATGTGCATCATTAAATGCTTGTTAGAGGAAGATTCAGGAACTCGTAATCACTGTTTGGAGCTTAGGTTCGTGGAAGTCTAGTTACTCGATCGAAGGTAAGGTTTTTTTAAGGTTTTAGGTTGAACATCTCATTATAGTTTCGTTTAAGTTTCGTTAGTAACACTGATTTTAGGTAATGAAATGTCGACTTTTAGGTTCTGAAGTGTTTGTGGTTGCTTTAGCATCGAATCGATACCAGGTGTGTACCCAAAAATGTAAAAAATAGGGTTTCAACGAAAGCTGAAAACCCCACTGTCAACGCCACACGGGCATGTGGTCACCCGTGTGGTAGGCCGTGTGCCATAACACAGGCGTGTGATCGACGAGGCCAGGCTGTGTGCCCAAAACACGGCCGTGTGATGGCCAGGTAAGTCGTATGCTACACACGGGCTAGACTGATTTAGGCCGTGTGGGCCACACGGGCGTGTGGGTCCACACAGGTAGTCCACACGGGTGTGTGAGATTCTGGACCAGGCCGTGTGATCCACACGGCCAAGGCCAAATTAGGCCGTATAGGCCACACAGGCGTGTAAGCCCATTTAACTGAAATGTGTTTTAAGGTTGCAGGGTCGCCCAAGTCGACTGTAAACCTACTGTAGGGTCGATAAGTACTACTTAGACCTTAAATGCATGAACTGTATGTATGATGTGTGTATTGAGCATGATGATTATATGAATGAATACTGAACTGTGTGTATAACTGATATTCATGTATTAGCATGTCATATACTGTATGTTGCATTGCACTGGGTTGGGATGTTGATATTTGGAGGAAATGTACTAAAAGGCTCTTAAGCCTATTATCTGGCAGCTACAAATTACTGATTATGTGCCGCATTCGGTACTACTTGAAGTGTAGGGATGGGTGGGTATTTTAAACCCCACATGGAGTGTAGGAATGGACAGAGATGGTATGTAGAGGCTGGTTGGGTAGAACTCTGTTTACTGATTAATGTATATCTGATACTGTTACTGTGATGGGCTAAGGCCCGAACTGTTACTGAAACTGAAATGGGCTTAGGCCCAGAATGCATTTGACTGTTTGTTGAGATTGACTGTATGCATGTTTTCTGTAGGGATTACACACTGAGTTTACGTAAACTCACCCCTTTCTATTTTATGTGTCCAGGTAATCCCAAGACTTAGACGGATCAAAGTGGCCGAAAACTCAATGTTGACCACATGAAGATTGGACTGTTTTGATTTCATTTAAGGTTTTTACTTTCTATTACTTTTGGGGTATTTTTTATGTAATTGGACTATTGTCTTTATTTTGGACTTTAACTATTTTCGGAGACTTTTAAACTGCAAAACTCGACAAAAAACTCGGCTTTATTAAACACAACGTTTTTTCTTAAACGCGAACGACTTTCTTTAAATAACACGGTTTTAAAAGCTTCCGCTACAAAATATGTTTTTAAACGAAGTAAATTAACGAGAAAATGATTTTGAAATCGATGAGAGATAGATAGAAGATAATAAACGGAAACAATTTTAACTTGATAAATTCGTTTTCAAATCTCATTCCATGTGACATCGCCAGATTCAGCCATAACGTCTAGGCCGAGTTTAGGGTGTCACACTACTGAAGAAAAAAGTGTTCGAGTACTTTAGCAACCATTTTAGTTGTCCAATTAGAAAATAGAAAGTGAAGATGGATTTGAATTTAACAAAAGAGTAATAGAGAAAGAGGCTTCAAGGCTTGAAATGCCTTTCACAATGGAGGATATTAAAGACGTGGTTTGGTGTTGTAATGAGTCTAAAGCTTTAGGGCCTAATGGGTTTAATATGTGCTTCTTTAAGAATTGCTAGCAGGTGATGAGGGAGGATTTATTCAACATGATGATGGGGTTATTTAGACTTGGAAAGCTTGAAAAAAGTATAAATTCTTCCTTCATATATCTTATTCCCAAAACCGATTTGTTTGGTGGGATCTTTGTATAAAATAGTGGCTAAGGTGCTGTCTAAACAAATCTGAGAGGTGATTGATAGTGTAGTGAGTGATGGTCAATGTGCATTTATGAAAGGGAGACAATTTTTTGACAGAATTCTAGTGGCAAATAAAATTATTCACTCGATTAAGAAAAATTCAAGCTCGGGTGGTAGCTTAATTTTGAAACTGGATTTGGTACTTTTTCATATAGGATTTTGGGTGAAATGGAGAGGGTGGATATCTAAGTGCGTATCTACAGCAAAATCAACTATTCTTGTCAACGGATTGACAACAAATGAGTTCAGAATAAGCAGGGGCCTCAAACAGGAGATCCGGTTTCTCCATTTCTGTTTATTTTAGTAACAGAACTGTTTCACCTAATGCTCGAAAAGGCTAAAGATATTGGGTTAATTTCTAGTATTTAGAATATAATCCCGAATCAATCATTCTCTCTTCTACAATTTGCAGACGACACCATTCTCTTTTTGAAAACTGAGGAAGAGTATGTTAAAATATTAAATATATTTGGTCTTAGTATTAATTTCTAGAAATCATGCTTGGTGGGATTTGGGATGGAAGAGGAGTTTCTTTTGCGGATGGCATCATTATATCGATGTAAGATTGGGAATTTACCTTTTAATTACTTAGGTATTCCATTAGGTGCTGAACCGAGAAAAATAGCTACTTAGGAGCCAATCGTGGAAAAATTTCAGAAGAAACTAGATGGTTGGAAATGTCGGTCACTCTCTTTCGCTGCAAGAGTAGTATTAACTAATTTGTTACTGTCAACCCTCCCTATATATTTCACGTCATTATTTCATGCCCCTATCACACTGATAAATATGATATGTAAAATCAGAAGAAAATTTATGTGGTAAGGTTCAGAAGAAAGAAGAAAATGGGCAAGAGTTGGATGGAATCAAGTGGTTAAGGGCCTTGGATGTGAAGGGTGGGTAGTGAGTTCGAGTCTTTGGGAGAGTCTTTTGCTAAGTAACTTTTGGTTGTGTTGCTTAGTAGAATTTAAGTTAAAAGTTTAACTCTAAGAGTGGGGAGGATATATGTTGCTTGATTATAGGGATATGAGGTGGGTAGTTGTGTTAGTTTAAATTTTAAGTTTTAATTTATTTAAAAAAAACAAACTAAACTCCTTCCCTCAAACGCACGTTTCCACTTTCTTTTTTTTCTTATTTTTTTTCTTTTTCTCTCTTCTTGCGCCATTGTCATTTTGGAAGTGGGTAATTTTTAATCTTTCTTTTTGCTATCCTATTGACATTTGATTAGTTGCAACTAGTGGCTGCTCGTTTAGCTTCTTCACTTTTGTTGTCTTAAGTAATGTTAATGGATCTTTAATTGTTTAGTTTTGGGGTTATGAGATGCTAGTGGTGTTGTTGCTTTGTAGTCGTTAATTATTTAGTTCTGTGTTTAGGTGAAGGTCGTGAGACATTTGGCTCTCCTTCAACATCGTAGTTTCATGTGGTTGCGGTTTGATTAATGGTAAGGCTATGAAAGAGTTTTGGTGTTGGAAGAGTTTAATTCTTGATTGCCTCGTGCCTCGTTACCGTTATAATCGTTTTATTTGTTGTATTTAGGTCTTGGGGGTCTTGTGGCTGCGTTCCCGTCAAAATCAAACCAGGTGTGTAACGAGAAACCTGAAAATCAACGAACGGTGAAAGCCAAAATTAGGGACTATCGACGCCACATGGTTGTGTGCCAGGCCGTGTGTGACACACAGTCTAGGCCATTTTGGGCTGTATGGGCCCAAATTTCAGAGTTTTTCCCTAGGGTCGTACAAGTCATCTCGATCAACTGTGGGCCTTCCATAGGGTCAGTATGTGTTTATATAAGCCTTAATGCATGAAATCTGCTAATCTGTTAGTATGAAATTTGGCGTAAATAATGCCTAAATGCATGTAATGTGATGTGATATGTATGATAGGTTATGTATAGGCATGTTCCATATCTGTTATACGAGCATGCATGATATGTAAACTTTGGTATCTGTTATTTATGTTATTTTTGGTGTTCTGTTCATATCTGGTTATGAGGTGGGTTATGTATTATGTGAAGGAAGTGTTCTGTGTGAGGCGTTAACTCGCCATTATACTAGCAGCACTACTGCGATTATTCAGAAAAGTATCATAAGGACACTAAGTGGTGTGTAAATATGAGTGGGTGTTTTATACCTCACATTGTGTGTCGGGATGGTCGGAGCTAGTGTGTAGAGGATGGGGATAGGATTATATTTATCTGCACATGTACTACTCTGATACGATTCTGATTCTGTATAAGAAATATGACAGTATATGTTCTGTTATGTGATTAAATTTGAATTTCTATTTCTTTTGAGTTGCACATTGAGTTATAAAAACTCACTCTTTGTTTGTCTGATAATTTCAAGTAACCCTCAAACTTTGGCCGGTTGGCGTAACGGGAGCTCGGTTATGCCCACAATTCTGTAAAACTTTATTTAAATATATTTGCCTTATTTAAAATTTTCGATAATTTTTGGACTCTCGGGACATTTGGGTTTGTTATTAGTTTAGATTGTTTTGGGTTTTTGCTTTATATTTGATAAAACGATTTTCTTCGAAAAACGACTATGTTTCTACGATCAACTCTTTTTAAGAAAACAAACTCGGATTTCCAAAATATAATGCTTTAAGAACTTCCGCTGCAACTTATTTGATTTAATTTAGGAAATGAAATCAACTACCCATTTTAACTATTAAGTATGACAAACGTTTTTCAATTAAAATGGGCTTTTAAATAGCAAAGGTTTATGACATTTTTCAAAAAGCGAAAGTCAAGTTTATAATTATTTTATGTAATATTCTTGTAACACCTCAAACTCGACCTAGACGTTATGGCCGAATTTGGTGATGTCACATGGAAAGATTTTGAAAACAGGTTGATTTATTTAACTAATCATTTATAAAATCCACATTCCTTCGTGTGTAATACAGAAAACATTATTTTAACATTTTATTTGCCAATAACTTATTAAAGCGGCAGCTTTAATCATTCATGTTTGAAAACGCATTCGTGTTTTTAGGAAAACCATTGTTTGCATAAAACCGTTGTTTTTAATAAAAACATTTTACCAAAGCGATTAAATCAAGAATAACCAGTTAAAAATTTAACAATCCAGAGAGTCCCCAAAAATTACAACTCTCAAAACAACTACCAAAACATAGATAAACCATAAATAAATGACTTTAAGCAGTTTTAAGAATATGTGGTCACCGCTAAGTCCCTGTAACACCGGTCCGCCTAAGACTGTGAATTACTTGACAGAATAAACAAACAAACGTGAGTTTACATAAACTCAGTGTGTATCCCAGCAGAATTAAGCATGCAAACATTCAGTATTATAATTGCAGACAGAAACAGATACAGATCTAGATTCAAATATTAGATTATAAAATCAGATTCAAATATTCAAAATCCTACCCCCATCCTCTACACACCATCTCTGACCATCCCATCACATCATCTAGGGTTAAAAACACCCACCCATCTCTACACACCACTTTGTGCTATGAAGACACATATATCAGAAAATATGCAGTCAAGCTACCAGAATATGGGTGATTAACACTGTACAGAAAACTTCCTCCTCATATATCAATCCCACCCCAAATAGTTATATAGCATACATACAGAATTAACAGATAGATCATGCTTAACATGCTTATATAAATAGATAACAGATAATCATAACATAGACTTGCTCAGAACTGTATTTTAGTCTAATATATCACATAGTTTTAGGGTTTAGTTAGCCTTTACCGACCCTATGGTAGGCCCATAGTTGATTAGGACGACCCGTGCGACCCTACAAAATATTCTAATATAATGGGCCCACATGCCCGTGTGGCTTACTCGTGTGGGCCCACATACCCGTGTGGCCCACACATCTAGATTGGCCTTGCCCGTGTAGCCCACACGGCTTGGCCCTAAATCCACACGCCCGTGTGACATGCCTGTGTGGACCAACATGCCTAGATTGGCCTTGCCCGTGTGGCCCACACGGTCACACTAGATCCACCACACGGCTATGTGCTACGCACAGTCATGCCTTCATCGACCACATGGCCATGTACTCGCACACAACCTACTACGCGGGTGACCACACGCCTGTGTGGCGTCGACAGATTCATTTTTCAACTTTTGCCAAATCTCATTTTTCTACGTTTCAGGTATACACCTGATTCGTTTTCGCCACAAACTCACTCTTGAAACCACCAGCGTCTAGAATCGGCATAAAAACTTCCCAAAATCAGTTTTAAACCTCAAATTACCCAAAACAATAAAACCGAAAATGGTTCAAATCAAATACTCAACACTTACCCTACAAATGATTCCTATTACGATTCCGCGAGAGAAGAGTCTAGTTCTACACGATTTACTGCTGTCAAAACAGAAAGTAGGATTCCACCCGTCAAATTGGAAACGAACACTTCAATACAAATACTAGAATCCCACTTACCAATAACCAAGGGAAAACGAAGAAGCACAACAATAAGATTGACGATGAATCAAAACAGATCAGCAAGAAGAATCAAAAGTAAGAAAATGAAAAGACAGAGGCAAGCAGAAGAATAAATTGACGTCAATCTTTTTTTCCAAAAAAGGGAAAGGAATTTTTTTGAAAGAAAAAATAAAATAAAAACAAGAGTTATAGAAATTCCACAATTTCCTCCTCACTAACCCACTAACCACAACTAACTTATAAACCCAACTCCACCGAAACTCTCTCAGTCAAATGAGCAAAAATATAACACACATGCTCGCGTAAAGATAAGAACACAGGACCTCTAATGCACCAACACCCTTACCACTCGAACCAACAGGCTCATTCTGATATGGAATTACAGACAATTTAATATAAGCCTACTGAACAATGGTAGAGCTTAATTCCAAAAATAACAAAATTTGCTAAAGGTAAGGCTTGAACTTGAGACCTCTCACACACACCCAGAACACTTAACCACTGAAGCAGATACACATTTGTGCCAAATATTTACAGAATCAGAAATAAATTATTCAGAGCGTTACAAATCTACCCCCTAAAAGAAATTTCAACCTCGAAATTTACCTAATCAGAACAGATGAGGATACTGCTAACGCATCAAGCCATCAGGTTCCCACGTGGCCTCCTCAGAACCTTAACATCTCGATCTAGAATCTGAATAGGCTCCTCCTCAAAAGTTAAGTCCGGTCTAACCTCAATCTCCTCAACCGATACAACATGAGATGGATCAGACCGATACCGTCGCAACATCGAAACATAGAAGACGTCGTGGATACGGTCTAACTCTGGAGGTAGCTATGAACCTAGAGCTCAACTTGTCCTTACGGCCAAATCTCAGAACCTTCTTCCACGGAAAAGCCTTAAGAAAGATGAAGTCCGCCATAGAATACTCAATATCTCGCCTCTTCAGATCTGCATAAGACTTCTACCTATCAGAAGTCGCTTTCAGACGATCCTGAATTAGTCTAATCTTATCATCAGTCTCAGAAACTAGCTTAGAACCCAAAACCCGATGCTCAGCCAACTCAATCCAATATAATGGAGTGCGACACTTATGACCATACAGAGCCTCGTAAGGTGCCACCTGGATATCAGCCTGGAAGTTGTTATTGTAGGCAAACTCAGCTAGCGGCAAATAATCTTCCCAATTACCTCAGAAATCAATCACACAACTCTGAAGTATATCTTCCAGTACCTGAATCACCCTATAGATTGACCATCAGTTTGAGGATGGAATGCAGTACTGAAGTCCAATCTCAAACCCAGAGCCTTATGCAACATTTTCCAGAAAAGAGATGTGAAGCGAGGATCTCTACCAAAAATGATCGAAACAGGCACCCCATACAGTTTACAATCTCGGAAATATAAAGCTTTGCCAACTTCTGCAATGAATAGTCTATATGAACTAAAATAAAGTGATCGGACTTGGTCAATCGGTCCATGGTGACCCAAATAGAATCTTTCTTAGTAGGTGTCAAGGGTAACCCACTAACGAAGTCCATTGTCACTCGTTCTCATGTCCATAAGGGAATCTTAACGCTGTAGCAAACCCGAAGGCAATTGATGCTCAATCTTAACTTGCTGGCACGTTAGACAACAAGCAACAAAATCAATAACTTCACGTTTCAAACTCGGCCACCAGTATAACTCACGGAGATCGCGGTACATCTTACCACTAGGGTGCATAGCATAAGGGCTACTATGCGCCTCCCTCATAATTGACTGCCTCAAATTAGGGTCATTTGGCACATAGATGCAACCTCAAAAACATAACACACCATCATTATTCAACCCAAAATCAGAAGTAGTACTACTCTCAACCTGACGAAACCGCAAACCCAGAGACTCATCCTCTAACTGCTTAACTCGAATCTGATCAATCCAAGTCAATTTAACTTTTAACTCGACCAACAGACTCCTATCATCAAACAGACTAAAGCGAGCAAACATCACCCTCAAATCAGCCATCGCTCTACGACTTAGAGCGTCGACCACCACATTGACCTTACTAAGATGATATTCTATCGTGCAGCCATAATCTTTGAGCAGCTCAATCCATTGACGCCGCCTAAGATTCAACTCTTTCTGAGTAAGGAGATACTTGAGGCTTTTGTGATCAGTGTAAATGATACACCTCTCACTATACAGGTAGTGCCTTTAGATTTTCAAAGCGAAGACCACAGTAGTCAACTCAAGATCATACGTCGGATAGTTCCTTTCGTGTGTCTTAAGCTGACGAGATGCATAAGCTACAACCTTACCATCCTGCATCAGAACGCATCCCAAACCAACGTGCGACGCATCACTGTAAACCACGAATTTCTTTCTAGATTCAGGTTGTATCAGAATAGGAGCCTGAGTCAGAATAGACTTGAGCTTCTCAAAGCTCGATTATTATGCATTAGTCCAGAAAAATAGGACACCCTTACATAGAAGCTTAGTAAGAGGAGCTACAATTAGAGAAAATCCCTCAACAAACCGTCGATAGTAACCCACCAGACCCAGAAAATTGCGAATCTCTAACACGTTCTTAGGTTGTTTCCAATCAAGCACAACCTCAATCATACGAGGATCAACACGAATCCCCTCAGCAGAAACCACGTGCCTCAGAAAAGTTACCTCCCGTAACTAGAATTCACACTTGCTCATCTTAGCGTAGAGTTGTTTTTCTCGGAGTATCTGAAGTACCACTTGAGATGCTCATCATGCTCATCCTCAGTCTTAAATTACACTAAAAAATCACCGATGAAGACCACGACAAACTGATCTAGATAAGGCTAAAACACTCAGTTTATCATATCCATAAATGCAGCCGGAGCATTCGTTAGACCAAAAGGCATAACTACAAACTCGTAATGTCCATATCGAGTCCTAAATGCAGTCTTATGAACATCAGCCTCCTTAACCCTCAATTGATGGTACCCAGATCAAAGATCAATCTTGAAGAACACTGAAGCCCTTTGGAACTGATCAAACAAGTCGTCAATCCTCGGAAGCGGATACTTATTCTTCACGATCAACTTATTTAGCTACCGATAGTCGATGCACATTCTCATAGTCCTATCCTTTTTCTTAACAAAGAATCGGTGCTCCCCACGGAGACACACTCGGACAGATGAAACCACGGTCCAGAAGTTCTTGCAGTTGAGCCTTAAGCTTAGTAAGCTCTTTTGGTGTCATATAGTAGGGAGCGATAGACACTGGAACTGTACCCGGAAGAAACTCAATCCCAAACTCCACATCTCTATTCGGAGGCAAACCCGATAACTCCTCAGGGAAAACATCTAGAAAATCCCTTATAGTTCTAATATTCCCAAAAAAAGAGTCCCTAGAACCAGAAACACTGACATATGCTAAGTACGCTCACACCCTTTCTGAACCAGTTTTTCAGCCACAAGAAAGAATATCACATTGGATAGATAATTTTGATGCTCGCCGATCACGACCAATTCTTTATCATCCTCATTCCTCAGAACAACCCTCTTAGTCGCGTAGTTCAAACTAACCCGGTGCTTGACCAACCAATACATGCCTAGAATTAAGTCGAACTCCCCAAACGGAAGCTCTAACAGATTTGCCAGAAAAACAGTACCTTGCACCTCTAACGGAACATCCCTACAAAGTTTCCTAACCTAGACAGACTGCCCCAATGGACTCAGTACAGTAACCTTACTAGAAGTGCTCTCCATAGAAACCCCTAAGTTTTCAGATACAGTACTAGCTATATAGGAGTGAGTAGAACCTATGTCTATCAAAGCAATATATGGTACCTCAGAAATTAAGAATGTACGGTGATAACATCTAGAGCATCTCTGTCCTCTCGACGTCAAGCAGCATAGATAAGTGCAGGTTACCTCGCCTCTGTCTGATTAGTACTTCTGCCCGGTGCTCTTTGTTCACGGTCCAAACCATTACCACCCCTAGCCGCTCCACAGCCCTTAGGTGGCTGCTGAACTGCCCTCTAAGGCTGTACAAAACCTGGTGTTGATGTTTGCATCTGATCTGCCTGCTGTGGATACTCCCTGATACGGTGCTATAATGAACCACACCACAGACAAGCCCCAATCCTTCTCCAGTACTTGCCCAGATAGCGCCTACCACAGTCACTGCATAGCTGGATCCTAGTAGGAGCAACAGGAACCCCCACTCTAACTGGCCCATCAGATCTGGTTTTTTTCTTAGGCTTCTGCACAGAACTAGAGGGCTCTGAATCCCTCTTATTCTTGCCTCTCTCTCTGTCCCTATTCTGGCGCTCTATGCGCTTAACATCCTCGGTTATCTTCGCATTCTCTACCAGAACAGCAAACTCTCGCTCCCTCTATAGAGTAATCAATACCCTCAGACTGTCTCTGAACCCATTCTCAAACCGAACACACCTTTCATACTCCAATGCCACCATGCCTCTGTAACACCCCTAACCCTTATCCGTCGTAGAATTAGGGTTACAGGGTATCACCAGTCAAAAACACATTTTCAGATAATCACGTACACACACACTTATAATAACTTAAAAAAACATAAACAATCGTTAAATAATTTCATAGTCTATTTAATTACTAGTACTAAAGAGCTGAATATACTTTTAATTCAAACTCATAATACATGCAGATATACAGACCCCATTACACTTTAATCGCACACTGTAACCATATACAATTACATTACACAAATGTACCACTATTTTTTTTTATAAAATCGTATCAAATTCAACATACATTTAATATTAAGCTAAACACTTATTCACCACACCAACACATATAATTATTATAATTTATTATTGTATATGCCATTATTCATCTAGTCATTCTTTCATGCATTTAGCTAAACCAAATTTGATTTTAACTATTACTCATTCACGGTTCAAATCAATTGACTTATAAATATATATACTTCAATTGCCTAAATCATTATACTTATTCTATAATATAATATTACAACATTTAATATGCTACAGTTGGATGCAAATTTACTATAACTACCTATATTAATTACATTTACCGAAAGATGATACAATATAAATTAATGATTTGATATAATAATCCCAACTTGTCATTATTAGATCAAGACATTGATTAGCTTCCACAATCTAATTTAAACAGCTTATACCCATCCAAAAACATGCATGCATAGTTCAACTAGTTAATCAAAAATACTTAATAACTAAAAGAGATTATTCTTGAAATTTCAAAATATTAATCACGCATATAGACATATACAGAACGTAATTATTACATACGTTATATCAAATATATCAAGTCAAATTATCATATACAAAAATATTCATAGAATCAATGCCAAGCCACAAATAAACCAAAATTTAATAATTCAATGCATCTTATAACCGAATATACTAATATATTATTGAGTTAGTTTCAAACTAATTTATGTATGTCTTACCTGTTCAAAACCTTGACCAAATCAATTTATCATGCTATGAAAATGCATACACACAATGATCATTACACCATCCATTTTAAGTTTACCAACCATTGTCAAACCATTACTAACACATATAGCGTCTATCATGTGAATTATTCTTGCATAGCATATAGTATTTAAGCAAAAGTGAGCTCAAACCACAATCCAAAAATACAACCAGAATTATCAAAAACCAAGACCATAAGACATTATAACAAAGCCCACATAAAGTCAAACTTAAACATAAATAGCAAGCCATTTTCACATAGCTAATATACAAACACATTCAAAATAATTAATCCCAAAACCAATCTATATATGCCATAATTTAAGTTTAGCTATAAGGTACCAAAACAGTAGATAGTGTGATGAGCTTGGCTGACAGTCCCTGAGCTTGTAGCTTGACTCCAAATCTATAAAATGAAGACAAATATACACACAGTAAGCTACTAAAGCTTAGTAAGTCATAAGCAATTAAACTAGCTGATAATATAATTAATTTAATTTAATTTAACCAAATTTCAATATCATTAACAAGCTTACTTTCAACTTATATCTTCAATAATAATATACCAACCACATATATTTATTACCTTAGACGGATATTCACAAGTTAAATAATAAAACCACTGCTCAATTTTCAAAAGCCGAAATGTCATAATTAATCAACCACTGCACAATTATAAAAGTCCAAGAACCTTAATTCAATATTATGTACATATAACTCTTATGAGACCAATTATTTATGATCACTTATATATGCATAACCAAAAATCAATTCCATAATATACTTGCCATTTGTACAAAGCCGAATACACTTATTTAATTCATGTATATATTTAACCTTACATCACATATAATTTATCAATGATCAAGTCACATACATACCTTATTATTGATAGCTAACAAGCTAAATTATACCTTGCCTTTTAGCTCATTTTACACATTCGATCAAGATTTACCCTTGCCTGATAAACCATTCGGAATTGGATAGGACACTTGGATAATCACATAAATTGTACAATGCCAACGTCCTAGACGTGGTCTTACATGTAGCCACAAATCGATGCCACTGTCCCAGACAGGGTCTTACTCGTAAACACATATCGGAACCACATATCGATGCCATGGTCTTACTCGCACACATATATCGGAATCCTATGTCATAACATATGTATCCTAACTATTCCTAAGGTTCATTCGAGGCTTTCGGACATCGTAACTCGGTCGAATCGAACTTGAAAGTGTAGTAGCCAAATTTAATCACGTTTGGTCATAACATATTTAAATTCTAATATTTCATAACAACATATAAATATAACATTAAATTTCCAAATAAACACGTCTATTTGCTTATAAACTTACCTCAGACGGTACAAAACGGAATCGGGCAGCTAGTCGACAACTTTTGTTTTTCCCCGATCCAAATCCGATTTCTTTAGTTCTTGATCTATTAATATTCAAATTAAGCTCATTCAAACATATTTTCATTCAATTTAGCCCAAAACACATAAAGAGGCAAATTACCATTTTACCCCTAACATTTATAAGTTTTACAATTTATTCCCTATTGCACAAAACACAAAATACACAAAATTTCCAATTACCCATGTTTAGCCAAAACTTACCCATTACCATACGAGTCCATATATTTTATTAATTTCATATTTTAGTCCCTCAAATTATTATTTTTGCAATTAAGTCCTAATTACTCAAAATTATCAAAAATTCCAAAACAAAATGTGTTAAGCTAAAACATATCATTCATTTTTTATCATCAAACCACAAAAATCACAAGCTATCAACAATGGCACAACTCAAAATATTCATCAAAATAAAAAATTCAAGCATGGGTTTTGTAGTACTTGAAGCAACGATCTCAAAAACGTAAAAATTATCAAAAACCGAACAAAAACGAACCTTGTATGGGCTTGAATATTGACCGAACCCTAGCTTGCTTTCTTTTCTTTTTATTTTGTTTAGTTTCGGCTACCAAGAACATATGAACACTCAAATATGGCTTTGTTTATTTTATGTTTTATATTATAATATAACATATATAATATAATATTTAATTTACTTATATATCTTTACTAATATAATAGAAAAACCATGTAACTTATATCTTATGCCGTCCCACTTACTTATTAATGGGATATTTACAATATAAATGTCCCAACTTAGAAAGCCACTAACAATTTGGCCCTCATGCTTTTAAACTAGCAAGTTTTTAATTTATGCGATTAAGTCCTTTTATTTAATCAGACACCTAAACGATAAAATTAAATCATGAAAATTTCACAGATATAAATTCACACAAAATAAACACGAACAATAATTTAAAAATTATTTTCTGACTTGGATTCGTGGTCCCGAAACCACTGTTCCGATTAGGGTCTAAATCGGGCTGTTACAGCCTCGAGCGTAGCGGCTCAATCTCAGAAACTCAGCCTTATACTCGACCACTAATCTATCCCCTTACGTGAGATTCATGAACTCACGCCTATGAGTATCCACATAGCTAGGTCCCACATACTTACTCTGAAATGTAGTTTTAAAGAAGCCCCAGGTCAGACGATCAGGCTGAGTACCCTCCCCAACCGTCAGCCACCATTGATAAGTCTCATCACGAAACAGAGAGACTACTGATCGCGTGATTTTGTGTGATAAGTTTTATGAATTTATAATTAATCATTCTTAAAACTAACTATTATCGCGATGCAGGCAAGTGTACCTATCGAACAGTAGTATAGTTTTAGCAAGACCGGATTGTCGAACCCAAGGGAACTAAAAGTACTAGTAATGACTGTCTTTTTATTATCTAGCCTAAGAATAAAGAGGTTTTGTTTTAACTAACTAATTATCTAAACTAAGAATTCACAGAAAATAGAATTGGGGAATTACTTTTAGAAAAACGATTGAATTAAGACAATACCTAAGGAAGAATCCACCTAAACTTCACTTGTTATTCTGACTCCGAATCGGACGATTTATTCATTTAACTTGTTCCGTAGAGATTCCTAAGTTATGTTATTATCGCTATTCAAGACTAATAACGTCTAATCCCTAGATTGAATAATTGAGACTTTTCCTTAATTAACACCCTAGGGTTGCATTAACTCGATCTATGGATCCTCTTATTAGGTTTCACCCTAATCCGGCAAAATCTTGTCACCCTATCTCTAGGCGCGCAATCAACTCCGCTTAATTATGAAAAATGTACTCTTGTTCCTCCTCTGAATAAGAGTTTTTCTTGAATCAGTATCCTGGGATATCAAAATAAGAATTAAGAACACATAATTAAGAACAAGTTAAATATTTATCATACAATTCAGAAAATAATAACAAGATTCGTCTTAGGTTTCATTTCTCTTAGGTATTTAGGGGATTTAGTTCATAACTAAAAAGGAAAACATGTCAGAAGAATAATGAATACAAAACATAAAGAAAACCCAAAACTCCTGAAGGGAAATTGAGAGGAGATCTTCAGTCTTGATGATGAATCCTGCTTTTGAGATGGATCAATCGGCTTTCTTCGAGTAATTCCTTTCTTCCTCCCTGTGCCTCTCATTTTCCTCTTCCTTTAGGCGTATTTATAGGCTTTAGAATGCCTAAAAGCCCTCAAAATTAGCCTTTTCTGAATTGGACTCAACTTGGGCTCAACAGGGACACGTCCGTGTGCGATTACTTCAGGCTGTGCTCGAGCCTGTTATAATGGCACGGGTGTGTATTCTACCCGTGTAAGTCGTGCTTCAATTCTGCCAAATAGACACAGCCGTGTAGTCTGCCCGTGTGAGGAAGTCCAGGCCATGTTGATTTCGTAAGTTGACCCATTTTTTTCGTTTTTGGCCCGTTTCTCATTCCTTTCACTCTCCTATACTCGCCTAAGTATAAAACATGAAATTAAGGCATTAGGAGCATCGAATTCACTAATTCTAAGGAAAAATCATCCATAAAATGTGTTAAGCATGGGGTAAAAATATGTATAAATTATGGTTTATCAACTGCACCCTTCAGTTTCTACTCAGAAGTACAGTCTAGATCATTCATAATCCTTTACTCTGCTCCATTAGACCAGAGTCGTTCGGTTATCGACCCTCGGCTCCCAGATCCAAAATGGGGTCCAGCAACCCTCTCCAAAATCCTCAGTATTGTCTGGGACAGTGCGTTGTCCTTAGTCGAACGGCTTTGAGACCCAGTCTCAGTAGTAGGCAAAATTGGTGTCTCCCTCGTTCTAAATTCAGCATACTGCCCAGAGAGGAAGACTCATCTCGAGCCCCTCTACGGCATCTTCCGCGGCCACGAGTACTGCAGCCACGAATTCCACAAGCAGTCATTATCTAATTTAAGTTTTATCTACATTAAAAATTTTATGCAACAGTTTCAGTATTTATTAGCATATATTTTATACACATTTTATCAGAAGTTCCAAAGTGTTTTTCAGTAGTTTCAGTCTCTAACTATTTCAGTATAGCTTCGAAATGTGCTAACTACAGTGTTTTAGAACAATTTTACCTAAGTATAGAAATACTTACAGGATCAGCGCCGGAGACTAAGTGTACCACACACTTTCTCAATCTATTCAAATTTTTAACACCCAATACTTTCAAAACAGAATTTCAGAACCCAAAATTCACAGCTGAGTTTTGCAACCTAACTCTGATACCATTAGATGTAACACCCCAAACCTAACCTAGACGTTATGGTCGAATTTGGTGATGTCACATGGAAAGATTTTGAAAACAGGTTGATTTATTTAACTAATCATTTATAAAACACACATTCCTTCGTGTTTAATATAGAAAACATTATTTTAATAGTTTATTTTCCAATTACTTATTACAACGGAAGCTTTAATCATTCATGTTTGAAAACGCATTTGTGTTTTTAGGAAAACCATTTTTTACATAAAACTGTTGTTTTAATAAAATGTTTTACCAAAGCGATTAAATCAGAAATAACCAGTTAAAAATTTAACAATCCAGAGAGTCCCCAAAAATTACAACTCTCAAAACAATTACCAAAACATAGATAAACCATAAATAAATGACTTTAAGCAATTTTATGAATATGTGGTCACCGCTGAGTCCTTGTAGCACCGGTCCGCCTAAGACTGTGGATTACATGATAGAATAAACAAACAGACGTGAGTTTACATAAACTCAGTGTGTATCCCAGCAGAATTAAGCATGCAAACATTTAGAATTATAATCACAGACAATAACAGATACAGATTTAGATTCAAATATCAGATTACAGAATTAGATTCAGATATTCAAGATCCTACCCCCATCCTCTACACACCATCTCTGACCATCCCATCGCACCATGTGGGGTTAAAAACACCCACCCATCCCTACACACCACGTTGTGCCATGAAGACACATATATCAAAAAATATGCAGTCAAGCTACCAGAATATGGATGATTAACACCGTACAGAAAACTTCCTTCTCATATATCAATCCCACCCCAGACGGTTACAGATTATACATACAGAATTAACAGATAGATCATGCTTAACATGCTTATATAAACAGGTAACAGATAATCATAACATATACATGCTTAGAACTGTATTTAGTCTAACATATCACATAGTTTTAGGGTTTAGTTAGCCTTTACTGACCCTATGGTAGACCCACAGTCAATTAGCACAACTCGTGAGACCCTACGAAATATTTCAGTATAATGTGCCCACATGCCCGTGTGGCCTACACAACTAGATTGGCCTTGCCCGTGTAGCCCACACGGCCTGGCTCTAAACCACACGCCCGTCTGACATGCCCGTGTGGTCTACACATCCTGATTGGCCTTGCCTGTGTGGCCCATATGGCCACACTCGAGCCACCACACGGTCGTGTGCTACGCACGACTATACCTTCATCGACCACACAGCCGTGTACTCACACACGGGTAACTACGCGCCCGTGTGGAATCGACAAATTCATTTTTTGGCTTTTGCCGAATATTATTTTTTTGAGTTTCACGTACACACCTAATTCGTTTTCGCCACAAACTCACTCCCGAGACCACCAGCGTCTAGAATCGGCATAAAAACTTCCCAAAATCAGTTTTAAACCTCAAATTACCCAAAACAATAAAACCGAAAATGGTTCAAATCAAATACTCAACACCTACCCTACTACTACAAATGATTCCGATAAAGATTCCCCGAAAGGAGAGTCTCGTTCTACACGATTTACTGCTGCCAAAACAAAAAGTAGGATTCCATCCGTCAAATTGGAAACAAACACTTCAATACAAATACTAGAATCCCACTTACCAATAACCAAGGGAAAACGAAGAAGCACAACAACGAGATTGACGATGAACCAAAAAGATCAGCAAGAAGAATCGAAAGTAAGAAAATGAAAAGGAGGAGGCAAGCAGAAGAATGAATTGATGTCAATCTTTTTTTCTAGGAAAGGGAGAGGAATTTTTTTGAAAGAAAAAATAAAATAAAAACAAGAGTTATCGAAATCCCACAATTTCCTCCCCACTAACCCACTAACCACAACTAACTCAGAAACCCAACTCCATAATTGCTTTTAAAATTATTGTTTTCCTCTACTTGCACAAGGAATATATATAATACTAAATTAGCAGAATAATAAATAAAATCAGTAAAAGAAGTGAAATACATCTTCATATAGTGAATTTCGTTCTCGTAATTAAATCATAATCTTTGAGAAAATTAGAAGATTGATAAAATAATTTATTTATATTCAAACTTAAATAAAAATAAAATATGAATACATACCCAAAATAAAGATATTTAATTATAAAATATGAATACGTAACTATACAATTCTTAAATTTAGACATAAACATCTAAAACTTGGTAGCAAACATACATGTAAAAAGTTCTAATAAGTGGAAAACTTAGGTCTTTTCACTTGGTTTTGCATGCAATACAAATAGATTTTATGATTTTTTTACATGATAATATAATATAATATAACAAAGTGAAGTTAAAAATAATTGAAATGCGGATAAATTTGATGTGAAAATAGTGATAATAAAATTATATATTTTAAGTTATCAAGGTTGACTAAATTTTAAATTAAATGTTATATATATTAGCTACGAGATCCAACCTGAATTTTTATTAATTAATTATGAGATGAATAAAGATGTGGTATGTAAATGATATTAAACAATTAATCAAACATAAATCAAATCAAAGTAATTGGTAAAAATATTTTAATTTAAATTAATTTGATTTGATTTGAATATTATGTTTGATGATAAATCGATTAATTTGATCTTTAAAAATTGAATTTTTGTAAGTATGTTTATTTTTTATTAAAAAATAAAAGTTAGAAATAAATAATCAAATGAAGATTTTGACTTTTAAATAGAGATGAGTTTCCATCAAAATACTTTGTGGAAAATTTGTTAGGAAATAATAATTGTATGAATGTAACACAAAATTAATTGCATTTTCTTTTATTAGAAAATTATTAAAAAGTCCAAATTCAAATCTTCAAATTCCAGTTGTAAACTCAAATGGAAGTGTTTAAATGTTGTAAATTGAAGTGTTTAAATGCTGTAAATTGAAGTGTTTAAATGTTGTAAATTGAAGTGTTTAAATGTTGTAAATTGAAGTGTTTAGTTGCTGGAAATTGAGATGTTTTATCGCTGTAATTGAGGTGTATAAATGTTGTTAATTAAGATGTTAAAGTGCTGCAAATTGAAGTGTTTAAATGCTGTAAATTGAAGTGTTTAAATGCTGTAAATTGAAGTGTTAAAGTGCTGCAAATTGAAGTGTTTAAATGTTTAAATTGAAGTGTTTAAATGTTGTAAATTGAAATGTTTAAGTGCTGCAAATTGAAGTGTTTAGTTGCTAGAAATTGAGATGTTTTATCCCTGTAATTGAGGTGTATAAATGTTGTTAATAGAGATGTTAAAGTGCTGCAAATTGAAGTGTTTAGTTGCTGGTTGAGGTTGCTACACACAAGTCCCTTCCTTTTTTTAGTTTATGTGCCATGTGATGATTGTGTTTTAAAATTTAACTTATTTTAGTTCCTTACATTCTTACAGGATTCACAATCAAGGAGCAAGAAACATTGCAGGAACTCATTGGGATCGAACAGTCAGAATTCAAAATCAAGCAACACACGAGCTAGATTTGGAGCTTAGACTGTCACTGTAATCAGTAAATTTTTTCTGCCACTTTAAATGCATGCTCATGGAACTACATTTTATGCTTTCCTAGAATTGTAAGTTCAAATAAGGTGTTGATCTTGCAATTCATACATACAACTTGAGCAAGTTGATATGAACTAATTTGAATTCTTTTTAAAAAATTTCAAAAGAATCTTATGTAATCAAAGGCAATTTGACTTGATGCATGAGATATAGTGAAAAACATTGATTTTCTTGTTCATGAATTTCTATTTTAATACGTCTTCAAATTAAATTATACATTTCTAAACTAGTGGAATCCCACTTCTACTGCATTCTCTAACCAAAGAATAGAGTAATGCATTTACTGATAACAACATTTCTAAAAGATTTGCTTAAGCATGTAAAGGGATGGGAATGGATTTGTGGCGTTTTTATAATATTTTATTATTTTTTTAATTTTCATGACCTTTAACGGCGTTTTTGGGAAAACTGCTGCTAAAAGTCATGTTCTTTAGCAGCATTTTTGGGAAAAGCGCCGCTAAAAGACATGTTCTTTAGCAACATTTTTGGGAAAAGCGCCGCTAAAAGTCATGTTTTTTAGCGGCTTTTTGGGAAAAGCACCGCTAAAGGTCATGTTCTCTAGCGGCATTTGTAGAGAAAGCATCGTTAAAGGTTATGTTGTTTAGCGGCATTTATGGGGAAAGCACCGCTAAAGGTCATGTTCTTTAGCGGTGTTTGTGGGTAAAGCGTCGCTAAAAGTCATGTTCTATAGCGGCGTTTGTGGGAAAAGCGCCGCTAAAGGTAATGTAAAAATGTCGCAAAATTTAGTGGCGTTATCTATAGCGGTATTTTTTGCGGCGCTTATCAAAACGCCACAAACTGTTTTAGCGGCGCTTCCTAAAAAAAGCCCCCTAAAAACCTGTTTTGCTATAGTGACAGTGGTGATTAATTACTAGATTGGATGTAGTAGATTTGCCTCCAAATAAAAATGGTTCAAAATGTTGCACCCAACTGATCGAGGCTTTAATAATCTCATAGGCCGTCCAGTTGATATTTTGGAAAATGAACAAATTCATATTCTTTCAAATCCTCCAAACGATTATCCCAAATAAGCATGACCAAGTAATTCCTTTATCCTACACCTTATCATGACCACAAAGGTTAGTGGAAAACCAATTTTGAAAGGAGTTAGAAAAAAACCTGGATAGCTTCTTTGTGGGGACAACGAGCATCCAAGCTTCCTTAACCGTCAAACAATCACGTAGAACATGCAAAAGATCCTCAGTGTCATGCCCACATAAAAGGGCATGCACGACTTTGTCCAATCCCTCTTCTTGCCCGTTTATAATTAGTAAGAAGCCTTTGTTTGACTGTAAGCCAAAGAAAAAGACACTCTCTGTGAACCCTAGTATTTCCAAACTGACTTCCAAGCATCATCATTAGGATTCCATGAATTTTCTTTTAATACCTAATAAGCGCTTCGAATAGAAAATGACCCTGAACTAGAATGAGCCCAAATGATCCTATCTGTTCCCCCAATTGGATGAGGTGGGGAATTACTTACAATTCGCTCAATGATGATATCAGGCAGCTACACACTAATCAATTCCACATTCCAATAACCATCAGGAGCACCCAATCTTTCAAAAGACTTTCCAAATCAAGTCTAGAATGAGCCACAACATACAAAGAAAGGGGGCCAATGTCAAGAACCCAAGAATCTTTCCATGCTTGGATTGTGGAGCCGTCCCCTACAAACCATATGAGATTCTCACAAAAAAAGGGCCACACTTTAAAAAGGGATCACCAAATGTGAGAACAATTGCTTCTCTGAATGGAATCAGGAAGCTGGCTCTTCCAACCATAATTCGAACGAAGAACACGAACCCATAAGGCATCCTTTCTTGAGACGAGATTAAACTCTATTTTCATAAGAAAAGAATTATTTTGATCTTGAAGATGCTGAAACCCAATGCCTCCACGATATCAAGGCTGACAAATGGACTCCCATCCTACCAAAGTAATTTTATGATATCTAATAGAGCCTCCCTAGATAAATTGTCTTACAATATTTTCAATCTCATCACATACCCCTTTTGGAACTAACAAAGACTGCATAAAATAACTTGGAATAGCTAGAAGGACTGATTGAGCAAGAGTGACACGTCCCGTAAAGGATAGCTTCCTAGCTTCCCAATTATGTAGTTTCCATCTTACTTTTTCAACTACAAAATTCAGGGTACTTTTAGTAACTTGATCGTGAAGGAGAGGCACCCCCAAATAAGTCCCTATATTAAGAACCTTCCGAAATCCAAAGAGCTGACTAATCTGGTCACATGAACTGTTATCAACACCTTTGCAGAAATACATATTGCTCTTTCTTGCACTAATATTGTGTCCAAAAAAATCATAGAACCGTTTAAGGATTTCTTTTAACAAAAGGGCTTGATTCATCTCCGCCTTACCAAAAATGACAAGATCATTAGTAAAAAATAGATGAGATAAAGACGGTCTCAACCTTGATAACTGAATCGGATTCCACCTCCTAGCTATGATTTCAGAATGAATTAAGTGCCTTAACCATCCCATACAAAAAACAAACAGATAAGGCGAAAAAGGGCATCCCTGTCTAATCCCTCTTACCGGCTTAAAGGACTGAGACGGAACTCCATTCCATAGAATTTGCATAGTAGATGAAGAAATAACACTCGTACTAACCTTTCTGAGAAACTCGGGGATCCCTGCAGCAACTAGGGACACATTAATTAACTTCCTCTCTAATCCTGTCATAGCCTTTCTCCAGATCCAACTTAATAGCCATCCAATTCCTGCCCGCTTTTCTACTACGCATCGAATGTATGACTTCTTGCGTAATAATGATATTGTTAAAAATGTTGCGGCTAGTAATGAACCTCGCTTGCTCGGGTGTTATGTAATTAGGGAACACCACTTTGAATCTATTAGCGATCACCTTTATCACTAATTTATACATTACTGAACAGTGGCTAATTGGTCAGAATTGACTGAAGTCCTCCTGACGATCCTTCTTAGGAATAAGCACCATTAACATGTTGTTAAGATCTTTCTCAATTTTATTTCTAGCAAAGATCCCCTGAACCCACTCACAAACTGCCCTTCCAACTAAATCCCACTGACTTTGAAAGAAAAGTACATAATACCCATCACTTCTGGGAGCCTTCAGCGGGGCCATGTCAAAAAAGGATTTCTTTATCTCATCATTCAAAATTGGCTTTTTGAGAAAATCAATATCTTGCTCTGTGAGCCGAGGGAAAATATTCATGGGAGGTGGATTCAAGGGATTAGGGATCTCACCATACAAATTCTCAAAAAACATGGTTGTCTCATCACTGAAAATACTCTGATCTGAGCACCACTCCCCACTACTTAAACGTAAAGCCATAATTCGATTAAAGAGGATAAATTAGCTATTTGAGAGAGAATTTAAAGAGGACAAATTGGAAGGCATAAATATAGAAAAAAATATTGGCCAATAAACTTCTTGTTGGTTTCAAGTGTATGAAATGAAATAAATGTTTCTTTTAAATGTGGATGAGATTAGATAACAACTTGGTTTAAAAAGGTGGAACCATGATTGCTTTTGAACTATAACAACTTTGGTAAAAGTATTAGGGAAGCCCCTATATTTAGGGTTGGATTGCATTTCAGCTTCTATATTAAAAAACTGGACAAATTAGCCCTTATACATTTCAAAACGTGCAAGTTAGCCCATCCATTAACTTTTATCAATTAAATGATGGCGGCTCATTAATTTAAATGGTTAATTACTAATTTGATCCCTGAACTGTACTAAAATATCATATTGATTTTTTTAAAAAAATTTCTTAACAATAATTATAAAAAAATTTCAAAATAAATATAAATTATTAAAAATATTAAAAATTATGTTAAAATATTTTTAAAATATTATAAATAAAAAATTTCTAATGCCTAGGTAGTGGTATTGCGAATCTCTTTTAATCCTTGAAATACAATAACTTTTCAAAAACTTTGTTGATTAATAAGGAGAGGTGATATCAGTGGAAGAACCATTTATGGAAGGTACAACTATGATAAAATGACAATGAGGATTTTAACTAATTAATTAAGTCATTAAGGAGGTTTTCATACTCAATTGCAAAGGTTATCAATTCTCAATAAGAGTTTTAGAATGCTAAGATGTGTTAAGATGTGTTGGCATTAGTTAACTATTTTTGTCTATGAAATGATTCTAACTAATCCATATCTTTAGTGCAATTGGACAATGAATCAAGTGACTTGTGATCAAATAAAGAATCTAGAAAATAATTCATATCTTTAGTGCCATTGGACAATGAATCAAGTGACTTGTGATCAAATAAAGAATCTGGAAAAGGTAGAGGAATGAATCCATGTTAAAGGTGAAGAGAATGAAAGAAAAAGATGAAGCATATTCAGTGAACCTGCCTTGGGGATTTTAAAATGTCTAACATAACAATGAAGAAAAAGAAGCATATTATCAAGTGTGAATGCATATACATTAATAAAAAGTAGACTTTGAGCATCCATATTAGAGCAACTGACAGAAAATAATGGTAATAAAATGGTCAACAAAAATGAAGTAGAGCTTAGTATACCAATATTGGACTATGATAAATCATGTGTTTCATTAATTAATGTAAACCAAAATTCTTTGAAGGTCCCAATTCAACCCTTGAAGTCATTATTAAACATTGGAGAGTGAAAACGGATATAATAACCCTTAAATTACTAAAGTGCATAGTCTTGACCTAAAGAATAATAAAAGGGGATAAAAGTCCATAATTAAAATGAAGACAAGTTGTATCCCCACATTACTATTAGATTATAAGTAGTATTAATGAATGTATATTTATGGTAGAAGCCCTTAAATAATTGATCTATAAACAGTTGGTTATACAAGAAATTGTTATCGTTTTTAGAGAAAACTATAAGACACAGGAATGTAAAGAATTATTACCTGGGATATTTGGAGTAGACTAGAAACCCGAAATTTTTTTAAGGATTAAATTGAATAAAGTGGGAAGTAAAGAGACTAAATAGCAATTATTCCAGTTTTATTTTGATGTAAAATTTACCATTACTTAAAAAATCAATGCCTTTCATGATAACTTTCAAATGATTTTAATTATTTAATGTAACACCCCCTGACCCCAAACCGTCGCTAGAACAGGATTACGAGGCATTACCAGACATATCAGATAACTTACGAATAATTTATAATTAATATAACATTCATAGTATAATTTAATAATTAAATCCCTATATTGGACTCTCGAAGCCCAACACATGTATTAAAAGTAGAACGGGGCTTGTTCGAGGATTCCGAAAAATTTTTCATAATTTTTTTTTACAAAAATTTCAACAATATTTCTGCTTATTTTTACCTAAAACCCCCTGCAAATTCAAACAAAAAACAAACCAATCCCAATGTTTCAACCAAAGAATTTTACATCTTAAACACTACTAGATCATGCTTAATCCATTATTTATTACTTAAATTTTAAAGTGTTAACATATAAGAAACTAATTCATACCTTTCATTTCATTTCAAAATTTAATACCAAATTTACTAATTTATAACTTTAAACTTACTTATCATCCAAAATTTCATAACTATCTAATTACAACAAGATCATTTAACCTATATATATATATATATATATATATATATATACATGACTCATGTACAACCACCTAGTACATGCCAGTTAAACAAAAAGAAGAAATACATCACCAAAATTTCTTGTTGAGTCGGAATCTTTCTCGATCTCGAATGGATCTTGAACTCTAATGACCGCATACGTAAACAATCAGACGCTGAGTATTTCATACTCAGTGGTATTACTATAAACCAAACTATTTAACATTAATAAATTACAACATCAACCATAAGCTTTATAAATCATTTAAACTAATTATACATAATTATTTATCACTTCATAAATCTTAAATTCATATTTCATTTTTTTTACATACTAATTCAATTTATAATTTAATTCATACATTCTTTCTCGTACTTTTCAGTAGTGCCAATTCAATCAATCTCATTTTCAAATTTTCATTTCAATTATTTACCCTATTAACAAGGCTTGGACTCTGATAGATACGCGGATTCCATCCAAACACACTAGAATATCCAACCCAAACACACCCGGAATAATATAAATCCTCCCTAACACACCAATATAATATAGCCTCCCAAACACATCGGTAAATCATATCCTCCCAAACACACCAATAAGGCATTAAATGCCTCTTCGGTTAAACCGAAGCATATAATAACAGAATTATCTTCTCGACCAAGCTACAGATCTCTTCATCACATCACAATCATATGGCATGCTATTTGTATCCAATCTAGTCCGACAAGTTAATAGGGTATTATTTTACTTTTCCAATTTCTAATTCATTTCCACAACAATTTTAAATATTCAATCAATTCAAAACATCTATTATCTCAATTCACATATAATTCAATATTCACACATATTCTTACTTAATTTCAAATATTATTACTTACCTTATCTTAGATGTCCCATGACTACAAATTCAATATAACATTTAATAAATAGTTTGAGTTATAGTAATACAAACCAGAAATACGCGTTTACTCCTCAACGATCTTTTCTTTTCATTTGGATGCCGATGCCTCGTTTTCCTTGTTAGCTACAAAATAATAATAACAATTTACATTATTAATTACAACACTGATTTAATAATTAATTGAATTTTTATTCAATTTATTCCTAATTCCAATTTAATCCTAATTAACTCTTTTATTTGTTTAACTTAATTTATACTTCATTTCTACTCAATTTCCTTCCATATTCACCCTAACAATCTAATTGTCATTACAAAACCCTAATTTAAAATTTCTTTCAATGTAATTTCCTAAAACACAAAACTTATAGCTTCTTTTACAATTTAATCCATTTTTCAATTCTAACTTAAAATTCATTCAATTAAGTCCCTAATTCTTCTTTCTTTTTAGCATAACTCATGCTTAAAAACCTAAGAACTTCCAAAACCTTAATTTAATTTCAACAAAACTTTGTTTTAAAGCTTTTAAAACATCAAAATTAAGAGAAAAGGGCTAAATTTAGCTTACCAATTAAACTTGAAGCTTTAAAATCCCAATTTTTTTCTTTTTTTTTTCTTTCCCTTTTTCTTCCCCTGTTTCCGTTTTGTTCTCTGTTTCTTTTTTGTTCTTCTTTCTTTCATTTTCTTTTTATTCTATTTACTTATTTCTTTTAGTTATTTTTATATTACTTTATTATTAAGTAAACAAATTATTTTATAACAAATGTACCAATATTTTTATTACAATTGTCGTATTCAATTTGTTTATTATAAAAATATTATAATTTAATTATTATCATTTACTTATTATATAAGAAATTATATATATTTTTACACATGTACCAATAATAATTATCATTTACTTATTTCATAATATAATATCAATTAATAATTATTAATATATATATATAAATATCTTTTACTTATTATTTAAGAAATATACAAATATATATATATATATATATATATATATATACACATATCACACATATTCACTTTTATCATCATACGTTTGACACAAATTTTAATTTATTTATAATCTAATAACAAAATTTTAAATCAAATAATAATAATAATAATATCAACAATAATAATTAATAAAATCTAAGAAAAATCTTAGATTTTTCTATCCATTTTGCCGGCTCAATTATTACAAATGGCTTAATTGCCATTTTAATCCCTTTTCTTTCTATTATTTTAGAATTAAACTTTTAACCTTTACTCAATCTAGTCCATTTACTAATTACTCTAAATTAAATTAGTTTCACCTAAATAAAACCTAATTAGACATATAACTAGACTCATAATTATTCCTAATAATTATTTACGAACCCGTTTCACTAATACGGATGTCCGATAATTTAATTTTCCGGTGCCTACAGATTTTGGGTCATTACATATAATTTTAATTATTTTTATTTAATATTTATTTAAAATAATAATATTTTATTACAGTAATATAATAACATAAGTGAAAGAAAAGATGACATTTTTCCATCTTTCTTTCTAAACTTTGAACATAAGGGAAGAAGAAGAAAAAACTTTTCTTTCATCATTTTCCTTTATAAGGTATGATTTTTCTTCAAATTCTTCGTGATTTTGAATCTTTGAAATTTGTTTTACTTATATCTACGATTAATTTTTTGGTTTTATTAAGTATGGAAAAGTTTTCATTGATGAAGTTTAAGAAACCCTAAAAAAACAAGTTAGTTTTTGAATGAAAAATAATTAAGAGATAATTATTTTGTTGTTAGAAGTGTGAAAATGAAATAAAAAATGGATAGATGGTCGACTTGTTACATTCGAGCATGATAAAGGGGAAGTGGAAAATGTTGATGATTTTGCTTTATATTGGTGCTAAATGATACCTTGAGAAGGAGAAAGAATATTGGTAAAATCAAAATATTAAACGATTAAGTGAGGTGCAAGTTACGTGAATTTTGGATTATGGAACCCTTAGGTAGCCATAGTTAAACATGTATTGTAAGCTTGTTGTTATGCTTAATTATGATATCAGAATGAATAATGGTTGTGTTTGTAATGAATTCTTTCAATTGTAGCAAAAAACGAGGTTGGCACTTCAAAGGCAAAAGGAAAAGAAAAGGGGCCAAACAAGTGAAAACTTCAGTTTGTGCTAATAAACTTGAACTCTTTACGTAATGTCATTATGTTGTTTGGTTTTATTAGTTAAGCTAATTAGTACGGTGGAAATATTTATATATAAATATTTGATAATTTAAAATAATTGGATTAGTAGTTATAATTTATATATATACATAGTTATCAAATATGTTATTTGATTGAAATTATGAAATATGATAATATATTATGATTTAATTACGTAAATTTGGAAATTTCCCCGTAAATCAATGATAGACTAGTTCAGATATAGTTGGCATGTCATAGTATTAAGATTTGTATATTATTGATTTTTACTTCCCAATTCCTAGAGGGTTGTAGGGGAAACAATACTCAAATTCCTAGAGGGTCGAATACTATGATAGTCATCATTGTTGGGCAACTTGGGGTGACATATACTTTAAGTAATTGTTTTTGGGCAACTTAGGTGACATATACTTTAACTCATCATTTCTAGGAAACCCGAGGTGGCGGATCAGTGTATCCAACCTTATGTCTAAATTTGAAAAATTGGGGACTAAAATGAAAGAAATATGAAAAGTGATTTCAAAGTTATTTACAAATTTGAACCATTTAGAATTGGAAATTATATGGAGAAATGAGTTCAATATTGACAGCTTATATATAATAAAAAATGAGTTACTAGAATTGTATATTATTGGATATTATAATTAGTATATCATTAATATTATTATTTTATTACTATTATTGTTTTATTAACATAATTATTTTATTTTGTTAATTACTTAATGCTTTATGTAGTGATTTTAGATGTAATTAGCACCACTGAGCATGTAATGCTCAGCGTATAGTTGTTGTTTCCAAGCACAAGTAGTTAGGTCTTTAAACCTTTGAAGATATAGCACGGGGAATTGTAAACCTACGAGCACTCCCATAGCTCAAGGTGAGAAGCTTACCAGCAATGAAGATGTTGAGAAGGTTGATGAAACAAGCTACAGAAGCTTGGTGGAATGTCTGTTTTACTTGATAGCATTCAGACCTGACATAATGTTATTGTAAGTTTGTTGTCAAGGTACATGCATTGTTGCAATGAATCACTACAAAGCAGTAAAAAGGGTTCTACGATACATAAGAGGAACTCTAGATCATGGAGTGAAGTTTATGAGGACTAAAGAAGCCAAGCTACTTGGGTATTCAGACAGTGATTTGGCTGGATCCATTGAAGATGAAGAGTACATCAGGTTATTTTTTTACTCTAGGATCAAGTGTGTACTATTAGAGCTCGAAGAAACAAGAAATAGTGGCACAGTCAACTGTAGAAGCTGAGTATGTTGCAGCAGCAGCAGCTATAAACCAAGCTATTTGGTTGAGGAAACTGCTGAATGATTTAAATTTGAAGTAAAAAGAAACAACAGAGATTAAGTGTGATAATCAATCTGCTGTTGTAATTGCAAAAAATTCGATGTTCTATAGAAAAACAAAACACTTGAAAATCAAGTATCACTTTGTGAGAGAAGTGGAACAAGCCAAGGAAGTAACCTTGATACACTATAGTTTACAAGATCAATTAGCTGACATTTTAACAAAACCTCTTAGAAAGATGAGGTTTGAAAAGCCGCATTATGGTATTGGAGTTCGAAGCATGAAGATCAAGGAGGAGTTTGAATGACCATCCATGCGAACTGGCGAACTGCGAGCTCACTAGAACTATGAGCTCACCAAATATACGAGCTCTATAAAACTATGAGCTCACTAAGACCTTGAGCTCACCAAGCTTGAGAGCTCAACTGCGAGCTCTTCACTCTACAAGTTGCCAACTTTCTCTGAAACAATAATAACTTTTTAATTAGACATTGTGGCAACTAATTAGATTGAAGTAGTCAGCCAATAAGAAAGAAAGCTATATGAATCTAGTTACTAGATTAAGCTAAGTTGTAATTATTTTATTATTATTTTAAACTTATTTAAGCTTTCTTGTTCTTGTAAACATTGCAATCAATTTTTAATAATATAGTAGCTCACAGGTTGTTCTTTCTCCAATTTTTTATTCTTTTTGCTTCTGTTTCAATCTTTCCTTCATCAAATATCCAACAAAGACTTCCACCTGGCCTTCAAGTGTTATGTCAGTGACTTCTAAGTGACCATGCATTAATTGTGGTTGATGTGGGCTTGAAGATTGGCTGCAAGTGATTAAAAAATGTCTGTTCAGATAACACTCTAGAGACATGCCGAAAGGATATGGAATACTCAGATTTCCACACTTATCCGAGCAACCTGGTCTAGTTGATTGAAAAGCTACATTTGCTCCAATTGATAGCAACCAGCTGAAAAGGATCAACTGTAAAATTCTAACCAGAGCCAGTGTTGCCATCTGCCTTGAATATGGAGGTTGTTGTTAGCTTCAAATGTGTTTGATTCGCAGACAATATCCCCACTCACCCCTCCTTACAAAAGAAAGGAACACACCATTTTTATCTATTTCAAAAGACTTGATTTAATTGATATCTAAGTTGTAGTGATTTAAGCCTTCTTTATAGTGGTTAACAAGGGGACCCTCAGTAACATTATTCATTCGACTTGCTACAAAATTAAAAGCCAAGTAAGTCTACCTTCTCGGTCAATCCCCATTCCACAAGTTGGGGTCATCCACGTGGCACTCTTAATGCTTTTTTCTCTTCTAAACCCTTCCACGTGACATATTTACCCTATTTTAACTTCCAAATCCCATTTAAATAATATAAGTTGGACGTCACTTATTTTTTCTTTTTTATTTATTTAGGGTTTTGCATTTATGATAAGTAGGTGTGATTTTGGATTATAAATGTTATGTTTATTTTGGATTTGAATTTAGAATTAATTCATTTTGAGGGTTTAAGTTAATTTTGAATTTATATCAATTCAATAATGGTTGAATAAGTTTAAATTTTTTCTTAAATTGAGTTGAATTGAATTTGAATTTTGTTTAATTGAATTTTTGGATTTAATCAAACATTGTCAATTTTTTATGTGTTTTAATCACTTTTAACCAATTTATAAGGAAAAATGGGTAAAAAGAATTTATATTTATTAATGTTGTATGTTGTCCATGGATTGGGCATTGAATAAAATTTAAACATGAGCCTGGCTTAAAATTTTGTCCAAATTCAGTCCAAATAAAAATGTTAAAACTCGCTCACTTGTCTATATTAAATTTTTATATTATTTTTATATAAAAATAAAAAAAATAATACATCAAAAATACTAAAACATTAAATTATTTTTTCCCAAAAATTGAAAATAAATTAAAAAAGTCTTTATACTTAAATAACATTAAGATAAGTGGAACTTAACTAGTAAATGTCTCTAAAATACTAGCAAAATTAATAATAAAACAATAACGACAAAATAGTAGCAATATAATAACGAAATTGTAGCAAAACAACGACAAAATAGCAGTGAAATGGCAGCAAACTAGTGGGAAAATAACATATTTTTTTTTTTTGCAAATTTGGGTCAGGCTCGGGCCGAAAAACTTTACTCGATGCTTGGCTTATTTTCTAAACTGGCCTTATTTTTTTATTCAAACCCATTTTTAAACTATATTTTTGTTCAGACTCTCTCACTTTTCGGAAAGGATTTCAAACCGGATTGAGTAATGCACAAGTGTAATTGCGCCATAATGGCTCTGCTATATGATAAATGTTTTTTTTATATAATAATTTGGTTCAAATAGTGGATTATATGAGATTAAAGTTACGGAAATTAATTATGGTGCATGATGGCGAAAACGATAAAGTAAATTATGCATCTAAAAAGTTGAAGTCTATGGTTTTACAATTAAATGAGTAACACTTACGTTATGACAATTGCATGAAGCAAATGTTATCATTTTAGTATTAAACATTCTCTTACTCCATTAAAAGAAACCTTAAAAAAATAAAATAAAATAGCTGGCGCATGGAGTATTTGAGCCTATTTTACTTGGTTAATCGATCTTGGAGTGCAATGATCATTGTAATCATAAAAAGTGTTCATGTATTTATAAATTTCATGGCATGTATTAATTTGATTTGTGGTTTCAAACAAGCAAAGTGTTTATTATGTTTGTGGAATAAGAGAAGATATGCAATTAGTAATATATAATTTATGATAATGTTATTAAAATTACTATATATGAGATTATAAGTTATTATTACTATTAAAAAGGAAAAAAGGAAAATGAACATCAAAATAGAAGCAGCTTCCCAGTTCGTCCTTAAAGGAGACAAAAAATGGATAAGTTAGATGAAAAGCCCACTCCGTAAGTCTCAAACCAGTGGCCCAACTATAATTTTACATTATTTTTAAAAGAAGCAACTATATTCTAATATAATTCAATCTAGATGGGAATTCAGTCGGTTAAATAAATAAATTTTAAAATTTGCAGTAAAAATTAAATAGTTATATAAATTTTGAAATTTTTACATAAATATTTTATGTAAAAATAAAAATATATAAAATTATCATAAATGTAAATATTATTTAGTTATAATTAAGATAAGTATTATTTATTGTAATACTAAAATTTGTTATCATTAGATTTTTAAAGAATTAACATTATCATTTAATTTAATTTAATTTATTTTTTTATAATTTAATTTTTAATTATATTATTAAATTTAAAACTATCATAAAACATGTATTTGAAATAACTAGATATATAAATTTTCAATTTTTATTTTTAATATATATATCGACAATTATTGTATAAAATTATTTTAAATAATTGTATTTTAATTTCTTATTTTTTAACTTATCTTCTTCTTTTTTATTATGTTCTTAACTAAAAAATCTATATGCCATCAATTCTTTTAAATTCTTTAGTATTAAATTAAAAAATATATTCAATTATTACACATAATATTTTTTTGAATAATCTCATTATAGGAGTCACCATATAAAGTTTAGCCAATCTTATTACTATAGAATCAGCTTGAACAATAAAAACTTAACTTGATTTTAGGTGTGGTCCGCTTTTGGCTATACATACATTTTCACAAATAAACTATCCAAGACTAATCATTGTGGACGTTTCTTCACAATTATTATGATGATAATGATGTTGGGGAAAATATCAATTCAAATTGACTGCATTCAAAAAATTTTTACGACATGGATAAAAATTATAAATTCTCCCATTTTCAGCAATTAAATAATAGTTAAGTATTTGAAAAGCCTATTTTAAATTATCAAGCTCCAAATATTTCGTTATCAAGGTTTGATTATGAGTTATTAAAGGGTAAAATGATGAATAAAAAATCGCAATTTTGGGGGGTGTTCCTAAAGGATCTAATAAATTCTTAATTGGAAGTAGAGGATCGTTTTTAATTGATTGTTTTATCCCCCACCTCCTTTATCACTAAGCGGTCATTTAGGGGCCTTAGTTGGTGATTTGAGTTGTTTCCCTCTCGACAATGAAGCTTATCCCCCATCGTCATACTGGCCAACCTTGACCCCTATTATTTTGAGGTCATATCTAGTATTTCGAGTTTGCCTTGATTTGGTACCACTCTCACAACCCGCACCAAAACAATGCTTTACCCTTAATGTCTAGTCAACTGCAGTGCCTCAACGCATTTCAAGGAGAACCAACTAGCTTTGGGTTCTAGTGGCATTTCACCTCTAACCACAACTCATCTGTTGATTCTTCAACATTAGTCGGTTTGGACCTCCACTTAGTTTTACCCAAGCTTCATCTTAGTATGGATAGATCACCCAGGTTCGGGATATTTGGTATTTTTTAGTCAATTCCTAAAATTACTTAAAGTCCTTTCCCAATACATAAATAGGAGGATAGTGTGTTTTAGCACATTCGAACCCATGTCTTCTTGTATTGATAACAATGCCTATATTAGTCGAACTAATACTTAGTCAGCTACACAATCGAAAATTAAATATAAAGTAGATATGATATTTTATTCGATATTTATCAAATATAAGATTAGTTTGATTTTTGATCCTTTGAAACATTGGCATCAGCTTTCACTACTGATTGTTTCTAATTCCATTCACTAATATTACCACATCAATCCTCCGTAGATGGGGAATTTGATTTTAGAACCAACTTGGTAAACCCCATTTTCTTTTACTGTATTGTATTATTCTTTAAAATGTCTTCATATTTGGGCTATATAAGTGTTATAATCAAATTATGATAAATTAAGTTGATCATTTTATAAAAATAATATTCATTATATTAGATTAATAAAATGATAAATTTTAATTAAAAAATATTAACAAATAAAAATTAAAGCATAATAGATGTTCTGAGAGCTATACCATATGGAACGATTTGAGTCTTTTTGCGGCTGTGGAAGATGACTGTTGTGCAGGAATAATTGAGTTTTCCTTTTCTGCCCACAAACAATTTGATGCGGACACTTTGCGTTAATGATAATGTGTTTGATTAAAAACAATAAAATGAAAATTTTTGAATATTTAATTTTTTAGTTCTATTTGATAATTATATTAATTTTTATTTAATATAAAATCTTTAATAAAAAGTGTTGAATATAATAAATAAATGACTACTTAATGTTGAAAATATTAATTTTTTTGAAAATTTATTTTAGAATAAATCATTTCTTCATTTTATTAAAAATTAAAATATTTAAATTATTATATTTATATTTTATCTAAAACTCTTCTAAATAAAATAAATAAAACCATATTAATAAGATTAAAATGATGAAATAATGAGTTAAAAAACAATATTTACTATTATCTAACAAAATAATCATATGCAATATTTAATTTTTATTAATGTATCAAATTATTTTATAATATAAATTTAGTACTTACAAAATTTAGTTCTTACATTTTAGCTTATCAAACATGACCTAAATTAATAATTTTAAATTTTTATATAATTAATTAACTAATATTTGAATAAATTAATATATTTTAATAAAATATTTAATTAATTTTAAATTTAAATAAATTATTTAAATACATATTTAAATTTTAATCTAAAGTATAATGTGAACTCTATTTTAAAGTATTTATTTATTAAAATTTATATATTTAAGTAGAACAACTTTATTAATCATAATTCCTTTTAAAAAATTACTTACGTCGCTCACTATATATATACATATATTGAGTTTGAGATAAAATCAATATAAAGAAATTATTGCTATATGAATAAATGTATTGAAAACTTGTGATCGGGCGAATATACGAATGCTTTAACGGTATTGTTTAGGTGGTAAAACTACTAATTAGTTATTTATATTAAGAGTTAAATTATATTTTATTATGTTAGTTAAAAATAAGTAAATTAGTTTTTATATATTAAATCAAAGAGTAATTTGATTTTTTATAATTTTATTTATTTTTACTGTTAAAATTAGTTTTAGTATATTAGAATAAGGAGAAATTATTTTATGGATCCTTCCTATCACATCATTCATAGTCTCTTTCCAATTAATTAATGACATTACAATAATTTTTTTCCTTGTCACTAATACATAATTTTGGTAATTTTTTAAACTTGAATCCTGAACCTCGAACTATGAACCCAAACTCCAAACCTTGAATCCTGAACCATTAAAGAGTTCGAGTTTAAAATTTAAGGTTTAAAGTTTATAAAATAAATTTTTTAGAATGAGATAAATATGACACATCACATGTAACTATTTAACTATTATGTGAGCTATATTAATTTAAATATAAAAATTAATTATGGAATTGAAGAAAATACGCAATTTGTGAGTCCTCCGTGATCAAATCATTTCAATTTAAAACCCAATGTTGATGGCGGAGGTATTAGTTCAGTAGCATTATAATTAATCAGTTGGAAATTTAACAATAAATCCAAAAGAAAAAGGAATGATGCCGTGTTTGGTGCAGTAGCATTGTTATTAAGAAAATACCCAAAGCCAACTAGTTTTCGCGACATCACAACATGTTCTACCATTACCTTCTAACACCACACTTAATTGCAGGCAAATGTGGGTATTTTGTATGATCTTAGGCTAAACTTATTCACACATTTGTAAGTCAGATTTGTTGTAGTTAAGTATAAAAATTTAGATTAGAATGGTTGTCATTCATATTGTGAGGTGGGCCCAGGGGTCATTTTATTGTCGGTGCAGTGTTAACAACTTTTAACATCTCTCCACGTCTCATTAATAACATATGGCTTAAGATTTATTTTTTTCAATGCGATAGAAAAAGCATACATAAAAATAATATTTATTTTTATTCAAAAATATCCAAAGTAATATAAATATTATACTAATAAAATAAAAGATATGAATTAAATTATTTTTAAAAATTATACATAATAATTTTAACAATATGATATGAATAATTTCGTTTGCAAAATTGTGATAAAACATATTAATTTGAAAATAAATTAAAATTAATATTTTAATTGAAAAGAAAGATGGAACATTTTTTTTCAAAGGCATATTAGAAAATTTTGATGGGTTTTAAATTTTATAATTTTCGTCGTATTTTTGTCGGTGAAAAATGGCAAAAGATATTTTGAAAAGAGAAAGAATATTTTGAAACACAAGCATGTGCCGCAAAGTCAGCTGCTGGCTGCAAAAGCTGGACTATCAACTCCAATCATTTATTATTATTATTATTATTATTATTATTATTATTATTATTATTATTATTATTATTATTATTTTTACTTTTATGTTAAATAAATAAAATCAAATAAATTTAAATAATAATTAAATCCAATTTAAACCGGATATTGAATTTGTGGGATATTTTCCCTACCCTACCCTACCCTACCTGAATTCATCCATTAGTCAAATGGGAAGTATTTAATATGCTTAATAATTACAGCAAAGTATTTCCAGATCTGTATGGGGGTCACTGGATCCAACTGTTCCATTTGCCTTTAGTAAAGATAGAATCCAGACAACCAAAACCCAACAATAAAGTAGTCTTCAATTTTGCATATAAATATATGTCATTTTCGGCTTCATCTTCATTTCCACTCCCTACCTCCGTCTTCTTTCAACAAAGACGGTAAAAAAATGAGCCAAAACGCGTAAATTCCTCCAAACCCAGATCCCTGCAACAATCCCATCAAAGATAACAAAAAGGTTCTGTCTTTAACATACTACTCAAGTTCTTTTTTCTTTTGGGGTTTTTTTTGAAACATTTTTTTGTTATTCATGTTTTGATCAGTTATGGCAATGTGTTATTTATGAGTTTTACATGTAACTAAAGTTTTTCAAAATGGTGGTTTTAAGTTACTG
Organism: Gossypium arboreum; assembly: GCF_025698485.1. Lineage (NCBI taxonomy): Eukaryota > Viridiplantae > Streptophyta > Magnoliopsida > Malvales > Malvaceae > Gossypium > Gossypium arboreum. Next base: position 125,161,222 of record NC_069072.1, on the reverse strand, counting down.
TTTGTGCTTCTTTTTTGCTGAGCATGCTTTAAGTTAAACTTCAATGGCCAAAGATTGAAAATATTACTTTTGAATGGACTATTTGGATCTGGGTTTCTTTCATAAAATCAAGATTTAATCTTTATTGGTGTTCAACAATAGATGCTGTTTTCTTCTGCACAAGGTCTAGGCTCAAATGTTCTCAAGCTATTGATTTTTCTTCAAGTTCAGCTACCATTAGCTTGTTTTGGGCATGTATTATTGTGCTTTCTGATTGCTACCTATGAATTATCTTTCAGTTTGATTCAATTGTCTGTAGATTTGACTGTCTAGATCTACTTGATTTCGCTCTCGCTTGTGGTGCTGCTATCTTTCAGTTTAATTTACTAGATTATAAGGACAACTTATGTATGGATTCAAAAGTTGATTTGTGGTAATGATTGACTAGTGGTTATTGTTCTTCCAGCTATATGTAACAAGAAAAAGCATTTAAAAGAAAATGGCCATGGCGAAGTATTCAAGAGTTGATGGGAGGAAGTCGTCGAGTTACTGTTCAACGGCTGTTATAGTTGTGTTTGTTGCTTTTTGTTTGGTTGGGATTTGGATGTTCATGTCCTCATCTGTTGTCCCACTTGAGAATTCGGATTTGTCATCTCAGGAGACTAGAAATGAGGCGAAGCAAACACTGCAAGAAGGCGTTTCTAAGCAATTTGATGATACCTCAGGTGATATATCGGAGGATGCAACAAGAGAAGGTGGCACTATTCCTGGTAAAGTATCCTTGAATACTGATGAGGAATCTCGAAAGTCAGTTGAGGAAAACCAGGAAGAAAATCATGGAAATGATAGTTCTGATGAGAAAACCGACTCAGGAAATGAACAAAAGACAGTGGATGGAGATGATGGGAGTGGAAATGGTAAAGATGGGGAGACGGATTCAAGAGAGGGAGAGTCAAATTTAGAGTCTGGACAAGCAGAGAATGAAGGTGGCGAAATGAATAACAATGTGCAGGCAGAATCAGAGGAGAACTCAGGTGAAATCAGATCTGAGTCAGCTGAGGGTGGTAAGAACAATGATGAAGAAGTAAGTGAAGATATAATAAAACATGTTGACAAAGAGGATATTTCGACTGAGGAAAATAACGAAAAGAATCAAGATGAGAACTCAGAACCAAGTGCCGTTGAGAACAGTGCGGAAAGCGAGGAAAACATTCAAACTTCAAACGAGATTCTTCCCACTGCTGCTCAGTCAGAAATTTTGACCGAGTCTACAACTCAGAATGGAGCTTGGTCGACTCAAGCAGAAGAGTCACAAAATGAAGAAAATGATCACCAGTGGAAAGTTTGTAAGTCAACTGCTGGGCCAGACTACATTCCATGCCTAGACAATTGGCAAGTTATCCGAAAGCTTCCAAGCACAAAGCACTATGAACATAGAGAGAGGCACTGTCCTAGTGAACCGCCTACATGTCTTGTCCCACTACCTGAAGGATATAAGCGCTCAATAAAGTGGCCTAAAAGCAGGGATAAAGTAATCACCTTTCTATCTACTATGTCAGTAAGAGTGTGTTTTGTGTATTTACTTTGGTTGAAATTTATTTTTTTTGGTGGTCGGTGCAGATATGGTACTACAATGTCCCCCACACCAAGCTAGCAGAGGTTAAGGGGCATCAGAATTGGGTTAAAGTAACTGGTGAATACCTTACCTTTCCTGGTGGTGGAACTCAGTTTAAGAATGGGGCTCTTCATTATATTGATTTTCTTCAACAAGTAAGTACTGCATTGTGTATATACATATGTATATATATTTGCTTCAATAATGCAAAGTATTATTTTGTCAAACTGTGTAAAGCTGACCACATATTTGCTTCAACAATGCAGTCTGTTCCTGATATTGCATGGGGAAAAAGAAGCCGTGTGATACTGGATGTTGGGTGTGGGGTGGCTAGCTTCGGTGGCTATCTCTTTGAAAGAGATGTTCTTGCAATGTCATTTGCTCCGAAGGACGAGCATGAAGCCCAAGTGCAGTTTGCACTTGAACGGGGAATTCCTGCAATATTAAATGTGATGGGCACCAAAAGGCTACCTTTTCCTAGCTCTGTCTTTGATGTTGTGCACTGTGCACGTTGCAGGGTTCCCTGGCACGTTGAAGGTGCAATTTCATTTTCGTATTTTTCAGTGTTTAGTTATATACTGTTATATTCCTTTTCTGACATGGAGACACATCTGAGGCATATTTCAGGTGGCAAACTTCTGTTAGAGCTCAACCGTGTCCTCCGACCTGGTGGGTACTTCATTTGGTCTGCTACTCCAGTTTACCAGAAGCTCCCCGAAGATGTTGGCATTTGGCAAGGTAAAATATTTTATAATCTAGTAACGCATGTCCAAAGAGATAATGAGATATCAATTTATCTTTAAAATTCATTTTTTGATTTTGGGGCCTGTGGTTTTTTTATGGCAGAGATGTCTCGGCTAACGAAATCGATGTGCTGGGATCTGGTGACTGTCAAAAAGGACAGATTGAATGCTGTTGGAGCTGCAATATATCAAAAGCCATTTTCCAACGACTGCTACAACAAAAGGTCTAAAAATGTACCTCCACTTTGTGAAGAATCTGATGATCCTAATGCAGCCTGGTAAGTGTACTCACAATTTTCACTAGGTTAAAGGAGCTTTTTTCTTAATGAAAATTCACTCTGAATTTTCTTGATGAAAAATGTTTGCAGTAATCCCATTGGATAATATTTTTTCGGTTTGTGTCTTCAGGAATGTATCCCTTCAGGCATGCATGCATAAAGTACCTGAAGATTCAACAGAGCGGGGATCCCTTTGGCCTGCACAATGGCCAGAACGGTTGGAACAAACTCCATACTGGTTGAATTCTCAGATCGGCATTTATGGTAAGGCTGCTCAGGAGGATTTCACTGCAGACTACAATCACTGGAAAACTGTTGTCTCTGAGTCGTATTTGAAAGGGATGGGAATCGACTGGTCTTCTGTGAGAAATGTCATGGATATGAAAGCTGTTTATGGAGGGTATTTCCATTTAACTCCTCTCTAGTTATGACAGTATTCATTAGGTTTATAGGTTCTTATTTTTATTGTGCTTCTATGCTCGGTTTATAGGTTCGCTGCAGCCCTGAAAGACTTGAAAGTCTGGGTTATGAATGTAGTTCCAATCGACGCTGCTGATACACTTCCAGTAATCTACGAACGTGGATTGTTCGGAATACATCACGATTGGTGTGAATCATTTAATACATACCCGAGAGCATATGATGTTCTTCATGCAGATCATCTCTTCTCCAGTATTCAGAACAGGTTTGCTATCTTCCTTGCTAAATTTCTTGCAGATGTTATTTCTCAACCAAGATTACCTCCCTGATATGACATTTGATTGACAATCCGCAGGTGCAAGTTGGTTACGGTAATTGCAGAAGTTGATCGAATCCTGAGGCCAGAAGGGAAGCTGATTGTACGAGACAAAGCCGAAACGATAAGTGCGGTGGAGAGCATGGCTAAATCTCTACAATGGGAGATCCGAATGATTTATTCGAAAGACGGTGAAGGATTGCTTTGTGTTCGCAAGAAATTCTGGCGTCCCACCGTGGAAGAACCTATAAAGGCTGCCATTGTTTGAACACGATGCTAAACATTACTCGTGTTTTCCACAATTAGGCATAATATTTTACATATTCTTTTTCGATTCACAAGCATGTTATAGTCTGTAATCCATTTTGGCAAGTGTAAAATTATATAGTCGACTACGTTAGACTGAATCACAATTTTTGTATCAATTTTCCTTGATGGAATTAAAGTAGCTAGTTTCATTACCATGAATCTTGATGAAAATCAATTTCATTCATCATTATTTCTGTCTTAGAATGTTGCACCATAATTCTTTAGAAAAAGAGTCTCACATTGATTTGCAGTATTTTGTCGCACGATAATATATCAGCCTGACCAAACTCACGTTTGATGAATGTATTATTATTTGATATATTGATGAACAAATATGAATGGAGATCATTTTCTTTCTAAACTGGAAAAAGAAGCAAACTGTTTATAGTAATCAGATTATATTTAAAGTTTGGTTTATATACAAAATTAACTCTTATTTTAATAATTTAATAACAGTTTTTAATTGATTAACTAAAGTCTTCAGTGTTCACAAGACTATAATGGCACTGAGGATTCTGATTAATCAGACTGGTCATGTCATTTCATATATGCTTTCCAATTTTGCAAAGACAATCTTAACTCTTCTTGAATTTTTCCCTTCGATTTCTTTGTGAAGGATCTCAACATGGGGTATTGCTTTGGCATAGAAAATTATCACATCCTAATAAAAGCTTCGCTAAAAATGCATTCTTCAACAAATTTTCTATCATTTGCCGCTACTTCCTTTATCTAACAGTAGTTTACAGGTCTTCTATCATTCAAATTATAACATCAAACACACAATTTTAAGTGATAAAAATATCGTAATAATCACATAAATTTACTCTTATTATTATTATTATTATATATAATTGATAGAGAAAGGGGTTGTCCAAGTTTAAACTATGGACATGGTGTTTAACAAGGACTTAAGAAATGAAAGTTATTTACTAGGGATGTAAGAGGGGTGGGTTCTGCGGCTCCCGTCCCACTTCGCATCCAATTGGGTGAGGATAGGTACAGATTTTGCGAGTCGTGGGGCAGAGATGGGGACAAAAGTTAGACTTGCTGTATGTGATGGGGCAAGCGTGGATATGACCTTGTACCCGCCTCATCTCCACCCGCTTCGCCCGCCCGGCATAATATAATAAGCATATTTAAAAAATAAACATTTATAAAAATTTAATTTAATAATTATTTTAATAATATTTTATTAATTTAATAGTATTTAATTTTTGCACTTGTGTTGCATTTGAAGACATTTATGATGTATTTGAAACATTGTTTGTATTTGGATGTTATATAAGAACTTTATTTTTTGAATTTTTTAAATTCGTGTTGAAGTTATATTTTATTTATCAATTAAAGGGTCGTGACGACTTTTTTTTTTAATGGTGACAGTTGGAATAATGTCACATATGTGATGGAAGTTTGGAGGACATGTATTTCATACTTTTTCATTAAAAATTAGTTTATATTTATTTAACTAATACTTATAAATGTATTTCATGAACTAGGTCACGGGGTGAGTATAGCGAGAACTAGGCAGATCTGAAGACCCACGTGGGTAGTAAGGCGGAGATTGTTTTAGCCTTGCAGGTCGTGGGGAGGGGATGATTTTGAATTTTATACCAGCAGCAGTTCGCAGGGCGAGGATGAGATTGAAAATTCTTGACAATAGATGTGGATCAAGGGAGCACCCCCACACTCACCCAGCCAAATTAAGATCCCTGTATTTACCATTACACCAGTGGCTAGTGGCTAGTTAACGCAAAACTCAACTATTAAGACACAATGAGAAATTTTTAGGGTCTTTACCAACTTATGCACTATGGTTCTGATAATTAAGTTATTTGCATGGAGATCGGGTTGTTTTGATTCTGCTGATTTTAGTTATGTAGCCCGGACTGGTAAGCTGGTTCTCTTACTCATTCTGGCCTTCAAATCTTGATGATTTACGGCTTGGGCTTGAGATGTATAGCTTTGTATTAGCTTATCATTGGTTGGATCGATTTTTTTTTAAATTTTTTGAATGGTCATCATAATAAAGCTTGGTTCGTTTTAGTTTTTATATTAATTTTTTATTTTAATTTTTAGACTTATTTTAATAAAATGAGCTTTATTTTATAATTTTTAAATATTATTTAAAGAAATTTCAAGATCTTTTTCATAACTATTTCTACAAAACAATAATTTTCAAGAATTATTTTCATTATTTTAAATATAAAATATTTAGTTTTATATTAAAAATTAAAAGTAATTATATATTAAATAAAAACAAAATTTAGTTTGGTTTCGGATAACCGCAATTTTTAAATTTGCATCCCATAAACTATTCAAATACTTGGTTTCAAATCAATTTTCGGTTTGGTCGACTTTTTTGCTCAACCCTAGCTTGTGCTATCCCTATTTTATTAATAGAATAGTGTTGTTAGCGAATTATTAAAAATACCCTTAAACTATTATCTTTATCTAAACAAGTACTTAACGGTTAGTAATTGATACACCGACAATGTATTTTTTTAAATTCCACAACTAGTCTTAAAAATTAATATATTTCTTTTGTAAATATAATTTTTTAATATTTTAGTATACTATTATAAGACACTTATCAACTCATTAACCATTAATGGTAAATTTATTTTAAATTTCAGGCTATTATCTTAATTTATTATTAGTGCAATAAAATTCTATACATATTTAACATCAATATAAAATTTAAAGAGTAATCAAAATTTTCAAAAAGTGATTAAGAGTGTTATGTATGTGAGAACTTTTAAGAAAATTTAAAATATTATTTTTTACTTTAAATAAATTATATGTGAGAACTTTTAAGAAAATTTAAAATATTATTTTTTACTTTAAATAAATTATTCTCATCAAATTCACATTAGCATAAAATGCAAATTAGTTTAAAAATTCAAAACATTTTACTTTAATATTAAAATCAATGACTGTAAAGGGTAAAAATTATAGGTTAGGGTTTATTTAACTACAAAAATAATATAAGGGTTTTGTCGTAACTATTTTTTTTGGAAAACGGGAATCGACTTAGATTTTTGGAAATGAAAACGAATAGAGGAGTCGCCACCAATCTTTTTTGATGAGGTGTGATCGGATCACCTTAAATTAATCATTTTAATAAAAGTTAAGATTTACTAAAACGATAATTTTTGGTCTACGAAAATCAGAAAATGAGTTCGGGAGTCGGTTACGCACGAGGAAGGATTAGCACCCTCGACACGCCCAAAATTGGTACCTAGTTGATTAATTAGTGTCTTAGTGTCGAAAATTTGAAAACTTGAAAGAATTTAAAATACGATCCCTCTTTGTAAAGAAAATGCTCAAATGTTAAAGACCTTCTCGTCTCACAATATAAAATGTCACATCCAAGAAGTTAGGACACGACATCTTGAATTTTCGAGAGCGAGCTTGCCTTTATATATAAAATTCGTGTATTTCAAAAGGTTATTCAGTTACTTAAGGTGAACGAGGAAAATCGAAATCCAGAAGTTAGGCACGCTTCCTCAAATTTCGAACACGAATATTGCCTTTACTTGCAAAAATCTTATTTCGAGGTAACAAAATGCCATACCCGTAAGTTAGGGCACAACACCTCGTATCTCCGAGAATAAGCATTTTCAAAACTCATGTCATGATTTAAAAGAGTATTCCGTTATTTAGGTTAAAGGAGAAAAATCAAAACCCAGAAGTTAGGGCACGATTGTCTCGAATTACCAAATACGGAATATTACTTTATGAAAGAATTATTATTGGGTTGGATATAATGATAATAATAATAATATTAAAGTAAAGTAAATAATAATACTATATATAAAATATATATATGTATATAATAGAAATACACACTACTATATAATAATAATAATAATAATAATAAATATAGAAATACAAAAGCAAATATAATAAAAATATTAAATTAAAGTAATAAAAACAATACTATATATAAATATATATATATACATAAAAATATACACTAATATATAATAATAATAGTAATAGCAAAAATAATGAAAATATGAGTAATATTAATAATATATTAGAATACAAAAGTAAAGTAATAACAATAGGGTGATAATAATAATAATAATAATACAAACAATAATATATATATATAATAATAGTAGTCGAAATAAAAATAATAGAAGTAACAATAATGATAGTAATAATATAAATAAATATGGAGAGGGTATATATAATATAATAATAATATAAATAATAATATATACATGAGAAATAACAATAATAATATAAATAATAGTAAAATAATAAAATAAAAAAATAAAACAAAGCTCTCAACTCTCTCCTCTTTCCCCATTCCGCCATGGTCCCACAAGACTCAAAGGCGGATCGGCGCCATCCGCCTATCTTTTGCGTGACGGTGGCGAATTTAAAAATGTATTATTTTTGTTTTCTTTTTATTTTATATCTAAATATATGTATACTATTTTTGAAAGAAAAGAAAAAAGAAAAATGTTTATATGTACAAAAAAAGTGAAAATAAAAGGAAAAAGAAATAAAACCTTAACTCGTTTGAATCTTTTCTTCTTCAATACTCGCTTTTTTTATTTCAGATTTGCTTGCAAACCTTTTGTTTTTATATTCTTCTTTTTTTTTTGTATCAAAAAAACCTTTCAAAAATACAATTCTTTCCTCTCTTTTTTTTATTTTTTTTATTTTTACAATGGACTTTTGGTTTTACTTTTATAGTCATCTTACATACATTTTCTTATCATTCTATGTCTCTTCTCCATTTGATGGTGTAGGTACAAGTAGGAGACAAGGTGGTGGAGTAGGTGCAAGTGAGAGGCAAAGTGGTGGAGTAGGTGCAAGTGGGAGGCAAGGTGGCTAGGGTTTTGTCTTCTTTTTTTTTTTTTATAAATAAGTTTAAGTTGTATTGGGCTAGGGTTTTTATTATTTGGGCTTAGTTTTGGGTCTGATTTTGTAATTGAGTTTGTGAATTGGGTAGGATTTAGGTTTGATTTTAATTTGTTGGGCCGGACAAATTTGGGCCTCTACAGGTTTATTTAAAGAAGGTATAATTGTTTAAGGGCTTTTCTAGTATATTAGAAAAAAAGCCTAAGTTTTTGATTTATTATATTTAAATCTAGTATCTCATGTCACATGCGTGGTTTTACATGTTTATTTTTTAAAATTAATTAAAAATTACTAATTAAATGAAAATCAGTCTAATTAACAATAAAAGTCTATTAATTTTGAAAATAATTGAGAGAATAAAATAAATAAAACAATTTGTCATTCAAATATGAATAAAAATTTCACCTTTAAAGAATTATTACTTTAATACTTCATTGCCTTCGACATAATATTTCATAACATAATGATAAACAACATTCATAATAATGTAAATATTATTAAAATCAAATAATAGTAAAATTATTGAAAATCAAATAGTAATAGATAAGTATCTCAAATAATAATGAAAATCGTATTTTCCTTCAAGAATGGGAATAAAATATATTAAATAATGCTAAAATATAATTTTTTTCAAAAATATGATTTTTTTCCCAATAATCCTTAGATGTTATTTTGAATGAAAATGCCCTACTAATACATATATTTATAGTGCTAAATATAAGTTTTAATTGGTATAGATGATAATTAATTTAAATTAATAAGTATAAATTAATATGATCTAGAGTCTAATAACTATTAAATTAATAATAATTATTTTATATTAATAATTTGTTATCAATGTAATTTTATATTCAAGATTTATTACAAATATTATAATTTTATAATTTTTATATTGTATTTTATTATTGACTTTATAGATTTAAAAAATTAAGTGTAATACCCCAAACCCGGCATAGATGTTGAGGCCGAATCTGGGAATGTTACGATCCAATCTTATCATGTTAAAAACCTCGTATAATTTGTTACTAAAAGAGTACACTTATTTAAAAACATATTATTATACTCATTAACGAAACCATTGATTGTTTGCCATTTCAAGTAACACATTAATTTGCAGCGGAAATTTCAAAGTCATTATATTTTTTTTGAAAACCGAGTTTATTTTCTCGAAAACGTTTGGTCGCATAAAACGATTGTTTTTGTAATTGTTTTGTCGAACGTCGCAGAAAATTCAAATCAAATTCAAATCCAAAAATAAAATCCAAAAGTCCAAAGAGTCCTAAATTTACAAAACTCTCGAAAACTAAAAAATTAAGTAGACTTTTAAAGTAAGTAAAATTTACAGGCAGAGCCTCCACAGACCTTGACCGCTTAAGTCTGAAGCTTATTGAATGTAATGCATAAATGTAAAATGAGTTTTAAGAAAACTCAGTGTGCAACTTTACAAAAACATAACTTCAGGTTTTATGGCATAACCGAGCAGATGCAAACATGAATCCTTTACAGAATTCGATCGTTAACAGAATCATATAGATACAGATATGCATACTCCTACCTCCATCCTCTACACACCAACTCTGACCATCCCAACACACCACGTGGGGTATAAAACACCCACCTAGCCCTACACACCACGTAATTTCCATACGACACTTATCAGAATATTCACAGTCGTGCTGCCAGTGTAACGACAATATAACGCCTCACAGAATACTTCCTCCACATATCACATATCCCACAACCAGATACAACAGAATATCAAATAAAACAGAATTACCAGATGCCAGATACCATAATTATCATATCTAATATGCTCATATAACATATAACAGACATGCATATACATAACAGATCACACATTTATCATTGCATAACCTACATTTACTTATTGCTTATGCTAAATACCGTACAAAAAGTTCATCAAACCTCATGCTTTAAGGCTTATCTAAGCCCATACTAATCCTATGGAAGGCCCATAGTCGATCAGAACGACGTGTACGATCCTAGGAAAAAATTCAGAAATTTGGACCTACATGTCTGTGTGGCCTACATGCCCAAATTAGCCTTGCCAGTGTGACCTACACAACCTGGCCCACGACCCACACGCCTAAATTGGCCTAGGTCGTGTGACCCACAAGACCCCACACACACACCCGTCACACGGTCGTGTGTCACACACAGCCGGGCACACTTCCGTGTGGCATCGGTAGGCCAGATCTTTGGCTTTCGACGATTGTCATTTTCTCGCGTTTTCATTACACACTTGGCTCGATTTTGATGTAAAAGGTCCTGCAAGATAACTAGAACCTAAAACATCGATTGAAAATATTGAGTTAATAATCGGAACGATTTATAGAACTAAAACCCCAATTCACATAAGTGCTCACTTTAGCCGAATCAACGCTTCCCAACACCTAATTCGTCGAATGATTAAACGCCTCCTGTGATCCTCCTAAATGATTAGTTAAAACTAACGATTAAACCAACATTCGAGTAATTGAAATCAAATTCCCATAACAGAAAATCTCCGAAACAAAACGTAAAGAGTAAGAAGCTACTTACGAAACACCCCGACTGCAAAACGAACAATCTTAAGAACCTGAACAAAGAAACAAAATTAATGAACTATCAATGCTGTCATTTGACCAAACAGAAAATGAGGAGGGAAAAAAAGGCAATATGAAATATGGGAAGTGAAACGTGAAACTGAGAAGGGAAGCTTTTAGAAAGAGAAAGTAAAAATAAAAATCCTAACACAATATCCCATCAATCCCTCAAATTAATCTATTATCTCAAATTCAAACCAACTCCAACTAACCACTAAACCCCAAAATTGACCCACTCACTCATCCACTCCCACAGAGTTTTAATTCCACCCAACTTCTACTACACAATCGACACACACTTACAGAAGCAAAAATAACATCCTTCATTCACATGGAGAATTGAACACAAGACCCTAAGGCAAGCTAACACCTTACCACTTGAACCAGGAGGCTCATTCTGCTACTGAAAATATAACATAAGCCCACCCAAAAAGGATAACGCTAGGATAAAAAATAGCAGAATTTTCAAAAGTAGGACTTGAACCCAAGACTTCAAATACACAATCAAAACACTTAGTCACTGAAGCAAATACATGTTTATAATGAAGTTCACAAAAACAAAATTAAATAAATCAGGGTGTTACATTGAGAAATATAGATAATATAAAATACAAATTCTTAATTGACTAGTTTTCTTTATCTTGATTTCTCAAATAGACACGAGTCATACTATTTGTCAAATTAGGATTTAAGTTGAATTCACCAATTTAATTAGTGCAGTTAGTATATATAAAAATGATATTTAATTTAACTATAAAATGTATTTATTTTCTTTTAAGTTATAAATTTATAATATTTAATTTAACTGTAAAATGTATTTATTTTCTTTTAAGTTATAAATTTATACATTAGAGATTAGATTATTTATATATTTATATTATCTTTACATATACAAGGTTAATCTCAGGCATCTAATTTTATTAATTATAAGAAATTGATTTTAACATTATATTTAAAATAAAATAATATTTATATAAATTATATTTATTTAATTAAAAACTTACAGCTTTTGTTATTTTTAAATTATTCAATAATATTGAGTGATTTTATAAATTTATAAATGAATTTCACATTATATACTATCACATCAATTAATATTCAATTAATATTATTTTTATTATCACATAATATACTAATAAATTATTATTTTAATGTCAATTTAGTAATATAATTAATAATAAACGGTATTCTAATCAGTTTAAAAGTTTTTTCAAACTCTTGCTTTTATATAGAGATAATATAACTTTTGGCCCTTGAAACTTGAGAAGTATGTCCACATTGGCCCCTAAACTTTTTTGATCCATTCTGACCCCAGAACTTGAAAATCGTTATTATTGAAGCCTATTTTATTAATGACCGTGAAAAAAGGGAATATGGCCCTTGAACTTGACACGTATGTTCACATTGGCTCCTGAACTTGGCAAGTATGTTCACATTGGCTTCTAAACTTGATAACTAGGTTCACTTTGGTACTTGTACTTTTTTGGTCCATTTTTAACTTGACAACTCGATCCATTTTGATCATTGAACTTGAAGATTCTAAAAATTTGATGATGTAACACTTTGAGATTGTGCCACATCATCACTTGAAAGATCAAAATTTTTTAAATGATGATATGGTACAATATTAGAGTGTTATATTTAGTATTTTAATGGTTGAACAAGTTAGATCACCAATGCTCGATTCAATCAGTTAAATCGGTTCGACCATTAGACCAACAATAATTAAAAAATCATAAAAATCTAAAAGTCCAAGTAAAATCACTTTTATATTTTTTTATTACTTCTTTTTATGATTTTATGAATTTTTAATTATTTGTTTAATTATTGTTGGTTTGACAGTCTAACTAGTTGAATCAAGATATGGTGATTTAACCTGTTCAACCATGAGTTTGATTATTGAAACATTGAATATGACATTTTGAGATTGTACCACATCATCATTTAAATTTTTTTTATTTTTCAAACTTAAAGTGCCACCATCATCAAACTTTTAGATTTTAGATTTTTCAAGTTTAGGGATCAAAATGGACCAAGTTGACAAGTTCAAAATGAACCAAAAAAAAGTATAGGTATTGAAGTAAACTTATCTATCAAGTTCAGGGGCCACATGTTACATTATCCTCTTTTTTTCATGATCATTAACAAACTAGGTGAATAACGATTTTTTTCAAGTTAAGAGATTAAAGTAGATAAAAAAGTTCAAAAATAAATGTGAACCTTTTACTAAATTCAGGGCTAAAAATTACATTATCTAAATAAAACATTTTCTATTTATTTATTTTTTAAAAAAATTGAAACATATAATCATACATAGGTTATGTCTCACTTATAAAAACTAATTCAATCATTTAGTAACTATTTTTCTTGTGTAAGAATAATATGTAAACTGAAAATAAAAGATTATAAATCCTATGAACTTAAAACACATTTATATAATCTTTTAAAAGTAAGTAAATAAATAAAGTTGAATCCAAGTAGATACTTGAGTAACGTTGAACGATGTAGCTTGCATGATCATGGACAACCCTTAGTCCTTAATGGGGCTTTTGACAAGCAAACTTCCGAGGAAGATATGGGCAAATCTTGTGTCTTGGAAGGCGAGCAAGCATGCATTGCTACTGCTCAACCAAACAATATCATTTGGTACTGATCTCAAACTGACATGATATTATCAGATCATGCTTGCCTTTCATATGTCCAATATTCTAGCATTTCTCATACCCCTTTTTGTTTTTCTAAAACCTTTCTTTCACTCATGTACACATAGGTAATTCCAAATGTACAACCAAAATGACAGGCTTTTCTTCATCACAAGCCATAAATTACCCATTTTGCTCATGCAGCCAGTCTTTCTGTAAAATTGAGCTCATTATGATCAGATCAAAGATGGGGAAAAAACCTAATTTCTCTAACCATAATTGGTGAAACAAGATTCAGACAACAATGATGTTGGATTATTTTCAAAATAGCAAATCACATGGCTTGCATATGATGATGAGAAGGTCACAATACAATTTTTTATTAAGAGTTGTATTTGAATAATTATGTTTGCTCCTATAGCTATATTTAATTTGGATAGATGTGTTTATGCAAAAGAAGCATTTATTTAGACAAGTTTTACGACATATTTTTATAGTTATATTTATGTACTTAGATATGTTTGTGGACTGAGTTGAATTAGTTTCGTACTGGTAATTAAAAATATAATCTTAATTAAAAAGAATACAGCTTTCACAGGGGGCAAAAAATATATATTACCTTCATTCATATTCTATAATTTACATTTTGAGAACTTGCAGGATATGCTATCATTTCTTCAAATATTCAAAGTTGCAAACAGGCTTATCAAAATCCAGTGCCTTTTCAACTAGATATGAACCCTAAAGCTAACTCAACATAGGAAGGAACAGAACAAGTATGCTGTATCTTTTCATTACAAGATATTGTCATGGCTTTAGTCGATCAGGTTAATGGATTTATTAAAATATATAATAAATATAATTGTTATTTTAAAATATATACAAATAAGTATATTAGTTAAGTCCCAGCTTGCTAAAAAATAAATCTTGATTATTGCCTAAAATATTCATTTTAAATCTTGTATTTTATCTAAACTCTCTTATATATAAAACTGGTATTAATATTTTGGTGAAGTCAAAGTATTTAACCTTGAATATATTTAGTTTACACAAAACATTATTTAATTTTAATACGCTTAGAATCAAAGGATGTTGAGTAAGTCCTTAAGGCTTTGGACTCAAAAGTACAAAATTATAAATTAATATAATGATAAAATTATTATTTTTAAATCCTTTAAAATTTATAATTTAATTTTAGCTCGAATAATTCATAATCGTACTCTTCTCGTAAATAAAAATAAACTAACGCATCAATCAATTAAAACTATTTTTGGCCATTAAGTATTCCAAAATTAATATTATCAATTAAAACACAATTAATCACATATTCATATATTAAAACGTTTTTTATAAAAGTATATATTCATAACTTTTTTCCACTCCAAATAATTAAGTGATGAGGAGGAATGAAACTTTAAATAAATTATCATTGAAGCCTCTAATTGAATTTTCATTATTTGCCTCCACCAATTTAATAATATATTTTTTCCTTTCACCCGACATTCTTCCAACTTCACCAATAATCTAGTTTATAGCAACAATAAAGAGGTTTAAATTTTGATTCAAAGCAACCCCCCATGTCCCTTTTGTTAAGGACATTGTTGAAATATGCCAAGTTGCCCTTAGTTGGACCTTTGATTGTCCTTAAAGGACTACTTAGGTATAAGTTTTAAGTCTTTGGGTGCCTTAAAAACAACTGGTTTTGTCATAAAATATATCCACATCTCACTTAAGACCACAGACCACCAGTGCTCAAACCACAAAAAATTATTGTAAAATTGTCTCAATGTTGGTAAAGTAGCATACAAAAGAGTCTAAGGTGCTTCTTTTGAACTCACTGTTCTCATCTTCTTAACCCTTTTTTCTCTAATGTTGATATTAGAAAAACAAAATTAATAAAAAGAAGGGCACTATCCTCATGTTTGTATGATTGAAATTCAAGAATAATAATGCTATAGTTTAGGTAGGGTTCTTCCCAACCCTATATTTATAGGCTGAGAGGACTTTATAGGCAAATTCTTTTACCATATCAAATACTTCATGGGATCAATTTATATAAAGAATATGCATTCACGCGTTCATATATTATGCACTAAATGTATATATGTGCATGCATGATAACATGAAGGCATCATGCATGATATACCATGTGAAAATGTATGGTATTAAAATTAGCATAACTATATTTACTTTAGTGGTATTTTATTGTCAAAGTGGCATTACTGATTACAGCACTAGAGCAGCTCTGACAACAAAGATTTGTTACCAGACCAGGAAAGATCAAACATTAAAATAAATCAAAGACCCAGCTAATGTCTGGTCCCAGATCAATATATAAATCCCTTAAATTCCTCACTCAACATTCTCAGATTCTACTTCCTATTAGACAATGTGAGCAACAAACATGAGCCGCTTAAAAGTTTTAGTAATATCAAATTCCCGCATTGTCTGCCACTGACATGTTTTTTCTCTTACAGACAAGTTGGCAGTCTCCATAGATTACTCAACATGTCTGCTGCAACACACCTTCTAAAACCATGTTTGAAAGTTAAGTGGAGCTCTCCAGGAATCTCCTGATCATCATCAGACATCAATAGCAACAATCAAACATGTTAGTTTCTTGGAGGCACAAGTGCTTGCTCTTCACTCTTCTTGCTTTCATTGTTCTTTCAGAATCATCAAGATTGCCTAAGGAATACTGGGAACAAATGCTTCCCAAGAAGTTCCCAACTCCATCCTCATCTCCCTCTAAAGGTACCAATTCCGTAACAACATCAACACCGAAAGCAGTTAAAACCGATATAAGCCTTCCTTCATCCGACGGTAAGGTCTAGTCGCCACTGAAGAACTCAAGTTTCAACTTGAGACTGCACCGATCCGAACTGAGCACACAGAGTTTTGGCAACAAATCTTCTGCAATTTAAATGTATCATAGTGCTCGTGGACCAGATCACATATTCAAGTAGATTTGTTCGACTTGGCCTTAAAGGTATGTAGTGAGTTAACTGTGTAGATTGAAGAATGAGGATGAATTTGCTGTATAACTCATAGATCCACTGGTTTAGATTCATTAACTTAGCATTCATATCATGCAGGATAAATAAATTCCTTCATATCATGCAGGATAAATAAATTTTTTACAGCTACAAGTAAATTTTTTGTTCTTACTGTAATACTTATCTGGAGCATTTCCATGATATAATTTACTCATACTTAGCTAAGAAAAGGGAAATTTTCCTTCTGTGTATGCTAAGTAGGATGATTTCTACCACATCAGTATCATGTACCAAGCTTCCAAATAAAGTTTCTTTTCATTTCGACGATACTTTAAATGTTTTTCAGACAAAAGTAAATGTTTTCAGACGATGATTATCGTATGACATTCACGACATGACATCTAATGGTAAAGGGAAAAAAGAAGAAATGTTGGAAATTGGCCTGCATGCATCATGTGAATTTCCAACATGTCAAAAAGCAGCCCGAGCTATGCATGTAGCTGTGAAGAAAAGAGATCAAATTGTTATATTATTACCGGGTGAAGTATGCATCTTAAACCAAAAAAGTTGGCCTCCATGCAGCTCATGCAGATTCATGCACACAAGAATTCATGCACATAAATTGTCCGGGTAAAGTACGTGCAAGAATCCATGCACATAAGTTTCCTGGGTAAAGTACGCAATCAAGATGTTAATGTCATTGTTTCATCTCGGTTTCATTTTGTTACCTTTTAACAATGTTTCTGTAATTTAGTTCATTTTGAATTATGTTTGGATGAAAAGTTGATGTAACCTGATAGTCAAAGAGCTGGTTACCAGCTTTGTTTAAGTGTGCAAGTAATATCACCTAGTTCCAATGTAATAAGTGGAGTTAGGTAGTGTTTAGGTGATGAATTTGTTGATCTTTTGACCAGCCAATGACTGGTATATGTAATGGCTTTGAGCCAAAGTTTCTTTTAATGAAATCATTAGATTTGCTTCCATATGCTCCATCTTTCTTTGCCTTCTAAGTTCTGTTCTCCATTCTTGACAGTAGCTGAAAGCTTGAACTTTAAGTATTTTTCCTTCATTTTTTATCCGGGTATAATACGTTGCTGTTAAAGTCCAAATTGAAGTTCTTACTTCATCCGGATAAAGTGTGTCTAACACCAACAAGAATGATATTAGATAAAAAGGACATTATTGTATGCTGTCAATGTGCACCTTCAAGTTCAAACGTGACTCGATTATTTATGCTATCGTACCCCAGTGAGCTGCTGGTTGCACCATCGCCATAAGTGTTGCTCAATTCACCAAGCAAATACTCTGTTTCTTCTGCCTGTGAAGTACTATTGCCCCAAGGATGATTGATTGCTTGCAGTCCCGCTAATTCATGGGTTACTTCATACTTGGCCTTTCCTCTCCCTTTATTCTCACATATCTCCTAGCTAAGGAAGCTACTTCTTTAAGATGCTTCACCTTTCCATCATTCAACGCCTTCGAATTGATAATTTCGAGCAATCAATTTTCTTTCATTGAAGAAACAAAGTGATCAAACAAAACTTTGTTTTCTTCTGGTCTTTCAAAAATCTCACCTTTTGTGCTATAAGTAACTCAATAAGAACAACCTCGAAGCTATAAACTGTTAGAATTAAGTGTCCCGAATTCTTATTTAAATAAAATATAGTGGTAAAATAAAATAAAAATAAAATCCATATAGAACTACACTTCTTTTATTTTATTTTAGAATAAGGTTTTTTAAACCTTATTAAACTCCATCTATTTTATATTGATTAGAATAAGGTGTTTCAATCTTACTACACTCCTATTAGAATATGGCTTTACAAGCCTATAAATAGGCATAATCTATTCTTCTTGTAATTATTCGAATTCGACATAGTGAGTTTTCTTCTCCTTTGCTCGTGTTTTTTTCCCGAAAGTGTTTCCACGTAAAAATCTATGTGTTCTTTATTTTATTTTATTTTTTTTACAAATTGGTATCAGAGCTTTTAGGTTGTTCATCTCGATCAAGGTAATGGCGTCTTTAAAGTATGAAATTCTGCTGTTGGATAGTAACACCAGATTTGCGTTATGGCAAATTAAGATGCAGGTAGTTCTTGCGTAGATGGATCTAGAGGATGCACTGTTAGGGATAAATAAGATGCTTTCGACATTAACAGATGAAGAGAAGAAGCGTAAGGATCGAAAGGCGTTAACATAATTACATTTGTATTTGTCCAACGAAATTTTATAGGATGTGATGAAAGAGAAAACCGCCGCTGCATTATGGAAGAGGCTAGAATAAATATGCAAGTCAAAAACTCTAACAAGCAAGTTACATATGGAGCAGCGTCTTTATGTTCATCGTTTGAAGAAAGGTGCGTCTGTACACGAACACTTAACAGTGTTTAAAGCAATTCTCTCAAACTTGGAGGCCATGGATGTTCAGTATGATAAGGAAAATCTAGGGTTGATTCTACTTTGTTCGTTGCCCCTGTCTTATTCAACATTTAGAGACACGATTTTATAGCCGCGAGTCTCTCATAGTTGATGAGGTTTATAATTTTTTAACCTCGTATGATAAGATGAAACATCTTGTGGTTAAACCTGACTCTCAGGGAGAGGGTCTCATTGTTCATGGGAGACAAGATCAGAATGCTGATGATGATTGTGGAAGGACACAGGAATGGAATCTTCGCGGTAAATCTAAGGGTAGATCAAAGTCTTCAAATAGAGGTAAAACTTGTAACTTCAGCAAAAAGAAATGACATATTAAATTTGAGTGCTATAAGCTACAGAACAAGATTAAAAAAGAAGCTGCGAATCAAAAGGGAAAACAACCAGAAAATTTAAGTGAAGCTGATGTTGTAGAAGACTACAACGATGGTAAACTTCTAGTCACTTCTGTCAACAATTCTAAAGTGAGCAATGAGTTGATCCTTAATTCAGGCTGCACCTTCCACATGAGTCCCAATCGGGATTGGTTTATAACTTATGAAACAGTGTCTGAAGGTGTTGTTTTGATGGGAAATAATGTTTCGTGTAAAATTGCAGGTGTTGGAACAATTAAAGTTAAGATGTTTGATGGAGTTTTCAGAACACTTAGTAACGTACGACATTTTCCAGAATTAAAGAGAAATTTAATTTCATTAACTACTCTTGATTCAAAAGGGTACAGATACACAGCTGAAAGGTGGGTTTTAAAGATTTCCAAAGGTTCCCTTGTTGTGATGAAAGGGCAGAGAAAGACTGCCAAGTTATATGTTTTGTAGGGTTCTACTGTTACTGGTGATGCAGCTGTCGCTTCCTCTTCCTTGTTAGATGATGATATTACTAAACTTTGGCATATGCGCCTAGGGCATATGAGTGAGAATGGCATGGCAGAATTGAGCAAAAGAGGACTTCTTGATGGGTAAGGAATTTGCAAGTTGAATTTCTATGAGCACTGTGTGTTTGGGAAGCAAAAGAGAGTTCGATTCACCAAAGAAATCCATAATACGAAGGGAACGTTGGAGTATATTCATTCTGACCTGTGGAGGCCATCCAGAGTGCCTTCGAGAGGTGGAGTTAATTATATGCTAACCTTTATTGATGACTTTTCCAGAAAAGTTTGGGCATTCTTCCTGAAGCAGAAAAGTTGTGTGTTTTCTGTATTTAAGTCTTGGAAAATTATGATTGAAAAATAGACGGGAAAACAAATAAAATACCTCCACACAAATAATGGCTTAGAGTTCTGTTCTGATGAGTTTAATAGATTGTGTAAGTCAGAAGGGATCGTGAGACACTTGACAGTTCGTCATACTCCACAACAAAATGGCATTGCAGAACAAATGAACAGAACAATCATGAAGAAAGTTTGATGTATGTTGTCAAATGGAAACTTACCAAAGTCGTTTTGGGTAGAAGCAGCCTCTATTGCATGTTTTTTGATCAACCGATCTCCATTCATTGCCATTGAGAAAAAGACTCCACAAGACGTAGGGTCTGGTAATCTTGTTAATTATTCTGATTTAAAGATCTTTGGGTGTCCTGCGTATGCTCATGTTGATAATAGAAAATTAGAACCGAGATCTATTAAATGTGTTTTTCTTAGTTATAAAGCTGGTGTAAAAGGGTATAAGTTATGGCATCCTGAAAATAGAAAAGTTGTGATTAGCAGAGATGTTGTTTTTGATGAAACTGCTATACTACCTAACTTATCTCTTAAAGACTCTTACAATAAAAAAAATCAAAAGCAGGTGGAGCATCAGTTTAATACAGAATCTACAACAGAGTTGACTCCTCAAGCAGTACAAAAATTGAGAATAAAGTTGCTTCTTCACCGCAATACTCTATTACCAAAAACTGAACTAGAAGAGAAATTAAACCTCCAAAGAAGTATGCCGAGGCTGATCTAGTTGCTTATGCTTTAAATGTGACTGAAGATATAGATGCGAATCAAGAGCCATCTAATTATTCTGAGGTGGTTAGCTGTGAAGACTCAGAAAAGTGGATGTTTGCTATGCAAGAGGAGATGGAATCACTCCACAAAAATAGAACATGGGATCTTGTGAAACTTCCTAAAGGTAAAAAGGCTATTCATTGTAAATGGGTGTTTAAAAAGAAAGAAGGGACTCTAGGAGTTGAAGAATCCAGATATAAAGCAAGGCTTGTTACAAAGGTTACAGTCAAATTCCAGGAGTGGACTTCACAGATGTGTTCTCCTCAGTTGTTAAGCATAGTTCGATTCGAGCTTTGCTTGGTATTATGGCCATGCATGATTTAGAGCTTCAGCAGTTAGATGTAAAAATTACATTTTTGCATGAAAAATTTGAGGAGGATATTTACATACAACAACCAGAGGGTTTTATAGTATCAGAAAAAGAGGACTATGTTTGCTTGCTGAAAAAGTTCCTTTACGGTTTGAAACAGTCACCAAGATAGTGGTACAAGAGGTTTGATTCATTTATGACTTCTCATGATTTCAAAAGAAGTAGTTTTGACAGTTGTGTTTATTTAAGAAAAACAGTGATAGTTCTTTTGTGTATATACTTCTTTATATTGATGACATGTTGATAAAAAGATAAAGGAGAAATAAGAAAGGACAAAGCCCAACTAAGTGAAGAATTTGAGATGAAAGATTTAGGACCAACAAAGAAGATACTTGGTATGGAGATTCTCAGAGATAGAAAAGCAAGTAAATTGTACCTAAGTCAAAAGGGGTACGTTTAGAAAGTTCTTTGTAGGTTCAGTATGCAGAGTGCTCAGCCTGTTAGTACTCCTTTAGCAGCCCATTTCGGACTTTCTTCAGCTTTGTCTCCACAATCAGGTGATGAGATTAAATATATGTTACATGTTCCATACTTCAGTGCAATGGGATCTCTCATGTATGCTATGGTTTGTTCACGTCCAGATTTATCATATGTAGTCAGTGCAGTTAGCAGATACATGGTGAATCTTGGTAAAGAATACTGGAAAGTAGTTTAGTAGATTTAAGATACTTACGAGGTACTACTGATGTTTGCTTACAATTTGGAAGAACTAGAGATGGAGTCATTGGGTATGTTGATGCTGATTTTGCTGGAGACCTTAATAGAAGAAGATCTCTCACAGGTTATGACTTTACAATTGGAGGTTGTGCAATCAGTTGGAAAGCCACTTCGCAAACTACAGTCGCTTTGTCTACCATTGAAGCTGAGTACATGGCGATTACTGAGGCTTGTAAAGAAGCTATCTGGTTGAAGGGACTCTTTAGTGAACTCAATGAAGACCTTCAAATCAGTACAGTATTTTGTGACAGTCAGTGTGCAATATTCTTTACAAAAGATCAAATGTTTCATGAGAGAATAAAACACATTGATGTTCGGTATCATTTTGTTCATGATATTATTGCTCATGGTGATATTGTTGTGAGCAAAATTAGTATTCATAAAAATCCTGTAGATATGATGACTAAGTCATTTCCTATAACCAAGTTTGAGCATTGCTTAGACTTGGTTGGTGTTTATTGTTGAAGTTAAACCATTAAGGGGTTTTATGGAAGAGGTGGAGAACTTGTTCGTTGAGAGTTCGCGATGACGAACTTGTTCATTGAGAATTCGTGTCAAGGTAGAGATTGTTAGAATTAAGTGATCTGAATCATTATTTAAATAAAATACAGTGGTAAAATAAAATAAAAATAAAATAAAGGTTTTTTAAACCTTATTAAACTCCATTTATTTTATATTGATTAGAATAAGGTGTTTCAATCTTACTACACCCATATTAGAATATGGCTTTACAAGCCTATAAATAGACATAATCTATTCCTCTTATAATTATTCGAATTCGACATATTGAATTTTCTTCTCCTTTGCCCGTGGTTTTTCCCCGAAAGAGTTTCCATGTAAAAATCTGTGTTCTTTATTTTATTTTTTACATAAACATCTCTCTTTTAGTTGACCTATATACATGTATTCAGGATCCAAATAACTAAAAGTTTCTTGTACAATTGTAGTTATCTGTGCCTGATTAGACGGGACCAATCTTGAAGCTCCGAAATTTAAAACTTTCTCAGTGTAATTGTCATCCAACGGTATGTTAGACAACTTGATATCTCGATGAATGATCGGAATAGAAGCAGCAGAATGCAGATAAGAAAGGGCTTCCACCGTCTCGATGGTGATCCTCAAACGAGCTTCCTGTGGAAGAAATGAGTCATCTGTAGCATTTTGCAAGTGATCGAAATGGTTCTATTAGTTAGATATTCATAAACCAACAAAGGAACTGGTGTCTCCAAACAACATCCTAAGAATTTGACAACATTCCTATGGTTGATTTGGTAAAGCACAGTTATTTTATTAATGAAGGGTTAACTTGACTATGATCTCTAATCCTCGATTTCTTTATGGCAACCAATCGACCATCAGGCAATGTTCCTTTGTAAACTATCCCAGCCTTCTTGTCCTAAGATTCTACTTTCATAGTAATTATTTGTCGCTTCCAGTTCTTCAGCTGCAAATACTTTAACCTTTTCACCACACCCTTCACGTTGGGAAAAATAGTGTTGAAATAAATTGTCAACGTTTTGCTGAAAATATTTTTTGCCTTAATTTGACAATCTGCCTTTACCTTATCATAAAAAAACAACCAAGAGGAGAGCAAAGAAGCCAATGCCAAAACCTATTGTTAAGGAATGGAAACGGTTATAACAGTTAATAGTCAGAGCTTAGTAGTTATGGTAGTTACAGTTAGTTAACTAGTAATACACTGTGTTATAAATGCTATGTAATGTACTTTGAAAATCAATAATAATTCAATCAGTTTACTTCTCTTAATTTATTTTCTATAGTTCTCATTATGGTATCAGAGCCTTAAGTTTTTCTTTGTGTTTCTTCTTTGTGCTTGAACCATGGCGATAGAAGCGATTTCTGGCAATGATGATGACAATTTTCAATCAATCAACACAGCTACACCTGTAGCTGGCTCCTCTCTTGATCCTGGTTGTGATTCTTTGAGAAAGATTCAATAATTTCTCAAATATGATACGGTGAAACTAGGTGAACACAACTTTCTTTTATGGAAACAACAAGTTTTGTTAATTCTTGAGGGGTATGGGTTGCATGAGTTTGTTCTTGAAACTATCAATGTTCCTCCACAGTCTATTGTTGACAGAGATGGCAACCTTGTTGCTAATCTCGACTTCCTGTTTCATAAGTAACAAGATAAGCTGTTAGCTTTTTGGTTATTGTCCACTATTTGTAACGATATCTTAGTGCATCTTACTGGTGCTCGATCGAGCTTTGATGTATAGAACACAGTTGTTTGGGGCTTTGCTACCAAATCCACTATGACAATTTCTACTCTGCGGCGTTCTTTGTATTCCCAAAAGAAATGGTAGTTAACCATTAAAGAGTACTTGACCAAGATCAAAGGTTTGTGTGATACCTTGACGGCTGCAGGCAATGCTATTTCTGAGTAGGAACAGATTATCATCATTCTTGCTGGTTTGTTAGTAGAATATGTGTCAATTCGTGTTGTGGCTTTAACAATGAGTGTTCCTCTTGATCTTCTTGTTGAGATGCTTATTGATTGTGAGGCGTGACAACAAGACTGTGCTGGAATATAATGAGAACTATAGAAAACAAATCAAGAGAAGTAAACTGATTGAATTATTATTGATTTTCAGAGTACATTACATATCATTTATAACTTAGTGTAATAGTTAACTAACTATAACTACCATAACTACTAAGCTCTAACTATTAACTACTAACTGCCATAACCGTTTCCATTTTTTAACATGCCTCTATCTACTCGATTTCTGCTGATTTTCAAACTTTCGCAACCATTTTAAGACACGATCTGAATTTTGTAAACGAGGAGGCTGACAAGAGTTTTGTAAAGACATTTTCAACTTGCTCCTATGCTGGAATATGCCCCACACTAAGCTTTCCAGTTGCAATCTTTTATCGAACAAAGAACAAGTCTAACTCAACGTGCTTAAACTTTGAGTGCAACACTGGATTTGCAGATACAGTAACTGCGCTTGAGTTATCACACCATACTATGGCCTTTCTTGAAGTTGAAACATGAAGCCAAACCACCTCTATAACTATATGAGCTAGCCCTCTATATTCAGCTTTTATTGTTGACCTAGAAATAATCTGTTGCTTCTTTGATCCCCAAGCTACAGGATTACCCCAAGGAACACACAAAACCTTGTAGTAGACATTCGATCATCAACATCAGTTCCCCAATTTGCATCCGAATAGCCAACCAAATCCAAATTACGCCCAAAAGGAGAGCAAAGAAGCCAATGCCAAAACCTATAAACCAAGCTACCACATATATGATTAGCACTTGGATTAAATATGTTAAAATTTAAATTAGTATTTATGGAAACTCATATGATGATGGATATATGAGCATGATAAATTATACGCGCTTCTACATTTCTATGAATTTAAGAATTTTTGTTACATTGCATTATTCAGTCTACTTATCAAAATTGATAACATTTAGTATTATCCAAGATTATATACAAAAGATTATTTTTTGGCTCTCTTTTTAATTTTATGGTCCTTATCTTTAGAAGGTCGTCCTCCACTAATAGATTTTTTCAAAAAACTCTATTTATTTCTGTGTGGGTGGAAAATAAGCTTATATTTTTTTGGTTTCAATAAAATGCATACCACATATTTAATGGAATGACCAAATCGAAAAGAACGAGACAAAATCCATTTGTGACGCATGAACCTTGATACTTAAAATTTAGGGCTTTGGTAAAAATATTATAGAGATTTTTGTACTAAGAGTCGGATAGTTCTTTGCTCCATCTACTAAAAAATTAAGAAAATTAATCCTTATACATTAGATTAAAGAGCAGATTAATTATCTTGTAAAAAATTTCATTCATTTATACTATAAAAACTAGTCTCTATATATCAAGATAAGGTACACATGAAATGTCATATGTAACTGTTTGGTTATTTTATTAGCCACCTAATTTTTAACAATAAAAGTAAATGAAAATAACTAATTTTCTCTTTAATTTAATCTATACAAACTAATTTTTTATATTTTAATAAAAAATAAAATATAATTTGACTCTGGCTTCCATAGTACCCTATCAAAATTTTCACATGAGCCTTTACCCTTCTGTTACACTTTCATCCGTATATTTATTTTTCTATATAAATATATTCAATGATAAAAGTATCTTTTAAAATAATATAATTTATTTTATAAAATTTTTCTCATCACTCAATTAAATTAATCTGCATTTGACTTTAATACCAAAATATTGTTAGGATATAAAGGTAAATACATACACAAACCTAGAGCAATATTGACAGGAGATCTCTTATGAATAGGACGATTGCAGCCAGTTCCATTTTTCCAATCGTCACCTTCAAACCCTCGGCACTTGAACAATTGTAACTGCCCAGAAAATTAGAACATGTACTGTTGCAAGGCTGTAATGTTTCACACTCGTTTATCAACAAGATGGTAGCATCGAGGAAGAATTTATATACTTACCTTGGCATCCATTAGTGAGGTCAGGGTTCCCATCATAACCATCACAGCACTTGCAGATATACCCTGAACTATTTTCCGATTCAACGCATTTACTATTCTCCTTGCATGCAAAACTACTTATATCCTCCTTCGCTACACTGCAACTTAAATTCCCGATTGTCCAATCAAGAATAACAGGAAATTGTTTCTCTTTTAAATCATATCCACCAAGATCTGAATTCGAGAAGTTATAGGCACCATCCTCTGCAACAAACGCGTAACTACAAGGATTATCGAGCAAAATTTGACTTTGATTATGTTGGAATTTCGATACTAGTGAAAAAAAAATTCCAGAGAAAAAACAAGAAAAATTTAGCAACAAAATTATCTGCTAAAATTTTTATTATTTTTCACTATCTATTTTAAATAATGTAACATAGGTATTTATAACAAGAAACAAATCTTAAATATAGAAAGAAATAACAAAGATTTTTATACTAATAAATATCAAATATATTATGCTAATAAATACTAAATATTCTAAAATATATATATATATATATATATATATATATTTTATAAACGTAACTTGTAAATAAACTCTTTAAATCTTGTTCATATTCTTAGTTCGCCCTATTTTTTGTCTCATAGTTATATAAAAACAGAATTTATCTTGCTGTCCTACATAATTGGAAGTTAAGTCACATGGCTTTAAATATATGTTTGGATACATGTCAGGTAAGTATTTGATATGAATGTATTGAACACGTTTAGTATACATGTACTTTTGAGTTACAAATAGATTGCAACAGGAAAAGATTTTGGCGCAGGAGACATATATGATGACTTAATGTAAACTAGACCAGGTCCTCGGTCACAAAACAAGGTATTGAGCGTTTGAAGCATCATTTGGAATCTCTAGACTGGTTCAACATCTTCATATTTCTTATTTAATTTGCAACAAATATTTCAATGTATAATACAATTTTTTTTATTTGCTTAATGGATTTGTATTAACATTAACAAACCTCACACAATATTGTCAGACTTATATCACTGTAAATCTGATTTGAAAATCTATAAACGATTTGCTTATGATGAAATTTAAAATTATACGTAACCTTAAAAATTTTAAGATATTAATCATGTAATTAAACCAAAATTAAATAACAATTGGATGTAGAAATTGTTTATCATATGATGTAATTGTCATTGCCGGCAATCCTTTAAATAACAAATCGATAAATACTATTGTATAAATTGAAGTTTCAATTATAAGATAACAAGAAGTGAGGATTGATCATAAAAGCATAGACTTCTCATTTGATATTAGCAGCATTATATTAAAGAAAAAAACAAAAGGTAAAATTTTTCAGTGTCCTAATGGATGATGGAAGATAATACTGTTTGAAGTAATAATTAAGAGAAATTATATATGTGAAATGAAGGTAAACTCATTTGGTTAGTCCACTACTGGAATTATATATAGTTCTCAATCATGGAGACAAGCGCTTCTACCAATAGTTTACAACATGTGATGTGTCACCAATTATAAATTTATTATATCTTTAAAATATTTAGTTTAATAATTCGCTACAATTAATGAATTTTCAGTAAATAACACAATGAATTTAAAATTTAACTTTTAGAAATTATAGGTAGTTAGGAAACAAATATACAATGAAGATTATCTCTCAAGCTATAATAACTTATTTGATATTTTTATTTTTTTAAAATCTTCATTTTAATCTTCCATTTAATTCTTTTCTCTTTTAATTTTTAATATTGCATCATTAGTCCAATCACTGAAACTAGATGAAAAAAAACGTTTGTTAACTTTTTTATTCATTGAGTGATTTAACATAAAATGCAAGTTGAAGAGTTAAAAGAGACGAGACCTTAAATGAAAGGCTAAAATAAATTTTTTATAAAATTAAATAATCAAATAAATTATTATACTAAACAGACTATATACAACATGAAATTAAGAAAACAATAAATTGGTTTAATAATACGGAAGTCTTTCCATGATGTTCCACTTACAAAATAGTATAAACTTAAGTCCTCCATATTTATAATTCATTTTTCATTACTCTATCACATAAATGTTTATTTATTGAAACGTTTTTCTTTATTTACATTTTCTAAAAATGTTTTCTTAAATTACATTTTATATATTATTTATCTAATTGATATGAAATTTTATTAAACTATGGTACATTTTAATATTTCTCTTACATATTTAATAATAAAATTATTAATTTAAACTTTAACATTTTTAAGCATATCTATTTTACAGTAAAAGTTTTAGTTTAACATTTTTCATAAATAACATTATCATTTATCTTACTTTTTTACTTATTTTATAAGATACATGCCATAAGAAAAGTATTTAAATTCAGAACAAAGTAAAAAATACTTTAAAATATTTTAAAAAGTAAAATACTTTTACTTAAATTTTGTTTGGACAGCACAAAGTAATTGAATAAAAGTGTAATTATGATGGTAGTCATTACACTTTCTTTTAATTATAAAGAATAGTAATTTTTGGACTTATTTGGCCTGTAGGATGTAATTACTTTATAATTCTCTAGATTATGTTTGGTAGTAAAAATTGTAATAACATAATTTTTACCATAATTTTAGAAGTTTTTTTCAAAAATTTATAATAGAAACTATAACAGTACTTTTTTATAACATATTATTTTCATAATATATAGTATGAACATATAAATAAGTTATGTTTATACTTCTTAGCCATAACCATTTATAAATAAATTTATTATAACATTTTATAAGCAAAACATCTTCCAACACCTCTTCGGGTAGATTATTGATATGTTTTCCAATTGGAAGCTAACACTTATATCTTTCAAATGACCGATATTAAGTGAGTCTTAAATAGATAACGACATTATGTTAATAGATGCACCCAAATCACACATAACTTTTTTAATGTCAATATTACTTGTTTTATATGAAATTGAAAACATACATTGATCCTTACATTTATGGGGTATCTTTGTTTGGATAAGAGCGGATACATTCTCCTCCATACATACCCTTTTGAAATCGGTTGGTTTCTTTTTGCTAGAGCAAAAATTCCTTCAAAATTTTTGCAAAATGAGGTATTTGTTTTATAGCGTCCATTAGTGGAATCTTTACCTCGACTTTGCAGAAAGTCTTAAGGACTTCTTCATCTTCTTTTTTCTCTCTTGTTTCTCACTAGCCTTCCAAGAAAAAGAGGTGGAATCACGACCAGTTTGGGAGGTGTTGGTTCTGCTTTTGCTTGTGGATTGTCATCTTGTTTTTCCTTTCACAAGTCTTGTCCATGATTTTTACTAGGATAGGGCTCCAGAATAATTTTGCTTCTAAGAGTCATTGAACTCACGTTTTGGCTCGGGTTAGGTTCTGTTTGAATTGACAAATTCTCTTGGGAATCCGATTCACCCCTTAAGATGGCAAGTTGACTCATTGAGTTCTCCAGTTTCTCCCTACTTGCTCTTCTTTCATGTTGGAATTTAAGAGTGTTAGCAATAAGGGTATTTACAGTGTCTTCTAAAGAGAAACTTGAGGATAATGGTTGTCGCCTTGGTGGACTAGGCTGATAATATGGATTGGACAGGGGTCTCATTCCATAGCCTAAATCGAGGAGATCTCTCCACATAAAATTGTATGCATCGGAGAATGAGTTGTATCTTCTTTGAGGTGGTCCAAAAAAGCTTCCAATAGTGCTAAATTGTTCTTGATAATCATTTTACAAAATAAGACACACACCTACCACATGACTGGGTGTAACACATACACCACATACCATGATTGGCATAGTATTTCTTGCGTTAATACACTAAACAATATTAGCAATATTATTAAATTTACTTTCCATGGAAGATACATTTATCTCTTGTACTCTTATTCGGTAATTAGGTATAAACCCAAACGATTGATAATTCATAGCCATAACATAACACATTCGATCATTATTCAATTTTTTGTTCTTTTTTTATTTATTACTATTTCTAAAGTACGAACAATTTTCTCTACTTCTAGAGTATTTTTGAGTGGCTTGCAAGTCCAAATTTAGTCATAAAGAAAACACAAATTTAGTTAATGCTAGTCCTCGACAATATATCTAAAATTTGATGGATGTTGAATCCACTAAAAAAATATTTTTCTACACCTAAAATCGAAATTAAATTTGCAATATAGAGAGTGGACCAATAGTACAGAGATTAGATTAATCAATTCGACCAAGATTTGTACAAGTCTATGAAATTAAAGAAAATGGGGTAAAATAACAAAAGTTAATCAAAAATAAGAATACAATAAAAATAAGCAAAAAAAATTAAATCTAAATAAACCAAAAACTTTAACTTCATGATTTTGACTCCGCCTACGAACTGTTACTAAAAAAGAGAGAGAACTTAGCATTACTTTATTAAGAGGCACGAATGCGGCATCAAATGGAAGCAAGGGATTTTCATCCCGGAAATGGGGATAGGTGGATCTCCAAATTAATAACTTTAAAATACATAAAAAAGATTTAAGTACATCTATATCAAATATATGAGAGTAATATAAGTTTTTAGTAGATGGGAAGGAGAGCGTTAAGGGATGCTGTGGAAGTGTTGAGGGTGTGAATCACAGCCTGGTGGAGTGCTCATTTCATTGCTTATTCCATTATGAGTTTGGGTGTTGATTATTGACCTGCTTCTATTCTCATGTGTCTAAATTGCCGAGTAAAAAATAGTATATGAGCACGTGTATGATAATCCATAAATACTAGCATATAAAGAATTTGTTAGCAATATAATATCACAAATTGAATGATAATAACTTAAAATTTTACATAAATTATTTAAAATATATAACTATAAGAATTAATTTATCATTTATTTAATTTTGATTTTATTTTCGAAAGAGATGGTTCAACATCTAATGATCCGCGGTGTTCTTACTCACGTTATATCCTATGATTTATTAAATAAAAATTGAAATTTTTTATTTTATTTAATGTATAAGCATCACATAAAAAATTTACTTTCTTTAATACAAAAATCACAAGTTCAAACCAATTACCGCTGACCTCGACACCGAAAATTCTAAGGGAAAGACTTCAGTTATCGGCATTTTTATTGAATTTGGCCAGCATGTGGCACCAAGACCAGAAAGCAGCAGACCATCCAGCTTGAGCTTAGCAGATGCAGCTCAAGAAACTGTTTCATTTTGTTCATTTTGTTACTCTAAGTAGTTGTTATGTAATTTGGTTTGATTTCAACTTGTTGCTGATGTATTTGATGTGTTTAGGTAGTGATTGAGTTGAAAATTAGCTTTGTTTATATGAACAAGTTAGTTTAACAAGTTTCAATGTATTTTTAGTGGAGTTAGGTAGATGTTTAAGTAAAATTTACTTGTAATGATCAGCCTATGTCTCTTATATGTAATGGCTTTATGCCAAAGTTCCTTTTTTTTTTGAATAAAATTCATCAGATTTTCTTTCCATATGCTCCAAAATATTTCTTGCTTTCAATTTTGTTCTGTTGTTTAAGCTCAAATCACCTCACTTGAATTTTCAAGTTTTCTTTATTCTTCATTCGGATTCATTACATTGTGATTTAAGCTCAAGGCTGAAATCCATACTTCATCCGGATAAAGTGTCTCAAAACACCAACAATTGGTATCTAGAGCCATTGTCTTAGTGGACTTGTCATTGTACATCTACAAAAACTATGGCTTCTTCAGGCTTTTCTCCTGCAGCACCACTAGTCTTCAATGGTGAAGGGTTTCACATTTCGGTGGTCAAGATGAGGACCTACCTGCAGGCATTCAACCTATGGGAGGTGGTCAACTCAGATGTTGAACCAACACCACTCAGAGCCAACCCAACAGTGGCTCAGATTAGGCAACATGCTGATGAAAGGACCAAAAGGCATAAAGCCATGTCCTATATTCAGAACTGTATCTCAGATGTGATCTTCACCAGGATCATGGACTGTGAGACACCAAAATAGGCCTGGGATAGGCTGAAGGAGGAGTTTCAAGGGACTGAGAGAACAAGGAAACAACAGCTTCTGAACTTGAGAAGAGACTTCGAGAACTTGAAAATGAAGGAGGAAGAAACAGCAGTACTCAGACAGAATTATGGCTGTGGTAAATAGCATAAGGCTCCTTGGAGAGCAGTTCAGTGAAGCAAGGATAGTGGAAAAAGTGATCTCTACATTACTAGAGAGGTATGAGGCAAAAATATCATCATTGGAAGATTCAAGGGACCTAACCAACGTCTTTTTGATAGAGCTGATTAATGCTCTCTATACATAAGAGCAAAGAAGAGCCAGTAGACTCGAGAAGAACCAGGAAGGTGACTTCCAAGCCAAAACAAAGTTTGCTTCAAGTTCTTCTGTCAACAAGGGTAAGAAGACTTGGAGAGACAAACCAAAGTCAGATTCTCAAAGAAGATGGGATAGACCATGCAGGCATTGTAAGAAGCCTGGTCATCTAGAGGCCAAATGCTGGTTTAGGCCAGATGTGCAGTGCCAATACTGCAAAAAGATTGGCCATGTTGAAAAGGTCCAAGAGAAGGGTAGACCAAGGTAGAACCAACAACAACCAAGGGCTGAAGCTCGGGTAGCTGCAGAAGGCAGTGACCATGAGGAGTAAGTCTTTACAGTCTTTTGCTCAACTGCTCAAGACAAGGTCTCAAATAGGTGGCTCATAGACAGTGGCTGCACCAATTACATGACATCAGATGCTGCCATTTTTAAGTCATTGGAAAGAAGCTGCAAAACTAAAGTTAAAGTTGGAAATGGTCACTTTATCTAGGCTGAAGGTAAAAGAGATGTCTTGATTTGGACTCCTACAGGTAACAAGTTCATCACAAATGTGTTGTTAATTCCTAAAATTGACAGAAATTTGCTGAGTATAGCTCAACTGCTAGAGAAGGGCTATTCAGTTGTTTTCAAAGGCAGTGAGTGCAAAATTAGTGATCGAAGTGGATTCATGCTTATGACAGTAGCCATGACAAATAAAAGCTTTGTTGTTGACTGGAACAAAGCCTCAAACTCAGCTTATACAGCTTCTATTGATGAATCCAAGCTTTGGCATCAAAGACTTGGCCATGCAAACTTCAGATCAATAGCTCAAATGGTCAGAGAAGATTTGGCTGAAAATTTCACTGGTTCAATTGAAAATGATGAAGTCTGTGAAGTGTGTCAGCTAGGAAAGCAGGCCAAATTGCCATTTCCTTCAAACAAAGCCTGGAGAGCCCTAGAAAGGCTTCAGCTCGTGCACATTGATGTGTGTGGCCCTATGAAGACTGAATCACTAAATGGAAACAGGTACTTTGTCCTGTTTATTGATGATCACTCAAGATTTTGCTGGATTTTCTTCTTGAAGCATAAATCAGAGCTGGCCTCAGTGTTTTGGAAGTTCAACGCTGTTACTGAGACCAAGACAGGCTGCAAGCTTAAGACCATAAGGTCTAATAATGGAACTGATTACACCTCAGCTCAATTTCAAGCCTTCTATGAAGAAGTAGGTATAAAGCATCAGCTCACTAACACTTATACTCCACAACAAAAATGGAGTAAGTGAAAGAAAGAATAGGAGCTTGACGGACATGGCCAGATGTCTCATGTTTGAGAAGAATTTGCCTAAAAACTTATGGGCTAAGGTAGTCAATACAACAGTGTATATTCAGAACAGGCTTCCAACTAAGGCTTTGCCTCACAAAACACCATTTGAAGCATGGTTCGGGTTCAAGCCATTACTGGCTCACCTGAAAGTCTTTGGTTGCAGGTGTTATGCACAAGTACCAGCTATAAAAAGAGGCAAGCTGGATAAAAAAGCTAAAGTAGGCATTCTGGTAGGCTATAGCTCAGTAAAAAAAGGCTATAGGATCTTGGATCCTTTAACAAATAAGGTCCTTGTAAGCAGAGATGTGGTATTCAATGAGAAAGCAAGCTGGAATTGGGACAAGAATGAGCCAGAGATAATTTCTGAGGATCTTATGGCTAATCAGACTGAAACTGAACAAAATGGTACTGAAATGGACATAGATGATGAGCCAGTCAGGGATATAAGGACTTTGGCTAAAATTTATAAGAGGGCTTATGTTGCACAAGAAGAACCAACCTGTTTTAAAGATACTGAAGCTCATGAAGGCTGGAAACAAGAAATGGTAATGAGATAACCATGATTGAAAAGAACCAGACATGGGAATTGGTTGAAAGACCAGCCAACAGGAAAGTCATTGGAGTGAAATGAGTTTATCGAGCCAAGCAGAATGCTAATGGGAGTTTGAATAAACTGAAGGCTAGGCTAGTTGTGAAGGGTTTTACCAAAAGTATGGCCTAGACTACCTGGAAACCTTTGCACCAGTGGCCAGGTTAGACACCATTAGGTTATTGGTTGCCTTAGTAGCTCAGATGGAGTGGAAAATCCACCAGCTTTATGTGAAGTCTGCTTTTCTTAATGGTTTTCTTGAAGAAGAGATCTATGTTGAGCAACCTTAAGGCTTCAAAGTGGCAGACAAGGAAAACATGGTCTACAGGCTCAAAAAAGCCTTGTATGGCTTAAAACAGGCACCAAGGGCCTGGTATAGCAAAATCAATAGATACCTGCTCAGCCTGGGATTTAAAGAAGCTTCAGTGAGCCAACCTTGTATGTTAAAAAGGAAGGAGCTGTAACACAGCTTATTGTATCTCTGTATGTTGATGATATTTTGGTCATAGGAGGAGATCAGAAGATGTTGACTGATTTCAAAGCCAAAATGAAGAACATGTTTGAGATGTCTGACTTAGGCCAAATGACATATTTCCTAGAAATGGAAGTGTTCCAAACAGAAAATGGAATCTTCTTAGGACAAAAAACTTTTGCTACAAAGATCCTAAGAAAGTTTTCTATGGAGAATTGCAAGGCAACAAGTACACCTGTGGCTGTTGGAAAAAAACTGTCGAGCCAAGGGGATGATAAAAGGGTTAGTGAGACCATCTACAGAAGCTTAATAGGCTGTTTGTTATACTTGATTGCCACAAGGCCAGACATTATGTATTCTGTTAGTTTGCTATCAAGGTTTATGAATTGTTGTAATGAGGAGCATTTTCGATCAGCAAAAAGAGTACTCAGGTACATCAAAGGTACCCTGAGTTATGGCTTGTTGTATAGCAAGACTGATAGTGTAACACCCCTAATCCGTAACCAACTTCGGATTAGGGTTACGAGGCATTACCAGACAGACAAAACATTTTGGACTAATTCAGAATCACATAAATAATTTATCATCATTTCATAAACAATCATCTCTAAATATAGTCTACGAGACCTAAAATATACATTTAAAGAAAGGTCGAAACTAAACTGAACTTATTCAGAATTTTTAGTACTTAACAAATTCTTTCAAACTATTAAAGTCACACGCCCGTGTGACTAGGCCGTGTGTCACACACGGGCACTAAACATGCCCATATGAACCAGCCTTGCCAAAAATAGGTCCTATACTGACTTTTTCACACGGCCAATAGGCACGCCCGTGTACTACAGTCGTGTGATACTTAGCCAGCTACTGACTTTAGCCCATGGCCATATGACACGCCCGTGTGTCAAAACCGTGTGATTCTTAGGAGAATACTGCTTTTCTTACATGGCCACAAGGCACGCCCGTGTACCCTGACCGTGTGGCACAATGCAGGCTTGGTTTAAGCCAATTTGCCACCCCTTTTCGAGTCCAATCCTACAAGCAATAATATACAACATTCATACCAAAATTTCCAACCAATTCTATGCTTAAGAATGACCAAAACATATTAGAACTTAGCACATTACAACCATACACCAAAACTATTCACAAACTCATCATTATTAGCCAACTCCCATGGCATAATACATATACACCTCAAAACTTATATACATAGACCTTCTAGCCTATACATGCCGTACTTCAAAATATATACACTTTCAAAAGTACCAAAATAAGATCGATAGTGTGGTGACGATCCTCGACTATCCCCGAGCCTTCAGTAGCTACGATAACTGTCAAACAGACAGTAAACACAAAGAGTAAGCTACAAAGAGCTTAGTAAGACAAATACAATTGGTCTAATTACTAAAGCATATATGTACCATTCAACCATGTAGATTCATAACCATTTCATAGAATAATTCATACTTAACCATACACCATTGTTTGCATATATGTCATGCTTCATTTCCAATTCCATACATATTTCACAGAGACAGAGTTTTTCATATTCAGAAATTTAGTACGATACAAACGTACCTGCATAGGTTATACCTTTCATATACTCATATTTTGTATGCTATCATCAGACGGTTTAGAAACGATACAGATGTTCATATCCAAGTACAATGCCAATGTCCCAGACGTGGTCTTACATGTAATTCAATATCGATGCCTCTGTCCCAAGCAGGGTCTTACACGAAATCAGATACGATGCCAATGTCTCAGACATTATCTTATATGTAAATCTCAATCGAGGCCTGTGCCCCAGACACGGTCTTATACGATGTCTCAGACAGATGTCAACTTTTCTTTAAAAACATACAACGCTTTACAGATACTATCATATTATCAGAATTTATTCAAAATCCATTTATCAGGCTCTCAAGGCCATCCAATACAGATTATATTTTATATGTATAGAATTTATTTCAATTAACACGTAGTTGTAATTTGACTTACCGCGGACGGATTTCGGATAAAACGAGTTGGCTATTCAACTATTTTGGACTTCCCCCAATCTAAGTCTGATTTTCTTTGTTCTTGATTATTCAATACAAATTCAACCGTTCAATCATTCATTTCATTCAATTTAATCCATTTACACATATTTAAGGCACTTTACATTTTAGCCCTTATAATTTCACACTTTGACAATTTAGTCCATTTTTCACAAAATCACTAATATGCAAAATTCATCAAGACTATAGCCTAGCCGAATATTCATGGCTTCCATACAAGCCCAAATAACATATTTAATTCAGAATTTAGTCCTTCAAAACCTCATTTTCACAATTTAGCTCAATTAGCTC
This sequence comes from Gossypium arboreum, assembly GCF_025698485.1. Taxonomy (NCBI): domain Eukaryota; kingdom Viridiplantae; phylum Streptophyta; class Magnoliopsida; order Malvales; family Malvaceae; genus Gossypium; species Gossypium arboreum. Next base: position 125,123,437 of record NC_069072.1, on the reverse strand, counting down.
TATTTCATTAAAATTCAAAGACAAAGCTTAATAATCTCACACATATATTTCATAATCCATATAAAAATATCACAAAGCTCATATAATCAACAATGGCATTTCATGAAATCTTTAAAAAAAATAGAAATTTAGACATGGGCTTTGAAGAATACGAAGCAACGATCACAGAAACATAGAAATTATCAAAATCGGACTAAAATTCATACTTTAATCAAGATGAATAAGGGCCGAAACCTAAAAGGGTTTTCTTTTTTTTTTTATTTTCTTTGATTTTCGGTTCTAATAGGTGTTGCATGAATTTTGTTTTCTTTAATTCACGTTAAAGCATGAATTACCATTGTATCCTTCATTAATAAACATATAAATTACATGAGACAAGGTCATTTATGACCACTCAAAAATTCAATGGAATAATTGCCACATAAGGCCATATAATCCAAAGCCATGCCAATTAAACACATTGAATATTTGACATATAGATTTTATCATTTACGCGATTAAATGCTTTTTGTAAAATCGAGTACAGAAATAGACAAATTAAATCACAGAAATTTCACAGATACAAATTCAAATATCGCAGACATAGAAAATAAATATTAAAATATTTTTTGGACTCGAATTTGTGGTCCCAAAACCACTATTCTGACTAGGGTCAAAATCAAACTGTTACAATTCTCCTCCCTTAGGGATTTTCATCCCCGAAAATCTTACCGTTAAACAGATTCAGATATTGTTGTCTCATTGAATCTTCAGGCTTCCATATAGCCTCTTCTACTCCGTGTCTATGCCACAACTCTTTAACTAACGGGATTCTCTTATTACGTAATTCTTTGATTTCATGAGATATCATAAGTCATATCAGAATGGATTTCAATATCAGACGGAGCAATTACATGTGAAGGATCAGATCTGTACCGTCGAAGCATCGATTCGTGAAATACATTATGTATCTTTTCCTACTCAGATGGTAGCCTCAATCTATAAGAAACCTGCCCAACTCGCTCGGTGATTTCATAAGGTCCAATGAACCTCGGACTCAACTTCTCCTTTCTACCAAATCAGAACAGTTTCTTCCACGGAGATACTTTCAGAAACACTTTATCACCGATCTCAAATTCAATATCTTTTCGTTTTAAATATGCATAAGATTTCTGACGATCAGAGGCAGTTTTGAAACTATCTCGGATTACTTTCACTTTTTGTTCTGTTTCTTTGATCAAATCAACCCCGTGAATCTTATTCTCACTGAGCTTAGACCAGTATAATGGAATTCTACACTTTCTACCATATAAGGCTTCGTACGGTGCCATTTTGATGCTCAATTGAAAGTTATTATTAGAGGCGAATTCAATCAAAGGTAGATACTGTTCCCACGCACCTTCAAACTCGAGAATGCAACATCTCAACATATCCTCAAGTATCTAAATAATCCATTCAGATTGACCATCCGTTTGCGGATGAAAATTATTGTTAAAATGCAATATAGTTCCCAGAGCATCTTGCAATTTCTTCCAGAATCGTGATGTAAATCTTGGGTCTCTATCAGATACTATTGATAATGGCACACCATGCAATCTCACAATATCAGAAATATACAACTCAGCTAGCTTATCCAACGAATAATCAAACCGAATCGGAATAAAATGAGCTGATTTCGTCAAACGATCAACTACAACCCAATTTGCATCTTTCTTTTTCAGAGACAGAGGTAAACCCGAAACCAAATCCATGGTCACTCGATCCCATTCCACTCCGGAATCATAATCGGTTGTAATGACCCAGATGGCACCTGATGCTCAGCTTTAACTTGTTGACAGATTAAACATCTCGAAACAAAGTCAGAAATATCTCTTTTCATTCCTGGCCACCAATATAGTTGTTTCAAATCGTTATACATTTTCGTACTCCCCAGATGTACAGAAAATCTACTACTGTAAGCTTCACTCAAAATCATCTGAATCAACTCTGAATTTCTCGGAACACAAAGTCTATTTCTGAACCTCAAACAGTTATCAACATCTATCTAGAATTCAGAATCAGAATCAGAATTACACTGAGTTCGTTTAGCCATAATATTATTATCAACCTTCTGAGCTTCGATAATCTATTGTAAAAATAAGGGTTTTGCTTTCAAGTCAGCACAAACCAAGGTATCATCAGACAGTGCTAAATGAACGTTCATAGCACGCAACGCAGACAATGATTTCCTACTCAGAGCATCAGCAACAACATTAGCTTTGCCCGGATGATAATCAATCACAAGTTCGTAACTTTTAGCAGTTCTAACCATCTTCTCTGTCGCAGATTCAAATCTTTTTGCGTCATTAAATACTTCAGGCTTTTATGATAAAAAAACACGTGACATTTCTCACTAAACAGATAGTGACACCAGATCTTCAAAGAAAACACAATGGCAGCTAACTCAAGGTCGTGTGTCAGATAGTTCTTCTCATGCGGCTTTAATTTCTCGAAGTATAAGAAATAACTTTTCCTTCTTGCATTAAAACACAACCGAGTTCATTCAACGAAGCATCACTGTAAACAAAGAATTCTTTACCTGACTCAGGTTGTACCAATACCGAAGCTTTAGTTAATAGAGCTTTTAACTGATCAAAACTTTTTTGACATTGCTCAGACCATTCAAATTTCATATCTTTCTGAAGCAATTTTGTCAATGGAGTTGCTATCACAAAGAAATCTTTTACAAATCGTCTATAGTAACCGAAAAGTCCCAGAAAACTACGGACTTTAGATACATTCCTCGGAGGTTTCCAATCCAGAATAGCTGAAATCTTGGTCGGATTATATGAATTTTGTCAATTCATAATGTCCGTACCTCGTTCTAAAAGCAGCTTTCAGAATATCAGAATCCTTTACTCGCAACTGATAGTAACTCGATCTCAGATCTATCTTAGAAAACACAGTTGCACTTTTCAACTAATCAAATAAATCATCAATTCTAGGCAGAGGGTATTTGTTCTTTATAGTCACTTTGTTAAGCTCACTATAATCAATACATATTCTCATTGTGCCATCTTTCTTTTTCACAAATAGAACAATAGCACCCCATGGTGAAAAGCTCGGTCTAGCAAACCCTCGATCTGTTAATTTTGGCAACTGAGATTTCAATTCGTTTAATTCGGTCGGAGTCATTCGATACGGAGCTATTGAAATTGAAGTAGTACCAGGTACTAATGCAATGCCAAACTCGCCTTCTCGAATCGGAGGCAAACCAGGTAGTTCTTCAGGAAACACATCAGAGAATTCATAAACAATAGACACCGATTCAACTTTCTTATCATCCACTTTCGAGTCTAACACATAAGCTAAGTAGTCTTTACAGCCATTCTTCACAAATTTCTGTGCTTTCATTACAGATATTACAGCTGGTAATCCATTCAGATCACTAGACTCAATTCAAATTATCTTATCATTCTTACACCTCAAATCATTGACTTTTCGTTTACAATTCACAATAGCATCATGTAAAGCTAACTAGTCCATTCCCAGAATTATATCAAATTCATTGAAAGGTAAAAGCATCAGATCAGTAGGAAAATAAATATCTTGAATCATTAACGGGCAATTCTTGCAGACTTTATCAACCAAGACACTTTTTCCTAAAGGGTTCGATACTCTAATTACGTATTTACTAGACTCTACAGGTAAAGTCTTATTGTGCACTAAATTCATACAAATATAAGAATGCGTTGATCCAGGGTCTATCAATGCAATCATAAAAGTATTATAAAGAGTAAAAGTACCAGTAATCACGTCTGGAGACGAAGCTTCCTTATGAGCTCGGATAGCATAGGCTCTGGCAGGTGCTCTGGCCTCAGATCTAACAGCAGTATCTCTAGTAGCTCTTTGACCTCCGCTAACATTTCCTGTATTTCTGGAAAGTCTACCTCTAGCTGAGGTGTTACTCGGTCTCAGATTCTGTACATTCTCTTGATCAGCAGGTTCAGAATAATCTCTTACAAAATTATCCAGAGATCCACATCGAAAACAGGCTCGGTCATTGAATCTACAATTTTCCAGATGTCTTTTACCACAATGTTTACATTTAGGTTTCTCAGTTTGGACATTCCCAACACTTGCAACAGAGGTGGCAGGGACTCTGAAGTTTGAATACGATCTAGCTCGATCTCGGTTCGAATGTCCCACATTAGCATTTGATCGGTTCTAATCATCACAGAATTTATTTGACCCAAACTGAAGTGATTTACTCGAAGATCTCTTTCTAGCATCTCTAGCTTTAGAATCAACTTTTCTTTTCTCTTTACTTAATTCTTCAGCCTTACAAGCTCGCTCAACAAGCACTACCATTTCTTTAATTTCCAAAATTCCAACTAGTAGACGGATATCTTTGTTTAGTCCATCTTCAAACCTTTTGCACATTATTGCTTCATTTGATACACACTTTTGAGCATACTGGCTCAATCTCACAAATTCACGTTCGTATTCAGTAACAGACATACAACCCTGTTTAAGCTCGAGAAACTCTTTACGTTTTTTATCAATAAATCTCTAATTGATATATTTCTTCCAGAATTCAGATTGAAAGAAATTCCACATAACTCATTCACTCGAAACCACAAATATTAAAGTTTTCCACCAATGATACGTCGTATCTCTCAGAAGTGAAACGGCACATTTAACACATTTCTCAAGACTCAGAGACATTTCATCAAACACTCTTATCGTATTATCTAACCAGAATTCGGCTCTTTTAGCATCATCATTCGTTGTAGCTCAAAACTCTTCAGCTCCATACTTTCTAATCTTATCAACCGGTGGTCTACTCAACTGTACCGGATTCACTCGTGGCATATCAGAAGTTTGAGAAGGATTAACTGGGGGTGGAGGTTGTTGTACAGTCGGGTTGGTTCTAATGTATTGGGTGAACCATTCATTCATCATCTGATAGAAAGCTTGCTTAGCCTTACTATCACGGCTACTCATAGCTGGTTTAGAATCAGCTTGCACTGTCCCTTGCGAGGGAGCAGGCGCATTGCTTTCAACATCATCAGTTACAGCTCTGTCGGGATCCATTTGCTATATAAAAGCACATTTCAAAGTCAGGAGTCATCACACTATCACAGATTCATATATATGGAATGTATAGCTAGACTCACATACGCTATGGTAGTCCTAGAACCGACTAAACCATAACTCTGATACCAATAAAATGTAACACCCCTAACCCGTAACCGACTTTAGATTAGGGTTACGAGGCATTACCAGATAGACAAAACATTTCGGACCAATTCAGAATCACAGATATAATTTATCATAATTTCATAAACAATCATCTCTAAATATGGTCTACGAGACCTAAAATATACATTTAAAGAAAGGTCGGAACCAAACCGAACTTATTCAGAATTTTCAGAACTCAACCAATTTTTTGAAACTGTTAAAGTCACATGCTCGTATGACTAGGCTGTGTGTCACACACGGGTACTAAACACGCCTATATGAACCAGCCGTGCAAAAAATAAGTCCTATACTGACTTTTTCACACGGCCAATAGGCACGCCCGTGTACTATGGTCGTATGATACTTAGCTAGCTACTGACTTTAGCCCACGGTTATATGACACGACCTGTGTCAAAACTGTGTGATTCTTAGGAGAATACTGCTTTTCTTACACGGCCACAAGGCACGCCCGTGTACCCTGACCGTGTGGCACAATGCAGGCTTGGTTTAAGCCAATTTGCCACCCCTTTTCGGGTCCAATCTTACAAGCAATAATGTACAACATTCATACCAAAATTTCCAAACAATTCCATGCTTAAGAATGACCAAAACATATTAGAACTTAGCACATTACAACCATACACCAAAACTATTCACAAACTCATCATTATTAGCCAACTCCCATGGCATAATATATATACACCTTAAAACTTATACACATAGACCTTCTAGCTTATACATGCCATACTTTAAAATATATACACTTTCAAAAGTACCAAAATAAGATCGATAGTGTGGTGACAATCCTCGACTATCCCTGAGCCTTTAATAGTTACGATAATTGTAAAACGGACAGTAAACACACAGAGTAAGCTACAAAGAGCTTAGTAAGCCAAATACAATTGGTCTAATTACTAAATCATATATGTACCATTCAACCATGTAGATTCATACCCATTTCATAGAATAATTCATACTTAATCATACAGTATTGTTTGCATATATGTCATGCTTCATTTCCAATTCCATACATATTTTACAGAGATAGAGTTTTCCATATTCAAAAATTTAGTACAATACAAACGTACCTGCATAGGTTATACATTTCGTATACTCATGTAATTCAATATCGATGCCTCTGTCCCAGACAGGGTCTTATACGAAGTCAGATACGATGCCAATGTCTCAGACATGGTCTTATACGTAAATCTCAATCGAGGCCTGTGTCCTAGACACGGTCTTATACGATGTCTTAGACAGATGCCAACTTTTCTTTAGAAACGTACAGAGCTTTTCAGATACTATCATATTATCAAAATTTATTCAAAATCCATTTATCAGGCTTTCAAGCTATCCAATACAAATTACAGTTTATATGTACAGAATTTATTTCAATTAACACGTAGTTGTAATTTGACTTACCTCGGACGGATTTTGGATAAAACGAGTCGTCCATTCAACTATTTTGGACTTCCTCCTATCTAAGTCTGATTTTCTTTGTTCTTGATATATTCAATACAAATTCAACCATTCAACCATTCATTTCATTCAATTTAATCCATTTACACATATTTAGGTCACTTTACATTTTAGCCTTTATAATTTCACACTTTGACAATTTAGTCCATTTTTCACAAAATCACCAATATGCAAAATTCATCAAGACTATAGCCTGGACGAATATACATGCCTTCCATACAAGCCCAAATAATATATTTAATTCACAATTTAGTCCTTCAAAACCTCATTTTCACAATTTAGCTCAATTAGCTCCATTTCATCAAAATTCAGAGACAAAGCTTAATAATCTCACACATATCTTTCATAATCCATATAAAAATATCACAAAGCTCATATAATCAACAATGGCATTTTATGAAATCTTTAAAAAAAATAGAAATTCAGACATGGGCTTTGAAGAATACGAAGCAACGATCACAGAAACATAGAAATTATCAAAATCGGACTAAAATTCATACTTTAATCAAGATGAATAAGGGCCAAAACCTAAAAGGGTTTTCTTTTTTTTATTTTCTTTGATTTTCGGTTCTAATAGGTGTTTTATGAACACATGCATGAATTTTGTTTTCTTTAATTCACGTTAAAGCATGAATTACCATTGTATCCTTCATTAATAAACATATAAATTACATGAGACAAGGTCATTTATGACCACTCAAAAATTCAATGGAATAATTGCCACATAAGGCCATATAATCCAAAGCCATGCCAATTAAACACATTGAATATCTGACATACAGATTTTATCATTTACGCGATTAAATGCTTTTTGTAAAATCTAGTACAAAAACAGACAAATTAAATCACAAAAATTTCACAGATACAAATTCATATATCACAAACATAGAAAAGAAATATTAAAATATTTTTTAGACTCGAATTTGTGGTCCCGAAACCACTATTCCGACTAGGGTCAAAATCGCACTGTTACAGATATGCTAAGGCTAGATGGCTATACTGACAGTGACTGGGCAGGCTCAAAGGATGACATGAAAATCACTTCAGGGTGTTCTTTCACTCTAGGCTCAGCTATTTTTTGTTGGAGTTCGAAGAAGCAAAATGTGGTTGCTTAGTCAACTGCTGAAGCTGAATATGTAGCAACTGCTGGGGCTATGAATCAAGCCATATGGCTAAGGAAGATACTAGAAGATCTGAATTTGCATCAAGAGGAAGCAACAGGGATTATGTGTGATAATCAATCCGCTATTGCAATTGCAAAGAATTCAATTTTTCATGGTAGGACAAAATATTTCAGCATTAAGCTTCATGTTGTGAGAGAAATGGAGCAAGCACATGAGGTGAAACTAATTCATTACAGTTCAGAGGAGCAACTTGTTGATATTTTCAAAAAAGCTCTTAAGGTGACACGATTCCTTCATTTCAAAGATGAAATGGGAGTATGCAACATGCTAGACAAGAAGGCGTGTTGAAGTTGGCTAGCATGTGGCACCAAGACCAACAAGCAGTAGTCCATCCAGCTCGAGCCTAGCAGATGCAGCTGAAGAAACTATTTCATTTTGTTCATTTTGTTACTCTAAGTAGTTGTTATGTAATTTGGTTTGATTTCAACTTGTTGCTGATGTATTTGATGTGTTTAGGTAGTGATTGAGTTGAAAATTAGCTTTGTTTATATGAACAAGTTAGTTTAACAAGTTTCAATGTATTTTTAGCGGAGTTAGGTAGATGTTTAGGTAAAATTTACTTGTAATGATCAGCTTATGTCTCTTATATGTAATGGTTTTATGCCAAAGTTCCTTTTTTTTTGAATGAAATTCATCAGATTTTCTTTCCATATGCTCTAAAATATTTCTTGCTTTCAATTTTGTTCTGTTGTTTAAGCTCAAATCACCTCACTTGAATTTTCAAGTTTTCTTCATTCTTCATCCGGATTCATTACATTGTGATTTAAGCTTAAGGCTGAAATCCATACTTCATCCGGATAAAGTGTCCCAAACACTGACAATTTTGCTGTGTAGAACGTGTCCCAAATTTGATTTACTACATATCAAGCAAGCTGGCCTATGAATCTTTTATTTAATGCATGGTCACCGTGGAGCTAAATTAAAGCATCGATCTATCTCTACGTATAATCTAGGAAATACGGTGATGGGTTTGATCAGATCAGTACTACTTATGTAGCTGATGATCTTCCTTAATGTTATATTGACAATAAAAGCTTCAACACCAGCGGTGGCAAAGCCCGACTGCCTAAGCCTCTACGGGGATGTTGTTATCCCATACCCGTTCGATACCAGCGGTGATTGCAACATCACTGAGCAGTTTCTCATCACATGTAACACCAATTACATATCCAACAAAGCGTTCTTTGGCACCGGTAACCTCAAAGTCATCAACATATCTACCGATGGTCAGTTGCGTATCTTTTCAAATGCAAGCTATGATTGGTACAACACATCATACAGGAATTGGTCATATTACTGGCTCTAGCTTTATAAATTTTCAATAAATAATAACAAGAATAAGTTCACTGCAATCGGGTGTGACACCTATGCTCGGGTGGAAGGTTACCTCTGACAACGTTATGCAACTGGTTGTTTGTCGTTATGTAACAACATTACTAATGTTTGAAATAGGTCTTGCTCTGGGATTGGCTACTTTCAGACAAGTATTCCAAAGGGTGTGATGAGCTACAACATCACTATTGAAAGCTATGAGAACAATGTCGATGTATTGCCCGAAAACCCTTATAGCTTTGCATTTGTTGTAGAGAATGATAACTATATCTTCTCTGCTTCAAATTTTCGTGGTTCCAATTTTAAAGAGAAGCGGTTTCCAGTCACTTTTGATTGGACAATAGGGACTACGAGTTGCAAGGAAGCGAAAATAGATACCAAGAATTTTGCATGCCAAGAGAATAGTAATTGCATCGATTCAGAAAATAACTCTGGATATTTCTGCAAGTGTTTTAAGGGTTACGAGAGGAACCTTTACCTCCCCAATGGATGTCAAGGTAACTATATATGTATATATACCCCATAGTTGTATTTGTAGTTTCTAACATTAAAGATAATGTTATTTTTTACTTACATACAATCTGCAAATTTCAGATATAAATGAGTGTGAAATGATGAGTTCTTGCAATGGCATATGCATCAACTTACCGGGAACATTTAATTGTTCATGTCCGGTAGGCTATGAAGGTGATGGTTGGAAAAATGGAACACATTGCGGTTTACCCAATAGAGATAAGTCCAAGAGATCTCCCCTTATTGATATTACTCTAGGTTAGTAATTTTGATGCGTAGTTATAGAATTATTTATTTGTATTTAACTATAATATCGATTATACTTTTATGAAATATTTTGTAAGCCAGTTGACTCATGCTTAACTTCCAATGTTGTGTCATTTGGGTCGGCTCGACACAAACAATTTCATCATTTATTAAGATACATTTTATATGATTTTCACTTTAAGATTATATTAATATACTATGACTAATATATCTATTATTATTATTTTCTTTAAAATAATAAACTATTATTTTATGCTTTGAATATAGGAAGTAGCATTGGATTTCTTAGTCTCCTTTTGGGGATAGTATCATTGTGTTGGATGCGAAGGCAGAGACAAATCTCTAAATTAAAATATGCTTACTTTCTGCAAAATGGTGGCATTTTATTGTAGGAAGAGCTTTCGAGACGACAAGGGTACCGCGAAGATGTTAAAGTATTTACAGCAGAGGAACTCGAGAAGGCAACAAACAATTACCATGGAAGCAGAATTTTAGAACAAGGAGGACAAGGGACAATGTACAAGGGAATATTAGCTGATAATCGAATAGTTGCCATTAAAAAGTCAACAATTGGAGATCCTAGCCAAGTTGAACAATTCATTAATGAAATAATGGTGCTCTACCAAATCAACCACAAGAATGTTGTCAAACTCCTTGGATGCTGTTTGGAGACACAAGTTCCACTGCTAGTTTATGAATATATCATCAATGGAAACGTTTTTCATCATTTGCATAATGATGATGCTGCCTCCCATCTTTCGTGGGAGACTCATTTGAGAATCGCCACTGAAATAGCTGAAGCCCTTTCTTATTTGCACTTTGCAGCTTCTATTCCAATTATTCACTGTGACATCAAGCTGGCTAACATACTGTTAGATGAAAATCACACTGCAAAAGTTTCTGATTTTGGTGCTTCGAGATTGATCCCATCCGATCAAGCACAAATAACTACAATTGTGCAAGGAACTTTCAGTTACTTAGATCCTGAATACATGCTTACAAGCCTTCTTACTGAATAGAGCGATGTCTATAGCTTTGGGGTTGTGCTTATAGAGATGTTAACAGGACAAAAAGTAGTTTGTTTCAAAAGATCGGAAGAAACTCGAGTTTTGGCAATGTACTTTGTTTCTTTGATGAAAGAAAATCGCCTACTCGACATCCTCGATCCTCAGGTGCTTAATGATTAGCTTGCAGATGCGTGAGAGTGAAGGGAGAAGAAAGGCCAACGATGAAGGAAGTTGCTCATGAATCAGCAGGACTACAAGCAATGCCTAAGCATCCTTGGAGTAAAAGTAATTTAGTAGAGAAGAATTTGAATACTTGCTTGGTAAGTTTCCTAGCACTTACGATGATGGTGTAACAAGTAGCTCGATGGGAATGGGTTATGATAGCATAAATAACAAAATCATTTTTGAACTTGAAGGTGCTCGCTAAGTATGTAATCATATTATCATTTGTTCATAATCACATTTGAGCTTGAAACAGCTCGATGGAGGTATGATTTTAAGTAGTTTTCTTCTACATTTCCTAGTTTTAAGAGAAATACAGTGTTAAATTACAATAGATAGAGCTTACATGTATGCATTGTTTAAGTTAATTTTTAAGATTTTGTTTTGTTTTATTTAAGTATTTTTGATTATTTCTATAATTATCCTTTTCCTCAAAATGTCCTAAAGTGAGGTCTATTTATTGAAGCATAAGGTAAGTTGCAAGGATGAAGACTCAACTTTCAAATGATTAAATAATTGAATTGCTCTGGACATGTCTCATTTTGTGAAAATTGCCTCCTTCTTTTTTATGGAACTAATTTTAACTTACGTGCATTAAAGATATTACTGTGTATATTACAAACATAATAGATATTGGAAAAGACCTAATATAATTAAGGGTAAACTACTAAAATAGTCACTTTTGTTTACCTCAGGTTACATTTTAGTAACTTATGTTGGAAAAGTTGCGTTTTAGTCACTTATGTTAATATGTTGTAACATTTTAGTCACTGATTCGTTAATTATCATTAACAGTGTAACAGTAAGTTGATATGGCACGTTAAATGTAACACCCCAAACTCGACCTAGACTTTATCGTCGAATCTGAAGGAATTACATTAGCTTGTTTAAAAACCCATAAATTTAAATCTAGAAAAATATGTGTCATTTAATTTTAGTCAGGAATGTTTAGAGGCGTTTAATGTTCTTGAGGAAAAATTAATCAATGCCCCGATTATAGTTACACCTGATTGGAATTTACCCTTTGAACTAATGTGTAATGCGAGTGATTTTGCAGTAGGTGTAGTCCTTGGACAGTGAAGAGAAAAGAACTCTCAGCCGATCTATTATGCTAGCAAGACTTTGACAAACGCACAAGAGAATTACACAACTAGAGAAAAAGAATTGCAAGCTATGGTTTTTGCATTTGATAAATTTAGACCTTATTTAATATTGTCTAAAGTTATTGTGTATACTGACCACTTTGCTTTTCACTATCTTCTTACTAAATTGGGTGCAAAACCTCGACTTATAAGGTGGATTTTATTGTTGCAGAAATTCAATTGGGATATTAAAGACAAGAAGGAGTTAAAAATCTTGCCATAAACCACCTGTCAAGGCTCCAAAATCCATATCTTGAGAAACTTAATAAAGATGCAATAAATGACTCGTTTCTTGAAGAATGACTCTTTGCAATAACTGGTTTCGAAGTCCCTTGGTTTTCAAATATTGTGAATTACTTGGTTGCTAACGTTTTACCAAAAGGTTTAACTCATCATCAAAAGAAGCGGTTCCTTGCTGACGTAAAAAACTAGTTTTTGGAGAATCCTTTTCTTTTTTGTGTGTGTGCAAATCAAGTAATTCGAAGGTGCGTTTCAGTGCCAGAAGGGAATAAAATTTTGGAGCATTTTCACTCGGGACCGATGGGAGGACACTACCGTGGATTAGAACATCACATAAAGTCCTCAAATCAGGTTTTTATTAGCTCACATTGTTCAAAGATGCTAACAAGTATGTTTCTTCTTGTGATAGATGCTAGAGGGCAGGTAATATTTCCAAACATGATGAAATGCCTCAAACTTATATGTTTTTTTTGTGAAATTTTTGACATTTGGGGTATTGATTTCATGGGACCTTTTTCCTGGTTTTTATGGTAATAAATGCATACTAGTAGTAGTGAATTATGTGTCAAAGTGGGTTCAGCTTAAGCTTTACCAACTAATGATGCTAGGGTGGTAGCTTGATTTCTTAAGAAAATTTTCTTTCGTTTTGATGCACCTAGAGCAATCATTAGCGATAAGAGTACACATTTTTGTAACATTCAATTTGATTTGTAACACTCAATTTGATAAGATTCTTAAAAAATACGATGTACATCACATAACAACTACCCCATATCATCCTCAAACTAGTGGTCAAGTTGAAGTGTCAAACCTAGAATTGTAACAAATCCTAAAAAAGATCGTAGAGACAAATAGGAAAGATTGAGCAGTAAAATTAGATGATGTTTTATGGGCTTATAGAACTGTGTACAAAACACCCATAGGAACATCTCCCTACAAACTTGTTTATGGGAAAGGTTGTCACTTGCCACTAGAACTTAAGCATAAAGCATTTTGGGCAATAAATTTTTTGAATTATGATCCTAAACTTGCAGGTGAAAAGAGAATGTTGCAACTAAATGAGTTAGATGAATGACAAGCAAATGCTTATGAGAGCTCGAGATTGTACAAAGAGTCAACAAAGCGATGCCACGACACTCTTTTAAAGCCCAAGCAACTCATAGTTGTAGATTGAGTACTTTTACATAATTCGAGGCTTAAACTGTTTCTTGGAAAGTTGAAGTTGAGATGGTTAGGCCCATTTGTGATAGAAATCATCTTTCCATGCGACCCATTTGTGGTGATATTAATAACAAGATAGAGGAGCTCTGACTTCAAAATTTGAGTCAGTGATGATATTAATAAAAAGATAGAGGAGCTCTAACTTCAAAATCTGAGTTAATCGTATGCGTGAAAGGGAAAGTCAAACTTAGACTCTAAATAAGCGCTTCTCAAGAGGCAAACTGAGTTTTTTTTTTATTTCTTTAATTTTTTTGGCATGCTTAATATGTTATAAACAAAAATGAACCATACAATCATGTGGGACACACGGGCGCTTCCTAAGCCATGTGAGACCTGAAGCTTTTTTTTTTTTAATTTTCAAATCACACATGGGCTATGGGGCCTTACACGATTTATATACACAGCTCTGTGGCCTAACATGGGCCATTTACACAACTGTTTCTTCTATTTCAAGCTTAAGGTTTCTTTTTATTTTCTTGTTCTTTTTAGGCCGTTTTAGCCACAAAACACCCCTTCACTGATTTTCAATCAACAAATCTTCATTCTTGTTGTCATTCACCTTTTTTGACTCTTCTTATTGCCCTCAACCTCTTGTCCGTCTCTTTCTCGACGCCATTTTATCCTTTCAAACCACTGACCATCACATCTAAAATGGTTCCTTTGTTTTCCACTATCCTTGCCAGTCGTTTCCCTGCCGTTTATGCACCACCACCATCGCCCCATCCTTCTCTCTTCCTCAAATCGCCAACAGAACCCAAACCCATTCAACCTCTTTTCCCTTGTTAACCACTTCCAACGCTAGCCCCTAGACTGTATTCTCCACCCCTCCTTGACCATCATTTGATATACCCATGTCGAACATACTATCACCGTTCTAGTCTTCGCCGATGATGGCTCTGCTAACCTTCACCATCGTCGCCTTACCACTGTTTGGCTCCACCCTATCTTTTTTTATTATATTTATTATATTTAATTAATTAATTAATATTTTAATTATTCTTATATTAGTTTATTAGTTTTTATTATTCTGTGTGTTGTTGCATTATTATTTTTAGTATTAGGTTTATTACATTTATTACTGTTACTGGTTTTAGATTGTTAGTTTAGTTATTTTTGCATGATTAATATTAGTTTTCCTTTCGTTTTAGGTGTATATTATTGCTATATTAGTATTGTGATTTTGTTTTTGTCATGTGATGGTTTGTTGCTAATGTGTTTCCATTTGTATGCTAATTTGTTTTTCTGCTAGATTAATTATCGGTGATGTTTATTTTTATGGTTATCTGATATTTGGTTATTATCCCTTACTTCAGGTACATCATGACAAACACGAAAGGTAAAACCAAAGCCATTGTCCCTACCTAAAAAAGGAAGAAGACACCGAGTGCAACCTCGTCTTCGACCCTACTATAGTCGTGAGACACCCATGTCTCCAATTTCCTCTGAGTCTATCTGAGGACCAGTATCAACACTTAAAGGAGCGACCTTTGGGTATGGGTCATTGTATCTATTGGGAGGCCTTGCAGGTAGTCTATTTAGCTAATAGAGTTTGGGCTCTAGTCAATACGGCTTCGTGGGATTGGTTTTTGACTATCATAGAGCCTACATATGCAAAAATCACACTAGAGTTCTATTTGATGTTCTTTCTACAACAGGCTATGTCAAAGTGGGATGACATGCATACTAGCTCTTTTAGACTTAGGGGTACGATGCGTTATCTAAGCGCCCCGAGCTTCAGAGTCACCCTTGGACTTTATTTCAAGGAGTTTATAAGTACCCCAGAGTTACCAACCTTATCTAGACACATCTATCACTTAGCTCCACTCTTTTGGTTTCAGATCGCTGAAACTGTGGCACAGTACAACCCAAGCTAGTCAAAGGCAACTTGTCTACTTCCGGCCCTATGTTATATTCATGCCATTCTGGCCTATACACTGATTGGTCGGAGGGAGAGTACGGGGATTGTTGGTATGGCTGACGCTTATTTCCTATAGAGTGTGGAGACGCACCACCTTATCGATGTCATCTATTTTGTGGCTCTCAGTTGTCGTCATTTGTCTGATCGAAGTAGGAAGGGCCCTTACATGATTCGATTGGCGAGATACTTCAAGCTTCTTAGTACTTTGGAGCAGACTTCCTCATTCACTGTAACACCCCGAAATCTAAATATTTGATTTGTTTTGTTAAATTCAGTCAAAAGTTAAATGATTTTATTTAGCGGTATGTGATTGAGGTTGTGTGTTCGAATCCATGTGGGAGCATTTTTGCTAATTTCTTTATATGTTGATCAACTAGTAAAAGTTGGAGTTAAAATTTAACTCTAGGGAATCTGTTGGATATGGATTAGATCTTTGGGTTAGTGAGTAGTCAGATTTTGATTTATTTTTATTTTATCTTATTTCCTTTTTGAAAATTAATTAGTTTTAAGCAAAATCTTCCCTAATTCTTTCTGATGTACACTATCCACATTCTCTTTTCTTTTCTTTTTGCCGTTTCTATTTTCCTACTTTTCCAATTTTGTTTTTCAATCGTTTTATTTTTTTTCTTTCGGTTGGCCTCAACTTCTTCTACTTCTTTGTTATTTTTTTATTTCTCAATTATAACCATTTATCTCTTTGGGTTCCTTTTCCTCTTGTGGCCATCTTCGTGTCATTGTTTCTTTGCCGTTCGCTTCTTGGTTTTGTGTTGGCTACTCGTGGTTAGGAAGTTCTGGTTTGGTAAGCGAGTTTTCGTTGGTATTTTTCGTTTATTGCGTTTTATCTTATCTTAGGTTGGTGTGTAACTTCGGATGATTTTTTTTGTTCGATGGGTCGTAGGGCTAATAAAGTTTGAGAAATCATTTTTAGGTGAGAATCTTGAGGCAAACCCTCCTTCGACAATTTAGTTTTGTAGAAGTTGCAAGTTCTTTGATTGCGGGTAATTGGTCAATTACTTTTGGGAGCATAATGTTTGATATTTTAGAAAATCGAGCACTTTAATCTTTTAATCGATGCACTAGTGAGGGCTAATTCTCTAAAGTGTTTGATGCTTTTAAGTACTAGAATATTCAATTTTTTGGGGTTTATATTAGAAAATATCCAGGTGTATAACGAAAACCCGAGAAAATAGCGAACGAAAAAAAATCAAAATCTAAAACTGTCGATGCCACATGGTCATGTGCTAGACCGTGTGAGCCACACGGGCATGTCTGAGACTGTGTGGGTGACACGGGCTGGCCAAGTAGGCTGTGTGGGCTATAGGGCGTATGGGCCCAAAATCTGAATTTTTCACCTAGGGTCATATTTGCCATACGAGTTGAATGTAGGCCTTTGATGTTCTTAGCTCTAGGGAATCTGTTGGAGTTAAAACATATTATACATATAAAAATTATTAATCATGTGTACATAAATCAAATTTACCACTTAAAGAACATTAAAGTTCATGTTTTGTATCTTTTGTTATAAGTATGTATGTCATATACATTTTCGATATCTTTTATTTCTGCATGTGTATTCGAGTGGGATATATGTTTGCGGAGGAAGTGCGGGCAGCTTAATCTCTCTATTGTATTTGGTTGCTCTGCCAGACATATATTTCTGTTACAGGCGAATTATCACCTTAAGGTCTGATAGCTAGACTACAAATGTTTTGAAAAGTGACACAATCGCTAAACAGTGTGTAGGGCTGGATGAGTATATAATACCCTATATGGTGTGTAGCGAATGAGGGTAAGATTGTGATTCTACATTTGATATGTTCTATTTCTGCTCTTATAAATATATTTGAATGATTTTTGAAAGCGTATATGAAATTAAATTTGTACTTCTATTTTTATAAGTTACACATTGAGCTTGAAAGCTCACCTCTGTCTGTTTACTTTCAGGTAATCCTTAAACATAGGTAGGTCGATGCAACAAGAGCTTGCTTATTTATTACTGTTGCATATTTTTAAGCTATTCATATTTAATCTGGTTGCTCATGGACTATTTTTAGACTATTTTTTAAAGTTTGGATTTTATTTTTTTTCTCGTTTATTAAGTTTTTCAACATATTTCTTATGGTATTTATTTTATTCACAAAACCATGGTTTTCCAACAACAAGTTGCATTTTACAATATTGAACTAAATTAAGAATTTCATCGCAAACTTAAATGTTGCAAAAGCATAAATAATTAACAGTTTCATCAAACTAGTTAATAAATATATTTTCTCTTATAAACTGTATTTTTACTTAGTAAGAGCTAGTGTCATTTTTACAAGTCAAACAGACTCTAGATTTTCAAATTAGTTGTGATAACTTCTCCAGATCTGGCTATAATATCTAGACCGAGTTTGGGGTGTTACATTCACATTGACTGGACAAATGATCCCATAAGGATTATCTCTATGAGCCATATGAGTATGATCCAGCGCCAACACAGAGCAAGTACCCATCGATATATTCCATCTGGATCCCCAGGATGAGCATGACGAGCTTCTGAATGATGATCTTCCTTGACACACAAACCTGACTCGATCCTTTCCTCTGTTGAGTCACTCTATTGCTGCACATTCTGTTACACTCGACAACATTTACGAACGGATTGATCACTTTGAGCAGCAACGGTCTAATCGGATTGACCACTTTGTTCGGCGACAGACAGAGCAAATGGATCACCTCGAGCAGTTACATTTTGAGCACTTTGCGCAGTAGTCGACTTAGATCGATAGCATTAAGGCGTATTTGTAGTAGATATGCCAAAATTTTCATATTTCTCCACCCAATGCTTCGCCTCGCGATTCTGACTTAACACTTTCCGCTGATCACTAATTTATGTTAGTTTTCTGTTTTAGTTATTTTATTTTTGAGACATATATGCTTTGTTTTTTGTTTATTATGCACTATTATTTTTATTATTTTATAGGTTGTTTGCTTTTCTAGTTGTTATCTCTTTTTCTTATTTATTTTTGTCTATTTTCTTATTAGTTTGATTAGAAACATGTATTTCATGTAAAATCCTCTAAGATTTCGATTTTCACTATTCTGAGGAATTCATCTAAATTCAAGGCAATTTCAGTTCTCTCCCTCCCTTTTGATATTGTGCTTATTCTATTTATATATGTTTGTACGTCAAGGGTAATGTACATCTTAAGTATGGGGAGGTTGTTTATTTGTTTATGCGATATAGGCCCTGATTTATTGTTTGTTTTAAGTAATTTTCTCACTCCTATCATTGAAGTTAATTTTTTTAATTTAGAGTTGTATTGATTCTGTTTTGGAATAATTTGTGGATTTGTGTGTATTGTTTGATTTATAATTTAAGACATGATAGAGTAAAGCATGATAAGTTACTTTTTAGAAATTATTATTTTAGGTTGTCTCTCAAAATTGAAAAATTATCTTAAAATTTTAAATTTACAAGTTTGATATCAAAACCATAATTTTTGTGAGCCTTTGAGCCTATAGAGCATATATTTATTTGTACTCATTTTTTTTTTCGTTGTGAGTATGTCAACTTGATTTTTTATTTTAGAACATACTTGAGTTATGCATGTTAAGACCACATTATTGATTTGATATATTGAGATGATAGGGGCACTTAGGATTTAACCCATTTAACCTTTAATCAACTTACCTATTGTATTAACTTTTAGTAAACCCCGTTGATCCTAACACATTTTTTTCTATCACTCATTAATTTTAACTCGTAACCCATATCTATGTTGTAAAATTATCTTCTTTATTGACTCTCTTTTTGTCGAGAATTGATTTGGTTGGCTGCCTGATTATGTTTCATCACTTGTATTGTTGAACTTTACTTTGCTCAAAGAAAAAATATAAAATAAAGAAAAAAGTTGATTTAGCTTGAATAGTTAGTTTCATATTCTATTGAAAAACTTGTTGTCATTCTTTATTTCTTGTTGGTGTAAGTTCTTTTAATTCAGCAATCGTTTCTTTTCTACTTGGTAACTTATCAACACGATTCTCGATTATAACCAACCTTTCCGACCTTTGCCATACCGTTAACCTAAGCCCTATTACAACCTTGTAAAGACCTCTTGATTGGTGTGTCATCTCATTCTATAGTGGTGGAGATTTGATTTTCAAGCAAGCATATGGTAAAAACATTTCTCGCTCAACCGTTGAGTGCATATTACTTGAACTTTAAACACTTTGAGTGCTTTGAGTGAATCTTTAGGAAGGATGTTATTTCTTGTTGAGTTTGAATTTCAAGTAATTTTTGAAATAAGGGATATGCCTAATGTTTTGAAGCTTAAAAATTCTTTGCTTGAATTACTTGTGATGTTTAGTGTCATTTTAGTGTGAATTTCCACTACATGATTATCTGTAAATTATCCTAAGACATTATCGGTGGAAACAATAAATTGAGAGAAGTTAACTTGATTGTGGGTTGAGAATTTTGCTTGAGGACAAGCAAATTCGTAAGTGTGGGGATATTTGATATGTGCTAAAAGTAACATGTTTTAATCCCATTCTTAATGCAATATTGGGTAATTATTCGATGTTAATGGTGAATTTTATGCTCTTAATCTTTTAAATTCATATTTTTATACTTAGGAGAGCATTTGAGAGCAAAAACGAGCAAAAAATGAGTGAAAA
The DNA here is from genome assembly GCF_025698485.1 of Gossypium arboreum. Lineage (NCBI taxonomy): Eukaryota > Viridiplantae > Streptophyta > Magnoliopsida > Malvales > Malvaceae > Gossypium > Gossypium arboreum. The sequence goes on along the minus strand of NC_069072.1, from coordinate 125,103,048 downwards.
CTGAAAAATTAGAGCAAGGTACAGGAGCCATACAAGCTGACCCCTTCCACATGGCTGTGTGATCCACACAGGCTGCCACACGGCCATGTGACAGGCTGTGTCAATTTCGTGAATTGGCACTTTGAATTGTGGGAAAACATAATTTTTAAGTTTTTTAGGCATTCTAAGACGTATATATGACAAAAATAAGAAGAAAGGAGAGCATCGTCATAGAATACTCAAGAAAACAACTGAAAAAATACCATTGAAACTGATTATGAAGCAGATTTTCGTAAAGATTAAAAATTCCCAGTTGATTTCTTAGGAGATTATCATGAGTTTCTTTAGTTCTTTCAGTTATACTATGTTTTAAATGATTTTATTTTCAAACATGAACTAATTTTCTAAATACCTAGGGAGATGAACCTTATGATAAATTCTGTCTTTTGATTTTTATTTTACGTAATAAATACTTAGATATTTTTCTCAATTATGTGTGCTTTATTCTTGGTTTGATATTTCTAGATTATTGATCCATGTTTGATGTGCTTAAGTCAAAGGAGGAATAAACCCTGTTTAAGAGTAGATCTAGCATAATTGAGTGGAGTTGCATAGAATCCTAAAAATTGGACGACATAAATCTACCAGATTAGAGTCATATCTAATAGAGGAATCCATAAATCGAGTTAATGCGATAATAAAGGTTTTAATTACAAAGATTTTATATTAATCAACCTAGAGTCAGTTGCCCTTACACTCGAAAGAGATATTAGCATAATTATAGATTTCTATGGATTAAGATACTAAGTGAAGAATAGGTGAATTCTTTCCTGGGTAATGTTTTGCTTCTTGGTTGTTTACTCGATTATTTTCATGATTTGTTCTTTGTCGTGTTCTTAGCTAATTTAATTAGTTAATTTTATTTTTTAATTGATCACTTAAATTTATCGGTTAAATAATAGAAAGAAAGTAATTACTAGTACTTTTAGTCTTTGTGGGAATGATATCTTGCTCATCGTAACTATACTATTAATTGATTGGTGCACTTGCCTTAGATTTTTAGTGGTTCATGGATATCACTAATAACAAAAACTCAAAACCAAAATTAAACTCGAAAACTTAGTCCAAAGATCAAAAGTCCAGAAAACTTAGTTATAAATATTTCAAACCATCTTCAGCAAGAAACCAATCCGAGTTCCCAATTGTTGCCCAATCTTAATTCTGTCAATTACCTAAAATGGTGAAATGAAAAGGGGTGAGTTATAAGCTTAGTGTGTAACTAAATTCAAAAAGAAACACAAATAAAATAATAAATAGATAAAAATATTGTAGAGAAATTCATCAAACTCGAATGCCAAAATTGTGCATGCATGATTATGTCAATACAATATTTTCAGAAAATAAAATATAGATTTCAGAAAACTTTTGACCTAACTCCGTTACACACAGAATTAAAGTTCCCCAGAACTCTTCCACCAACAGATAATTATGGACAAAGCCACTAGAGTTGCAGTTAAAACTGCCATATCAGATATATTTGGTCAAGCCACTATATTTCAACTAAGCTATCAGAACAAATATATGTGGTCGAGCCACTATAGTTGCAGTTAAGTTGTCAAAACAAAAATGTGCTTAAACCACCAGACAATGCAGATCATGAAACTTCTAGAACTTCCTCATTACAATATTATCCCAACCCCATGCCATGTGACATGGCATGCAAATACATAATCTGAATGAAAAGTATGTACGACATGCAGTTGTACAATAACAAAAATTAGAATGCGTGGAATTTCATGCTTTGTAGAACAAATGTGTCACAATTTCAACAAAAGAAAATCAGTTTCGTCATAAGGTCAAATGCATGGTCATGTAGTAGATTCAGAGATAAACAAATTAACATAATCAAACATCATACGCTTATATACAAACAAAGCAAAATAGAAACATGTCATTTGAATTTTTGGTTACAGATCATGCATATATATTTCACATAAATTTTTCATATTACTTACAGTATCATGTTTTCAAGTCCTATTAATACAATATAGACCCTACGGAGTGCTAAATACACATAAAAAATAAATACGGCCTTAGGTGAAATTTCTAGAAAATAGGCCCACACGGCCCAACTAGCCTAGCCCATGTGGCCTATACAGCCCAATTAACCCAGAACCTGTGACACACGGTCTGCCATGCGGTCATGCGACTCACTGGCACATGGCTATATGACGTTGATAGTAAGCTTTTTGGCATTACATCGTTTGTTGTTTTTTAAGATTTTTGTTACACACCAGATCGATTATGATATGCGACGTTATGGCACACTTCCAGACTCCTAAACAACATTTAAGAAAAGATTTATTTGCATGAATTACCAAACTCAAATCATTATTTCAAAAACAAACGACAACCATCGAACTTAATTATGGAAGAATCAACCCCTAAAAAAAGCGAATAATCACTTACCTTTGAAAGAAACAACAACTAAACAAATTCTTAGTTCATCGGAGGATTAACTGTCTTACGATCTTTACCTAACAAAAATCAAATCATTTAATTACACAATCACAAAGATTACCCTAGCAATCTTTCTTACCATCCTTTAATTAAGCATCAAAAAAAGAACTCAAAATGAAACATAACCACACTTACCAGGATATAACACACTAAAGCTCAACACTTTGATCACATATACACGAACCGCATGGAAACTAAGAGATAAAATGTCAGCAAAGCAGTGACACGTGATGGCAATAAGAAGAAAAGAACTAGAAATCAACAAGTTAAAGTCAAGAAACTAAAGAAACAAAAACATAAAAGGGAAGAAGAAGGAAAAAAGGGTGAAAACAATAGAAAATAGAGGAACGTAGAATTAAGGGGATTAGAGAGAGAAATGGAAAGAGTGGAAGAGTGGTTTAAGAGAATTTTGGGTAGAATATTTCTCAAAAAAATAAAATAAAATAAAATTTAAAATAAAATCCTAAACTACTAGATTTTTTCCACTAACTTATCAGTTTGACCAGGATTTGAATTTGACCCAACCACAAACCACATGGGCGGCCCACTAAAGCAGAGGCAAAAATAGTTCCCATCAACACGCGTAGGGATTCAAATATAAGACCATAGGGTAAGTTGAAACCTTAACACTAAACTAGTAAGCTCATTTTGTCATCAGTTGAGCAAAACTAATATTTAACTCTAATATTCAAAGTAAGAGGTTGGAATAAAAATAAAAATAAAAATAAAAATCAAGGGAATGGATTTGAACACAAGACTTTAGCCACATAACAAGAACACTTAACCATTAAACCACTAAATCAAATCAGTTCACTTGATGCAATTTCAGATCATTTAACTAAAAACAAGGTGTGACCACTCTCACAGTTCACTAATCTAATTTCTACTAACCCGGTTTTTGGGATGTGATTGATAACTCTTGAAAAGAGTTATATTTCATGCCTTTAGACCTAGCTAATTTCTTGCACTTAAGTACATTTTGTTGCATTTTAGGATATTTTAGTTAGCATTTTTAATATTGCATTAGGACTTGGACTGTCTTGGAATTAGGTACTTTTAATCACTTGTGCTGGAGTTTTTTTGTGTGTTGGCATGGCAGGAATAGGTTTTGGAATGAGGAAATAAATGAGTAAAGTTTAGCCAGGTCGAAGTGCAAATAGTTTGCCAGCAAGGATGGTGTGACAATACTGGAAAGACCAAGTAAACATTTTTTGTGCAGCAGTCCTAGTTAAAATTCAAAATTTTACCAAATAAATCCCCTTAAAAGAGGAGAAGATTATCATGAGCAGTTAGCCAACCCTAGCCTGATTTATTTATAATATCTGATGAAAGGGACCTTACAAATAGCTAACAAAACAAAAAAAAGAACAAAAAAAGTGGGAGAGATCCTTAGATGTGAATAAGGGTTCGGTTGTGCAAAGGAAAGGAAGTCGAAGGCAGTCCTTCTTAGCCATCACAAGACACCGTGCTGTCGAATTGTGGATTGGGCAAGCGAAGGCTGTTTCCTAAAGTTCTTTCATTATTTCCATTAATGTTCTTTAGAAATATTGAATCGAAGTAGTTGAGCACAATGTCGGATAATATTTTGGTTTGGAATTTTATTTCCCAACCTATGAGTGAAATCTCATAGGGTTGGGATTACTTTCAATAGAACCTTAACTGTTTTTATGGATGCAATATATATCTAATTTACTTTACTGTTTCATCTGATTGTTCTTATTTCTTAATTAAAATGCAAATGATCTTTAGACAATTGTTCGCATACTTATGAACTGATTCTAATAAGTTTATCCATTCTATAAGGAGCATGTAGAAAAATAGGAGATAGATGTGCATCAAAATTGATCTAGAGAAAGCATATGATCGTGTGGATTGGGAATTCATCGACGCCTCGCTTCATGTTACAGGTATTCTCAATTTTCTCTGTAATGTTATTATGTTTACTATTTCGAATTCCACTATGCAGGAATTATGAAACGGGGTTCCAAAACAAAAATTTTAGCCTACTAGGGGTGTTCTTCAAGGATGTCTGTGGTCTCCTTATTTGTTTATTCTGTGCATGGAATGGTTAGGCCAAAGTATCCATTTAGTCATAGACTCTGGTAATTGGCCCCCTATTCTTCTGGCTCGTACAGGTCCACATCTGTCTCATCTTTTTTCGCAGACGATTTGATTCTATTTGGTCATGTTGAAGAACATCAGGCTAGGGTTACCAAAGATATTCCCGATAAGTTCTATGAATATTCGGGACACTGGGTTAATATGTGGAAAGCAAATATCTTTTTTTTTTTCAAAAAGAGTAGATGGTAGCTTAGGGAGACACATAAGTAGATACTTCAATTTTCAAGAAATGCAAAATTTGGGACCCTATCTAGGAGTGCCCCTTTTCCATGAAAAGGTCACTAATAACACTATGCGCTTTATTGTAGACAAGGTGTGCAGTAAACTGTGTAGTTGAGATGTCAATCATCTCTCATTAGCTGTGTAATGTCCCCTAACCCTATACCGTCACCGGAACAGGGTTACGAGACATTACCAGTCAATACAGTCCAATTTCGGTCATTAATTAAAATAAATATTCACACACATCCTAGTTTTAAGATGTCGTCCCTTTAATGGGCCCTCGCGGTCCAATATGAACAGTAAATTCAATTCGAGACTAATTTAGAATCACTACGAATTTTTAGTAAATTTCAAAATTCATACTACATACCATTGCCAACCATAATTTACTCATTTCATCAATACTTTTACAACCTAAATGACTCTCATTAAACATCACAGGTACATGCCATTATCAATACTCAACATACTTTACCTTAATGAATTCGGGATCGTCTTGGGATGTTGATTCAACGTACTATCTTTACTTAACTGCATGACGAAACAAACCGTGACTGCTGAGTATGGTATACTCAAGTGGTATTTCTATAATCCGAACAATTAATAATATAACAAATGCTTAAGATCATAATAACAATTACAATTATTCAATTATTTATTCATAGATAAATTTCAACTACTTACCATATAAATTTTATACAAATCATATAATAAACACAATAACATAATTGTTCAATTCTTAACTAAATCCATTATTATTTACTCCGGTCTTTCACTTACTACTCGGTATAGCTTTCCTTAATTTACTCACAATTCAATATCATTAAACTATATTCAACTATACACTTATCAATCATATTCCATTTTAATTCATTTCAATAACGATTAATTTCATTTATATCATATCAACTTACTATCACGATAGCTTTCAAGTATATACATACGATTCATATATCTCAAATCACATTTCAATTCATCAAGTGGCATCATATATCATCAATTCGAACTCCAATCATTTCATGAACCTTTGGTTCATATTTTCAATTCATATCTAAATTTTCAATTCTCAATTCAATTTCTCGTTTCATTTCAATAGCTTGATCAATCAAATTTATTCGATTTATCTTTCACTTATTTACCCTATTAACAAACCCGGACTTTGACGGATACAGATTCAACCCAAACACACCAAGACGGCATATTGTGCCTAAAGCGGTACATAGTACTGATCGATATCGACACATAAAGTGCCTAAAACGACACACGAGGTGCCCGATACAACACACGAGGTGCACGAAATCGACACATAAAGTGCCCGATTGATAAAGCCGGTAAATCCGTACACTTCCGGATCCTATGGCATGCCAATTATATCCGACTCGGCCCGACTAGTTAATATGGTATTTCATTCACTTTCTCAATTTAATAATTCTTTCATCAATATACCATTCGATAATCACATATATTCACCCATTTTCACAATTCATACAATTTCATTCAATTCAACAATATATTTCAATTATTCACATTAATTCATAATTCAATACAATTCAATTCACTTTTCAATATCAAATATTCAAATATCACAATCTCATATATTCATATCAATTTCCTCATATTTCCAATCAATATATTTTTCAATATAACATTCATTCAATATTTAAATTTCTACATAAATCATGTATATTATATAATTCAATCAATATAAATTCAATCAAAATAATTTCAATCAATATAAATTCAATAAATTCATCGATACCAAAATCAATCCATTCCAATTGTAAAACATCATAATTCTAACACTAACAATTGCAATATGTATATAAATATAACAAATAATAACTAAGTTCAGATTATAGAAAGACAAACAGTAATTTTCGAGCTAACTCCCGTTGACTTTGTCTTGTCTTTTTGTTAGCCGAGATTTCCGGTACCACATTGACTACGAAATTAATACAATTCGTAATCATTAATACATTACTAATTCATATCTTGAGTTACAGAATTCTAAATTAAGATCCGCTAATTTTTCCTAAAACTAGACTCACAAATCTTCTTACAATAAAATTTTCGGAATTTTTGGTTTAGCCATTAAGTACAGTTTATTCTTTAAATTCACCCCTATTCTGCTGTCTGACAGTTTCATCCCTTCTTCACTAAAAATTAATTATCTCACAGTACAGAACTCGGATAATATTCCTGTTGATTTCTCCTGAAAATAGACTCATTAGGGATTCTAAACATATAACTTAAGCCTCTAATTATTTTTATTCAATTTTTGGTGATTTTCCAAAGTCAGAACAGGGGAACCCGAATTCATTCTGACCTTGTCTCACAAAATTCATTATATCTCATAATTTACAATTCAATTGCTTATATTGTTTCTTCTATAAGAAACTAGACTCAATAATATTTAATTCAATATTTTACTCATCCTCTAATTCAATTTCTAAAATTTTTGGTGATTTTTCAAACTTAGACTACTGCTGCTGTCCAAAATAGTCTTAGTACAAAATGTTGATTTACTTTAATTTCAATTTAATTCTAACTAAATTCACTTACTTTTCTATCTTAATTCATACTTTATTTCTACTCAATTTTAACCAAAATTAGACATAATTATCTATTTTTCATCATAAAACCATAATTTCAAAATTTTTCAATTTAGTCCTTAAAGCATAAAACTTATGAATCACTTTACAATTCAATCCTTATATCATTTCTAACTTGAATTTCTATCAATTTAGCCCTTAATTCATCATTTTATTTAACATGAACCATACTTAGAAATCTAATGACTTTCAAAATTTCTACTTAAAACAAGTAGTATTTATCTCTAGGATTCCAAAAACTCAAAAATCATAAGAAAATGGGCTAAATTGACTTACCAAATTAACTTGGAACCTTTAAAACCTTATTTTTCCCTTTTTCTTTTCTTCCTTTCTCCCTTCTCTGTTTCGTCCCCTGCTATTCTGTTTCTTTCCTCTTTTTATTCTTTTGTTTCTTTCTTTTGTTTCTTTTATATATATATATAATGACAATAATAACTATAATAAAAATCTATTTAATAACAAATATTTATTTAACACTTGTACCAATCATTTTATACACTTGTTTTTCTTCTTTTCTTTTCTTTTTTATATATACATATATATTTAATAATTTAATGATATACATAATTCAAGAAAAATCTTGATTTTTCTTCCATTCACAACCTCATTTCATAGGTATGGCTTAATTGCCATTTTAATCCTTTTATTTTCTATTACTTTAAAACTAAACTTTCATATTATATTCAATTTAATCTTTTATCCAATTATCCTTAATTAAGCTAAATTTACTTAATTAAACTCTAATTAACCACTCATTTTACTTCGTAAATATTTTTAATAAATATTTACGAATCCGTTTTTCAGAAATAGAGACCCGAAAATACACTTTTTCGGTAACGGTAAAATTCGGGTCGTTACAAGCTGGTAGGGTGACGTTGGCTCAGTCAGTTTTGCTTTTAATTCCAAGCTATTTTATGCAAACAATAATGATTCCTAAAGGTTTGTGTGATGAGATTGAGTGCATGGTCAGGAAGTTCAGATGGGGGTCCTATAATGGTGGTACCAAGATGGCCTTGGTAAGTTGGGACTCGGTGTGTCAACCTAAATCGTATGGTGGTCTTGGTCTAAGATATTTGAATGATCATAACACTTCTTTCATGATGAATGTTGGATCCAGTATTATTTCAAACTCCAATGCCTTTTGGGTTCGGGTTCTCCGGTCAAAGTATGGGGTTCAAAGTTGATTACCTGAAAACTTATCGAGAGGTTGTTGTTCTTTCTTTTGAAGATTTCTTACTAACATATGGCTCTTCATTCACGAAAATTTATTATGGTCTATCAGAGATGGGAATTGCATTAATTGTTGGCGCGAACCTTGGGTTTTGAATTGTGAACCCTTGTCCAAACAGATTCCTTCCATATTTAATCTTAGTATGGGTTGCCCTCTTAGCAATATGATTACATATGATGGATGGTGGAATTTGGAGCTTTTTAGACTTTGGGTTTCTAAAGAGATCATTAGCAGGATTGTAGGCGTCCCGTTGCCTTACCCATCTTCTAGTCCTGATAGAATTATATAAGGGGTACTTCGACTGGCTCTTTCTCCCTTAAAAACGCATATGGTAAGCTTTGGGAAGGAGCATTGAATTTGAAAGAGCATGTGTGGGAGCTTCCGTAGAAGTTTAAAGGTCCACAATAAGTTAGATTTTTCATTTGGCTCGCTCCCAAACAACGTTCACTTACGAATGCAGAAAAGGTAAGGCGAGAAGTTGTTAATGACAATGCATATGGTTTTTGTTGGAACGAGTTTGATGAGGTGTTACATGTCCTCAGAGATTACCTTACAGCTAGGACCATTTGGGACAAACTCATTCTAGAATGAAAGCTTTCTAGATTCTACTCCGGATCCTTTCCTGAATGGATGACAGAAAACCTCCAAAATCATCAAACTCTTTATTTGGTTAGGGCTGATTGGTCGTGCCTTTTTGGGATTATTTTTTGGCGCATTTGGAAGAATCTTAATATGTTTACTTTCAAAGGTATCTCTTGGAGTATTGATGAAGTCCTCAAGGTTTCTCATAGCTAGGCAAGATAGTACGCTTTAATTTCAAAGCTATCACCGAACAAAACACAAACACCTCTAGCTAGTCCTCATTTATTTGGCAATTGGGTGTGCTTGAACACAGGCGATTCTATTAGGAATGAAGAAGTTTTTGCTATAGCTGAGGGATTAGTGTGCAATCATAATGGTGGGTGATCATTGGTTTTAGTAGATACTTGGGAAGTTGTAGAGTGATGGAGGCTGAGTTTTGAGGCATCTTGGCTTGGTTAATGCTTATTTTAGATAAGAGATTTGAAAGGGTTTTAATTCAAATGGACAGCCTTGAGGTAGTTAATGCGATTCAGGATGGATCTTTCAGGAACTTTAACTCTACTTTAGTCAGAAGAATTCATCAACTCCTGAAAATGGTAAAACATTGGAAGATTCAACATATCCCCCAAGAAGAAAATATAACCGTAGATAAACTTGTCGAGATGGTTCGCGACAGAAGAATAGGTTTAAGATTGTTTGAGGATTCCCTTTTAAGGATTTAGTTTAATTTATTTTGTGTACTTTTTTAAATGAATAATTTAAATTTTATAAAAATAATACTTTTTATAAAAAACAATGTAAATGTAAAAAAAATTAATAGGAAAAAATAGTGAGTATTTAATATAATAAAATAAAGTTAATTCAAAAATTAGTAATCAATTAAAGAAGAGTATGTTAACGAGGATTTCAATCTTAATGGTAATAAAAATAATTAATATTTTAAATAAAAACTAGGAACATGTTTTTATATTAACTTTAAACAAATTGTTAAATACAAAAGTTTTGAAATATATATATAAAAAAAGCAGGTCAAGTGAAAGGAAAAAAAACCATGTGTGTGCATCGAGACATAAGAATGTGCAATTAAATGTGGAAGTGAAAGTGCGATATTTGCAAGCGAACACGTTAGGTTGTAATATAGATGTAACCTCCCCACTCCAGCCTAGATGTTAGACCCAAATTCAAAAGATTACATCAGCAATCGAAATAGCCTAGCAGGGTTATCGGAGTTTTGAAAATAGCCATTTTAAAATATTTGTTTAATTTAGTAGAAAATTTAGTTACAAACCATTTTATTATTCCTAAAAATCTTAATTGTACTTTAGCAGTGGAAAAGTGATTTGTTCGTTTTGAATAAAAATCGGGGGTTCAAGCATACTAATCAATAATCATAACATAACTTCCTAATAATTTAAATTAGATGTCATGCAAAATGAAACAAATCCAAATTCTAAATCTCATGCCATAGTTTGAAATAAAATAATACAGTCTCTGAATAAAAATAATCTTAAAGTACTTTAAAAAAATAGAACATTCCGAGCTGAGACCTTCCGGATGCCACGTCCGCGTTCTAACTTGGTGGGTTATTCGTAATGTTGAAAATTTAATGGGGAGTGAGTTATGATCCTCAGTGTGAGTTCATTCACAAGAATATCAGTGCAAATATTTGGTAAATCACATTAAATAATATCACATAGAATAATCATAATCAAACATTAGTTCAAAGTATCATTTTTCGATGCAACCATCATTAAAATATCAAAGCTCACAATAGCAGTTTTTAAAGTAAGCAATTTTCAGATTTGCCCACAATATACATATATTTACACACGTATATAGATATCATAACAGAATTTCCAGTTTTTTATGTACATGATTTTTAAAGATGTCATATAGTTTCGATTTTTAACAGAATAGATCTTACCGCATCCTACACAGCACAATGGGAGTTCCCCTGAACTCCCTTTTCCAACAGATCGGGATGTGGATAAACCACTACTGGTTCACAGATAATAACTGTCATTTGGTTATGGACACACAGCAAGTCCTCGTAGATGGAATTTTCCTTTGGCTGTGGGTTCACAGTAAAAGGTCCTACATATGAAACTTACTTTTGGTTGTAGATTTTGCATCATAAACCCATATTTGGAATCTATTTTTGGCTGTGGATGCATAGCAATACCCGCATATAGAATCTGCCTTTGACTATGGATACACAACAAGGTAGAGAAATGCAGTTAAACTGCCAGACTTCCTCCGATCACATCGTGCCATCCCATGCAATGCAATGTGGCATATTTAAAACAAATAAAATATGATAGCAATTAATGTACTAACACATGGAAAATCACTAGCGAAAGCCATGCTCTTCATGTATTCAAATTAATAGTAACATAAGGCATGTTGTATGTACGATCCCATTTATAGATACAATAGTTTATATATACTATTCATAATTTATGCAAATGTGTATATATGTATAAATACCTCATTAATTCATTCAATCATGGATTTTAACATAATTCATATTATCAGGGACCTAATTGCATAATTTAAAACACTAAAAATATTTTAAAAATTATTCAGGGACTAATCTAATCAAAACATAAAATTTTGGGTCAAAACTATAAAATTTAAGGTATAGAGGACACATGACCGTGTGACCAAACTGTGGGGAAAGCCTTGGGCTATGTGGATGGGGTAGACAGCCATGTGGCTAGGTCGAGTGACAAGCTATGGCCATACAAGACATGCAAAATTAAGCTTCAAGGGTGACACGACCATGTGGGAAGATGTGTGGAGGGTTTTAGGTCGTGTGAAAATCGAACATCCTAAGGTTTTAGGGGGAACATCGCTGTTTATGGGGGCATATGGTCTACAAGGGTAGCCTACATGCCCATGTAGCTGGTCGTGTGGCCATATCTTAGGTTTGGTTTTTCCCCAATTCACTTGTAAAAAAAAACACACACCCAACTTTAAGATCTCAAACGTCATCCCTTGCGCTAAAATCTGGTTTGAGGCACCTAAGTCGAGTCCTTCAAATGACATTTATGCAAGACTTAATAACGATTTTCAAGATTTATCAAAATTATTGGGAATGTTGACAAGATTTGAAAAAGATTCATTAATTTAGATGAAAGATTAACATTGGATGTAATTACTACAAGAATTTAGTGTTAACTACCGGGATTGAATTAAACTTACCAATTCTTGGCAAGATTAGGGATGAAATTTACATTGTTATGCTAAATCGGTAGGAAGAAAGGTTGAACGAAGATTGATTCCGAATTCGGGATCAAAATTAAATTTCAGCAATGGAAGAAAAATATTTTGTAAAAAAGAAGATGAAAAAGAGTAAAGGAAAGAAATAGGGAAAAATGAGAAGAAATTTCAGTTTAATTAGGAAAAGAACTATAGTTCAATTTTGTTTAGGAAAAAGGATTAAATAGTTAGGATTTTCAGATTTTAAAGGGGTACCATTTTGCTAATTTTGCTGAAAATAAAAGGGAAAAGGGAAAGTATAATGTGACTTAAACTTGGGGTCACATAGGATAAGGGAAGATATTTAACCATTGGGTTACTACCCACACTTAATGTGTTTTTACACTAATTAATATATATTCTAATATGGTTTTGATCATAGGTTGCTAGAAAGAAAAATGGAAAGAGTGTGATTTGAACCTTGAATTTTTAAGGGAATACATCAACTACATAACCATCAAAATTAATTCATTTCTTGATAATTTATTTCATCTAACCTTATATATTTTGAGTATTACAATAAAATTATTTACCATGAAACACTTGAAAATAATTCCAAAGATTATACTCATTAAAGAAAGAAAAAGCAGTTAGTACTGCGTAAAAATTAATACAATCAACAAAATTGATTAAGAATTTAATTTAATAAAAATAAGATTTAATAGTTTTTAAATATTTATGTATTTATAGTAATAAGAAGTTTAATGATGTAATACCATCAATAAAAATTAATTACTATTTTAATATTTAATTTTAAAAATCATAAAGGTCGATTGAGCAGTAAAATTTAAAAATGATAAAAAATATATATGATTGATTATTTGTAAATTTAAAATTGTTAAATATCTTTTAAAAGCAAATTAGGATTAACTTATGTCGCAATTGCAGGCCAGTATGGGATAGTTACATCTTTTGCTATAGATGGATGACTTATTTTATTCGCAACGATCAAGACAAGAAGAATAAGTCATGATTGGTATGCTAATACCCTAGATTCCTTTAATGCTATGTTGGACGGACATGAGAAAATTATGCTCACTTTTTCATAATAATTATTGCAGTATGAATAGAAAGCAATTGTTTGTTTTGTTAGTAAAAAGAGTGAAGGCATTTGTTATTGAGGAAGTTCCAAGTCATTTACCACTGAATTCCAAACCAAAAGAATTGGTAAGTGGCTGGATGGATTTTTCCATCTCTATCAGTAATTGCCCCCTTCGTTCTGGTCTTCTCCGCCATGGCTTTGGGCCATCACAATTACATGCTTCCTCTGGATACAAAATTTTGAAATTTTAAAATTATCAGGCCTTTAAAGATGTTACTATTTTAAAATACATCTTTTCAAAATGCTAATATGCTTAATTGTTTGGTTTTGATAAATAGTTTTTAAGAAAAACTAAGTTAATAAAATTTAATAAGTTAAAACATTATTATAAAATAAAATTAATATTATTTAAAATAATATAAAATATCCAAGATGGATATTATTAGATTCATAAAAATGTAAATATTTTTAATAATATAAAATAAAAATTGCATTTTAAAGTTAAGAAAAATATTTGGTATATTGCTAGTGGAGTTTTTAGACTCCACAAGTAAGGTTAGGGGTTGACAAGTGTCCTATAAGAATATAATAAAATATTTTTAAAAAATAGATATTTAAAGAAAGAGACATGACAATTTTTTAAGATTGTTTGTGGAATAAAAAAAAGTATATTGTCAGTGTACCAAATACTCACCTTTAAAGTTAATGCATTTTTATTTGGAATAATATTTAGTACATTATCGATGAAGTTTTTAGACTCCACAAGTAGGGCTAGGAGGTTGATAAATGTTCTATAAGGGTATAGTTATGTAACACTCCTAACCTGTATCTGTCGCCTGAATAAGGTTACAGAGCATTACCGAATAAACGTGACCTAAAAACATTCATTTCCTAACATTTCAATAAACATAGCATAACCCAATTATATACATGCATATCGTCCCTTAATTGAGCCATCGAGGCCTTAAAATCACTTTAGAAATGATTCGGGACTAAATTGAAACCATTTAAAATATTGAGCAAAAAGTTAGAAAAAATTAAACTGTAAGGGTACACGACCGTGTGGCTAGGCCGTGTGAGTCACATGACTGAGGTACACGCCCGTGTCTCAAGCTGTGTAACAATCGAAATAGGGACACACAACTATGTCCCAGCCTGTGTCCGTGCCTATGTAACTCTCTGACTTGGGTCACACGGCCAAGCCACACGCCCATTTGCCAGGCCGTGTAACTGCCTGACTTGCAACCTTTAAAACCCACAGGGGATACATGGTCGTATTGCATGGCCATGTGTCATACATGGCTGAGACACACACCTGTGTCTTAGGCCGCGTGGACAAGAAATTGGCCAAAATTAAGCCATTTCTTTCATCCGTTCCTAACATGTACCTAAAGCCATTTACACATATGATCAAGGCACCAAATCATACCAAAGCAACATAATATGACCAACTCAATAGGCCAAGAATACATCCAACCAATATGCCATAAAAGCACCTCAATCAACCAAGCAAATATACCTAAACTTATGCATAATTGACCATAATTCCAACATATACATTTAGTGCAATATCATCTCAAAGCATACCATAGTTGAGACCATTTAAAACATAACAACTTAAATCACCTACAAGCCAAAACAAACCACAAGTGTTTACTTTCATACCATTCTAACTAAACCAAAAAGATACCTACTTACAATCTTAGTAATGTACCTAACAACTTAGTTTAGTATTTTGCCATAATGTACCATTACAACCTATATAGCTACATATACATGCCACAACCCTAAAGAGCACAAGAACTACCAACATCGATGGATAGTGTGAATCAAAGATTTGATCCATCCAAAAGTCAACAATTACGATCTACAAAACAATGCACAAAAATGTATAAGCTTATAGAGCTTAGTAAGAACATGGTAAATCTTCTAAATTAACAGTAATTGAATGCAACTTATGTTTTACTTGATTTGAATTTACCAGAGTGTAAACAAGGGCATGTATGTGCTATTTAGAGGTACTGAAGTGCAAATAGGGGCACGTATGTGCAATTTAGGAGTATCCAAGTACAAACAGGGGATAATTCAGCGTAAGCAATTAATTACATAACTATATTGTAAACATACAAGTAGAAATGCAATTACGTATAGAAATACTATGAACTTACATTGACAACTAGAGCGTAAAAGTACGATTGAGCTAATCCGTGATTTTCGCCTTTGCTCGGTTTAGATCCGGTTGAGATTTTTTTGATCTAAATAAATAATTATATTTAATTAAGTGTTTCAATCAATCTCAAACATTCAATTCAATCCATATTCCATATTTATACATAATTATAATTTTACCCCTAACATTTTAACCTTTTTACAATTTAGTCCTTAAACTCGTAAATTGAAAATCTAAGCATTTTCATCCCTAACTCATGCTAGCTGAATTTATTATGGACCCATATCAACTCATGCAAATCATCATTTCACAATTTAACCATGATATTTTACTATTTTTACCAAAAAGTTCCTAAATGACATTTTCATCAAAAACCACTTTACAAAACTTGTTTATTTAACAAGAAGTCATAATATTTCATTAAAGTTAAAAAACTATATAAACATGTTCATGGAAAAACCCTAATCCTTTAAAATTTTTTCAAATTAGTCCCTGGGCTAGCTAGATTAAGCTACAACGATCACGAAAACATAGAAATTATTAAAAACGAAATCAAAACACATACCATACAAGCGAAAATGTCATGGTCGAACCCTAGCTATTCTCCCTTGTTGAAAATCAGTTGAAAGATGAAGATAGGAAGATGATATCTCATATCTTTCTTTTATTTTTATTATTTTAACCTTATTTACTTAATTACATTTTTAACCTTTAAAAATATTCTTAATTTCAATAAAACCAATCCATGGATGTCCACTAACCATCTCAATGGTCTATATACCATCTAAGTCCTTTCACTTTAAATTTTTATGGCTATTTGATACCTTTAACTACTAGAACTCTACTTTTGCACCTTTTACGATTTAGTCCTTTTCACTTAATTAAGCATGCAAACGTCAAAATTTCTTAAAGAAAATTTTATACAACCCTACTAACATACCAAGACATTAAAATAATAATAAAATAAATATTTACTTTTCAAATTTGTAGTCCCGAAATCACTGTTTTATTGGTAGCTTAAATGTAGAAAAAGCATTGGCTGATTTGGGTGCTAGTATAAATGTAATGCCTTATAAATTGTTCAAACAACTTGTTCTTGGGAAACTAAAACCCACTAGGATGAGTATTAAATTAGCTGACAGATCAATTAGGTATCCTAAGGGAATTATTGAAGATGTACTTGTCAAAGTAGATAAATTTATATTCCCTGTTGATTTCATTATATTGGACATGGATGAGGATATTGAGGTACCCATTAGCTTAGGTTGACCCTTTTTAGCCACTGTTAGAATCGTTATTGATGTGGGTAATGGTGAACTTGTGCCAAGGGTAAGTGATGAAAATGTTACTCTTCAAGCACGTGATTTTGTGAGAGTTCCTAGTGAGCGAGATGATACTAGTTATTCTATTAATGTTAGTAATGATACGACTCAACGTTCTTTGTAGGAAATCACTCATGAAAACGTGTTAGTACCATATCCTATTCAAAATGATAGAACTCGAGGGATAAGTGAAGAGAAATAACTAAAACTCTAGAAAATGGTGCAGCTTGATGAATTAGATGAATGACGACCAAAGGCATATGAGAAACCAAGAACGTTCAAAGAAATAACTAAGCAATTCCATAATGTACATGTAAAGAGAATAAGTCAATTCAAAGTTGGAGACAAAGTGCTACTAGACAATTCAGATCCATAACTATTCCCTGTAGAGCTTAGGTCAAGAGAGTTGAACTCGTTTGTGGTACAAAACGTATTCCCATTCGGAACTATTGAGGTAACACATCCTCAATATGGCACATCTAAGATAAAAAATCATCGGCTCAAACTTTATTTTAGTGGAATCTTGATAAAAAGATAGTAGAGCTTCGAATCCAAGATCTGCCTTAACTCTAAGCTTAAAAAGGGAAGTCAAGCTTAGACTCTAAATAAGCACTTCTTGGGAGGCAACCCCGAGTGTTTTTATTTTACTTTCATGTTATTTTTAAAAAATATAATTAAAAAATAGTACATTTATTTTTATTATTTAAAAAAATAAAAAATACATTTATTTTTATTACGTTATAAAAAATTCCACACAGTTTGGGAAGCACCTTACGGCCTAGAGACACAATTGTGTGAATTTTAGAGCCAATTTTTTTCCAATTTTACTTTAATCTACACGGCCTAAGAGAGTTATATGATTTGGGGACACGGTCGTGTGACCCATACACCCTTTTGCACGGTCATGGAAGAAGCAAACAATGAATCCACATGGCCTGAATGCTCGTGCAACAGCCCGATTTAGACCCTAATCGGAACGGTGGTTTCGGGACCACGAATCTGAGTTGAAAAAATATTTTAAAATTATTTTCTATGTTTATTTAGTGTGAATTTATATTTTTGACATTTCTGTGATTTAATTTTGTCGTTTAGGTGTCTGATTAAATAAAAGGACTTAATCGCGTAAAATGAAAATTCAATGGTTATTTCTAAAAGGGGTTGAATTGTTAGTGGATTTTTAAATTGAAGCCTTAAAATGGTAAATAGGCCATAATTAATGTTGGTGGATGGTAGTGGCCATAGTTTATAATAGTTATATGTTATAATAATAAGGTTATATAGGTAATTTAGTTAATAAACTTATATTTAATAAAACCAAAGTTAAAAATACATGTTATTTCATTTGTTCATCCATCAAAACGTAAGAAAATAAAAGAAGAAAGAATAAAATCTAGGGTTCAGCCTATTTGGAGCTCAATCAATGTTCGTTTTCTTGTTGGTTTTTAATAATTTTTACGTTTTTAAGATTGTTGCTTAGTAATCTTCAAAACCCAAGCTTTGATTTTTGATTTTGATGAATATTTTGAGTTGTGCCATTGTTGATAGCTTGTGATTTTTGTTGTTTGATGATGAAAAATGAAAGATATGTTTTAGATTAACATATTTTGTATCGGAGTTTTTGATGATTTTGAATAATTAGGAATTAATTGCAAAAATAATAATTTGAGGGACTAAAATGTGAAATTGATTAAATATATGGACTTGTATAAGCATGGGTAAGATTAGGCCAAACATGAGTGCTTTGAAATTTTGTGTATTTTATGTTTTGTGCAATAGGGACTAAATTGTAAAAATCGTAAATGTCAGGGGTAAAATGGTAATTTGTCTATTTATGTGTTTTTGGACTAAATTGAACAAAAATATGTTTTAATGAGCTTAATTTGAATATGTTTAGATCAAGAACCAAAGAAATCAGATTTGGACCGGGGCAAAACGAAAGTTGTCGACTAGCAGCCCTGTCCCGTTTCACGACGTCCGAGGTAAGTTTATAAGCAAATAGACGTGTTAAATTGTAGTTAAATGTAAATATTATATACTATTTTGTAATGTAAAAATATACATAAGCTATAGCCGAATATACTTAAGCTTGATTATCACATTTCCGAATTGGTTTCGACCGAGTTATGACGTCTGAAAGTCCCGTATGAATCGTAGGAATAGTTAGGATACGTTTGTCATGACATAGGATTCTGATATGTTTGTGCGAGTAAGACCATGGCATCGATATGTGACTTCGATATGTGACTTCGATATGTGTTTACGAGTAAGACCCTGTCTGGGACAGCAGCATCGATTTGTGGCTACATGTAAGACCACGTCTGGGACGTTGGCATTGTACGACTTATGTGATTATCCAAGTGTCCTATCCAATTTCGAATGGTTCATCGAGCAAAGATAAGTCAAGTTCGAGTATGTAAATTGAGCTAAATGGTCAGGTATGAGTTAGTTCAATATTTATTAAAAACAAGGTAAGTGTATTCAACCTATTGCACTTTATTGTATGAGTTTTAATTTTATATATGTGTGCTTATGAGTATTCGGTCAAATGATTAACAAATGTACATGAGATTATATTTCGAACTATGACTTTGTATATTTATGAGTATGTGAGGTTGGTGCCTAATGAATGTTCGGCCTTGAAGGTTAAATAATGACTTGTTAATGTTGCTTATATAAGCATGTGGATAAAGTGATAATATAATTGTTTACAAGTACATATGATTATATGTATGTAACATGAATACACAAATGTTTGGATTTAAATACGAATGGATGTAATAATCTTGTCTAATATAGTTTAGTTGAATAAGTTATTGAGTTGTTTATTTGCTTATGATTTTAGCTTTGATAGCTTACTCTTTATGTTATGTTTACTTTGTTTTATAGATTTTGAAGTCAAGCTACAAGCTCGGGAACTGTTAGCCAAGCTCATCACACTATCTACTGTTTGGGTAACTTATTTGCTAAACTTAAATTATGGCATGTATAGGTTGGTTATGTATTGAAAGGTTGGATTCATCTTGGTTATGTATAAAGCCATGCAAAAATGGCTAAATCCTTGTGTTTAAAGTTAGTTATATTGCTTATGGTTTGTGTAAGTTTTAGTTAGAATGTTGTGTGCCTAAAATGCATGGTATTGTGGTAGCATCATATACTTGAAATGATGATGAATATAAATATTTTTAAGCAGGTTTGGATATGGTATAAATATAATGACCGTACATATATATATAGACAAAATCGATGGTTTTGATTATGATTTTGTATACTTTAAGTCATGTAAAAAAATGGCTTTATCTCTAAGCTTGAACTTAGTCACGCTTGGACATGATTTAATCTACTTTTGATTAAAATATTATACGTTTAAAATTATAAGCTATATGTGCTGAATAATATGTGTTTGATTCGGTTGGTTGGTGTTGAAAATTGAAATGTGTAGTAGGTTTTGTAACAAGCACTACTTGGAGAATATGTTCTCTGGCTATGTATGTGTGTGGTGTGTGTGGATAGATAAATAGGTTTGAACATTTCTTTAGTTGATGTACATGAACTTGATGTTTTAACATGTGAATATTCGAATGATGCATATTACTATGTTCGGCTATAATATGAAAAAGTGATAGTAGTTTATTCGGTTGATAAGTAGGTCTAATGAGATGTGGAATTTAGTTAACATATATGCTGATTTATGGTTTTAGCCCTTACATTTATGTGACCATGTATATGATGTACCTCCTTTAATTTAAACGTGTAATTAAATTTTTAAAAGAAACCATTTGATAAATTAAGTTGATAGCCGAAACCATATCTAATTAATTTGGTTGCTTTTATGTAATTTGAGACATGATAATTATCATGAGAATTGAGAGTATATAAAATCGTTATTTATGTCTTGAATGACAAATATTTGCATGTAAATAACTTGGATTTATTTATTTAGATATGTGAGCTTAACATGATATGCTTAAGCAATAAGGATTCAGCAGTAATCCAAATATGATATAACTCTTTATGCATAATGTGACAGCCCTATTTTGACCCTAGTCGGGAAGTGGTATTGGGACTACAAAACCGAGTCATAAAAATAATTAACCCTTGTATTCTATGCTTATTGTGTGTGTACATGCATGTGTGAAAGTTTCATGCTTTAATTTTGTCATTTGTATGTGAAATTTATAAGATAGGACCCATGTGATAGAACTTGAAAATGTCATAAGTAAATTTTAAAGTGCCAAATAATGCATGAATTCTGACATGGGGGACTTGCATGTCAAATGGACCAATTTTAGTTTAGTGGCCGGCCATAGTGATGGTTGATAGATAATTTATATTTTATTTAAGCATTTTAATAGGTAATGGCATTATATTAAAAAAATAGTAAAATAACAAAATGGTGAAAAGAACAAAGCTTGTCCATCTTTGTTCTTCATAGCCGAATGTAAGAAAACAAATTGGGGAAGGGAAGCTCATGAATGTTCGGTCACTTGGGGAAGAAAAATCCAAGCTCAAGAGCATAGGGGGGCAATTTCGGATAAGGGAAAAGAGAAAGTAACCGAGTAGCCATTTCACAACCGTTCAAGTATATCTGAGGTAAGTTTTGAGTAGTTTCCTTTTGTATGTAATTTACGATGCTTTATAAGAGTATATTAAGTGAGTTGCGAGTTTGGGTTGTACTTGAATATAGTTGTATAATAAATGGTGCATGTATACGATTCATAGTATAATGGTCACTTTGAGTTTAAGCTTGAATGGTGAAATGAATGTGTGATATTAAGTATAACTCTTGAGCCGAAATGTGAACGATGATGTGCATATTGAGCTTATATCCGAATGTAGTAAATGACTACTAAAGTGATAGGTCGAATAAGATGTGTTAAAGTATGATTAAGTATGCATGATATCGGGAATATATCCGAACATGAGGTCCGCAAGCTATATGCTGGGATTATATCCGGACATGAGGTCCATGAGCTATATCTTTGGGAATATATCCGGACTTGAAGTCCATGAGCTATGTCTTTGAAATATATCCAGACTTGAAGTCCGTAGGCTACATGCTGGAATGGAATCCGGGTTAAAGACCCACGGGCTTTTGCTAGAAATGTGTTTCGAGTTCTAAGACTTGGCAGGACCTATGCCAGTAAGTTAAGTAAGAATACGACGTTGAATGTTCGTGGTAACCATTGTTGAGTAAGTAATATATATATTTTACATGTTAAGGTACGTATTATGTATTCATATGTGAATTGATCTCAAAGTGAATTATTAGTATTAAGAATGATATATCTATGCATGTGGGTGGATTTGGTATTTGAGAATAAGATAATGACCTATTCGATCAGTGTAGGCCATTATATAAAAGTATGTGACTAAAAATAATAAGTCATATAGAAAGTGAAATATGTGCTGGAAATTTTTTGTGTATTCATATATACATATTCGGCCAATAGATTTTATAATTAGTGTACTTGTGTATAATCGGCCAAGTGAATTACAATTAGAATACGAGATTTGTGATACTTGATGTTCATTTTAAATGACAATATTTAATTGAATGAAATGCTTAAAACTTACTAAGCCTCAAAAGCTTACTCTGTTTCTTATTTCTCTGTTTTATAGATTGTTGATTTTGGCCACCGACTCGGGATCGTCGTGATTCATCATACTATCGATCTTGTTGGTCTTTGTTATATTTTGGTCTCGATATGGCATGTATAGGTTAGGCTGTTGACTAATATATGTTTTGTAATTGTAAATATTTTTGGCCATATGGAAATGGTATATATATATAACTCAAGATCAGTTTGTACTCGACTCGATTTATGTCTTTGTTGAATTATTTTGTGAATGGAATTTTAAATGTTTAGCTCGGTAATACCTCATAGCCTAAACCGACGATCGGACTCGGGCTAGGGGTGTTACATTTTATTTGTATCAGAGCTACGTTTAGTCGATTCTAGGACTAACGTAGCATATATGAGTCTAGCTATACATGTCATACAGTGTTAATACGATAGTGTGATGATTTCTGATAGTTAAAAATGTGTTTTCGTATAGTAATGGATCCCGATCCCAATTGAGCGGTAGCTGATGATGTAGAGAGTGTAGCGCCTGCTCCCGCGCATGGGACAGCGCCGATGGACTCTCAACCTATTGCGAGCAATCAAAATGACGAGGCTAGACAAGCCTTTTATAATGTGATGAATGATTGGTTTAACCAATACATTTGAACTAATACGGCTATTCCACAACCCCCACTCCCGAATAATACACCCCCTGCACCTCCGATACCTCCGATAATTGATTAGACGAGGTTAAATAAGCCACCGGTAGACAGAATCCGAAAGCACAAGGCTACTGAATTTAAGGCTATAGATAGCGATGATGCTGAGCAAGCTGAATTTTGGTTGGACAACACTATCCGAGTGTTTGATGAACTGTCCTGCACACCCGATGAATGCCTAAAATGTGCTATATCTTTGCTACATGATTCTACCTACTATTGGTGGAATACGTTGATTTTCGTTGTGCCCAGAGAGCGAGTGACTTGGGAGTTCTACCAAATCGAGTTTCGAAAAAAGTATATCAGCCAGAGATTCATTGATCAGAAGCGGAAAGAATTTCTTGAGCTTAAATAGGGTTCCATGTCAGTTACTGATTATGAATGGAAGTTTGTCAGACTTAGTAGATATGCTCGGGAATGTGTATCATCTGAGGCTATTATGTGTAAACATTTTAAAGATGGGTTGAATGAAGATATAAAAATGTTTGTTGGCATTCTTGAAATACGAGAGTTTGTAGTACTTGTCGAGCGAGCTTGCAAAGCCGAAGAACTTAGTAAAGAGAAAAGAAAAGCTGATGTCGGAGCTGGAGAATTTCGTAAAAGATCTTCAGGAAAGTCTTTTCAGCAATCATCGAAGAAATTTCGAGATGATTCAAGCCGATCAAAGAACACTTCGGGTTTTTCCAGACGAGACAGCGATCGACCCCCTGTGAGTACACGAGCCACTTCAGTTGCCAGCGTTAGGAATGAACGACGGGATAGGGTCGAGTGCATGTATTGTGGAAAATGGCATTCGGGGAGCCGTAGATTTCATGACTGCTCCTGTTATAGATGCAGATCAGCCGACCATTTTATCAAAGACTGCCCGAGATTATCCGAACAAAATGTGAACCAAAGTGGGAAAACGAGTACTACTACAGCACGACGTAGACCACCTAGGAATACGGGAAATACTAGTGGCGGTCAGAGAGGGTCTAGAGATGCTACAACCAGATCCGAGGCTCGTGCTCCTGCTAGAGCTTATGTTATACGCGCACGCGAGGATGCTTCTTCGCCTGATGTTATTACTGGTACTTTCACTTTCTTTGATACTGATGTGATTGCTTTGACTGACCCTGGTTCTACTCATTCATATGTATGTGAGAGTTTAGCATCCAGTAAGACTTTACCTATTGAGTCTACTGAGTTCGTAATTCGAGTGTCGAATCCCTTGGGTCGATATGTGCTTGTCGACAAGGTGTGTAAGAAATGTCCCCTAATAATCCGAAGTTCCTGTTTTTCGGCCGATTTGATGCTTTTACCGTTTGACGAATTTGATGTTATTCTCGGTATGGATTGGTTGACCGTACATGATGCAATTGTAAATTGCAAAAGAAAGACCATTGATTTGAGATGTGCAAATAATGAGATAATCCGAGTTGAATCTACTGACTTGAACGGATTGCCAGCAATAATATCCTCGATTTGGCTCAGAAATATGTGAGAAAGGGGTGTGAAGCATATCTTGCGTACGTACTTGATAGCAAAGAGTCAGAAAAGAAACTCGAATCAGTGCTAGTGGTTTGTGAGTATTCAGATGTTTTTCCTGAGGAATTATAGGGATTACCACCCGTTCGAGAGGTAGAATTTGGCATCGAACTTGTACCTGGGACTACACCAATTTTGATAGCTCCGTACCATATGGAACCAACTGAATTAAAGGAATTGAAAACTCAGTTGCAAGAGTTGACGGATAGAGGTTTCGCTCGACTGAGTTTCTCACCTTGGGGTGCACCAGTATTGTTTGTGAAAAAGAAAGACGGAACCATGAGAATGTGCATCGACTATCGTCAATTAAATAAAGTGACCATAAAGAATAAATATTCGTTACCACGTATAGATGATTTGTTTGATCAGTTGAAGGGCGCCTCAGTGTTTTCAAAGATAGATTTGAGATCAGGTTATTATCAGTTGCGAGTTCGAGACTCAGATATACCCAAAACTGCTTTCAGAACGAGATACGGTCACTACGAGTTCTTAGTGATGCCGTTTGGGCTCACTAATGCCCCTGCGGTATTTATGGACTTGATGAATTGAATTTTCAGACAGTATTTGGACCGGTTTGTAGTTGTGTTTATAGATGACATCTTGATTTATTCACGCAATGAAACGGAACATGCCGAACACCTGAGATTAGTGTTGCAGATTTTACGGGATAAACAGTTATATGCTAAGTTCAGTAAATGTGAGTTCTGGTTAAGAGAATTTAGCTTTTTGGGACACGTGGTATCCGATCGGGGATTAGAGTTGATCCTAGCAAAATTTCAGCCATACTCGATTGGAAGCCTCCGAGAAATATTATTGAAGTTCGGAGCTTTTTGGGACTTGCCGGTTACTACAGACGGTTTGTAAAGGGTTTCTCGATGGCAGCCACACCAATGAAGAAACTACTTCAGAAAGAAGTTAAGTTTGAATGGTCAGAAAAATGTCAGAAAAGTTTCGATCAATTGAAAACTTATTTGACTGAAGCTCCAGTGCTAGTGCAGCCCGAATCCGGTAAAGAGTTTGTCATTTACAGTGATGCATCCTTGCTTGGGCTGGGTTGTGTATTGATGCAAGAAGGTCGAGTTGTAGCTTACGCGTCGAGGCAATTGAAGCCACATGAGAAAAACTATCCGACCCATGATCTCGAATTAGCGGCCATTGTTTTCGCTTTGAAAATTTGGCGGCACTATTTGTTTGGAGAGAAGTGTCATGTATATTCGGATCATAAAAGCCTCAAATATTTGATGACTCAAATAGATTTGAATCTGTGACGAAGACGTTGGCTTGAGTTGTTGAAAGATTACGAGCTTGTCATTGACTATCACCCGAGAAAAGCTAACGTGGTTGCTGATGCTTTAAGTCGCAAGTCACTGTTTACTTTACGAGCGATGAATGTACACCTATTCGTTTCATCCGATAATATGTTAGTAGCAGAATTGAAAGCCAAACCATTATTGATTCATCAAATACGTGAATCTCAGAAAGTCGACGATGAACTGGTTGCTAAACGAGCTGAATGTGCTTCTAATGTGGAATCAGAATTTCAAATAGACAACGATTGTTTGAGGTTTAGGAGTCGATTGTGTGTTCTAAGAAATTCAAAACTTATTTCAATGATTTTGAGCAAGGCTCATAGTAGCCGAATGTCAATCCACCCGGGTAGTACGAAAATGTACAACGATCTGAGGCGTCAGTTTTGGTGGCCTGGTATGAAACGAGACATTTTTTACTTTGTTTCGAAATGTTTGATATGTCAACAAGTGAAAGCAGAACATCAAGTACCTTCAGGGTTACTTCAGCCGATCATGATACCCAAATGGAAATGGGATCGTGTTATGATGGATTTTGTATCTGGGTTGCCATTGTCGTCAAACAAGAAAGATGCGATATGGGTTGTTGTTGATAGACTAACAAAGTCGGCTCATTTTATTTCCGTACGTACGGATTATTCACTTGACAAGCTAGCTGAATTGTATGTTTCTCAGATAGTAAGGTTGCACAGGGTACCTATTTCTATTGTGTCGGATAGAGATCCGAGATTCACATTGCGATTCTGGAAGAAATTGCAAGAAGCATTGGGTACCAAGTTGCATTTTAGCACCACTTTTCATCCCCAGACTGATGGCCAATCCAAGCGGATAATTCAGATACTCGAGGATATGTTGAGATGTTGCATCCTTGAGTTTAGTAGTTCATGGGAACGGTATTTACCTTTGATTGAATTTGCTTACAACAATAGTTTTCAATCAAGCATTAAGATGGCACCTTACGAGGCTTTGTATGGTCGTAAATGCCGTACACTGTTGTTTTGGACCGAGCTTGGTGAAAGTAAAATCATCGGGGTTGATTAGATTCAAGATGCTGAGCAGAAAGTAAAAGTAATCCATGAAAGTCTGAAAGCAGCTTCAGATCGTCAGAAGTCGTATGCGGATTTAAAGCGAAAAGATATTGAATATCAGGTCAGAGACAAAGTGTTTCTTAAAGTTTCACCTTGGAAAAAGGTGCTCAGATTTGGCCGTAAATGCAAATTGAGTCTGAGGTTCATCGGGTCGTATGAGATATCCGAACGAATTGGGCTAGTCGCATACAAATTGATTTTACCCCATGAACTTGAAAAGATTCACAACGTTTTTCATGTCTCGATGCTTCGACGTTATAGATCCGATCCATCGCACATAATTAATCCATCAGAGGTTGAAATTCAATCTGATTTGAGTTATGAAGAAGAACCGATTCGTATCCTAACTCTCGAGGTGAAAGAGTTTCGAAACAAAAGGGTTCCGTTAGTAAAGGAGTTATGGCTCAAGCACGGGATCGAAGAAGCTACTTGGGAACCCGAGAACTCTATGAAAGAACGATACCCAAATCTATTTACTGGTAAGATTTCTGGGGACAAAAATCCCTAAAGGGGGAAGAGTTGTGACAGCCCTATTTTGACCCTAGTCGGGAAGTGGTTTTGAGACCACCAAACCTAGTCATAAAAATAATTAACCGTTGTATTATATGCTTATTGTGTGTGTACATACATGTGTGAAAGTTTCATGCTTTAATTTTGTCTTTTGTATGTGAAATTTATAAGATAGGACCCATTTGATAGAACTTGAAAATGTCATAAGTAAATTTTAAAGTGCCAAACAATGCATGAATTGTGACATGGGAGACTTGCATGTCAAATGGACCAATTTTAGTTTAGTGGCCGGCCATAATGATGGTTGATAAATAATTTATATTTTATTTAAGCATTTTAATAGGTAATGGCATTATATTAAAAAAAATAGTAAAATAACAAAATGGTGAAAAGAACAAAGCTTGTCCATCTTTGTTCTTCATAGCCGAATGTAAGAAAACAAATTAGGGAAGGGAAGCTCATGAATGTTCAGTCACTTGGGGAAGAAAAATCCAAGCTCAAGAGCATAGGGGGGCAATTTTCGATAAGGGAAAAGAGAAAGTAACCGAGTAGCCATTTCACAGCCGTTCAAGTATATCCGAGGTAAGTTTTGAGTAGTTTCCTTTAGTATGTAATTGACGATGCTTTATAAGAGTATATTAAGTGAGTTGCGAGTTTGGGTTGTACTTGAATATAGTTGTATAATAAATGGTGCATGATACGATTCATAGTATAATGGTCACTTTGAGTTTAAGCTTGAATGGTGAAATGAATGTGTGATATTAAGTATAACTCTTAAGCTGAAATGTGAACGATGATGTGCATATTGAGCTTATATCCGAATGTAGTAAATGACTACTAAAGTGATAGGTCGAATGAGATGTGTTAAAGTATGATTAAGTATGCATGATATCGGGAATATATCCGGACATGAGGTCCACAGGCTATATACTGGGATTATATCCGGACATGAGGTCCGCAGGCTATATGCTGGGAATATATCCGGACTTGAAGTCCGCAGGCTATGTGCTGGAAATATATCCGGACTTGAAGTCCGCAGGCTACGTGCTAGAATGGAATCCGGGTTAAAGACCCGCAGGCTTGTGCTAGAAATGTGTTTCGAGTTCTAAGACTTGGCAGGACCTATGCCAGTAAGTTAAGTAAGAATACGACATTGAATGTTCGTGGTAACCACTGTTGAGTAAGTAATATATATATTTTACATGTTAAGGTACGTATTATGTATTCATATGTGAATTGATCTCAAAATGAATTATTAGTATTAAGAATAATATATCTATGCATGTGGGTGGATTTGGTATTTGAGAATAAGATAATGACCTATTCGATCAGTGTAGGCCATTATATAAAAGTATGTGACTAAAAATAATTGTATAAGTCATATAGAAAGTGAAATATGTGCTGGAAATTTTTTGTGTATTCATATATACATATTCGGCCAATAGATTTTATAACTAGTGTACTTGTGTATAATCGACCAAGTGAATTACAATTAGAATACGAGATTTGTGATACTTGATGTTCATTTTAAATGACAATCTTTAATTGAATGAAATGCTTAAAACTTACTAAGCCTCAAAAGCTTACTCTGTTTCTTATTTCTCTGTTTTATAGATTGTTGATTTTGGCCACCGACTCGGGGATCGTCAGCAGTTCATCATACTATCGATCTTGTTGGTACTGTTATATTTTGGTCTCGATATGGCATGTATAGGTTAGGCTGTTGACTAATATATGTTTTGTAATTGTAAATATTTTTGGCCATATGGAAGTGGTATATATATATATATAACTCAAGATCAGCTTGTACTCGACTCGATTTATGTCTTTGTTGAATTATTTTGTGAATGGAATTTTAAATGTTTAGCTCGGTAATACCTCATAGCCTAAACCGGCATCGGGCTCGGGCTAGGGGTGTTACACATAATGTGATTATGATTCATGAAATGTATATACATTCATATATAATCATTCGATAAGTTTACTTATGACATTTATGTTAAAGATCAAATTACCATGTAAATTGTTTTTAATTAGTTGAAGTGGTACATGTCTAATACTTTATTATTTATATGTTTTATTTATATTTATATGGTTAATATTTGAGCTATTATGAATATATTCAGAATTGTACTTTAGTTTAATAATGCTCTACAACCCATTCCGAAGACGGATACGGGTTAAAGGTGTTACATTTTATTAGTATTAGAGCTACGGTTTAGTCAGTTCTAGGACTACATAGCGTGTGTGAGTTTAGCTATACATGCCATAATTATATACTGTGATAGTGTGATGACTTCTGACATTTGAAATGTGTTTTGATATAGTAAATGGATCCCGACAGAGCTGTAGCTGATGATGTTGAGAGTGTAGCGCCTGCTCCCGTGCAAGAGATAGCGCAGGCTGATTCTCGATAGACTTTGAGTAATCTAGAAAGTGAGGCTAAACAAGCCTTCTATCAAATGATGAATGACTGGTTCACTCAATATATCCAGACTAATCTGGCTGCACAACAACCTCCACCCCCGATTAATCTATCTTCCGTGCCTGCTGTACCTCAAGTAAGTGATCCGTTGCGAATGAATAGACCACCTGTAGATAAAATCAAAAAATATGGAGCTGAAGAGTTTAAAGTCACTGATGAGGATGATGCTGAGTGGGCTGAGTTCTGGCTTGATAATACCATCCGTGTGTTTGATGAGCTTTCCTGTACCCCAGATGAGTGTTTCGAATGTGCCATATCTTTCCTTCGAGACACAGCATATCACTGGTGGAATACCCTAGTATCAATAGTTCCGAGAGAGTATGTGACCTAGGAATTCTTTCAGACTGAGTTTTGTTAAAAATATATCAGTTAGAGATTCATTGATCAGAAGCGTAAAGAATTTCTGGACCTGAAACAGGAACAGATAACAGTGACGGAGTACGAGAGAAAATTCGTGAGACTCAGCTGATATGCCCGAGAGTGTGTTTCTACTGAAGGCATAATGTGTAAAAGATCTGAAGATAGGCTGAATGAAGATATCAAATTTTAGTTGGCATGCTTGAGATAAAAGAGTTTGTGGTACTTGTTGAGCAAGCTTGCAAAGCTGAAGAGCTCGGAAAAGAGAAAAGAAAAGCTGACTTTGAAGCTAAAGATGCACGCAAAAGAACATCCAGTAATTCATTCCAGTCGACATCAAAGAAGTTCCGAGATGATTTTAGCTGTTCTAAAGCCACTTCAGGTTACTCTAGACGGGATCAGAATAGACCACCAGTAAGCTCGAGAGCTACCTCAGTAGTGAGTGTGGGTAATGTCAGATCAAATCAACCCGAATGTAAAAACTGTGGTAAACGACATCTTGGTATATGCAGATTGCATGATCAGGCCTGTTTTAAATGTGGATCGACATATCATTATATTCGAGACTACCCAACGTTAGTTGAGGGAAATCCAGTGCAGAATACTAGATCGGGTAACACTGCAGCTCGAGGTAAACCACCCAGAAATGCCAGTAATACGAGTGGCAATCAGAAAGGGACTAAAGATATGGCAATCAAATCTGAGGCTCGTGCACCTGTCAGAGCCTATGCTATACGTGCACAAAAGGAGGCTTCATCCCTAGATGTCATTACTGGTACATTCACTCTTTATAATACTAATGTAATTGCATTGATTGATCTTAGTTCTACTCATTCTTATGTATGTGAGACATTAGTATTCAGCAAGACTCTGCCTGTTTAGTCTACTGAGTTTGTGATTAGAGTGTCAAACCCCTTGGGTTGGTGTGTTATGGTTGATAAGGTGTGTAAGAATTGTCCTTTAATGGTTCGAGATCTGTGCTTTCCGGATGATTTAATGTTTTTGTCATTTGATGAGTTCGACTTAATTCTGGGTATAGATTGGCTGACTTTACATGATGCTGTTGTGAACTGCAAAAGAAAGACCATTGATCTACGGAGCCAGAATGATGAAGTCATTCGGATTGAATCTAGTGATTTGTGTGGTTTACCAGCAGTGATTTCTTCGATGCTAGCTCAGAAACATGTGACAAAAGGGTGTGAAGCTTACTTTGCCTACGTGCTCGATAGTAAAGTGACTGAAAGAAATATTGGAACAGTACCTGTTGTGTGCGAGTATTCGGATGTGGTTCCTGAAGAATTACTAGGTTTGCCACCTATTTTAGAAGTAGATTTTGGTATTGAGTTAATGCCTGGGACGACTCCGATATCCATAGCATCGTACAGAATGGCACCTACAGAATTAAAATAATTGAAAGTTCAGCTGCAAGAATTGACAGATAGAGGTTTTGGCGGTCGAGTTTCTCTCCATGGGGTGCATCTGTGTTGTTTGTGAAAAGAAAGATGGAACTATGGGAATGTACATTGATTACATACAGCTTAATAAGGTGACTATAAAGAATAAGTATCTATTACCACGGATTGATGATCTGTTTGATCAACTGAAAGGGGCTACAGTATTTTCGAAGATAGATTTGAGACCAGGCTACTATTAGTTACGAGTTAAAGATTCAGATGTGCCAATGATTGTCTTCTGAACAAGGTACGGACACTATGAGTTTTTGGTTATGCCTTTCAGACTCACTAATGCACCTGCTGTTTTCATGGGTTTGATGAATTGGATCTTCAGACTGTATCTAGACCGATTGTGGTTGTGTTTATAGATGACATTTGGATCTACTCTTGTGATGAAGTTGAACATGCCGAACATTTGAGACTTGTGTTGCAGACCTTTCAAGATACGTAGTTGTATGCAAAATTCAGTAAATATGAGTTCTGGTTAAGTGAAGTCAGTTTTTTGGGTCATGTGGTATCAGGATTGGGTATTCAGGTTGATTCGAGCAAAATTTCAGCTATACTGGATTGGAAACCTCCGAAGAATGTTTCTAAAATCTGAAGCTTTTTGGGACTTGCTGGTTATTATAGATGGTTCGTGAAAGGTTTCTCTATGATTGCAGCCCTGATGACAAAGCTATTGCAAAAAGATGTTAAGTTCGAGTGGTCAGAGAAGTGCCAGAAAAGCTTCGATCAGTTGAAAGCCCTTTTGATAGAAGCTCCAGTGCTAGTTTAGACAGAATCGGGTAAAGAGTTTTTTATTTATAGTGATGCATCATTAAATGGTTTGGGTTGTGTTCTGATGCAGGAAGGTAGAGTGATAGCTTATGCCTCGAGACAGTTGAAGCCACATAAAAAGAATTATCCTACACACAACCTGAAACTGGAAGCCATTGTGTTTGCGTTGAAAATTTGGCGTCACTATCTGTTTGTTGAGAAATGTCATGTTTATTCTAATCATAAAAGCCTGAAATACTTGATGAATCAGAAAGATCTGAGTTTGAGACAACGCTGATGGTTAGAACTACTAAAAAACTACAAACTTGTGATTGACTGTCACCCGAGAAAGGCTAACATTGTTGCTGATGCTTTAAGCTGAAAGTTATTGTTTACTTTACATGCAATGAATACGCATATGGCCATGTCTGAGGATGGTTCAGTAGTAGCTGAATTGAAAGCTAGACCGTTATTTGTTCAACAAATATGTGATGCCCAGAAGGTTGATAATAAATTGATTGCAAAACGAACTCAGCATGAGACAGATGCTGATTCAGAATTCAGAGTTGATGCTGATGACTGTTTGAGATTCAAAGACCGAATATGTGTCTTGAGAAATTCAGAGTTGATTAAGATGATTTTGAATGAAGCTCATAGTAGTCGGTTATCTGTTCACCAAGGTAGTACAAAGATGTATAATGATCTGAAATAAGATATCTCTGACTTTGTTGCAAGATGTTTAGTATCTCAACAAGTAAAAGCTGAACATCAGGTGCCTTCAGGACTACTTCAGCCTATCATGATACCTAAGTGGAAGTAGGATAGAGTCACGATGGATTTTGTAACTAGTTTACCATTGACACCCAGCAGGAAAGATACAATATAGGTTGTTGATAGATTGACTAAATCGGCTCACTTTGTTCCGATACGTACGGACTACTCACTAGATAAGCTAGTTGAATTGTATGTCTCTCAGATTGTGAGATTTCATGGTGTGCTATATCCATTGTTTCGGATAGAGATCCGAGGTTTACATCGTAGTTTTAGAAGAAACTGCAAGATGCACTAGGTACGAAATTACATTTCAATACTGCTTTCCATCCGCAAACAGATGTCCAGTCTGAGTGAATCATTCAGATACTTTAGAATATGTTGAGATGTTGCATTCTTGAGTTTGAAGGTACGTGGGAACGATACCTACCTCTGATTGAATTTGTGTATAATAACAGCTATCAATCGAGTATCAAAATGGCACCTTATGAGGCTTTGTATGGTCGTAAATGTCGTACGCCATTATACTGGACTGAGCTCAGTGAAAATAAAATACTTGGGGTTGACTTCATCAGGGAAACTGAACAGAAAGTGAAAGTAATTCGTGAAAGTCTGAAAGCAGCATCAGATCGTCAGAAATCTTATGCGGACTTGAAACGTAAAGATATAGAGTTTCAGAACGGAGACGAAGTTTTCTTGAAAGTCTCACCTTGGAAGAAAATATTTAAATTCGATCGTAAAGGCAAATTGAGTTCGAGGTTTATTGGGCCATATGACGTAATAGAGCGTATTGGGCCAGTTGCTTACAGATTATCGTTGCCACCTGAGTTAGAAAAGATCCACAATGTATTCCATGTTTCAATGCTTCGGAGGTATCGATCTAATCCTTCTCATGTGATTAGTCCGTGTGAGATTGAAATCCAGTCTGATATGACCTACGAAGAAGAACCGATTCGCATTTTGACTCGAGAGGTTAAAGAGTTGTGAAATAAAAAGATTCCATTAGTTAAAGTATTATGGTATAAGCATGGAGTTGAGGAAGCAACATGGGAGCCATAGGATACTATGAGAGAACGCTATCCGAACCTATTCACCGGTAAGATTTTCAGGGACGAAAAGCCCTAAGGGGGAAGAGTTGTAACAACCCGATTTAGACCGTAATCAGAACAGTGGATTTGGGACCACGAATCCAAGTCGAAAAAATATTTTAAAATTAATTTCTGTGTTTATTTAGTGTGAATTTATATTTGCAAAATTTCTGTTATTTAAATTTGTCGTTTAGGTGTCCGATTAAATAAAATGACTTAATCGCGTAAAATGAAAATTCATTGATTATTTCTAAAAGGGGTTGAATTGTTAGTGACTTTTTAAATTGAAGCCTTAAAATGGTAAATAGGCCATAATTAATGTTGGTGGACGGTAGTGGCCATAGTTTATAATAGTTATATGTTATAATAATAAGGTTATATAGGTAATTTAGTTAATAAACTTATATTTAATAAAACCAAAGTTAAAAATACATGTTATTTCATTTGTTCATCCACTGAAACATAAGAAAAGAAAAGAAGAAAGAATAAAAGCTAGGGTTCGGCCTATTTGGAGCTCAATCAAGGTTCGTTTTCTTGTTGGTTTTTGATAATTTCTACGTTTTTAAGATCGTTGCTTAGTAAGCTTCAAAACCCAAGCTTTGATTTTTGATTTTGATGAATATTTTGAGTTTTGCCATTGTTGATAGCTTGTGATTTTTGTTGTTTGATGATGAAAAATGAAAGATATGTTTTAGATTAACATATTTTGTATTGGAGTTTTTGATGATTTTGAGTAATTAGGAATTAATTGCAAAAATAATAATTTGAGGGACTAAAATGTGAAATTGATTAAATATATGGTCTTGTATAAGCATGGGTAAGATTAGGCCAAACATGAGTGTTTTGAAATTTTGTGTATTTTGTGTTTTGTGCAATAGGGACAAAATTGTAAAAATCGTAAATGTTAGGGGTAAAATGGTAATTTGTCTATTTATGTGTTTTTGACTAAATTGAACGAAAATATGTTTGAATGAGCTTAATTTGAATATGTTTAGATCAAGAACCAAAGAAATCAGATTTGGACCAGGGAAAAACGAAAGTTGTTGACTAGCAGCCCCGTCTCGTTTCACGACGTCCGAGGTAAGTTTATAAGCAAATAGACGTGTTAAATTGTAGTTAAATGTAAATATTATATACTTTTTTGTAATGTAAAAATATACATAAACTATAGACGAATATACTTAAGCTTGATTATCACATTTTTGAATTGGTTTCGACCGAGTTACGATGTCTGAAAGTCCCGTATGAACCTTAGCAATAGTTAGGATACGTATGTCATGACATAGGATTCTGATATGTGTGTGCGAGTAAGACCATGGCATCGATATGTGACTTCGATATGTGTTTACGAGTAAGACCCTATCTGGGACAACGGCATCGATTTGTGGCTACATGTAAGACCACGTCTGGGACGTTGGCATTGTACGACTTATGTAATTATCCGAGTGTCCTATCCAATTCCGAACGATTCATCGGGCAAAGATAAGTCAAGTTTGAGTATGTAAATTGAGCTAAATGGTTAGGTATGAGTTAGTTCGATATTTATTAAAAATAATGTAAGTGTATTCGGCCTATTGCACTTTATTGTATAAGTTTTAATTTTATATGTGTGTGCTTATGAGTATTCGGTCAAATGATTAACAAATGTACATGAGATTATATTTCAAACTATGAGTTTGTATATTTACGAGTATGTGAGGTTGGTGCCTAATGAATGTTCGGCCCTGAAGGTTAAATAATGACTTGTTAATGTTGGCTATATAAGCATGTGGATAAAGTGATAATATAATTGTTTACAAGTGCATATGATTATATGTATGTAACATGAATACACAAATGTTTGGATTTAAATACGAATTGATGTAATAATCTTTTCTAATATAGTTAAGTTGAATAAGTTATTGAGTTGTTTATTTCCTTATGATTTACTAAGTTTTGATAGCTTACTCTCTATGTTATGTTTATTTTGTTTTATAGATTTTGAAGTCAAGCTACAAGCTCAGGAACTGTCAGCCAAGCTCATCACACTATCTACTGTTTGGGTACCTTATTTGCTAAACTGAAATTATGGCATGTATAGGTTGGTTATGTATTGAAAGGTTGGATTCATCTTGGTTATGTATAAAGCCATGCGAAAATGGCTAAATCCTTGTGTTTAAAGTTAGTTATATTGCTTATGGTTTGTGTAAGTCTTAGTTAGAATGTTGTGTGCCTAAAATGCATGGTATTGTGGTAGCATCATATACTTGAAATGATGATGAATATAAATATTTTTAATCAAGTTTGGATATGGAATAAATATAATGACCGTACATATATATATAGACAAATTCGATGGTTTTGATTATGATTTTGTATACTTTAAGTCATGTAAAAAAAATGGCTTTATCTCTAAGCTTGAACTTAGTCACGCTTGGACATGATTTAATCTATTTTTGATTAAAATATTATACGTTTAAAATTATAAGCTATATGTGCTGAACAATATACGTTTGATTCGGTTGGTTGGTGTTGAAAACTGAAATGTCTAGTAGGTTTTGTAACAAGCACTACTTGGAGATTATGTTCTCTGGTTATGTATGCGTGTGGTGTGTGTGGATAGATAAATAGGTTCGAACATTTCTTTAGTTGATGTACATGAACTTGATGTTTTAACATGTGAATATTAGAATGATGCATACTACTATGTTCGGCTATAATATGAAAAAGTGATAGTAGTTTATTCGGTTGTTAAGTAGGTCAATGAGATGTGGAATTTATTTAACGTATATGCTGATTTATGATTTTAACCCTTACATTTATGTGACCATGTATATGATGTACCTCCTTTAATTTAAACATGTAATTAAATTTAAAAAAAAAACCATTTGATAAATTAAGTTGATAGCCGAAACCATATCTAATTAATTTGGTTGCTTTTATGCAATTTGAGACATGATAATTATCATGAGAATTGAGAGTATATAAAATCATTATTTATGTCCTGATGACAAATATTTGCTTGTAAATAACTTGGATTTATTTATTTAGATATGCGAGCTTAACATGATATGCTTAAGCAATAAGGACTCTGCAGTAATCCAAATATGATATAACTCTTTATGCATAATGTGATTATGATTCATGAAATGTATATACATTCATATATAATCATTCGGTAAGTTTTCTTATGAGATTTATGTTAAAGATCGAATTACCATGTAAATTGTTTTAATTAGTTGAAGTGGTACATGTCTAATACTTTATTATTTATATGTTTTATTTATATTTATATGGTTAATATTTGAGCTATTATGAATATATTCAGAATTGTTCTTTAGTTTAATAATGCTCTACAACCTATTCCGGCGACGGATATGGGTTAAGAGTTTTACAGCTCGCACACGACCTGGAGACATGGTCGTGTGGAACATATGTCCTGAACACACGGGCATGTCCTAGGCCATGTTACTGCTGGAGCTAATTTTTAATTTTTTTTTGTGACACACACAGCCTAATGACACGACAGTGTGAGGCACACTTCCTTACACACGGTCGTGGGAGAAATGAACACAAGCATTACACGGCCTGGAACAGACCATACAGTCTAGTGACACGACACACCGCCTGGACACACAGGCGTGGGGTACATAAGGCCTAGACACACAAACATGTCTTAGGCTGTGTAAACACTAAAACTTAATTTTTTTTAATGACACGCGACCTGAGTGTGGGTACACAGCCATGTGGCTTAGCAAATGGCCTTGTACCATTTTAATGTTTGGGTTTCAAAAAATTTAACCTTTTTTTCCTTCTTCAAGCTTTTCACCAACCCCAAGATTTTTACCCTAATCGCCACTGGGTACCTTTGTGGGCCACCACCCATGTCCTTTCGTCCCCTCCCTCTCCTTTCTTTTCTCATCATTCAAACCTTCACAGCTCCACGACACCCTCATTTTTCTCCTCATCAGCTGTCGTTCTCTAAAACCCTCACCTCGTCGTTGATCTTCACCTTGGCCTTAGCCCCTTACCGTTATTCCCTTGTCGTCATTCCTTTCACAGATTTCTTTTGGTCCCTAACTTCCATCCCAACAATCCACTCATCCCCACGCCTTCCTCCATCGACCACCTCCAATGTTGGCCTATATTTCTCTTCCCTCGTCATTGTCAACAATAGATACGTCATCCATCGTTTGTTTCTTTCGACCACCATCCTCCGTTGCCGCCATCTGATGCCCTGCACCATTTAGTTCCAATTGCCTTATCTTTTATTTTATTATTTTATTATTTATTATTATTTGGTTTATTTTTATTAGATTTAGTTTATTATATTATTGTTACTAGTTTTAGTGATAGTATTTATAATGTTCTTCGTATTCTTATTCTACTTGTTTGGATTATTATAGTTTTAGATTTTTAATTTTTAATAATTTTTTAATAAAAGGGAATGTAATTAATTTTGTTGTCCATTCATACAATTATCTACTCCTAATGAATTTTCCTGCAAGTATTATGTGGGAAGCTTATCTCTCTTTAAAATGAAAAATCTTCATTTAATTAGTTTTCTTTTACTATTTATTTTAACTTTCATTTTTTTAACCAAAGGTAAGCATAACTACAGGAAATTCAAATTTTGAAAGATCAAGCTAATCAGTTGACAATTAAACATAAAACATTCAAATTAAATAAACTTAAACTAAAATATTTTTATCAATTATTTTAATTTTAATTATGTTGTATTAATTATTTAATGTCATTTACATACTACATCTTGATTCATCTCATAATTAATATAATAAAAATTTAAATCTCAAACCTAACTATATATATATATATATATATATATATATATATAACACTTCATTTAAAACCTAGTAAACCTTGATAGTTTAAAATAGTTTATTATCCCTAATTTAACATCATATTTATCCGTATTTCAATTATTTTTAATTTCACTATGTAATATTATAGTATCATGTAAAAGAAGAAAAATCATAAAATCTACTTATATTGCGTGCAAAATTAAGTGAAGAGATCTAAGTTTTTCACCAATTAGAAATTTGTACATGTATGTTTGCTATCAAATTTAAAATACATATTTAAATGAATAAAGTATATAGAGATTTATTTTAATTTTTAATTTTAATTTAATTAATTAACATAAATAAATAATTAATACAATTTGAAATATGAATTGAAACCATACTAATTCCAAAATAGTTGTTAAAGTGGAAAGGAGACTTCACTAATGAGAATACAATCGAAGAGTACAAGATGGAGAAATTCAAAACAAACTCTAACCACTAATCAACGCTCTCTAACTAAAACAAAAAATTCTCTTAAAGCTTTCTAAATCTCTCTTTTGATTTTTTTTCTCTAATATTGTGTGTTATGATCACCTCTATTAGAAATATAACAGCTCATTTATAGGCTAATTTTAGAGGATTAATTTGACTAAAACTTCTCTAGACTAATTAGAGTTTGAATGGAAAAAAGAGTCATGCTTAGTTGTAAAAACATGGCTGTGTTACTTGAGGAATACGTCACGTCGTTGCGACATTTGATAAATGCCAAAAGTAACATGTTTTAGCCTTATTCTTACTGCATTTTTGGATTATTATTTGATTTAAAATGATTAATTTTATGCTCCTAATCCTTTAAATTCATGTTTCTGTACTTAGGAGAGCATATGGGAGCAAAAAGAGTGAAAAACGAGCGAAAATCAAAAAATCGGAGCAAGTTTCAAGAGCCACATGGGCTGGAAACACGACCATTTGATCCACACGAGCTGCCATATAGCCATGTGCTAGACTATGTGGATTTCGCGAATCGTACTCCAAATATGTGGGAAAATACAATTTTTTAGAATTTTCGAGCATTCTAAGACTTATA
The DNA here is from genome assembly GCF_025698485.1 of Gossypium arboreum. Taxonomy (NCBI): domain Eukaryota; kingdom Viridiplantae; phylum Streptophyta; class Magnoliopsida; order Malvales; family Malvaceae; genus Gossypium; species Gossypium arboreum. Next base: position 125,062,489 of record NC_069072.1, on the reverse strand, counting down.
TATGACACAAATAAGAAGATAGGAGGGACCCATAATAGAATATTCAAGAAAACAACTTGGAAAAACACCATTGAAGCATATTTTGAAGCATATTTCAATTAAGATTGAAGATCTCCTTTTGATTTCTTTGAAGTTTATTATGAGTTTCTTTGTTTCTTGTGGTGATACTGTCTTTGAGATGTTTTTATTTGTTATCATGAACTAATTTTCCAAATACCTAGGAAGATGAACCCTAAGATGAATTCTGTTATTTGATTTCTATTTTTACGCAATAAATACTTGGGTTTTGTTCTCATTTATGTGCGCTTAATTCTTGGTTTGATATTTCTAGACTATTTATCCATGTTTGATGTGCTTAAATTAGAGGAGGAATAGACCCTGTTTAAGAGTAATTCTAGTGTAATTGAGTGGAGTTGCATGTAATCCTAGAAATAGGACAACATAAATCTATCATATTAGAGTCAAATCTAATAGGGGGCTTTAATTAGAAATAAATTTCAATTAATCAACCTAGAGTTAGTTGCTCTTAGTCGTGAAGAGTGATATTAGCATAATTTAGGGATTTCTACAGATCAAGATACTAAGTTAGCATAATTTAGGGATTTCTACAGATCAAGATACTAAGTGAAGAAATTGCATTATTTAGATTGATAATGACAGATGAAATCTTGGTGAATTCTTTCCTGGGTTCGCTTCTTGGTTGTTAATTGTTTATTTTCCTGAATGTTCTTTTTCATGTTCTTTAGTTAATTTAATTTGGTTAATTTTAATTTTAATCAATCACTCGAATTTATCGGTTAAACAACAGAAAGAAGGTAATTACTAGTGCTTTTAGTCTTCGTTGGAATGATATCTTTACTCACTGTAGCTATACTATTAATTGATAGATGCACTTGCCTTTATTAGATTTTTAGTTGGTTTACGACTGCATCAACATCACATGATTCCTCATTAGGATGTCGCCTTTACTTAGGTTCTGGTTGTGTCAAGTGCCTGCAAAATGTCCGAAAATGTGAGGCACACTCCATAAATCTCCATCTTGAATCGTATTTGACATGCCTTCTTTGTTAGACCCCGTTACGGGTCTAACTTAACCTTTGCAGGATACTAACTAAGTCTACGCTATGTTCGAAACTTGGAAACTGAAAGACACTTAGTCATCATATTAGCTAGATTATCCTTTGTGCTAATCTTATGGATTTGAACATCACCTTAAGCAACCACCTCCCGAACGAAGTGATACCTCATGTTTATATGCTTCATCCTTTCGTGATGCATCTAATCCTTAGAGTGATGTATAGCACTCTAACTATCACAATATATGACAGTCGCTCCTTCATCATTAACCAGCTCCTTGAACAGACCTCAACCAAATGGCTTTCTTAATAACCTCTATAATTTTCATATATTCTACTTCCTTAGTTGATAACGCCACAATGGCTTATAACATGGCTTTCCAGCAAATTGTACAATTTCTGAAAGCAAATAGATAACTTGTGAGATATCTCCTTTGGTTTAAATCTCTTGCATAATTCAAGTCCACATAGCCAACTAGACCCTTTGTATTTCTCCTGAACTCCAAGAAAACATTAGATGTGCCTCGTAAATACCTAAGAATCCACTTAACTGCCTACTAGTGTAACTTTTCGGGTCTAGCCATGTATCTACTTACAACATCAATGACATGTGAAATATTAGGACGAGTGCAAACCATTGCGTACTTCAAACTACCAACTGTACTGGAGTAGAGAACCTTGGACATGTACTTTATTTAATCTTGATTTGTGGTGACTCTAAAGTCAAAAGTTTGAAGTATGTAGCTAGCAGAGTAATAACTAGCTTCGAATTTTGCATCACAAACTACTCGAGTATACTTTCGATTTACCTCTGTTGTGACAAAAATAACTTTCTGGAGTATCTATCTCTGGAAATTTCCATCCCCACAATTTTTTTGGCTACATTGAAATCCTTCATCTCGAACTTAAAGTTAAGCATGGTTTTTAATTTATCAATTTCAGATGGATCCTTAGCCGCAATCAATATATCATCAACATAAAGCAAAAAATATATAAATGATCCATTATCTAAGTGTTGCAGATACACATAATTGTCATACTTCAAACAAAACCAATGCTTAACATGAAAGGATTGAACTTCTTATACCACTACTGAGGAGACTACATCAAGTTGTACAATGATTTATGTAGAAGGAAAACATGATCTTCCTTGCCTTCAGTCCTAAAGCCTTCAAACTGATGTATATAAATATCCTACTCTATATTATCATGAAAGAATGTAATTTTCACATCTAACTGCTCTAATTCAAAGTTTTATAATACAATAAGGGCTAATAACACCTAAATAGATGTATGCTTCACAAAAGGAGAGAAAACATCGTGAAAATCAACTCCTTCTATTTGACTGTAACCCACTGCGACCAACCTCTCCTTCTACTTGGTGTCTCTTGGACTCGATCCTTTTCTTAACACCCTCTTGAAACCGATAATCTTCTTTCTAATGGGTGGTCCCATGAGCTACAAAATTTCGTTCTTTTGTAGGGACTCCATCTTCTCTTCCATAGCCATAAGCCACTTGCTGGAATCAAGAGCCTGAACTACCTTAAAGTGACTTGAAGGATACGCTTAGAGCATATGCCACTAGATTTCCATGGCAGAATCTCTACAGTGTTTTAATCTCCTATCTCTTCCTATCACGAGCTAACTAATAATTTTGTAGTTGAGATGTAGGAGATACATGTGAATCAAATGGAGTCTCTAACTAATCTGAAGTGTTTTCAGTATCCTCCTACTATTTTGAAGAATTTCCTCGAGTCGTCACGACATCTTAAGTTTCTTCATTTTGACGCTACCCTTGTTTTGTCATACATTCAGGAAAAACTTGTCACGTTGTTATGACGTCACGGACCTCCTCGTTATGACGTCCATACTCCACATTGCTTGAAATACTATGCTTTTCTGTGTTGGCAAGAATAGACAACTCTTTTTTTTAGTGAAGCATTGCTGCTTCATCAAAAGTTACATATCTACAAACCATAACTTTATTAGTTTTGGGGCACTATAACTTAAAGCCCTTTACACCAGCCGCAAAACCAAGAAATATACCTTTTTACTGTCTTAGGTTCGAGCTTTCTTTTGCTAACATGTGCATAAGGAAGACAACCAAATACTCTAAGGTTAGAGTAATTTGGAGGGTTACCTGACCATATCTCTTCGAGAACCTTTCCATCCAATGCTCAGTGTAGTGACTAGTTCACCAAATAGCGTGTCAGGTTTATGACTTTTGCCCAAAACTCCGTTCCTAAACCTGCATTAAAAAGCATGCACTGAGCTCTCTCAAGTAAAGTTCTGTTCATTCTTTCTGCAACACTATTTTATTGTAAGGTATCGAAAATTATGCAATGTCGACTAATTCTTTCCCGTTTGTAATAATTTTTGAACTCAACTACATAAAACTCAAGGCCATTATCTATCCTTAACTGCTTTACAGACTTCCCAGTCTGTTTCTCCAGTAAGGTCTTCCATTGTTTAAAATGCTGAAAACTTTTTTCTTGTGCTTTAGAAAATAGAACTAAACCTTCTTGAAGTGGTCAATAATAAAGGTTAGAAGATATTTGCTACCTCATTTGGAGATGACATGAGCTAAACCCCATAAATCAGAGTGAGTGTAGTCAAGTGTGTTATTTGTCTTGTGCTCTGCAAAACTAAAATTGGCTCGTGTTTGCTTCTCATAAACACAGTGTTAGTAAGAGATATAAAATTTCTACTCTTGCTCCAGGAAGAAAGCCTATCTTATTCAAAATGGTCATACATTTCTCGCTCATATAACCAAGTTGCATATGCCACAACCAAGTGAACTCTGAATCCGTAATAGATGAAATTCATCGCGACGTCATAATGTGGCAGTTGTTCTAACTTCACCTTTGTAATTACTATTGCACGGTCACTTTTGAACCCTGCAGAATATATAGACTGCCTATTTTCTAACCTTTCATCAAAATGAGAGCTCTACAAGATACATTAATGTCGCTTGACTCGATGATGATTCTACAACCATTCAAGTCTAAAAAACCTAAGAAGATGAAATTCTTCTTCAATTCAGACACATGCTTGACATCTGATAGTGTCATGATGATTTCATTGTGCATCCTGATCTAAACGGTACCAATACCGGTTATCTTACAGGGTGAATTATTTCTCATAAGCACAACTCTACCTTCAACTGGGTTGTATGTGGAAAATCAGTTCTTGTTGGGACATATATGGTAAGAACACCCCAAATTCAAAATCCACTCTAACGTAAGCTTAGAGCTTTAGGTTGTAGACACAAATAACATACCATTATCTTTGTCCCCAACTACACTAGCATCAGCTACCTGAACTTTTGTTTTCCTTTCTCGTTGCTCTCAACAACCCTTCTGCTTTTATTTTGTAACCTATAACACTCTGGCTTAATATGACCCAACTTCTTATAGTGACCACAATTCTTGTTTTGATTCTTCGACTTCAATTTTGACCTAGACCTACTCTAACCTGAATCTTTAGACTGTTGTCTGCCTCTTGCAACCAAAACTAAGGCTTGCCCATCTGATTTTCTATTTGAACCTAGATCATTGACAAGTTTTTCTTTGCTTAACAAGTTTCCTTTTATATCTTCAAATGAGAGTTTATCTCTACTATAAATTAAGGCTTTCCTGAAAGTCTTATATGAAATGGGCAAAATAACAATAATAGCATAGTCTAATATCCATCATCTATATTAGCCTGGACTTTCTTCAAATCATTCACGAGAGTAACAAATTCACTGATGTGAGTCCTAATGGACACACCTTAGGCCATACGAAATGCGCATAGACTATTTCAACACTAATCAATTAGCCAGAGACTTTGTTACGTAAAGGGATTCTAACTTCTTCCATAAGGCAGACGTCGTTTTATCCATAAACACCTTCTACAACATATTATTTGTAAGGCACAACTAAATTGCAGACAAAGCCTTCTCATCAAGCTAATCACATTCTAACTTATCCAAATTCGTGGGCTTTTGCCCTGTAATGACTTTCTTTAGGCCATTCTGAACGAGTATTGTAGTCATCCGAACTTGCCATAAACTAAAATTTGTAATCCCATCAAACTCTCGATATTGAATCTCTTTGTCACCATATCTAAATGGGCTGATTGCGAAATCTAACCAAGCTGTAATACCAGTTTGGTTGCAGATCAATCCGTATAAACAATGAAAGAAGGAATAGAGATAATTGGGCACACAAATTTTCGTGAAAAAACTACTCCAATCAAAAGAATAAAAAATTCATGGGCAAAGGAGATTTCATTAATGAGAAAACAATCGAAGAGTACAAGATAGAGAAATTAGAAAAAACCCTAACCCTAAATACAAAGCTCTCTGACTAAACCATAAATTTTCCTTAAAGCTCTTTAAAACTCTTAGATTTTTTTCTCTAATGTTGTGTGTTATGATCACCTCTATTAGAAATATAATGGCTCTATTTATAGGCTAATTTTAAAGGATTAATCTAACTACAACTTCTCTGGAGTAATCAAAGTTCGAGTGGAAGAAAAAGTCCTGCTTGTTTGTAAAAACGCAACTACGTTGTGTGAGGAATATGTCGCGTCATTGCGATGCCACATACTTCCTCGTTGAGATGTCGCCGTCATGTCATCCTAACGTCTTGTGCTTCCTCGTTGAGATGTCACCTCTACTTCGATTCTGGTTGCATGAAGTACCTACAAAATGTTCGAAAATACGAGACACTCCATAGAACCAATGATCAAACTAATGATTAAAACAATTGAAATGTTAATGAAGCCTATTGTAATGCATTCTACTTTATTTGTTTAAATTGAATTTGCTACTTTGGATTATGATGTTTTTAAGTATTTAAACTTTGAATATTTAGATTATGGATTTAAGTTCTTTTAATGTTTAGATTATGGATTAGAATGTTTTAATGTTGTAATGTTTTAATAAAAGAATATTGAATATTAGGTTTTGAATGAGAATTCAACTTTGAATGTTGTAATGTATGAATGCATAATTGAACTTGTAATGTATAATTGTATCATTAATATTTATGAGATTATTGTTACTTAAATGTCTTTATAACTTTTATCTTTTTATTTTTATTTACCTTTTTACTATTTTAGAGTTTTCTTTAAAACTGGTTGGACTAGTCAAATTAAGAAACGGTGGTCCAATTGGTCTAATTGTCTATTCGATTCTAAAAATTTTAATTATTATTAGGGTAAACTACACTTGTAGTCACCCAACTATTAGTGAATTTCTTTTCTAGTTACACAACTATGAAAAGTTAGAAAAGGGTCACCCAACTATTAGAATTATTTTTTTGATCATCCAAGTATGAAAAGTTACAAATGGTCACACAACTATTCAATTTTGTCTTTTTTGGTCACCCAACTATCTTGGATTTTTGGGTGTTTCCATTTTTACATTAATCAACTGGTGACAAAAAAGAAGAAGATAAAATTGAATAGATGAGGGACCATTTTGCACATTTGCATAGTTAAGTGACCAAAAAAAGAAATATACTAATAGTTGTGAGACTACTAATATAGTTTACTCTTATTTATTATATATGTATTATAATAATTAGACATAAAATAAAAGAATAGTTAATAAAAACTATTCTAATAAATAATACCTCTTTAAAATAAATAAAATATTTTTCTTTATTAAAAAAGTAATAAAAATAACTAATATTTATCATTTGTTAACCGATAAAATTATATTCCACCCAAACACGTCACATGAAAACATTTGTTTGTAGGCAGTTGCAAGTAATTTACCACCGAGTACAACGATGAACTTGCAAAAGGAAAGTCTTGGTAAGCGATTGGGTGGATTTTTGTCTTTTTGATTTGATCAATAATTGCCTGCCCCCTTAGACATTGGCCTTTGGTGTTGGTCTCCATCTCGGCTTTGGGCCACCATAATTAGAAACTTCCTCTTTTGACTCAATCAAAATATTTTCAAAAAATGGGAAAGGGACGTCGTCGAGTTACTTAATTTCACGCTTAACAATATAATTACTTTGATCAATTGGTAAATAAATAATCTTAATTAATGTCCATAAATGGCGGTCTACCCAATCTGTTGCCTGCACCACTTAGTCTTGGCCTTGGGCCACCATACTTACCTGCTTGCATTGAACTCTTCAAAGGATGGGGAAAAAAGAAATTGATAACATCCACGTGAAAATTCTGCACATCCATGGATTTTTATGTTAACGTAATCAATCAGCTTTAAGTAAACGTCAACCCTCTTATTAATTCTTATATATTAATTTAAAAAATCTATAATATATTATAATCCTTGTGAGTATTGGACATTCATGATTGTAACTGGACTAATCAAAGTTCGCATTCATCTAATTCCAAGAACTTGCCCACAGACAATTTGCTTTTTTCAACAGCGAAAGCGAAAAGGAAAGACAAGATTGATATTCCTCACGGCACTCCTCTTTTGGGTTACTTCCTTGTCCTTACCAGGATTACCACTGTCAACCAAGCTTCCCTATATCCAACCCTTATTATATATATGCTTGGAAATTTGTAAATTAAAGCATTGATATCCTTGGTTATTTATAATCCAAGAAAAATAGTGATGGGTTTGATCAGATCAGTAGTACTAATTGTGCAGCAGGTGATATTGCTTAATGCAATATCGGCGGTAAAAGCAACGGCAGCGGTAGCTTATCAAGCAAACTCCAGCTGCCAAAGTCGCTGCGGCGAAGTTAGCATCCCATACCCATTTGGTACCGGCGGTGATTGCAACGTCAGTAAACATTTCTTCATCACATGTAACACCAGTTTCACACCCAGCAAAGCATTCTTAACTACCAGTTCCATTGAGATCCTCGACATATCTCTCAATGGTCAGTTGCGCATCCTTGCTGATGGAAGCTATGATTGTTACAACAATTCAGGGGCTACACGGAATTTTACGTACTGGCTCCAACTTGGTAAGTTTTTCATAAATAATACCAGGAACAAGTTCACTGCAATCGGGTGCGACACCTATGCTCGGGTGGAAGGTTTCTCCGGACAACGTTATGCAACTGGTTGTTTGTCGTTATGCAACAACATCAACGACGTTTCAAACGGGTCTTGCTCTGGGATTGGCTGCTGTCAAACAAGTATCCCAAAGGGTGTGAAGAGCTATAACATCACTATTGAAAGCTATGAGGACCATACCGATGTATTGCCCGAAAACCCTTGCAGCTATGCATTTGTTGCAGAGAACGATAACTATACCTTCTCTACTTCAGATCTTCGTGGTTTCGATTTTAAAGACAAGATATTTCCGGTTACTCTTGATTGGACAATCGGGAAGAAGAGTTGCAAGGAAGCTAAGATGGATACCAAGAGTTTCGCATGCAAAAAGAATAGTAAATGCATTGATTCGGAACATAACTCTGGATATATCTGCAAGTGCTTTGAGGGTTACGAGGGGAACCCTTACCTTCCCAATGGATGTCAAGGTAACTATATATATATATATATCCAATGGCTGTATTTGTAGTTTCTATCATTACAAATAGTGTTATTTATTACTTGCATATAATCTGCAACTTTCAGACATAAATGAGTGTGTAACTATGAGTCCTTGCAATGGAACGGCAACATGTATCAACTTAAATGGGACATATGATTGTCTATGTCCGCCTGACTATAAAGGCGATGGTAAGAAAAATGGAACAGGTTGCAGTTTACCCAACAAGGATCAATCCAAGAGATCTCTCCTTATTGATGTTGCTCTAGGTTAGTAATTTCAATGCACAATTATAGAATTATTTTTTTATATCTAATTCTAATTTCGATTATATTTGTATGAAATATTTTGCAAACCGGTGAAACTGGTTTCTCAAGCACTCATGCTGAACTTTCCCAACCCATTGTAGAGTCAATTGGGTTGGCTTCACCATAAACAATTTCATTATTTTTTACTTTCAATATACAAATTACATGACTTTTCACTTTTAAATAATATTACCATGGTCAATATATTTGTTTTTTCTTTTTTAAACAAGCTATTATTTTATGCTTTGAACATAGGGATTGGCGTTGGGTTTCTTGGTATCCTCTTAGGGATAGTATTGTTGTGTTGGATGCTCAAGCAAAGACAGATTTCTAAGTTAAAAAGGGTTAACTTTCAGCAAAATGGTGGCATTTTGTTACGTGAACAACTTTCAAAACGACAAGGGTATCGTGAAGAAGTTAAAGTATTTACAGTTGAGGAACTCGAGAAGGCAACAAACAATTACCATGAAAGTAGAATTTTAGGACAAGGAGGGCAAGGGACAGTGTACAAGGGAATATTGGCGGATAATCGAATAGTTGCCATTAAAAAGTCAATAATTGGAGATCCTAGCCAAGTTGAACAATTCATTAATGAAATAATGGTGCTCTACCAAATCAACCACAGGAATGTTGTCAAACTACTAGGATGTTGTTTGGAGACACAGGTTCCACTGTTAGTCTATGAATATATCACTAATGGAACTCTTTTTCACCATTTGCATGATGATGATGCTGCCCTTGATCTTCTATGGGAAACTCGTTTGAGAATCGCCACTGAAACTGCCGAAGCTCTTTCTTATTTGCACTCTGCAGTTTCTATTCCAATCATTCATCGAGACATCAAGTTGGCTAACATATTGTTAGACAATAATTACAATGCAAAAGTTTCTGATTTTGGGGCTTCGAGATTGATTCCATCCGACGAGGCACAGATAACAACAATTGTGCAAGGAACCTTCGGTTACTTGGATCCTGAATACATGCATACAAGCCTTCTTACTGAAAAAAGCGATGTTTATAGCTTCGGAGTTGTGCTTATGGAGTTATTAACAGGACAAAAAGTGGTTTGTTTCAAAAGACCGGAAGAAAAGCGAGTTTTGGCTATGTACTTCGTTTCTTTGATGAAAGAAGACAACTTGCTCGACATTCTTGATCCTCGAGTGCTTACTGATAAAAATGTTGAGCAGCTTAAGGAAGTAGCAGCTTTAGCTAGTAGATGTGTAAGAATGAAGGGAGAGGAAAGGCCAACAATGAAGGAAGTTGCCCATGAATTAGCAGGATTGCAAGCAATGCCTAAACATCCTTGGAGTAAAAGTAAATTACAGGGAGAAGAGTCCGAATACTTGCTTGGTGACATGTGCAGCACTTATACTGATGATGCAACGAGCAGCTCGATGGGTTATGATAGCATTAATAACAAAATAACATTTGAACTTGAAGGTGCACGCTAATCAAATTTTCATTTTTACAAAATACCCTTTATGATTTTAAATAGTTTGCTTTCATTTTTCAACACTAGATGGAACTTAATCTATATGAATTGTGTACAAGCCCGTTTGGCCCAGACCCATACCCAAATTAAACCAAATAACCCCAAAACCCAAATAGATTCTAACCTCAATCTAACCTAATTAGCCCAAATTTAGGGTTTCAGAATCTAAAACCTAAATCACCAAATCCCACCGCCCCTAGTCACATCTCCAGTGCAAGTGGTACCTACTTCCACCGCCGTTCGCCTGCAACATTAAAGGAAGAAAAGACAGTGTGCAAAAAAAAAAATACTTGTAAAAAAACAGGCTATATAAGCCACAAAAAGATCGGGTGTAAGCTCTCCTTTTTTCTTTCCTTTTTTCGAAATACAAGAGGAATTTGCCAACAGGAAACATACTCAAACACTAACTCAAAAAAATCGCAGCAAGACATATATCAAAGACCGAATCAAGGTCTATTTACTTTCCTTTTATTTTTTTATTTATTTTTTCTTCTTTTGAATTCGTTTGTACATATAATATCCGTCATATTAAAAATAATACATATATATATGTTAGATAAATATATAAAAAAAAAGGGAAAAACTTACCTCTAGGCGGTGGCCGGCACGGTGGCGCCACGATGGGGGGGGTGGCTGGAACCCTTGGCCGATTCTGGGTTTGCCCCAAAGAGAAGTTCCCCCTTTCCCCATTTTTTTTTCTTAAACTCAGAAAAATGAAATTTCAACAAAAAAATTTTGCTTTTATAGCCTCCCTGGTACGACGTCCTTTGGGGCAAACATTCCATCCCCAAAACGACGTCGTTTCACGCCAAACCCGAAGACTCGACCCGCGAGCATCAGGATCCGCGTGTTTCTGTCAATTGGGATAATTGCTTGCGCGGTCCTTCCACATTTCTGTAATATTTTAATCCAGTTTTTTATTTTCTTAATTCTGTCTAGCAATTTTAATCCTTTTTTAATTTGGTCCTCTGACCATTTGAGAGATAGTTGATGGAACGGTATCGTTTTGGAGGGAGGGGATATTTCCCCGTCTGGTCCCTCCATGATTTCCGCACCTTTTAAGCCGGTCCCCCCCTTTTTCTTTTATTTCGAATTCGCCCCAAATCCTTGTTTTTAAGTTCAAATTGGTCCTTTTTTTTTATTTTCCATATTATATGCTAAATTAACATATTTAACATATCATTATTACTTTAATTCACTATTATTATTATTATTATTTTGATAATATTACTATTATGATTATACTTTATTTTTCTATATTTATTTATTCATTTTATCATTAATTTATTAATCCGTTATTATTAACATATCCTTGATATTTTGTGTTATTATTAGTTGCTCTATTGTTTTTTATTTTATTACCATTATTATTGATTGTATTTATATTTATTTTAAATGCCATTATTATTGTCACTTCTATTACTATTATTACTATTGTTATTATATATTAATGTTGCTTATATATATATATATATAGTATTTTTTATTACCTTGATTTAATATTTTCATTATATTTGCTTTTCTTATTCCTATACTTTATTATTATTATTATTATTATTATTATTATTATTATTATTATATAGTAGTGCATATTTTTATTATATACGTAAATACATATATGTATATTTGTATATAGTATTATTATTTACTTTGCTTTAATATTATTATTATTATTATCATCATCTTTGTAATTACTATATTACCTTTGTATTATGATTATTATATTTTTTCTTATTACTCATCTAGTATGTTTCTTATCTATTTATATTTCCATTATTATACTATATCTATTATTTATTAGCATTTTATTACTATTATTAGTATTAGCTTTTATCAATACTTATATGTATGTATTATGTTTTTAATACTATTTTTTAATACCATACATGTTGTGTATATTTTTTATAACTATATTATGTATATGTTTCATATATATCATGTATATATTTATGTATCGTCATTAATAAATTTTTACGCATATTATTACCATTTTCAATAAATATCGTATACTTTTTTATCTAGTATTATATATTTTACGATATCGTATGTTCCCTCTTGTTTCATATTTACGTTATTTCTATTATTATGTATATATTTTAATACCATATGTATTATTATCGTTTTATACCATTATTATTTATATTATTATTAATACTATCGTTTCCGTTATCATTGTCATTTTATTTTGCCATTTTTATATTTATTTATTTATTTATTTGCTTACGTATTCGATTATTTCATTTTCCTCACGTATGTGTTTATATTGACATATTACTAGCCTTGCTATTATTCCATCTCTTATGATTACTCATATTATTGTTTTGACACTGTCGCACCTATTATGTTATTATACGCTTTTATATTTTACTATAAATCACGTTATATTTTTATTCAAAACATTAAAATAATTCTTTCATAAAAGTAATATTCTGTATTTGGTGATTCGAGACAATCGTGCCCTAACTTACTGGGTTTCGTTTTTTCTCATTTAACCTAAATAACGGAATATTCTTTTAAATCGCAATACGAGTTTTGAGAAAAGCTTATTCTCAGAGATATGAGGTGTTGTGCCCTAACTTACCGGGTATGACATTTTGTTATCTCGGGATAAGATTTTTGTTAACAAAGGCAATATTCGGCATTTGGAAATTTGAGATATCGTGCCCTAATTTACTGGGTTTCGATTTTTCTCGTTTACACTAAATAGTCGAATATCCTTTTAAAAAGGGGTTAAAATACACGAATTTCTGAGTAAAAGACAAGCTCATTCTCAAAAGTTCGAGATGCCGTGTCCTAACTCACTGGATATGACATGTTGTTGCCTCGAGATGAGAATGTCTTAAACGTTCAAATGTTATGTCTTTAACGTTCAAATGTTTTTTTACAAAGAAGGATCGTATTTTAGATTCTTTCAAGTTTTCAAATCTTCGATACTAAGACACTAATTAATCAACTAGGTACCAATTTTGGGCGTATCGAGGGTGCTAATCCTTCCTCGTGCGTAACCGACTCCCGAACCTATTTTCTTGATTTGTGTGGACCAAAAATCGTTGTTTAAATAAATCAAACCATTTATTAAAAACAAACACTTTTATGAGGTGACCCGATCACACCTTATCAAAAAAAAGTTTGGTGGCGACTCCTCTATTCGTTTTTGTTTCCAAAATGAAGTCGATTCCTGTTTTTCAAAAAAATTGTTACGACAGCTTGGTGACTCCGCTGGGGACGCAAATAAGAGAGTCAAGCCACAACTTGATTAACTTTTGTCTTTTTATAGAAAATTGAAAATTTAGTTTTGAAATATGATCTTTTCGTTGCATTTCATCAGCTATTTTTGTGGTTTATGATATAATACCTGCTGCGTCGGTTTGAGTCTTTAAATAAGTTTTGCATATTACATTGCATGACCGCTGTGGTCACACCCTTTAAGTGGGAGTGAGAAACTACTCCTTCGGGATACATATGTACCTATGTCTTCGTGAGATTTTCATCTCCATGCAGCCATAGGGAAATGTATTCCCCTGAACTGAACTCGGTCTATATGAGCCTATAATGGGTGAAGATCGAGGAATCTGCTGGTTCAGGTACCTTTACTTTAGAACCGAACCCCATCTAGCGAGCCTTAAGAACCCACCCTAGGTAGAGCCACTCCGAAACCCTAGTGGTTACCCAAGCAAGTGCTATATTTATTATTCCTTGTTTTCTTTAAATTGCTTATGAAATACTGACTTGCTTTGTTTTACTTTGATTGTATTGGCATGGCATTTTCATCACAAAATGTGTTGATTCACATTCGGTTGCTAAGTAGATAGCTTATCATGGAAAATGGGTTTTTTGATAAAGTAGAGGACAACGCGGTCGTTCGGATATGGGCTGAGACAACCCAACAAGAGAAAGGTGACAGTCTTACCGAGGGGTACATGTCAGAGTTGTGGGATTTTACTCGGATCAGCGTAACTCAGAATAATCTCCAAGAGATGAAAGAAATTTGGGGTCAGTGGGATGACGAGGTCAAACAACTATTCTATTTCCATTACGGTGATTTACCTTATCTACTTGATGTCAAGGTAGATGAACACCTGTTTCGAGCCCTTGCCCAATATTGGAATTCTGCTTACAGTTGCTTTACTTTCGGGAAGGTGAATTTGGTACCGATTATAGAAGAGTACACGGCCTTACTCCATTGCCCGAAGATTCAGGTTGACAGAATTTATTCCAGACCTGCCAATGTCCCAGCATTTTCAAAAAAGCTGATGAACATCACAGGGATGAGCGAACAGTGGGTCACAACCCGGATCAAACAAAAAGGAGATTGTAAATGCATTCCTTAGAAGAACCTGAGTGATCTAATCTTAGCGCACCCCGATGTGAAGAAAAGGGTAGATGTCTTTGCCCTGAGCATTTATGGGCTGGTTATCTTCCCCAAAGTTTTGGGGCATGTAGACGAGGCAGTTTTCGATCTTTTTGACAGGATCGGTAAAGGGACCACACCTGTACCTGCAATCCTAGCTGAAACGTTCAAATCATTGAATGCTTATCGAAGAGCGGGTGAAGGGAGATTTATTGGATGTGCACAGCTCTTGCTATCTTGGTTCCACAGCCATTTTTGGAAAGTGGAAAAGGCCTCGTATCGTATCTTCTCTGAAAATTACTCCCCACTGAAAGAGTTAACAGTTACACCGAGGAGAGATGATATTACAGAAGAAAATTGGATAACGGTTCTCCAAAATTTGCAAGAGAAAGACATTGAATGGAGAGCCCCGTGGATGGTTCCTGATGAAATATTATACCGATGCAGAGATTTCAATTGGATTCCCTTGTTAGGAGTATGGGGAGCCGTCGGGTATGCTCCTCTGCTTGCATTAAGACAGTGCAGATCCAGACAGTTTACACCACCAACATACGGGTTAGCTCAGTGTGAGTTCGTATTTACGAGGAATAATTACAAAAAGAAAGTTCGCGAGATATCAAATGCCTGGAACTAGACTCGTAGAATGAAAAAGTTTGCTGCCAATCCTATGACTACCTCTGAGTACGACCGGTGGAGGGATCAGAGGATTAACGACAACATCCCTACATCAGATCAAGGGAATCTTCGGTCAATAGAAGAACACTTGAATGTAATCCCATCTGAGCTAGAAATCATCAGGCAAGATTTCGAGAGAAAGAGTCTCGAGCTAGAGAAAAGGATTGAGCAATTGGAGGAAGAAAAAATGCATCTAGGGTTAGATGTCGATGTCCAGAAACTAGAAGCTCAAAGACTCAGAAAGGGAAAAAACAAGGCTGAAGAGGACTTGGACATTTTGAAAATAGATTATAAGAAGCTGCGTAGATCAATGAGAACCGCTGGGTTAGGAAAAACATCTGAACAGTGGCGACAATAAGTAAAAGAAGAGAGAAGCAAAGCCAACCAATGGGAAGAAAAATTTCGCGATGCTCAAGCTAGAGAAGGTGTTCTGAAAAGAAGTTTGGTAGAAAGCCAAAACGAGAAGGAGGGACTAAAGATTCGGGTATCAGAGTTAGAAAGGTCCTTATATCAGTATCGTACGCGTAACTCTGTAGTCGAGTTGAAAGCTAGTCAGAGCAGAATCGAAGAATTAAAAAAGAATATAGAAGAACTTAAAGCAGCGCTACAAAATCGTGAACTTCAGATGGAACTCCTTGAGGTAAATAACAAGCGATTTAAGAAGCAACTTCATCAATCTCAAGATCAGGTCCAGAACAGGGACTACGTCATGAGCGAATCTTTGACTCAAGTGCGAGAAGTGGCTGATCACTTGCAAATATTAGTAGTACAAGCCGATATGCTGAGTTTAAAATACGAGTCAGAATCGGACCGAGGCCGAGAGCTAGCTTGGCTTCTTAGGCAGGTCAAGGCCTTAAGTATCAAGGCCAAGCCTTATATGTAATCTATTTTATGTAAAGAAACTTATTTTCTAGAAAAGTTACTATAATGAAATCGAATTGGAATCAACGCTTTTTTGCATTCATCGCATTCATTGCATTCATGCATCAGCATTGCATCATACGCACTAAAACTCACAAAAAACCCTAAAAATCATGGCAGTTACCCTGGAACATCGTTACGGTACAAGAGGAAGAACAAGAGCAATGGACCAAAGGTTAGAGAGATTGGAACAAATGCAAAAAGAGATGCAGGATCAACTACAAGCATGTATGCAAGAACAGCTGACCAAAATCCAGCAAGATGTAAGGGACCAGATGCTGGAGTCCTAAAAAAGTATGATGGATCAATTAACGTGTCTATTGGCTGACGGATTAGAAAAAGGGAAAAGCCCTTTGATCAATGCGGGAGGTGATAATGAAGATCCTACCTACCCTCCGGGTTTTGCCCCAGTGGACGTTCAGACACAACCTGATATGTACCCAAGAAGGCCATCGGTCACAATTAGGCCCCAACCATTTCAAGCCGGTGTTTCGGCACCGATGAATTATCAGGCTAGCTTGGGCTCCAATCCGGGGGATAACCCGACTAACCCTGTGGTCTTCAATCTCAAGGAAGTAACAAAAACAGAAAAGACAAGGGTAGAACTCCCGAAAGAGCTTGAAGAAAGGTGTAAATGGTTAGAAAAAAAATTTAAAGAAATGGAAAGCACCGACCATCGTGGTGGAATAGATGCTAAGGAATTAAGTTTGGTTCCGGACCTAGTACTCCCTCCCAAGTTCAAAACTCCGGAATTTGAGAAGTACAACGGGACTAGCTTTCTAGAAGCTCACATCACTATGTTCTGCAGACAAATGGCAGACCATGTTAAGAATGACCAACTATTAATTCACTGCTTCCAAGAAAGTCTGGTTGGGGCCGCTTCTAGATGGTACAACCAATTGAGTCGCGCCTAGATCAGTTCATGGAAAGATCTAGCACAAGCTTTCATGAAGCAGTACGGTCATGTGGTAGACATAGCCCCTGATAGAATCACTTTACAGAATATGGAGAAAAAGTATAATGAGAGCTTTAGGCAGTATGCCTAATGATGGAGAGAGGTGGCCACACAAGTCCAACCCCCTCTATTGGAAAAGGAAACCACTATGCTCTTCATCAACATCCTGAAGGCACCTTTTATTAACCACATGCTGAGTAGTGCAACTAAGAGTTTTTTAGACATAGTAATGTCTGGAGAAATGATAGAACATGTGATAAGATGTGGGAAAATAGAGGCTGGAGAAAACACCAAGAAGTCAGCGCCAAGAAAGAAAGAGCACGAAGTGAATAATGTGAGTTCATATTCAAAATCGATCACCGTAAGCCAACCAAGGTCGATAACTACTAGACAGCAGGGCCCACTCAGACAAGAGCCCAACATAAAACAAAATAGGGAGAAACTCCAATTTACGCCCATTCCAATGACGTACAAAGAGTTATACCAAAGTTTATTTGATGCACATGTCGTGTCTCCCTTCTATCTAAAACCAATGCAACCTCCATACCCCAAATGGTATGACACAAATGCCCAATGCGAATACAATGCGGGAGACACAAGACACTCAATAAAAAACTGCACCACTTTCAAGAAATTGGTTGAAAGACTCATCAACATGGGCATCGTGAAATTTGATGATACATCCAGTGCAGAGAATCCATTACCTAACCATGGGGATAAGGGGATAAATGCGATAATCGAGAGTTCGGGGAAAGAAATTAAGAGGAATATTGCAGAAGTGAATACCCCGCTGAAAGAAGTATGGAAGAAAATGGTGGAAAGAGGGTTGATAGCACAGAATTCAAGGGTCAGACCTCTAGAAGCAAAGAATTATTGCGAGTTCCATGATCAAGAGGATCACGAGATTCAGAAATGCAGCCAATTCAGGGCTTTAGTACAAGGATTGATGGATAATAAGGAGCTAGAATTCTTTGAATATGTCGGGAGCCCAGAAGAAACAGATGTGTGTGCCTCCAAAGAGGGATCGATGAAGGATGTGTACAAAGTCAACCACCCCCTGGTTATCATATCGCATCCAAGAATGAATGAAGCCGGGGCACAAGTTGCGCCAAGGGTCGTAATCCAGAAACTCGTTGCTTTCCCTTATAAAGATAGCAAAAGGGTACTATGGAACTATAGCTGCAATGTGACAATCCAGGGAGAGGAGATCCCAATTAATACATCAGAGAAAGGTCAAGACGAGGGTTTTTATACGCGTAGCGGAAGGCGTTATACCCTAAATACAAAAGCCGAACAGGTTAAAGGAAAATCATTGGCAATTGAGCAAAAGAAAGAGAAGCCGGCGGGACCTGAACCAACTGTTAATGAATCAGTGACTAAAAAAGAAGCAAAGAAATTCTTAAAATTTTTAAAGCACATCGAATATAGTGTCGTAGAATAGTTGCACAAACAGCCAGCTCGTATATCGGTACTGGCCTTACTCTTAAGCTCAGAAACCCATCGCAGTGCATTAATGAAGGTGTTAAATGAAACTTATGTTGCTAACGATATCTCTGTAAACAAACTGGACCACTTAGTCAACAATATAAGTGCCGAAAACTTCATATTCTTCAATGATGATAAAGTACCGCCAAGAAGCAAAGGATCGACTAAAGCTCTGCACATCACGACTCGCTATAAAGGGTACACATTACCGGGGGTATTGATTGACAATGGGTCTGCACTAAATGTCCTACCCCTATCTACGCTGAGTAGGCTGCCAGTGGATAGTTCCCATATGAAGACATGTCAAAATGTAGTGAGAGCGTTTGATGGCACGGAAAGGAAGGTAATGAGGAGAATTGAAATACCCCTCTTAATCGGGCCAAGTACGTACGAGGTAGATTTCCTGGTCATGGACATTAAGCCTTCGTATAATTGCTTATTGGGGAGGCCATGGATACACTCAGTAGGGGCAGTCCCTTCCTTGCTGCACCAAAAGTTGAAATTGGTAACCGAAGGTCGGTTAGTAACGATCAATGCTGAAGAAAACATCATCGCAGCAATAACCAGTGACGCCCCATATCTAGAGGCAAATGATGAAGCAACTGAATGCTCTTTTCGGTCTTTAGAGTTTGTGAATGCGACATTCGTTACCGAAGGAAATACGATTCCAAGGCCCAGGTTATCTGAGACTACAAGAATGGGACTACGGCTAACTGTTGAAAAAAGGGTCCTACCCGAAAAAGGACTCGGGAGATACCTCCAGGGAAGGATTAATACACCAACAGTGAAGGACAAACAAGACCGTTTTGGGTTAGGATTTAATCAGACACGAAACAAAGAAAGAATGAGCTAGAAAAGAAGCAAGAAAGAATGAGAGCGCGATTGAGTGATGGAGAAATCGAATGGGAACCAATGATCTTTCCCCATATATTGAAGACTTTTGTATCTGGAGGGGTCATTCACTCCAAGCAGAAGACATCGGGAAAGGAAATCGTGGAAGGAATGATGGAAAGTTTGGACATCAACGCCACATACGAAGAAGGAACTGGAGTAGAGAATTTGTCGGGCATTCGCCCTTATGAGCCGGGAAGTGTTCTGAATAATTGGACTGCGGAAGAGATTCCTATAGTCTTTAGAACTAACTCAGAGTAATGTCTAAAACACAATTATTGCTCTAGGCCTAGGAGTAATAAGTGTCCTTTTGTGAAATAGCTTATGCTCAAAATCGTTATTCCAATGAAATGCATCTTTTTGTCTTATTCCGTGCAAATATTCTTTTATTCTTTCATTCATGATCATACCATACATATCATTGTTCTTAGATTCTCTTGTTCTTTGTATCTTCCTTCGCACCTACAACAGGTCTCCAGACATCAATGATGTGAGTGACGTTGCCACTAACTCAGAGTCTTCTTTTGAGCTGGATATGTGTCTAGAGGGATCTTAGGACTTTGAGGATGACGGAGACTGTAACTTATCCCCTGATTTGTTAAGGATGGTAGAACACGAGAAGAAACAAATTCTACCCCACAAAGAGACAGTAGAATTCGTGAACTTGGGAGATGAACTAGAAAAGAAAGAAGTAAAGATCAGAGTTTGCATTACCACAGAGACAAAGCGGGACCTTATTGAGTTACTCCAAGAGTTCAAGGATGTCTTTGCATGGTCGTATCAAGACATACCTGGGCTAAGTACTGACATTGTGGTACACAGGCTCCACATCAAAGAAGAATGCAAGCTAGTGCAACAAAAGCTACGAAGGATGAGGCCTGATGTTTTGTTGAAAATAAAAGAGGAGGTCAATAAGCAATTCGACGCTGGTTTCTTACAAGTAGTTAAGTACTCGGAATGGGTAGCCAACATCGTCTCCGTCTCTAAAAAAGATAGAAAAGTACGAATGTGTATAGACTACAGAGACTTAAACAAAGTCAGCCCGAAGGATAATTTCCCGTTGCCTCACATTGACACCTTAGTGGACAACACGACAAGTTACTCACTCTTCTCCTTCATGGATGGTTTCTCAGGGTACAATCAGATCAAGATGCATCCTGAAGACATGAATAAAACCACATTTGTGACCATGTGGGGAACCTTTTGCTATAAGGTGATGCCGTTCGGATTAAAAAATGCGGGAGCAACATATCAGAGAGCCATGGTAACCTTGTTCCATGATATGATGCACAAAGAAGTTGAAGTCTATGTTGACGACATGATCGCCAAATTTCGGGCAGAAGAGGAGTATTTGCAAGTATTGAGGAAATTATTTTTGAGGTTGAGGAAATTCCAACTGAAACTCAATCCAGCAAAGTGTACTTTCGGGGCTAGGTCAGGAAAACTGCTAGGAGTCATAGTCAGTGAAAAAGGGATTGAGATTGACCCAGACAAAGTCAAAGCCATACAAGAGTTACCTCCACCGCGTACCCAAAAGGAAGTTCGAGGATTCTTAGGAAGGCTAAATTACATCGCTCGATTTATTTCACAACTAACTGAGAAATGTGACCCCATATTCCGTCTCTTAAAGAAACACAACCCTGGCATTTGGGACGAGGAATGCCAGAAAACTTTTGACAAGGTTAAGCAATATTTGTCAAATGCCCCAGTGTTGACACCACCTAGTCTCGACAAGCCATTGATACTGTATTTAACGGTGTTTGAAAATTCTATGGGATGCGTGCTTGGCCAGCACGATGAGTCAGGAAGGAAGGAAAGAGTGATATATTACCTCAGTAAGAAGTTCACTGAGTGTGAAACGAGATACTCGCCAATTTTAAAGTTATGTTGTGCCCTAATCTGGACAACTCGAAGACTGAGACAATACATGTTGTATCACACAACTTGGCTAATCTCTAAAATGGACCCTCTGAAGTACTTGATGGAGTCGACTGCTTTGAACGGGAGAATGGCTCGATGCAAATTCTACTCTCTGAATTCGATATAGTCTATGTGAACCAGAAGGCCGTAAAAGGGAGTGCGATAGCAGATTTCCTAGCCAGCAGAGCCTTAGAGGACAACAAGCCTCTGAACTTTAACTTCCCAAATAAAGATCTAATGTACATAGCAACCACTGAAGAAAACCCTCAAGAAGGTCATCCTTGGAAGCTAAACTTTGACGGAGCATCAAATGCCGTGGGTAACGGAATCGGGGCAGTCCTAGTATCCCCGAACAGAGATCATTATCCATTCACTAGTAAATTGGATTTTGACTGCATGAACAATATGACAGAGTACGAAACATGCATCATGGGAATTCGTGCGGCCATAGAACGTAAAATCAAGGCTTTAGAAGTATACGGAGATTCTGCCCTAGTGATTTATCAACTCAAAGGTGAATGGGAGACAAGAGACCCCAAATTGATCAATTACCGAAGGCTGATCCTTGAGTTAATTAAAGAGTTTGATGATATTGTCTTCTGCTACCTCCCGCAAGAAGAAAATCAGATGGTTGACGCCCTAGCAACTTTAGTCTCTATGATCAAAGTGAATAAGCAAGAAGATGTAAAACCAATCCAAATGAGTATTTATGAAGCTCCGGCTCATTGTTACAGCCTCGAAGAAGAAGAAAATAATGATCACTCTTGGTACCACGATATCCTACGACATGTGAAGAATCGTGAGTACCCCGACCAAGCTACTGAGAATGACAAAAGGACGATGAGAAGACTGGCCAATGACTACGTCCTGGATGAGGAGATCCTATATAAAAGAAGGAATGATCAAGTACTATTGAGATGTATAGATGCTATAGAGGGTAAGAAAATCTTAGAGGAAGTTCATGAGGGCGTCTGTGGGACACACGCTAATGGCTTTACAATGGCCAGACAAATTATGAGGTTTGGTTATTATTGGTCCACCATGGAATGAGACTGTATTAACTACGCCAAAAGATGTCATAAGTGCCAAATCTATGGAGACAAGATTAATGTGCCTTTTTCACCTCTGCATGTTATGACTTCTCCATGGCCTTTCTCGATGTGGGGCATGGATGTGATTGGGCCAATTTCGCCCAAAGCTTCAAATGGCCATCGATTCATCTTTGTGGTCATTGACTATTTCACCAAGTGGGTGGAAGCCGCTTCATATGCTAATGTAACTAAATCGGCAGTTAGCAAGTTCCTGAAAAAGGAAATTCTCTGTCGATATGGAATGCTAGAAAAGATCATATCTAACAATGCATTAAATTTGAACAACAGTACAATAGCAGAGGTCTGCAGGCAGTTCAAGATTAGACACCACAACTCGTCACCATATCGCTCGAAGATGAACGGTGCAGTCGAAGCAGCCAATAAGAATATCAAGAAGATTATAGGAAAGATGACAAAAACTTATAAAGATTGGCATGAGAAGTTACCGTTCGCCCTTTACGCTTATCGAACGTCCATCAGAACCTCTACTGGGGCAACGCCTTTCTCATTGGTCTATGGAATAGAGGCAGTTTTACCTATCGAGCTCGAGATTCCTTCCCTCAGAGTTTTGTCAAAAGTAAAGTTGGATGAAGCAGAATGGATCCAGTCCAGGTACGATCAGTTGAATTTGATTGAAGAAAAGAGGCTAAGGGCTATCCGTCATGGTCAGATGTACCAAAAGTGAATGATGCGAGCTTACAAAAAAAAGGTTCATCTTAGAGAATTCCACGAGGGAGACCTAGTGTTGAAAAAGATCCTGCCCATACAAAAGGATTTCAGAGGAAAATGGATGCCGAATTAGGAAGGACCTTATGTGGTGAAGAAAGCCTTTTCTAGAAGAGCATTGATATTGGCCGAAATGGATGGCAAGAATTTACCCAATCCCGTGAATTCAGATTCAGTTAAGAAATACTTTGCCTAAAAAAAAAGGGAGAGGCCAGGGTGAAAACTCGCAAAGAGCACCTTGAGACCAAAGGGATTTTGAATTGATAACCCGTAAAGGGCGATTCAAATTTTGAGCGAAGGTGGGGCATGCAATGGTCTCACGATACCTAAATTAACAAGGAGAAGAGATGTTACATCTTGGGGCATCTACAAGGGTACTTTAGATCTCCTAAGCACATATTCGGCAAAAAGGGAGTCCTCAAGAAGTTCGTATAGAGAAGCTCACGCTGCGATATCTGGGGCACCTTTTTTCTTTTTATTCATTTTGTATTCCAGTAATGTTTGCTGTCTGTGATTAATCTATTCCCTTTAAATTTTGTTTCTGACAAATTTTAGTTTGATCATTGTTATGATCTTTTTAAAGCATTTTGCATTAAAACAATGATTAATGGACTAATGACACTTTCGTAAAAGGAGTTCTGCATATTACTCTGACAGTTTCTAAATAGTACAGGAACCTGAAATAGGGCTATTATTTAGAACTAACCAAACTTAAAGATTGGAAACATTTGAGGAGAAAGAGTTTAAATTGAGACTACCTCTTCGGGTTTTCTGTTCAAAGATCTAAGCTGAATAAGAAGACAGGGTACCGTTTTAGTGATCGAACCTTGATGAACAAAGAGCAATGACAAGCCGTACATTAAA